>NC_133329.1:326344976-326944976 GCF_042186555.1 Aquarana catesbeiana | reverse complement strand
ATGCCTTTCTGTACCAGGATGCCCCAGCACCCCTAACGATCTCTGATGGCACCCCGGTTGAAAAAAGCTGGGTAAGACTAATGGAAATCCAGAAAAACATTTTAAATGTGGACAAAGCAGGCACTTGGATGTGCTCTTTGTCCCCAATGTTGTTCTCTAAGAAGCACTTTTATCTTACTTTGTGCCACACTGTTTGAACCTCCTAAGTCTAAAACATTAATTTAACAGTAAATATCATTTACTTACCAAGCACTTTGACCACAATAGTATAGGACTTCACACCACTGCTGTTCTCTAGTGTCAAGATATATTTGCCAGCATCATACTTGTTGACATTTTCACAACGCAGGAAAGTGTCATGACCTGTAGTCTTGATATCAAGTCCCTGCCTCTCTTTAATGTTGGCATTCAGTTTAGACCATGATATCTTTGGATCTGGGCGCCCTCTAACAGGTACATAGATCCTCATTGTAACACCAGCACGGAGCACAAGAGCTTTTCTCAGTTCAGCATCAAGCTCTCCTTCAGGTGCAACTGTTTGATAAAAGAAAAAAGAATTACATTACATTCATGCAAACAGTAACAAAATAAAGTGAATCGTAATAATAAATGTACTTACTTAAAATGTCTTTAGCAGTATGTTTGTCTGGAATTTCACTGGGATCACTGTAACCAATTTTATTCACTGCTGAGACACGGAACTGATATTCAGTGCTTTCCATCAGGCCAGTAACAGTGTAGTGGGTGTCCTGCAGGTTTTTGGGCAAGTTGCATCGCACCCAGTTATCTGTGTCTGCTCGTTTAACTTCAACCAGGTAACCAATTATGGGGCTGCCACCATCATAAGCAGGTTTACTCCAGGACAGGCTTATACTGCTACGGGTTGTGTCAACAACCTTTGGGAAAGCAGGTGGTCCAGGTGGATCTAGAAAAAACATACAAACATTTAATAGACTGTTAGTCAAAACAAAATCATAATTTGGATTTTATCCACTGGAGGTTACAACTTACACTGAGGATCAATAGCAATTACTGCCTTTGATGAGTTGCTAGGCTTGCCTGGTCCAGCTTTGTTCAAGGCAGTCACTCTGTACTCATATTCATTACCTTCTTGAAGTCCTGTTGCTTTTACTGTTCTTTCCATTACAGGTTTTCTGGTTACCTTGGTCCAATTGAAAGACTTTGTGTCACGTTTTTCAAGCATATATCCAGTTATTGGAGAGCCACCATCTTCAGCTGGTGCTTTCCAGCTTACAGTCATGTGATCCTTTGTAATGTTACTTATTACTGGTGGATCACACTGTCCAGGTACATCTGTGAAGAAGAATAAAACATTTTTAAAATAAAATGAAGGAGACAAAAAAGCAACTTTAATTACTTAAACTTCAAATGAAAATGTGAAGTTTGAGCTTCTCTGCTCTTGAAAGCCTCAGTATACATTTAACATATACTATAAAAACCTCAGTATACATTTAACACATGTCTTACCATATGGGTTCTTAGCAATCACAGACTCAGTTAGGATAGGATCTCCAACACCATATTTGTTTTCAGCAGAAATACGGAACTGATACTCATGTCCTTCAATCAACTTCTCCACGCTGCAACTGGTGGTTTGCACATTAGCAGTCACTTGTGCCCAGTTAGGACGACTTGTTTCACGCTTGTCAATTACATAGTTTGTAATATCAGAACCTCCATCTTCAAGTGGCGGCTCCCAGCTAAGCATGGCCCGATCAGTATACATATGGTTTATCTTAACAGAAGCAGGAGGTCCAGGTTTATCTAAAGAAAGATTAACATACAGAGGTATTGACATTTTGTAGACATCATTTATGGCGTTTTAGTTAATTAACTGACATCTAAGGTAATTTTTTTTTTTTTTTACATAAACCAACTACGCTCATCCAAGGGTCTTTAAAAATTTCTACAGTCCACTTTTATCCTTGTCTGACACCCTGAAGTATGTTCATGCTCGGTGCCACTGTGCATATCTTAGTGTATCTTAGTATATCTTAGTGACAAGGATGAAAGTGGAAAGTAAAAAGTGCACACATGCAGAAAAGTGTTAATGCATACAGACAAACCTATTCAGGCAGTGCTTCAGCTGACTTAGGCTCAACTGCATTCAGACTCTGCAGCCTGTGCTAATGAAGCCAGAAGAGCTAAATCAGAGCCTGTCATTACAATCGCTCTCCCTTTTACAAGCAATTGCACTATCATTAGTACACATCACCCTCCCTTCATGGCTGATTGACAGGGAATGCAGTGCTGTCACAGAGGGGTTCCTTCTTTAGCAGCGTCACTGCCTATATTCACAGCAGGTCAACCACACAGGGATAATGATGTGTATTATTGAGGACGATGACCCCCACCCAAATTGTGCAGTGCCCAAGTTGGCATGCCCTGGCTGGCATACACAGAATAGATCTCTGAGCTGCAGCCATGAACAACGTGTGCAGTGAGTGAGTGCACAGTGGACGCCATTTGCCTTGGGGCTTGTGTGCAATTGACATACTGCAAACATTACCAATACATAAACAAATATATTCTGTGATCAAATTACAGTTGTAAGGTAGTTAGTGATTAAAATTCATGTTTTTAAAATTTAGTGTGATAGTTACAACAAGTAACATGAACATACCTAGGACTTTGAGCTTGATAGTTGCAGATTTGGAGCCACTGGCATTTTCTGCCACAATACTATATTCTCCTGTTTCCTTGCGGTTAACACTGAACAGTTCCAGAAGGAAAAGATTCCTCTTGGATGATATTTTAATACCTTCAGCAGGTTTTACAACTTCCCCGTCCTTTTTCCAGGTGACTGTTGGCATTGGCTTACCAAATACTTGAGCATCAAGACATACATTTTCTCCTGCTTTGACAGTGATCAGGGATTTCATCTGTATACTGAGGTCGATCTTGGGTGGAACTGAAAATAAAACAAAGAGTCAAAATCAGAATACTCTAAACTATTTTTATTTCTGGGCTTGATTTGAGCCGTTTTGAAATACTTGATTATGAAGGTTTTATGTTGTGTTAGCTTATGATAGGTTATTCATGTCTTAGCTAGAGAATATTCTAAAGATGATGTAAATGATTTGCTTATCTAATGCAATATACTTTGCTCCAGTAAGAGCCACATTTGTTTGCTTTCTCTTAGATAAATGTAATTGGAGTAATACCATTTTCTGCCTGAATGACAACTGGATCCGATGGTTCAGATGGCCTGCTGATGTTGATGGCAGTCTTGGCAGTTACTCTGAACTGGTATTTCTCATTCTCCTCCAAGTCGGTAACAGTAAATTCTTCTGTTGGGACTTGAGAAGCAGCAGTGTTGCACTTCACCCACTTTTCACCAGGAAGTTTGCATGCTTCCACAATGTAGCCGACAATTTTACTTCCACCATCGTGCTTTGGTCTTGTCCATACAAGGGACACAGTGCTCCTTGTGATATCAATAACTTCAGGTTTTCCAGGTGGATCTGTAAATTAACATTATTTTTAAGATATTTCAAATAAAATGGGCAGTTTGGTGGGGATAACATTGCCTGCAATACATATTATACATACCAACTGGTGCTCTTGCAGTGACATACTCAGTAGGTTTGCTTGGTTTGCTTGATCCAGCTCTGTTTAGTGCAGAAATTCTGAAAGTATACTCCAAGCCTTCAATCATGCCAATGCATGGATATTCTGTTGAGCGCACTGCAGTGTCATTGGCCTTGACCCACAAAAGGCTATTTCTTTCCTTACGTTCAATAGCATAACCTGTAATGGGGCTTCCTCCATCATTATCAGGTCTATCCCATGCAACAAATATGCAGTCTTTATTAACCTTGGTAACACGGGCATTCTTTGGTTCACTGGGAACATCTGAAATAACAAAATAATACTTTACATTTAATTTAAAGTGCACCTGTCTCACATTAATTTACATTTTAATATAATTAAACATGAAAGGATGCTCTGGACCTTTGTGAAGCATGTAAAGATTAGACAACATACTGAGGACAATGAAGATTGTCACAAAAGTTCAATAACTGCGAACTTTCATTATTATGCTATGTTTATGTCTATATATATTATAATGCATAGCATATAAATTTGGTTTTAATTTGGGTTAAAGTGACTGTAAATGAATTGAAAAAAAATAAGTTTATACTTGGAATTGCACAGAGCGGCTCCAAACCTACTCTTCTCAGGTCCCAGCCGGCGCTTCTGGCTCCTCCTTCCCAGGCAAGTGAGTGCCCCATAGAAAGCCGCTTCCTACAGAGGCACTCGCATAGGCTCACTTCCGATCCTCGCTGTCTGCATCTATTGATAAAGACAGCGGTGCTCGGCCCCACCCACGCTCCTCATCACTAGCTTTGATTGACAGCAGCAGGAGCCATTGGTCCTTCAGCAAAGCCAGTGAGACCAGGAAGTGAGGGGAGAGAAGAGCTGCAGATTGGAACAGTGCTGGATTGAATGAGGGTTCAAGTAAGTAAAAGGAGGGGTGGGGGGATACATTGCAATGAATGCATTAATGTAAAAAAAGTTTAGGCTTTAGAACCATGTTTCTGCTTAAAATTGGTAGGTATTTCAAAACAAGCTGGTGCTTTCAATGCAGTAGTAAAAGTTGGTTTGTGTACATACCGAATGGAAATTTAGCAAGAACCTGATCAGATGTAATTGGTTCTGATACTCCAAAGCGGTTCTCAGCACGGACCCTGAAGATGTACTCTTGTCCTGGGATAAGTTTTCCGACACGGCAACCAGTTTTGGTGACTGATGTAACAGCTGTGATCCAGTCTCCCCTGCTTACATCACACTTTTCAACTACGTAGTTGGTAATGTTACTACCACCATCTTCAAGAGGCAAGTGCCATGAGAGTGTGCAGGCATCAGAATCTATCTCAGAAATCTCAAAAGGTCGTTCTGGAGGACCTGGAATATCTGTAGCAAACCAACAACATATTAGTGATCTTTTTTGTATCTGATTCCAGTGAAAAATATCAGGCCTAAATAAACTCATACATACCCATAACAACTACACGGATCCTATGAGTGGCAACACCAGAGCTGTTTTCTGCAGATAGTGAGTAATATCCACTGTCTTTCCTTGTCACATCTTTTATTATAAGCACAGTGGAATTCTGTCCTTTGTGTACAGCCAAACGACTTGATGGATTAACATCAACATCCGCTTTCATCCATTTAGATACAGGTGCTGGTTTTCCGTAAACATGGGCTTCAATTCTTAATTTCTGTCCTGCTTTGATGCTTATCTGATCAGGCATTAGGATCTTAGGTGGCACTATAAATAAATAAATAAATAAATACATACATACATAGATTAAGCAGATTTCTACATTATAACCTACCTAAATGATTAATTATTCAGCCTAAAATTTTTACTATAAAGGCTAAGTTCACCTTTTGCAAGTAAAAAATGTGCATTTATTATTTTTTTTCTTAGGAGCCTGTAAAGCATTGTACCCACGATCAACAGATCCCCAGTGCAATGTCAGGCTTTTGCAGATTGTCCGTATAGCTGTCTGCCTGTACCTCTGATACATGCAGGCAAATATTGAAGTCCAGGAATATCAATGAACTATGAGAGTGCTCATCAGGATCCCTGCCCACCCATGCTGTTTTTTAATTATGACAGCGGTTGTGGGGAGAAGGTCCCCTGTCTGCCGTCACAGGGAAGGGGGAGGGAAATTGGGGGGGTGAGGTGGTGTATGTTGAACATGTTACATGCAAATACAGGTGTAACATTTGACAAAAGTGAACTTATCCTTTACAGATGCATTCAGATGGTAGAATTAAAATGGTAAATCTTGTGGAACATATAACTTACAAAGCTGTTCTTTAATCTCAAACATTCCTTCAGCTTCTCTTGGCAAGCTCACACCAACAGAGTTTCTGGCTGCTACCCTGAACTTGTATTTTGTGCCTTCTTTAAGTCCAACAACCACAATATTTAAATCTTTTACAACAGAATATTGGGTCCAGTTGTTCTCAGGTTGTCCTTCAACTTGGTAGCTAATAATGTAGCCATCAATCTTGGCACCGCCGTCACGCAGGGGTGGAAGCCAAGCCAGTGTGGCACTGTTCTTTGTGATCTCTGTAACATCAAGCTTCTTAGGTGGATCTGGCTCACCTGTTGAATTAAACAGGTAAAATGTTAAGGCAAACAACAAAACAGGAATGCATTAATAATATAAATGATTCCCTTGGGTTCCTAAACAATATTAATATTATCAACTTAAACAGTAGCAGTGAAGAGTTTGAATTGGTTTGTCAGAACCTGGAATGACATTGATTTAGGCTGATATGATCCCATCCTTTGGCCCTAATGCTAATGTGCTCCTCTATGTAAAAAACACTTTCTTTAGCATTTAGTAAATTAAACCCTTGTACTCGAAACCTGTTCAACTCCACAGTGGACCTTTCACTAAGACCCCCTTCTGTAAGACAGGTCCTCTAATCATGACTGGTGACCAAACAATAAGCCAATAGGCGAGCATAATTTGGAGGGGGGCATGTTTTGGGTTAAAAATGGTTAGATACAAATGTGGGCTGTTAAGGGGTCCAAAGAAAATCCCTACAAGTTCACTTAAATGGTTATATCGTACAAAAGTGATTTACTTTTTTGTGGCACTAGGTAATCCCAATATCCTGCTGGCTTTTTGTATCTTTTGAGATCCTTTGGTAACTCAAACTACAAGTTCTTCCGATCATTCTGAAATTTCCGATCAAATTATAAACTTGGAGTCGCAGTTCTCACACCTGTGGTTGAATTTCTATCTATCTATCTATCTATCTATCTATCTATCTATCTATCTATCTATCTATCTATCTATCTATCTATCTATCTATCTATCTATCTATATCTATATATATCTATATATATATATAGATATATATATCTATATATAAATATATGTAGATCTACATATAAATATATATATATATATATAGAGAGAGAGAGAGAGAGATCTATATATAGATCTATATATAGAGATATATATATATATATATATGTATATATATCTCTATATATAGATCTATATATATCTCTCTCTATATATAAATAATGTATTATATCATACATCTAACAAGGTAGAAAGGACCTTATGTAATGTTACTGTGACAAATGTGCAGGCTTATTATGTCAAGTGCAGAGATCTTACTGCCAGAGTCGCTGAGTAATAAATTGTTATGTGATTTAACACACCAAAATCAGTGAAAAATGGAAATTTGAATTAAAATATAGATAAAATTTGTAGTACTTACTTATTGGATCTGTTGCGAGTACACCTTTAGGAGAGTCTCTTGGAACACCAGAGCCATATTCATTGACAGCTGTGACTCTGAAGAAGTATTCAGTTCCAGGTACAAGATTGGCAACCTTAAAACTAGTCTTCTTCCAGTCTGCCACCACTGTTGCCCATGTCTTTCGGTCAACTTCACGCTTTTCTAAGATGTAGTGTGTAACAGGACTACCACCATCATTTTCTGGAGGTACCCATGAGAGCTGACATGACATCTTTGTGACATCTGAGACTGTAAAGTCAGCCACAGGTCCAGGAGTGTCTGTAGACCAAAACAAAAACACCCATTACAGCAATGCACCAAAACAAGTATATGTATTTATCATTTTAATTGATTTACTTACCAAGTACCCTGACATTGACGAACACTGCTTTTTCTCCAGCAGCATTAACAAGTGACAAAGAATATTTGCCTGAATCATCACGTGTAGAGTTTTGGATTACTAAGAAAGCCATGGTATCAAGAAGGTCAACTTGTCCTTTCCTGACAACATTATCAATTCCCATTCTCCTCCATGTAACTTTAGGTGATGGTCTTCCTCTCACCATTGCAAACAGTCTGATAGGACAACCTGCTCTAACAGTGACCAATTTTCTCATACTGGCATCTAGTTCAATTTCAGGAGATTCTGCAAAAAGGACAATAATTACAATTAATATCATCATTCTACAATAAACATGATATATTTGCAATTGTTTTGTGAAAACAATATATACCAAGTATTTCTTTAGGTGACACAGGCTCTTTGAGTTCAGCAGGCCTTCCAATGCCAATTTGGTTCTGTGCAGAAACTCTAAACTCATATTGTTGCTTTTCATCAAGAGTGGTGGCAGTAAACTGTGTGTGGATCAACTGAGCAGCAACATTCAGTCTCTTCCATCCAGCCTCTGGATCCTTGTCCTTAACTTCAGTTTTAGGCCTCATTTCTACAACATATCCAATGATTGGAGCACCACCATCAAAGACAGGTTTTCCCCATCCCAGAGTAATGGAGGTCTTGGTACTATCAGCCACTTTTAGATTTGTTGGAGGGCCTGGAGGTTCTGAAAAAAAAAAACAACAGTGATAAGCATCTTAAAATTAGCTTTTAAACAAAAAAGCAGTGAATAAAACAATCTTTAAATCAAAACTACAAAATACCTATTGGGTCTTTTGCAACTACAGGTCTTGATGGTCCACTTGGATCTCCCAGACCGATTTCATTTTCTGCTTTTACACGGAATTGGTATTCATGTCCTGGGATAAGGTTTGTGACTTTCAGACGTCTTTCTGGGATGGAACTCTTAGTTACAGCAACCCATCTCAGTGATCTCTTTTCTTTCTTTTCTAGAATATATCCAGTGATAGACTTGCCACCATCATATTCTGGTGGGTTCCAGACGACTGTCATTTCTTCTTTACTTACTTTGGTGACCTCTGGAGGCTCGGGAGGTCCAGGCCTATTGTATTTTGTTTTAGCAACAATTGGTTTGGTTTCTGTGGGTGGACCAGTACCCAATTTATTTTCAGCACGTACTCTAAATATATATTCATTTCCTTCTATCAGACGAGTGACGTGTGCATGAGTGAGAATCACGGAAGCAGAGTATGTAGACCAAACCATTCGCTTGCTCTCACATTTCTCCAAAATATAATTTTGTATTTCACATCCTCCATCATCTTCTGGTGGATCCCAGCTTAGTGTACATCTGTCAATTGATACATCAGAAACTTTCAGATTTCTTACTTCGCCTGGCACATCAAGAACATTTACAGAAGCATGTGCTGTAAAGCTTCCAGCAGGGTTTGTGGCTGTGACAACAAACTTGCCACTGTCAGATCGCCTAGATTTCTCAAGGATAAATTTGGTGTAATCTAATCCAGTTTCAACTTTCAGCCTAGGTGATTTTGTAATATCTGTAGTATCTTTGTCTTTTGCCCAAGCAATTTCTGGTTGTGGTTTTCCTCTTACTCCAGCTTCAATTCTAATTGTTTCTCCTGCTTTCACAACTAGGACTCCAGTTAATTTCAAATCTAGTGCAGGTTTCAGTAATTCCTCCTTCACTAAAACTTCAGCTGTCTTTACCCAGTTGCTTTCCCCGCCTTCATTTTTGGTCTGAACTCTAAATTGATACAATTGATTTTCACTACATCTATCTATAAGGTAAGAAGTCTCTTTGATACTTCCTTTATGTACTCTTTCCCATTCATCAGAATCTTTCAGTTTTCTTTCAACATGATATGATAGATTGGGACTGCCACCATCATAATCTGGCCGTCTCCATTTCAGGAAAACAAATGTCTTGCCTACTTCAGCAATGTGAAGGTTCTCAGGTTCACCAGGTTTTTCAACTGGATTGATGGCCAGAATAGGTGTCTTAGTTTCAGTAACTGGACCAGGACCAACCTTGTTTTCTGCGCAGACTCTGAAGAAATATTCATGATTTTCAATAAGAGATGCTTTTATCAACCTCTTTGTAAGATCAGAAGAGATGACATACCATCCTCTTTGACTTGGTTCACGGTATTCTACAATATAGTTTGTTATCTCGGAACCACCATTATCTTGTGGGTTTTCCCAGGCAACCATGCAAGAATCTTTGGTAACATAGCTTATCTTAAGGTTCTGACAAGGTCCAGGTCTATCAAGTACATTGACAATAACCACACCCTGGGCTTGGCCACTGCTGTTTTTTGCTACAATTGTATATTTGCCATGATCTGTCCTTGTTGCTGATTTTATCTGCAAGCCAACTGGAGGGAAATCCTGAGATATTTCAGTCCTATTGTCTTTAGTAACTACTTTGCCATCCTTAGACCATGTAATATCTGGGTCAGGTCTGCCCTTGACACGAGCAGTAATGTTGATTGTTTGGCCAACTCTTACAGTCAGTAAGTCACGACAGGTCAAGTCAAGATCAACTTCAGGCGGGTGAAGGATGTCCTTGGCAATAACAGATTCTGGAAGTTCTCTAGGTTCACCTTCACCTACTACATTTGCTGCTTTTATACGGAATCTATATTCATTCCCTTCAATCAGACCTGGAACCCTGAAAGCACATTGTTTGATTAAGTCATCTGTGTTAATTCTGCTCCACTGGGCTGATCCTGATTTTTGACACTCCACAACATATCCTAAAATGGGGCTGCCTCCATCTCTAGTTGGTTTTGTCCATACCAAGTCAGCAGTTTCCCTGCTCTTGTCTTTAAGTTTGGGATTTATAGGTGGACCTGGTGGAGTTATAGGACGAGAAGCTTTTATTGGATCGGATATTGGAGATGGTTTACTTAGTCCAGCAATATTTTCAGCAAAAACTCTAAATTCATAGGTGTTGCCTTCATATAGACCAGTGGCACGGAACCTAAGATCAAGCACTGGAGTCTTGTTTACTCTGATCCATTTACCAGACAATTCCCTTCTTTCAACAATATAGCCACTAATTGGACTGCCACCATCAGATTTAGGAATGGTCCATGAGACTGTTGCAGCATTTTCAGTGATGTCAAAAACCACAGGCTTTCCTGGTGGAGATGGTGGGTCAAACATATGTTTGGCAACAGTTGGTTTTGACTCTAGAGGTTTACCAATACCCATCTTATTTTCAGCACTGACACGGAAAGTATATTCATAACCCTTCTGGAGTCGTGGAACCTTTGCTTTAGTTTGAGTGCTTCCAGAGCTAACTATTCCCCATGTTTCTTTCTTGCCTTCACATTTTTCCACAATGTAGTTCATTACTGCACTTCCACCATCATCCTTTGGTGGCCTCCAGGAGATAACCATGTATTCAGGTGTAACCTCCAGGATATTTAATGGACCTGTTGGTGGCCCAGGGACATCCAAAACGGTTAGATGCAGAGCTACTGTCTTGCTTCCAGCAACATTCGATACTGTCAGCAGGTATTCTCCTGTATCCTTTCGTGTACAGTCCTTAATGGTCAGCACAGTTGAAAAACTGTCAGTGTCAATTTTGTAGTTGCCTTCAGATTTGATTTCTGTACTGTCTGTCACCCATTTTGCAGTTGGAAAGGGGATTCCTCTAATAATGGCAGGAAGTCTTACAGTTGTACCAGCTTTGACTACAAGACCTTCAATTAACTTAACATCAACTTCAATGGTTGGAGCAGCTGAAATTAAAGATATAAAATTAAATTGTGTTCAACATTGCAAAGTAAATGTTTATATTTTTATAATATTAATAATGATGATAATTACCCAGTTTTTCTTGACACTCTATTGGTACAGTTGTGTCTGGCCGGCCCAATCCTGCAATATTTTGAGCTCTTACACGGAATTTGTATATCTTTCCATGGGTCAGACCAGTGACCACACATTCTGGTATAGAGACAGTCTTGAAGTTGGTCCAGTCCTCTGCCCCATCTTCCTGATAGTCAACTACAAATCCAGTGATCTCAGAACCACCATCACGGTCTGGATAATTCCAAGCAAGAGATACCTCGGTCTTGTCTACATCTACATGATGAAGGTTCTTTGGTGGTCCCGGTGGATCTGAATAATAGATAAAAATGTTGTAATATTGCCAAAAACACTATATTTCTAGTGAAATATTTTCATTTTCAACAAGACAAATTCAAAACAATGCTTACAAATTGGATCAATGGCCTTTATTGGTTTTGGTGTTTCAATGTAAGAGCTTCGTCCATATTGGTTTTCTGCAGCAACTCGGAATAAATACTGTGTGCCTTCCATTAGATGTCTGGCCATAATACTGTGTTTCTTAGATGTAGTTGAAATTGGCACCCAACGAGGATTGGCAACATCACGCTTTTCAACAATATAATTGGTAATAACAGAGCCACCATTGTCCTCAGGTTCTTTCCAGGTAAGATAGCAAGAATCTCTCCTAATTTCACTTACTAGTAGATTCCTTGGTGGACCAGGTTTATCTGAAATATAAAACGAAAACTTGGTTAATGCTCATCATTTATTACTTTTCTTATTTCAACTAATAAGACAGAACATTACTGTATCTTACCAAGTACAATAACTTTTACTTCAACCGTCTTAGAGCCTGCTTCATTTTCTACTGTGAGAGAATAAACTCCTGCATCTTCCTTGACACAGTTGCGGACTTCAAGCTTACTTCCAACAGGTGTGACCACAATATCAGCCTTTGAAGGTACCTCTTTGTCTGCCTTCTTCCAGGTGACTTTTGGGAAAGGCATTCCTTTGATTACAGCACTGAGTGCAATAGTGTTTCCAGCTTTAACATGTTGTTCTCGTGCCATGTTAGCATCAATTATCAACTCAGGAGGTTCTGAAATTAACATGTATGTGTCAGTATTTTTTAAGCACTATTGAAAATTTAGCAGCTAGGTGTTTTACTAAAATTAAGATCTCACCAAGTCTGTCTTTAACTTGCACTGGGTCTCGGACATAGGCAGGTTCAGATTCTCCAGCAGAATTCACTGCTTTGATTCTAAATTTGTATGTGTCACCTTCTGTAAGTCCCACTACTTTATGTTTTGTATCAGGACAGCCATCAGGGGCATGGTTAGATTTCTTCCATTCTTCCTCACCAACCTTTTGGTATTCAACAAGGTAACCAATTATCTTGCCTCCACCATCATGTCTTGGAGGGTGCCAGGACAAATCAACTGAATTTTTGGTCTTGTCAATGGCTTCTGGGTTGACTGGAGGGCTTGGTTTCACTAAAAAGTAAAATTAAAAATTTGATAACATTTTAAATGATTCATTTTAAAGTTTCATTTTTCATGAAATTGTGTAGCAGATATAAAACATTGTAAATTACATACTGTAGGTATCTTGTAAATTTAAAAAAGTATTTTTAACCACTTGCAGACCACCCACTGTACCTATACTGAGGTGTGGCGGCCACTCTGTGCCAGATCATGTACCTAGTATGTGATCTGGGACCCACTGATCGTTTGGGAGACAGGCAGATCGCCGTTCTGTGAGAGGGGAATGTACTGATCCTGTGTTTCTGCTAAGCAGGGACATGGATCTTTACCTTCCCCCAGTCAAAGCACCCCCCCCAACAGTTAGCAAGCACACCCTAGGATGACATTTAACACCTTAATTGCCCCTGATGTTAACCCCTTCCCTGCCGGTGTCATATTTGTTAGCACTTATAACTGTATTAGTGTAACTGGTCCCCAAAAAGTGTCAATAAAAGCTGCAGAGGTGATTAAATACCACCAAAAGAAAGCTCTATTTTTGGGAAAAAAAGGACAAATTTTTTTTTGGGGTACAGCGTCTTATGACCGCACAATTGTCAGTTCAAGTAACGCAGTGCCGTATTGCAAAAAATGGCCTGGTCATGAAGGGGGTAAACCTTCCGGAGCTGAAGTGGTGAAAAACTGAAAAATGTGACATGATTTCCAAAGAAAATTTTTGAAATACAAATTATAATTTGGTTAGCTGAAATAATAAAATTATTCTCATACCTATTGGATCATTGGCAAACACTGGTTTGGATGGTGGACTTGGATCACCGACACCTACTTCATTCTCTGCTGATACTCTAAATTCATATTCACATCCCTCCAGAAGGTCTGTTACCCTGAATTGTGTGTCTGGATAAATAGGCTCTCTTGACACTTTTGTCCACCTATTGGCCATAGTTTCCTTCTTTTCCACAATATAGGCAAATATAGGTTTTCCACCATCACGGGGTCGGTTCCATAAGACTAGAGCAGACTCTTTTGTAACTTCTTTGACAAGTGGTTGCTCGGGTGCCTCTGGAACTCCTACACAGAATAAAAATGAATTTAACTAAAATGGCATTATATCACTACATAAATGTGCATTTTAACAGTGTAAATGATAACATACTGAAGCGATCTTTGGCCTTCATTTCATCTGACAGTAGGGGATCACTGATACCATACAAATTTTCTGCACAGATGCGAATTATGTATTCCCTTCCTTCAATCAGTTTGGGAACCTTGCAGGTAGTTTTGTTGGTTGCCGAGGTTACAGGAATCCAGAGATCCCTGTTTGTGTCTCTTTTCTCAATGATATAGTTGGTTATTGCACTACCACCATCATCAAGAGGAGGCTTCCATGAAACAACCATATGGTCTTTATGAACCTCATCAAAAATGACAGGACCAACTGGTGGTTGTGGACGATCTATTCAAAACAAAGAGTAGAAACAAGAAAGCATTTAACATTTGGTGGAACAATAACTTCCTTGTAAACATGCTTCATAATTCTTTGATGTCAATTACATATTATTGAATGTGTTATCCTTACCAGCAACAATCACTTCACACCGTCCCTTTCTTGCTCCAGTGCTATTTTCAACAATCACCCAGTATTTGCCTGAATCTCCCCTTACAGATTTAAGTATTCCCAAGCAGAGTGTATTTGGAGTGGTCTTGATTTTTGTGCGGTCATCTTCCTTAACTGTTATTTCATCTTTGAACCAGGAAACTTTAGGAGCTGGTTTGCCTGAGTACCGACCAGTCATTGCAAATGCCTCTCCAACTCTTACAATCAGTTTATCTCTGAAATCAAGCTCAATTGCTGGTGGAGCTGGTAACAAAAGAAAAAGAAATGTTTATTATCTAAAAAATCCAGAGCAATTTTAAAAATAAAGTGAGCTAAAAGGGACCCAGAGGACATCATACCTAGTTCATCTTTGCAAGTAATTGGCTTAGTGCAGAAGGACGGTTTGCCTTGTCCAACAATGTTGACAGCGCTGACACGGTATTCATATGTGTCACCTTCCTTCAGTCCATCGTGGACATATTTCCTATCTAGCAGCTTTTCTTTTGTGGCTCTATAGAACTTGTCCTTGCCAATAAGGCGGCACTCCAGTATATACATTGTGATATCAGATCCACCATTGTATTTGGGTGGATTCCAGCTTAGGCTTATTGAATCTTTTGTAACTGCAGTTACTTGAAGATCTTCAGGACGCTCAGGTACAGCTTTATGCAAAAGGAAACACCATGTTACATTTTAAGATAACAGTAGAAATTAAAAAAAAAAAAAAAAAATATATATATATATATATATATATATATGGCTTTTCTAACTTACACATTGGTTCTTTTATAACAATTTCTCGTGGAGTCTCAACAAATGGACCTATGCCAATAATATTTTCTGGTGCAATACGGAAGAAGTAAGCTACTCCTTCTATAAGTCCTTGCACTACTGCATTTTGCCTTGTTACAGTATAGGTCACTGGAGTCCATCCTCTGCGATCTGCTTCCCGTTTCTCAATTATATAATTAGTTATTGCTGAGCCTCCATCATCCTCAGGAGAGAACCATGTCAGCTTACAAGAGTCATTTGTTAGATTTTCAGTTTGGAATGGCTGGCTAACTGGTCCAGGAACATCTGCAAATGATGAAAGAAGTTCAATGATATACTGTATTTCACTTCACTTAATTGAAATTTATATCATATAAATAGAGGCAGAAAATGTTTAGGTGTGATATTATAATGCTATTTACTATAGATAATGCGCAAATTGTAACACAAACATAGCTTTTTTTTTAACTACTGCTTACCTAATACATCAACAATGATGGTCTTTCTTCTTTCACCACCAGCATTCTTAGCAACCAGAGTATACATGCCTTGGTGACTCCTCAGGCATTTCTTAATGACCAAAGACGAACTGATAGCTGTTGTTTCAATATTAGCCTCTGGGGGCAAAGCTCTTTCATCTCTGTTCCACAAGATTTCTGGAGCTGGCTTTCCAGAAACATAAGCTATGATTCGGATTACTCCACCAGCATGGACAACAATTCTGTCTTTAACACTGGCATCCAACTGAATGTCAGGTAGAACTGTAAACATTAAAGAGAAGCAGTTTACATGTAACTTCACTAGGAAGCTGATATTACATATTGATTATAGATCTAATAAATATAGTATTTAAAAATATATAACTAACAAAAAAATATTGACCATGTCACATATAGGTACTGTAGGTCTATAAATTAGGTACCTGTTCTGTCTTTGGCTTCAATAACATCCGTGACATCACCTGGTTCCCCAACACCAGCAGCATTAACAGCTCTTACTCTGAATCTATACAAGCTTCCTTCTTTCAGTCCAGGTACAACAAACTTGGTTCCTCTGATTTCTTTATCTTTTGCCTTTAAAAATGTAAATGTCAGTTAATTGAGATAATGATATGAGTGATCGCTAAAGAACACAAAACAAAAAATATTCTAATGCAGCCACACAGGACTATACATTTTTTTTATAGTTATAGTTTAAAGTGGCTTTAAAGTCACAAGTTTTTTTACTTTAATGCATTACCTGCATTAAGGTAAAAATAGCCTTTCACTACTTCACCCATCCATAATACTTACCTGAGTCCTGTATCAATACAGCCCTGTGCCTATCTGCAGCAACGCTGCTCTCTGGCTTCCTGGTCTCCCAGGGCATATGGGTAGCAATGAGAACTAGTGGCTCCTGCTGCTGTCAATAAAATCCAGTAAGGAGGGAACAGGGGGTGGGGCAAAGACACAAAGTGTGTGTCTATGTACACAAACAGCCCAGTTTAGGTGCAAGCCCACACAACTGCCCCCACAGCAAGCGGCTTGCTATAGAGGCAGACACAAGAGAGAAGGAGCAGAGAGCACCTTTGGGGGACCCCAGAAGAGTAGGGGGCCCTCTGTGCAATACCAGTGCACCGAACAGGTAAATATAAACCTTGTTTCTTATTTTAGGTAGGTCTTTAGAACCACTTTGTTACATGCTTTTTTAATACTGTCTTCTACCAACCTTTTCCCACTCCTCCTTTCCTTCTTCCTTGTACTCCACAAAATATCCTGTAATTGGAGACCCACCATCTTTAGAGGGTGGAACCCATTCTAGATCAGCAGTAGACTTTGTCCAATCAGTAACTTTTGGAATTGGTGGTCCGGGTGGAGCTATAAAAAAGATATATGTAACCATGTATGAATATGAATATATATATGAATATATATATATATATATATATATATATATATATATATATATATATATATATATATATATTGCAAATAAAAAACAATAGTTAGATATCTGCTAAGGCTGAGTGCACTCACATATTGGGTCTCTTGCAGTTACAGGATCAGATGGCAGACTTGGAGGGCCAACTCCAGCTCTATTTATAGCCAGCACACGATACTGATAATCACTTCCTTCAATGAGTCCTGTGACTTTGTAAGAAACACCCAGTGTCATAATCTTGATTGGATCACGGTTTACTCTCTTCCATCTCTTTCCTGTAGTCTCTTTAAGTTCCAGCCAGTAGCCTGTCACAGGTGAGCCACCATCATATTCAGGCTCTTCCCAGTTGACAGTCATAGAATCTCGTGTAACACTGCTGACTGATGGCTTTTCACATTGTCCTGGAACAGCTATAAATACAAAGAATAAGTATGTTATGGAAATATCATTATCACGTGTAGATATTTAAGGGTTGATGGCATTTTTGTCAGATTCAGGATTACTGCATTTAATTGCTAATGCAGTTCCTATTCCCATTAAAAACTTACTGTAGCTGGACAGTAAGTCTGGCTTTGGAGGAAACAAAGCTGGGTAAAAGAAGAAGTCACCAGCAACTGCCTGTGCTCTATATGTGCATGTGCAATTGATCATTGACTGAAAAATGCATTTTGGCCATTAGAATTCCAAACTCCCTAATTTTAAATGAATTATTGTTTCAGTGAGTGGGTAGATGAATATTACTTTGTGGGATACTTGAAGCAGGATATAGATAGATTTGGTTTGACTGCATGTTACATAGTTACATACTTGGTGAGACTGAACAAAGACACAGGCCCATCCAGTTCAACCTATTGTATACAGGTGTGTGTGTGTGTGTGTGTTTATATGTGTACATGTCACTACAGATTCCTAATTACATAGTTGTAGTTACATAGTTGGTAACCAAATACTCTTTATAACTGTGTAACTGGCATCTTTAATATTTTTTACTTAGTAAAAAAAAAATCTCTTTTTACATTTTTGTAAACACGTAATTTATTTGAAGACCACTGTAGTCCATAAGACAAATATTTGTCTATCTATGATCGGTATTGTTTGCATTAAAATAAATTTGTGCGTAGCATGCCCAAATAATAATAAACTTACAATACAGGTTTCTTGCGGTTTCAGGCTCACTGTCAAGTGGAAGACCAACACCATACTTGTTCTGTGCCATAATGCGAAACACATATTCATGACCCTCAACAAGTTTTGGTATTGTGTAGATGCATTCCTTAGCTTCTATAGTTACAGGGGACCACATTTTCCGATTTGCTTCTCTCTTTTCAATAACATAATTTGTAATCTTAGAGCCTCCATCATCTTTTGGTGGAAGCCAAGCCAATGTCATGTTTTCTGCTGTTATTGCTTCAAATTTAATTGGTCCCTCTGGTGGTCCAGGACGTCCTGTTAGAAGCAGGAAAAAACATTTTGAAATTAACTTATTAAAACCGAAGAACTGGATTTAGTAAAAAAGTTAAATGAGCATATTTGTCAACTTGTTTTAAGAAAAAAAAATTATTTTGTTTATGATATAATGTTGAAAACATATTTCTGGTTGGTTGCTGAAGTATATGGGACATACATTTTGAACTAGCATTGAATAAATAGCCAACTATTAACATTTGTGCCAAAAACAAATACAAGTAAAAACAATAAACGTCTGTATTTACCAAGTACATTCAATCGCATTTCCTTGGAATCAGCACCCAGATTGTTCTCAGCTGTCAGAGTGTATAAGGCTGTATCTTTTCTACGAGACTGATGAATTACCAATGTGCAGTCATTTTCACCAACGACTTTGTTAACATGCTGGTCATACTGCACTGGTAGTTTGTCATCTGGCTTGTTTGGAGGTGCTTTGTACCATTTCAATGTGGGGAATGGGCAACCCTTAATCTTGGCCAGAATGTTGATATCTGTTCCTTCTTCAACTTCCAAAAATTCTTTAAGCTCAATTGAAGGAGGACCTATGGAAAGAAAATGGAACAATAGCAATAAATATATAAGAATTGTATAATAATTTGCATATTAACATAGCAAAATATTTTTTTTTTCTACATACATGTCTGGTCTTTCACAGCTACTGGGCCAGCAGTTGAAGATGGTTTGCTATTTCCAGCCTCATTCACTGCTCTAACACGGAACTCGTATTCTCCACCCTCCTTCAGGTCTTCAACGATGAATTTTGTTTCTTCCACATCCCGTTTGTTACATTGCTTCCAGGTTTCTTTGCCTTCTCCACTTCGATCCCAAACTAAGCGTTCAATGATATAATGGGTTACAGGTGCCCCACCATCATTCTTTGGTGGCCTCCAGGTTAGTGCCACAGAATTCTTTGTCACAAGGCCAACCTTTAGACGAGTTGGTGGTTCAGGTGGATCTATAAAAACATAAACTACTGTCAAGTTTAATAAAAAAAGTACTGTCAAGTTTAAACAATGCCAGTATAGCAAAAATTTTAGAGACACAAAACATTCAACTCAATGAGCAAAGTTGTAAATATACCATCCTGCATAGCTTTTATTTATACTTACGGATAGGATCTCTTGCTCTTGTTCTCTGGATGGTTGAAATTGGAGGTCCAGTGCCAAATCTATTTTCTGCTGTTACCCTGAAGAAATATTCCTGTCCATCAATGAGGTCAGGTACAGTAAATGAAGTGCCTGCACAGTCAGTTGTAACCTTGCCCCATGATTTTGCTTCCACTGTCTTCTTTTCAATGATGTAGTTCCTAATTCTGTCTCCACCATCATTATCTGGGGCTTTCCATGTGAGTTTAGCAGTAGATCTAGTGACATCGCCAACTTTTAGATCCTTTGGAGGCCCAGGAGCATCTGTAGTGTAAAGTATTTATCAAATATACCATATCCCTAAGGCAAGATGACAAGAACTGCACATTTGCTCAATCTATATAATCTTACCCAGAACATTGACCCTGACATTGACAGTTTTCTGGCCAGCTTTGTTCTTGGCAGTGATGCTGTATTTTCCAGAGTGTCCTCTTTTACACTCAGGAATTATAATAACTGAAGTAGTGTCAGTTGCTTCAACCTAAAAAAAATCAGAATAATTTATTCTTTCTTAATATTTTAATATTTATATTATATACCTGTATATAACATATGAAAAACACTAGAGACGATAAGTACTAAATAAAAATATTAACTACATACTTGTGAATCAACTGGAATATTGTGGACTTGATCCTGTATGGGAAAGAGGATATAAACTGAGTTCAGGCATGTATATGCAAAAAACAGTGAACACTTATTTGTATGCTGATGATATGATAATCTGTTGCAGTAGTAATTTGACTGATATTTTTTAGTGTGGTGATTGGAAAGTTGAATCTCATAATGACTTATTTTCTCTCTTAAACTCCAGTGGTGAGATGTCTACACCAAAATTGCTTTATGGCAACTTTGGTAGTGTTTTGCTCAGATAAATTATCCATACTGTAGAATAAACAAATTATCAAGGAGAGGGCAGAGTGGGGTCTTCATTCTGGAATTTTTGCTTAGTTAAAACATGAACTATTGAGGGAAAGCCTAACTGTTGTTGTCTTGTCAAAAACAAAGCAGATTAATTAATTTTCTAGAGCCAACCCAAAACTGAACTGTCACTTTGGAATGTAGCCTTGTAGCCTTCAAATCTGTTACTTTGTTACTTTTTACTTAAATTCTCCTTCAAAAACTACAACTTATATACGTATAAGTAGTATCTTTGATAATATTTTTTTTTTTTTTACTGAAAATCCTTTACTATGTTTATGATAATGGTAACTATATCCAAAAACATAGGTCTATTTATAAATGTTTTCACACAAGATTCACACAGTGTTCACATAAGATTCACACATTTTTCTAATTGGATTCAATTGTAAAAATGTTAAACCTTGATGAAAGTTGTGTGTATCTTATGTGAAAACATTTTTTAATGGACCTTAGAGCATCTGTCTAAAGATTCACCACAAACATCTACATGAGATGAACTGTATGAATATTGTTTTCACTCTGTATATCTCTGAATAAATTTTTTTTACCATTAAAACCACTTGTTTACTGGGCACTTAAACCCCCCTCCTGTCCAGACCAATGTTCAGCTTTTAGCACTGTCACTCTTTGAATGACAATTGCGCGGTCATACAACACTGTACCCAAATGAAATTTTTATCATTTTTTTCCCACAAATAGAGCTTTCTTTTGGTGGTATTTGATCACCTCTGCAGTTTTTATTTTTTTGTTAAAAAAATTTAAAAAGACCGATTTAAAAAAAAAATTTTTTATATATCTTTATATTTTGTTATAAAATTTTGAAAACAGGTAATTTTTCTCCTTCATTGATATACGCTGATGAGGCGGCACTGATGGGCACTGATAGGTGGCAGTGATGGGCACTGATGAGCGGCAGTGCTGGGCACTGAAGGGTGGCAATAATGGGCACTGATTGGTTACACTGATAGGCAGCACTGCTAGGTGGCACTGATTGGCACCACTGGTGGGCATTGATAGGTGGCACTTGTGGGCATTGATAGGTGGCACTCATGGGCATTGATAGGTGGCATTGGTAGGGACTGTGGGCACTGGAAGGTGGCAATGCCCGGTGGCACTGGCAGGGGATACTGGTGGGCACACATGAGTCCCTTTCACATAAGCTGGTGATCGGCTTTTTTTTTCTCCTCATGCAGAAAAAAAATGATTATGTGATTATGTGATCATTGGCTGACAGCTAATCACATGGTAAGGGGCCAGGATCCGCCCCTTACTTGGATCTGTGATCACCCGAGTCTCAGTGACTCGGTGATCACAGCGTGCACCGCACACGCCCTGCAGGGCACATGCACAGGGGAGGCCGTCATATGACGGCCTCCTGGAAATTCAGATCCGCGCTGTGGCCGTCATTCAGCTATAGCACGGAAGCCAAGTGGTTAATAAAAATATACTATAGTCTCAATTTATGTTTTTCCAATAGAATATACACTGAACTGCCAACTTGTTATAATGTATTTGTTACATGTAGAAGAAGGAATTAAGGTGGAAGAAGGTGGAATACCACTGTAAACCTGGGTATAAGGAAACAGTAGCATGTTAGCAAAGAAATAAGGTAATTTATAGGAAAATCCATTTCTGGGGCTCATTGTGCCTCATTTTACCTTTATTTCTTTCTGTGCCACTCCGTCAAACTCCCAGGATGTTTTGGGTATAGGGCGGCCTCTGATGATGGCAGAAATTTTGATTTGGCTACCAGCACGACAGTTCAGATAGTCTTGTGCCTTCAGATCAATTGAGATATCCGGCTCCTCTGTAGAGGGGTAAATAAAACACATGTTTAAAACATACATGTTTAAACTTTATACTTCTGCAGTCAAATTGGTATAATACCTAGGTTATATTTGGTACATGTTACCATTCATGTAGCATAACTTACCAGTTTACTCACTTTAGAATCCTGCTTGGCTTTGCCCTTTTATGTTATGTTAAGGAAGGGGCTGGGGAATTATGTTTACCATAACTAACCATGTCTTTTTTAAGCTGGCAAATATTATTAGTTGTTAACTAGATGTCTGTCCTAACAATAGGGTAAAGATCTCAAGCCTGGGGTGATACATTGTATATTCATGCATAAAAATAAACTGTCCCCTCACCAGTGTAAAACAGTTCAGATGACTAAAATTTTACTAAAACTAAAATTGTATTTTAGTCAAAAGACTATGAGGTTTTAGTCATAAATCGAAATTTGACGTAAAAATTAACGCTGCACTACCACATAAGAATAAGTAGGGGGCATCTACTAAGTTGCTGAAAGAAAAAGGCGTTTCTTATTTTTTTTCTTAATATTTAATGTTGGATATATTCAGGTAATATGTGCAATGGCATTACAGCCAATAGAATTCACAACTATTTTTTTTTTTATATATTTTAAAGTTGCACTTCTTTTTGTCAAAAAGTAATATTTTTGTTTATGAAACTTGGATTTATTTATAAAGATGTTATATATCACAATGGCTAAATCTATGCCTGTAGTGCATGTTCAAACCTCAATACCATAAATAATAACATGTTATTAGATTTTTACTCCAGGAGTATATAATGAGTTTGGCAATTCTAGAGAAATGTTTAAATAATCCATTACAATTTAACTAAACCCATTAGATTTTAGTCGACTAAAATGTACTGGAGATTTTAGTTAACTAAAATGTACTGGAGATTTTAGTCAACTAAAACAATTCAGATGACTAAAATACGACTAAAACTAAAATGGCATTTTAATCAAAAGACTATGACTAAAACTACATTGAAATTTGATGTCAAAATTAACACTATCTTACACCTCTCCCTAATTGCATGTTGAAAGCTATTCTGAACAATTTCAAGGTGCCTATAGACTCTCATGTAAAAACCTTCTCCAAAGAAACAACTAAAAAGGTAAGACTTTTTTTTAAATCATTATTTTTAGGTATGCCTTGTAAAGGGGAACACACGGCAAAGGTATAGTGGGGGTTTCTCAACTTTGAGTCTAAAAGAGGATATACACTTTAGGTTGACAATATGAAACAAAATAGGGTTCAGTTACTATATTTGTTGTACCTTGTATTTCCTTCACAGGTATTTCTCCAGTTGCCATGCTGGGCTCAGATTCACCAGCAGCATTAACTGCCTTAACTCTGAATCTGTATTTCTTGAGTTCTTGAAGGTTGGGGACCACACATTCACAAGTGGGAAAGAGCTTGTCAGGTTCATTGACCTTCTTCCATTCCAAGCTGCCCTCTTCCTGCATTTCAACCAAGTAGCCCTTTATTGGGCTGCCACCATCTTTTTCTGGTTTCTTCCAGGCAAGAGACACACTGTTCTTGGTTTTGTCTTTCACATCTGGACAAGAGGGAGCACCTGGAGCAACTATAACCAAAAACACAAAATATATATTTTTTACAAATGTGTTTTGTATTTTTGGAAATACTTGTAATGTTTTGTAACCATTTTTAATACAGTATACTTGAAAAGTATTTCAAATCAACCTTATTATTAAAACTGTTCAGTTTTCCTCTGCAGGCTAGTGTCTGTTCTGGGCAGGCTTTGGAGGGTGGTGCCTTGTGTTTTTACAATGCAAGGCACTGTTTTCCCCTATATTTGTAGATTTATAGAAATGCCCCAACTCAAAATTTCATTCATTTCTACGCACCACAGCTTAGCAGTTTTGAATTGTATTTAAATGGATTTCTAAGAAAAGAATATTTATTTTATTTGGGATTCCACCCAGTAGTATAAATGTCTCCTGCTTCTCATTTTTATTAACTGGAGCCTGAACAGAAAAATATAGTGGTTTCCTAAGCAAGTTTACCAGATTTTATAAGGATTGCAGCATAAGTCTTAAACTGCTGATTTTTCGCATGAAAACCACGGACCCACTGGAATTTTGATCACTCTGTATTACTACATAGAAGAGATCTAAAAAAAACAGGATTTGAGTTTTTTTTTAATCTCTTAAAAGTGCATAATCTTAACTATTATAGTCTCTGCTACTTTTATATTTGAATTCTGAAAGTAAACTGTGTAAAAGTCATACTGCGTTGGTAATACTGTTAACTTAATTATTTAAATTAACACTTTTTTAAAGCAATTATTCAACAGTAATTCTGTGGAAATGTTATGTAATGGTCTAAAAACAAGTTTACAAATGTATGTGTTAATGTGTTACAGACTTTCAACTCATACTTACAGATTGGATCAGCAGCCAGAGCAGGATCTGATGGCTCACTTGGGGGGCCCACTCCAGCAGCATTGATAGCCATGACCCTGAATTGGTATTCCACACCTTCAATCAAGCGCAGAACATTGAATTCTAGACCTTTCACAGCAGGTTTAGTGACTGGCGCTCTGTTTACACGTCCCCAATATACTCCTCCAACTTCTCTCTTCTCCAGCCAATAGCCAGTGATTGGGGAGCCGCCATTGTCCAGAGGAGGTTCCCAGGATACCAACATAGAGGATCTAGTGTAGTCAGAAACCTTAGGTTTCTTTGG
Organism: Aquarana catesbeiana; assembly: GCF_042186555.1. Classification (NCBI taxonomy): domain Eukaryota; kingdom Metazoa; phylum Chordata; class Amphibia; order Anura; family Ranidae; genus Aquarana; species Aquarana catesbeiana. The sequence goes on along the minus strand of NC_133329.1, from coordinate 326,919,663 downwards.
AGCTCCAGGAAGGCCAAATGGATCCTTTATTACCACCTTGTCAGACAGGCAGTCATCACTGATACCGTATTTGTTAACTGCTCTAACACGGAATTGATATTCTCCATCAGTTGTGAGCTTCCAGATCTGAAATAAATCATTTGCACATTTATTTGCTTACCTCAGTGTTGTAAACATTATATTTATTTGTATATATATATATATATATATATATATATATATATATATATATATATATATATATATATACAGTATCTCACAAAAGTGAGTACACCCCTCACATTTTTGGAAATGTTTTATTATATATTTTCATGTGACAACACAGAAGAAATTACACTTTGCTACAATGTAAAGTAGTGTACAGCTTGTATAACTGTAAATTTGCTGTTCCCACAAAATAACTCAACACACAGCTGTTAATGTCTAAACCACTGGCAACAAAAGTGAGTTTACCCCTAAGTGAAAATGTCCAAATTGGGCCCAAAGTCTCAATATTTTGTGTGGCCACCATTATTTTCCAGCACTGCCTTAACCCTCTTGGGTATGGAGTTCACCAGAGCTTCACAGGTTGCCACTGGAGTCCTCTTCCACTCCTCCATGACAACCTCACAGAGCTGGTGGATGTTGGAGACCTTGCGCTCCTCCACCTTCCGTTTGAGGATGCCCCACAGATGCTCAATAGGGTTTAGATCTGGAGACGTGCTTGGCCAGTCTTCTTTAGCAAGGCAGTGGTTGTCTTGGAGGTGTGTTTGGGGACATTACCATGTTGGAATACTGACCTGATCTGAGCACTGGCAGGCTGACCCCCCCCACCCCTTCAACCTCTGCAGCAATGCTAGCAGCACTCATATATCTATTTCCCAAAGACAACCTCTGAATATGACGCTAAGCATGTGCACTCAACTTCTTTGGTCGACCATGGCGAGGCCTGTTCTGAGCGGAACCTGTCCTGGTAAACCCCTGTATGGTCTTGGCCACCGTGCTGCAGCTCAGTTTCAGGTCCTTGACAAATTTCTTATAGCCTAGGCCATCTTTATGTAGAGCAACAATTCTTTTTTCCGATCCTCAGAGAGTTCTCTGCCATGAGGTGCCATGTTGAACTTCCAGTGACCAGTATGAGAGATTGAGAGCGATAACACTAAATTTAACACACTTTCTCCCCATTCACACCTGAGAACTTGTAACACTAATGAGTCACATTAAAGCGGGGAGGGAAAATGGCTAATTGGGCCCGATTTGGAAATTTTTACTTAAGGGTGTACTCACTTTTGTTGCCAGCATTTTAGACATGAATGGCTCTGAGTTATTTTGAAGGGACAGCAAATTTACACTATATATATATATATATATATATATATATATATATATAGTTTTTTTTTAGCAATTTCCGAAATGTACAAACTATTTGGTGTGACTGCCCTTTGCTTCAAACCAGCATCAATTCTTACACGTGCACACTTTGTACACTTGCACAAAGTCAGGGATTTTGAAGGATTAGAGTCAGGTATATGATTAACCAATTATACTATGCGGATGCTAATTATCATCAATTTAATATGTAGGTTGAAACACAGTCATGAACTGAAACAGCTGTGTAGGAGGCTTAAAAGTGGGTGAAAACAAAACCATATTCTAAATTACTACCTGATTATTTGATTAACACTTGTATTAATTATAAGAAATAATTGTTCATTCATTGTATTATTTTAACATAAACCCCAATAACGATGACTCTTATATACTGTATTTTTCTGAACTTATGATATAATGTTTTGTACCATTATTTTGTACCTAATAAAAAGTCTGTAAACAAAAAATAGTGGATGAGGAACAGTCAAACTCTGCTACTAAGGTGAGGTCATGAAAGACAGTTTCATGTCACAGGCCATACATCATGGCAAGAGTGAGCACAACAACAAGACACAAGGTAGTTATACTGCATCAACAAGGTCTCTCTCAGGCAAAGATTTCTAAGCAGACTGGAGTTTCAAGATGTGCTGTTTAAGCTCTTTTTAAGAAGCACAAAGAAATGAGCAATGCTGAGGATTTTAGATGCAGTGGTCCACAGCCAATGTCATTAAGAACTATCTTCAGCATAAAGAAGAACAAGGAGTCCAGTGATGGTTTGACCCACACAGAGCCCTGATCTGAACATCATTGAGTTTTTTAGGGATTACATGAAGAGACAGAAGGATTTGAGGCAGCCTACAACCGCAGAAGATCTGTGGCTAGTTCTCCAAGATGTTTGGACCAACCTACCTGCCGAGTTCCTTCAAAAACTCTGTGCAAGGGTACCTAAAAGAATTGATGTGGTTTTGACAACAAAAAGTGGTCACACCAAATATTGATTTGATTTAGATTTCACTTATGTTCATTTACTTTCCATTTTTTTTATTGGTAAAATAAACTAGTAACACTTCCTCCATTTAAAGATAGTAGATTAACATTAGACAGAAAAAAAAACATGCTAACAACTAATTGGTATATACAAGCTGCAGCTGGCAATATAGTTATTAAAAAAGATATTGAAATAATCAATAAAAGAAATTAAAATGAGGTCTGCTTATTACTACGGATATACCAAAAGGATAAACATGACCAATCTGTTGCCATAAATTATTAACTTACGCCATATCTTCTATCAACTACAATGTTGGAAACCTCTTCCCATTCTGACTTCTTCTTGCTTGCATCTCGCTTATCAATTATATAGTTGGTAATTTCACTTCCGCCATTATCCAATGGTGCATCCCAGATCAAGTAGCAGGATTCAGCTTTGATGTCAGTCACTTGCAGGTTTCTTGGTGGTGAAGGACGGTCTAGTTAAATAAAGCAATTAAAAAAAAAATTATAAGAGAAAAACAAATTTTATTTTGTTTATAGAAACTGAAATAATATATTTACCAAAGACCTCCACATTGACAGAACGATTTGCAGTTCCAAGGCGGTTTGAAGCTGTAATTATGTAGGTTCCCCTATCACTTCTCTGGGCATTGGGAATGCTAACTTCTGATTTAGCTTCACTTCTTGAAAGTTCTTGTTTTGCGATCTTCATGGATGGTGGTACTTTTTCAATAACTACCTCATTTTTGGACCATTCAATCTTTGGCATCGGTAGACCAGTGATTTCCGCTGGAATGTTAACAGATTCTCCTGCCTTAACTTTAATGGTGTCACCTCTGACAGCCAAACGGAGAGTAACTGTAGGGGGAACTGTGAAGGAAAGATTATACTGAATGACTAGTTGCCAAACAATTGAATTACCTTTAAGATTATTTTATTATAGCAATATATAAATCAATTTGCAAAGCACGTGAATATGTAACTTGCACATTTTTTTTCATAATATTATGAAACAAAAATAATTATTTATCCAATCGCCAACAATTCATACAATTCATGAATTTTCATTGATTAGATTTATGACCTTTATCCACAGATCAGACAGAGCAGCAAAGATAATAAAGATAATAACAAACTCCTATTTGGCTATCACTAACTACAACTCAAATTGTAGAATATACCTTCATCATCTTGAATAACCACATTGAGAGGCAGAGAAGGTTCACTTTCACCAATTTCGTTAACAGCTTTGGCACGGAATTCATACATGTGCAATTCTGCAAGGTTCTCTACTAAGAAGGAAGTCTCTGGAACCAGCCTTTTATTGCATCTTTCGAACTCTGTGGCATCATGTCGACGTTTCTCAATAATATAGCCTATAATAGGACTGCCACCATCATTACGAGGAGGTTTCCAGTCCAGTGTGACTGACGACTTTGTTCTTTCAGTGTAGGTGAATCTTTCTGGTGAACCAGGAGGACCTACGATAAAAAAAAATGCATGTGAGGCACTGTTCAAATACAAAACTGAGTCAATCTAACTTTCAGATAGTTGCTAATGGTAAATATACGAATGTTGTACTAAAAAAAAAAAAAAAATCCTTTTCTATTTTACCTTGGGGATCAACAGCAAGAATTGGCCCCAATTCAACAGGTGGACCACAGCCAAACTTGTTTTTACAAATGACACGGAACATATACTCTTGTCCTTCTAGAAGGCCTGTAATGTCACACTTAGATCTTTCTGTATCAATTGGCTGTCTCCAAATGTGCATTTTAGCATCCCTCCTTTCAATTATGAATCCTGTGATGTCACTGCCACCATCATCAATAGGATCAGACCAGTTAAGTAAAGCCATCTTTCTGTTAACCACTACAGGTTTTAGCTCAGTTACTGGCCCAGGCACATCTGGAAAACAAGAACATTTTAAGCAATGTATTAGCTTTTCATTTCAAGCAAAATTTAGATGCTTCAATGCATTAGAGTTGTGTTCTTAGAAAAGAAATTTCTTACCAAATATTTCAACTCTTGTTGCAGCAGATTTGGTACCACTTTCATTGCTAGCAGTGATAATGTATCTTCCATGGTCTTTTCTTTCTGCATTTGCAATTGTAAGTACAGACGAGTTGCCCTCATTAATTATTTCAGCTTTCTCTTTGTTCAGTTCTCCATCTTCTACTGTCCATTCAATTTTAGGTGCAGGGCGTCCAAAGACAGTGGCAGGAATATTTAGAGTCTGGCCAGCCAGAATCTGGATACCATCTCTTACTGAAAGGTCCAATTCAACAACTGGAGGTTCTAAAGTTGAATAAAAAAAGTTGTGGTTGAATATCCCCTGAGCATGGAATACAGAAAAAATTGCAAAACCACCATCATATATAATTTTCAAGAAATAATAAAAACATACCTTGTGGTTCTAGCACTGTAATGGGTTCAGTTACACCTGGAGGCCCTTCTCCAGCTGAATTTACAGCGCTTACACGGAGTTTGTAATCTGCTCCCTCTCTAATACCTTTAACAGTGTATTTGCGAAGTTTAATTTGCCTGTCTGTGCAGCGTGACCATTCCTTGCTGCCCATAAGCTCTTTGTCAACAAAGTAGCCAGTAATCTCTCCACCACCATTATAAAGAGGAGGATCCCATTCTAACTCAATAGCAGATGAACTTGTGTCAATAACTCTTGGAATTGGAGGTCCTGGCAACACTATTATATAAAAAAAAAGAAAATATAAGGGGGTAAAGTAGTACTTACAGCCAAAAAAATATTTTTGATTTCGTGCAGTATGTTACTCACGTATTGGATCTTGTGCAGTCTTTGGATCAGATGGTACACTGAACTTTCCAACACCACCTGCGTTTTCTGCACACACTCTAAATATGTATGTAAGGCCCTCCAGAAGGTCATCAGCTCGGGTTTCAAGAGCATTAATCGGGTTTCTGTTAACTCGAGCCCAGTGGGTGCTGTTAATTTCACGTTTCTCAATCCAGTAACCCAAAATTGGACTTCCATTGTCTTTGGGCTCCTTCCATTTGACCAACATACTGTTGGCTGTAACATCATCAATTTCAGGCTTTTCTGGTGCATCTGGAGGAGCTGTGGATAAATAGAAGCATTTAGCTAATTTCTGTTTTCTTGGCAAAAGCATATTTCAATTTTTTTTATAAATGTTATATAAAAATTCCTACTGCAGGCAGAAAACACTTACTAAATGGATCTTTAGCGAGGAGTGGCTGAGAGACACATGGAGGTCCGGGGCCAAATTTATTTTCAGCTGTTACACGGAAAATGTATTCCTTGTCTTCAATTAGTTTAGTGACTGGATATTTGCAGTGTCTCAATGTGGATGTCACAATCACCCAGCCAATTTCAGCCCTGGAATTATCCTTCTTCTCTAAGATATAGTTCATGATTTCACTACCACCATCATCCAGTGGAGGCTCCCAATTGCATACAACAGAGTTTTTCCTCACGTCTTCAAATGCAAAGTTCACAGGAGGTCCAGGTACATCTGAAAATCATAAAAAGCAAGATAAAAACTGTTAGCAAAATTACCATAATAAGAAACACCGTACTGTAATATCAGCAAGGAGTAGCATTATTATTGACAATATATTAATGCTGCTTGTAACAGTCATACTTCACGAAAATAAAGGTTTGCATACCTAGCACATTTACTTCACATGAAGCCTTGGCAACACCATGGTCATTTTCAACCTTTATAGTGAATGTGCCATAATCCTCACGAATTGAGTCTCTGGCAGACAGCTCAGACTCTCCTTGTCTGCTGTTGTCAACAGTCAACCGCTCCGGCAGGCTGAGGTGGAATGGCTCATCTACAACTGCTTCCTTTTTCCTCCTAGGTAATATTTTTTCCACTCTCTTCTTTATTTCCTCTGGTCTTATTACCTCATCATTTCTAAGCCATGTAATTGTTGGATATGGTGAACCAGTGATATGTGCATTCAAAACAATTTCATCTCCTTGTCTGACGGAAAGTCCAGACTGCAAACTGCCTGAAAGGAAGACTTTTGGAGGATCTGATAGAAAAATAATAAAACATAAATATACATATGTTAGTGCTCATGTGGCCTGCTGTATGTTTAAAACTTTAACATATTTTCAGAACTTTTTTGTCGTACCCATGGGATCTACAGCTTTAATTCCTAGGGTTGCACGAGAAGGCTCACTAACACCAGCTATATTTTCTGCACATACACGGTACTGGTATTCTTTTCCTTCTTCCAAACCTTTAACAGTGTAAGATAGCACAGGTACAAGAGAGTCATTACATCGTTCCCACTTTTCACCACCTTTAGGTAGCTTCTCAATTATATATCCCATGATCTTGCAGCCTCCATCATACTGAGGAGGTTTCCAGGTGATGGTTATGGTCTTTGAAGTTGGATTATGAGTGTCAACATCCACAGGTGGATCTGGCCGCTCTGTAGAATAATGCAGACAATGAATATATTGTGTAAAACTCCTGTGTACTTTAGTTTTCTGCAGCTAATAAAAACATGACTTACGCTTAGCATCTTCTGCAATGATGGGGTTTCTGAGTTCAAGATATTCTCCTCCACCAATCTTATTTACGGCTTTGACTCTGAAGTAGTATTCTCCATTAGGTATCAGATCTTTAACATTCCATGTTAGTTTGTTCTCTCCAGACATCACTGGTGTGTATGTTCTTCTTCCAGCTTCTCTGCGTTCAAGCACATAGTGCAGTATAGGAGTTCCACCATCATATTCTGGAGGCTCCCAAGATACTTTACATGAATTCTTGGTAACATCAACTGCCTTGATCTCTTTACATTGACCAGGTAGTCCTTTAAAATGCAAGAAATAACCTAATTATTGTGGGGTTTTTTTTAAACGTTGATTAATTCTATTGTTTATAAATCAGCAACCATTACCTATAACTTTAACATTGATTGATCCTGTGGTTGAGCCTATCTTGTTCTCCAGTGTAATAGTATAGACTCCAGCATCTCCATGAACAACATTAGAAACATCTAAAGTGGCAGAGGTATAGTCACTCTTAGCAGAAACTCTGTCAGCTATTTTGATTTCTTTTCCATCCTTATGCCAGTTGATAGTCGGTGCAGGCACAGATCTGAACGGCACTGGAATAGTAAGTTTCTCTCCTTCTACCACAACTATATCTTGAGTTTTCAGATCAATGGTTGGGTTACCTGTCAGTAAATCAGAGAAATGATTCAGAAGAAAAGAACTATTATGTTTTTCAACATCAAAAATGAAGTAGAAGAGAAAATAAACTTACAATCTGGGTCTTTAGCGAAGACATTCTCTGAAATTTCAGATGGATCGCTAGCACCAATAGCATTAACAGCTCTGACACGGAGGATATACTCTTTATCAGGGATTATACCTTCTTCAGCTTTGTACTTTAGGTCCTTAATTGGTCGAGAATTGATTCTCATCCATTTTTCAGTGCCAGCTGGGCATGCCTCAACATGGTATCCAATGATAGGACTGCCACCATTCTTTTCTGGAGGCTTCCAAGCAATGGAGATGTGGTTTCTACTGGCATCAGTAACATGTAGCTCAAGAGGTGGTGATGGGGGACCTTAAAAACAGCAAGAAATATTTATATATATAATAATTTTGAATGTTTACTCTGAGGAATTTGACATATCCCGCTGTATCATTACGTACTTGTTGGGTCTTCAATGGCCAATATGTCTGTAGGTTCACTTGGGTGACCAACTCCGGCTTCATTCTCTGCACGAACTTGGAACTGAACTTCTGTGCCCTCAATAACATCTGTTACTTTATAATGGCACTCTGGTCCAGTAGTTCTGCCAGCTTTTACCCAACGTGTAGCCAGCTTCTCCTTCTTTTCAATAACATATCTGAATGTAAAATAAGATGATGATTAAGCTTTGCAGTACACTTTAGTGGAACAAAAATTCAAATTAGTGTAATTTCCTGATAACTAACCTTTGAATAGGTCTTCCACCGTCATTCTTTGGGGCTTCCCATTTCAGTTCCACATGTCTCTTTGTTACATCTACCACTGTAAGTGCATATGGTGGTCCAGGAGTAGCTAGAAAGCAGGAATGATTATTAAGATGTTGAGGTGTTTCATACATAACAATGCAAGTAAAAAAAAACTTTTATGAAAGTTAAAATAATAAATTATTTCTGCATTTGTTCCAAATGCAATAAATGCATTATGTTATGTAAATACAACAAAACATGAGGTAACTTACTAAATGTATCTTTGGCCAGTACTGAGTCCTCCAGCTCACAATAGTCACTTTGTCCAACTGCATTTTCAGCTGCAACACGGAATACATAAAGGGAGCCTTCAGACAGAGGGGTCACTGAGCATTTAGTTTCTTTTACAGTGGTGTCTACTGTCTGCCAGCCTTTGCGCCTAACATCTCTCTTCTCAACAATGTAGTTGGTGATTGGAGAGCCACCATCTCTTTCAGGTGGAGTCCATTTAAGATCTGCTGTATTCTTTGTTATGTTAATAACCTCAAGGAAACGAGGTGGAGAAGGTGGATCTAAAATAAAAATAGTAAAACACAAATTATTAATGAAACACTGAATATTTTCAAAATAAAATGTAAAACAAATTGTAATTTAGAGGGTAACAAAGGAAAACATACTCAGTCTCTCTTTGCACAGTACTGGATCACTTGGCTCACTAGGTTCACTTTCTCCAGCCTTGTTTACAGCTCTTACTCTAAACGAATACTCCTGCTTCTCCATGAGGCCTTTCAAAAAGTGTTCTGTGGTAGGGACACCCTCTGCCACTCTGACCCACTCATCGGTGCCTGTCTTCAGCAGTTCAATAACATAGGACTCAATTTTGGCACCACCATCATGCTCTGGTTTCAGCCAGTTCAAGAAGGCAGATGTCTTGGCAACATCTTTAACTGTTGGTTTGCCTGGTGCCCAAGGTGGATCTAGAACAAAAGAAAATAAAAAGTAAATAGATATACCATAGACTAACTGTAATAGGTTAAGTAAAGAGCATTTTTGTTAATGTGTACACTTAAAATAAACATACCAATTGGATCTTTTATTAAGATTGGCTCAGTTTCTCTACTTGGTTTTCCAGGACCAGCAAGATTTTCAGCCAGAACACGGAACTGATACTTCTTTTTGTTGGTAAGGCCCTTGACTCTGTTACGGAGTAGAGTTTCAAGTTCATAAAATTGTTAAACAGAGATTTCTAAATAATAACCTGCAATTATTTAAACTATTCTGTTTTGGATAAAGTGATTGTGTTTGGCTTGCCAAAGAATGTGTACCTGTATGTAGGATCTTTCACTGGAGACTTGTTACATCTAATCCATTTTCCTGTTTCTGGATCAAGTCTTTCAACCCAGTATCCAGTAATGGGACTTCCACCATCTTCATCTGGCTCATTCCAGGTCAATGTAACTGCATCTTTACAAATGTCAGAAGATGCAAGGCGAGTTGGTGGGCCAGGTGGATCTGCAAAAAAGAATCAGTACAACTATTGTGAGATTCTCACTAGTACTAAAAGCTTAGTAACTGGGCAATATAATATAAAATATTAGTATTTTACCAAATGAATATTTAGCCACCATGGAGAGAGACTGGACTGGCTCTCCAATGCCATACATGTTTTCAGCACTGACTCTGAATATGTATTCCTTAAGAGGTGTCAATTTTGTAGCCTTATATCTAGTTTCTTTAATGGTTGAAGACAGTTTGTTCCAGATTTCGCTTCCTACAGCTTTCTGTTCAAGGATGTAGTTTGTGATCTTGGATCCACCATCGTCCCTTGGAGGATTCCATGTCAACACACAAGATTCATTGGTTATCTCAGAAATATCAAAAGCAGCGGGTGGTCCAGGTTTATCTGTGTACATAAAAGAAAAATTATTATACAGTATGCTGCAACTCACAAAACACACATAGACTGTCACAGATTCTTGATTATAAATTCAAAGAAGAATTGTAATGGTTTAAAGGGAGCATACCCAGAATATTAACTTCAACAACTGCTGAAGCACGGCCAGAGGTGTTTACGGCTTCAATAATGTAAGTTCCAGAGTCGCTTCGTGTACTCTCAGTAATGGTAACTGTAGAATGTCCAGGCTTGGATTCAATGTTTATCCTCTTGTCAACTCTTAAAAGAGAATCTGCTTTGTTCCATGTTATTCTTGGCTCTGGCTTTCCATTAATTATTGCAGGTAATTCAATTTTGGTTCCAGCCTTCACTGTTAAACCAGCAAGCAGTTTAACATCCAGGAAAATTTCTGGGGCCTCTGTATAAGAAAATGGACAGTGGTGTTAAAACGAGAAATATATACATATAAAATATTTATTTTTTAAAACATAAAACAATATAGCATCAGATAATCATTGTGAAAATATTTCATACCTTTGGGATCTGTAGCTAGTATGTCATCTGTTGGCTTGCTTGGTTTACTGGCACCAAGTCTGTTAAGTGCCTTTACACGGTAGGCATACCACTGCCCTTCTGTAAGATTGTCAACTTGCAACCTATAAAGAGGTGGGCATTGTAACATATTAGAATCACCAGTATACACAGATTGCTTACTAATGTTCTCACTGATACTTGTGGCCACTCATTCTTACTTTGTTTCTATCACAGAATCACCACAAATTTCCCATTTGTCTGTGCCACGCTGGCATTTCTCCACAATGTATCCCTTAATACGTGAACCACCGTCATATTTTGGTGGTTCCCAAGTAAGGAAGATTCCTTTTCCTGATGGGTCTCTCCATTTAACATTTTCAGGTGGGTCAGGAACAGCTATATCAAGAAGTGTCAAACAGAGTAGGTTTTAGTAAACAGAGAATTATAATATCTAGGTACTTTAGGCATGTTTACTCATTGTGCCATCACATTACAATTGAATTTAAAAGTTATAAAACAAGCATAAGCAAATTAAATAAACAAGCAAACATTTGTCTAGGACCCTGATTTTACTTTGCTGTCTCCAGTATATAAATATATAGTGTATATATGTAATTTTTTATGCTTTAGAGCAACAAATGAACTTTCACCTACTTGCTGGTGCAGACATGTTTACTGGCTCATCAATGTATGCAGGTTCTCCTGGTCCACACTTGTTACATGCAGATACTCTAAACAGATATTCTTTGCCTTGGATAAGGTCAGAAACAGTGAATTCTTGATCGATTACATTATCCATAACCTATAACATAATGTAATATAATATAATTTAGTAATATAGCAATATAGTGCTGTTATCCGTAAAATCATATTATTAGTACTACAAATACAGCAATATTTGAAGATATTACTTTACAGTGGGGACGGAAAGTATTCAGACCCCCTTAAAATTTTCACTCTTTGTTATATTGCAGCCATTTGCTAAAATCATTTAAGTTCATTTTTTTCCTCATTAATGTACACACAGCACCCCATATTGACAGAAAAACACACAATTGTTGACATTTTGCAGATTTATTAAAAAAGAAAAACTGGAATACCGCATGGTCCTAAGTATTCAGACCCTTTGCTGTGACACTAATATATTTAACTCAGGTGCTGTCCATTTCTTCTGATCATCCTTGAGATGGTTCTACACCTTCATTTGAGTCTAGCTGTGTTTGATTATACTGATTGGACTTGATTAGGAAAGCCACACACCTGTCTATATAAGACCTTACAGCTCAAAGTGCATGTCAGAACAAATTAGAATCATGAGGTCAAAGGAACTGCCTGAAGAGCTCAGAGACAGAATTGTGGCAAGGCAGAGATCTGGCCAAGGTTACAAAAAAAATTCTGCTGCACTTAAGTTTCCTAAGAGCACAGTGGCCTCCATAATCCTTAAATGGAAGACGTTTGGGACGACCAGAACCCTTCCTAGAGCTGACTGTCTGGCCAAACTGAGCTATCGGGGGAGAAGAGCCTTGGTGAGAGAGGTAAAGAAGAACCCAAAGATCACTGTGGCTGAGCTCCAGAGATGCAGTTGGGAGATGGGAGAAAGTTGTAGAAAGTCAACCATCACTGCAGCCCTCCACCAGTTGGAGGTTTATGGCAGAGTGGCCCGACGGAAGCCTCTCCTCAGTGCAAGACACATGAAAGCCTGTATGGAGTTTGCTAAAAAAACACCTGAAGGACTCCAAGATGGTGAGAAATAAGATTCTCTGGTCTGATGGGACCAATATAGATTTTTTTGGCCTTAATTCTAAGCGGTATGTGTGGAGAAAACCAGGCACTGCTCATCACCTGTCCAATACAGTCCCAACAGTGAAGCATGGTGGTGGCAGCATCATGCTGTGGGGGTATTTTTCAGCTCCAGGGACAGGACGACTGGTTGCAATGAGGGAAAGATGAATACGGCCAAGTACAGGGATATCCTGGACGAAAACTTTCTCCAGAGTGCTCAGGACCTCAGACTGGGCCAAAGGTTTACCTTCCAACAAGACAATGACCCTAAGCACACAGCTAAAATAACAAAGGAGTGCCTTCACAACAACTCCGTGACTGTTCTTGAATGGCCCAGCCAGAGCCCTGACTTAAACCCAATTGAGCATCTCTGGAGAGACATAAAAATGGCTGTCCACCAACGTTTACCATCCAACCTGACAGAACTGGAGAGGATCTGCAAGGAGGAATGGCAGAGTATCCCCAAATCTTTCCCAAAAAGACTCATGGCTGTATTACAAAGACTCATGGCTGTAAATACATCTTTCCCAAAAAGACTCATGGCTGTATTAGATCAAAAGGGTGCTTCTACTAAATACTGAGCAAAGGGTCTGAATACTTAGGACCATGTGATATTTCAGTTTTTCTTTTTTAATAAATCTGCAAAAATGTCAACAATTCTGTGTTTTTCTGTCAATATGGGGTGCTGTGTGTACATTAATGAGGAGAAAAAATGAACTTAAATGATTTTAGCAAATGGCTGCAATATAACAAAGAGTGAAAAATTTAAGGGGGTCTGAATATTTTCCGTCCCCACTGTACAGTATGTTATTTTGGGTCTATGTCAATTAACTACTTCTCTTCCCACACAAGCGTATGTGAATACAAAAGAAGCTTGTAGTAGGTCAAATGCAGGTCGGAAGGAGGTCAACTGTAGGTCAAATGCACCTTTCATTTGTGAAGGATTTTAGAAGTATCACAAACTAATGTCAAAAACAAGCTGCATTTACCCATTTACACAAGCCTAATACCTGTTGACACAGGTCCTTTTATCTGTTTAAAAGTCAACAATATTTGGACAATGGGAATGTTTTAGTTAGATAGTTCTATGCACTATAGATATGCAATAAAAATCCACATTAATACAGAAGTCAATACATACCCTAGCCCATGTTTTGCGGTTGACTTCTCGTTTCTCAATAAGGTACCCAGTAAGAGGGCTGCCACCATCATTCTCAGGAGCTTCCCAGGAAAGGTTGACAGAGCTTCTTGTAAGATCCCCGACCTTGAGTTCTCTAGGAGCACTTGGACGAGCTAAAATAAAGTTTCTGTAAGTTAGTTTATTTTAAATATACCAAAAGTAGAATTTCCTAAAAATAACACTAGCTCTTACCAATAACATTCACATCAATTTCTCCAGATACTGATGCTACAGCGTTTGTCAGCTCTAATGTGTAGATTCCTTTGTCAGGGCGTTCACTTGGGGAAATGACAAGCTCTGCAAAGGCAGCAGTGGTCTCTATCTTTACACGGTCATTGTTTTCCAAGATTGCTTCATTCACTGACCATACTGCTGTTGGAGTAGGATAGCCTGTGATTGGAACACGTATTTTGAGGGGTTCGGGGACAATTACTTCCAGACCCTTTTTGAAGGCACTTAAGTCCAGAGTGGGTGGTGCTGGAAAAAAATAAAATAGATGGAACGATTTTACAAATTGCACAACTCAAATTCAACTTCTCCTTTAATGGACATAAGCACTAAAACTTACTGTGAGGATCATCTGCTGTAAGAGGTCCCAAGCTTTCTGTAGGATCTGATATGCCAGCTGCATTTTCTGCAGATACTCTATAGTAATAGTTTGCTCCAGCCTTCAGACCAGTTACCTAATTATTTAAGATATACCATAATAAAGTTAATAATTTGTGCAAATAAAAAAAACCTGAAAAATATCATCTAAATTATCCAGTTAGATTTATATGTATTAATTCAGCTGATAGATTGGAACAAGCTACAGAATCAACAGAATTAAAAGTTCTCTATAAGTCTTGGAATATTCTCTAAAAAGATCTTGGTGTATTTGGAATTAATACAAATGCTCCAAGATCATAGGTCTGGTGATGATAATGATTCTGGTGTTAGTGTAATTTGCTTACTTTTTGTAAAACTTTGAGTACTACTGAAACAGAGAAATTAGGAATGTACCTTGTATGTAAGATCAGGAGCAAGTCTCATGTTGCAGCGTATCCATTTGTCAGTGCCTTCTTCACATCGTTCAATAATGTAGCCTAATACTGGGCTTCCACCATCCTCAAGAGGAGGTTCCCATGTAAGCTGAACAGTAGACTTGGTTTGATTTGAATGAGTCAAGTTGATTGGAGGGCTTGGTTTTTCTGAAAATACACATGGGGGAGATTTAATAACGATATTACCACACATATTTGACCCCTAGTGGCCTGCACCTAATTCAGGAAAGCCTTGCAACAGTTTCACAAAGCTTTCCGACACATGCGCCAAATTCAGGTAATTCTTGCTACCACCACTTTTAGAATCTGACAATATGGCTGTGGCCGATTCTTAAAGAAAATGGTGGTAAATAACACCAACTCTATGTTGGCATACAGAGAGATGCTAGTGCTCAAAATGGGGCATTTTGTGCTTGGAAGCTGTCATTCTCACATAGGGTTCACTGGTTGCTATGATGCTGGCAGCATACCAGCAACAGCATAGCAACAGATGACTCATCCCTGGCCCCATTCAACTGTCAGGAGATTCCCCAGCTGACAGCTGAAAGTGAACAAAGGGGCGTTGATGCTAGTGACATGATTGTCCAATGACCATATGTGGACAGTCACATCACCAGTAGTGTTATACATAATAAGGGGCTGAACATGCACTGACGACTCCATGCAAGAGATTCCTGACATGAACCTGTCACCTGTACTGCAAATTGTACAGAGGAGAAACAGAAATCTAAAGATTGTCTATGATAGTTGGATAGCACTGATAGCACATAAGTACGTTATTACCAAGCAAATGCTATAAAAGGGATAGGGCAGGTGACACAATCTGCTTAGTTCTTTTAGTAATGAAGATTTTATTGTATTTTAGAAATATCATGTTTGAGGCCCCATCTAAACTAGCATGCAAGATAAATTGTGAAATAGTTAGGGGTGATACCTGTAGCTGCTATTTCACATCTAAGAACATCACAATTACACTAACCTTTTTGCAACATGCGTATTCAAAAGGGGTGGAATTTAGTAAACAGATTGTGGGTTTAGCTGATTTGAATGAATGGAGTTTAACTGGCATTAACAGAAGGACTTAATATTACCCCTTTAAAATACCCTAAAACTAGCAGATAATAAAACAAGCCAATGACCATCTTCCCCAACAGCCTCCCTGGCAGCACACCACCTTCTCCAATACTACAAATTCTCTTTACACTTTAAACTGCAATACATGATCATAGATATATACATACCAATTGGATCCCTGATCTTAACAGCAGGTGTAGCAGCACTGGGTTTGCCAATTCCAGCTTGGTTTTCAGCTCTGACTCTAAAAATGTATTCTTTGTTCTCCACAACATCATTGAGAGTGGCTCCCAGTTCATCAGGCTTGGTGATCATGGCTGTATCCCATTTAATAGAAGCTCTGTCACGCAGCTCAATAATGTAAGCTGTTATTTCAGTTCCGCCATCATACTCTGGTGGCTCCCAAGTCAGTGATGCACCAAAGCGATTGACATTGCAAACAGCCACATTGAGAGGAGGTCCAGGAACATCTGTAATATAGATAACAATCAATATTCCATTTGCAGATCAAAAAACCCTTATAAAATCAACCAGACATGGTGCAGATTTTTCACTGTACTTACCAAACTTGCTTCTTGCTTCAACGGGTTTGTCTGTTTCCACAGGTTCACCAGCACCAACTCTGTTTTTGGCACTGACACGGAACAAATATTCTACACCTCCCTTCTGGAGTCCAGTGACAGTGTATTCACAGCTGTCTGCATGATCAGTAACAAGGACCCAAGTCTTACGCTTGATGTCTCTCCTTTCAACAATATAGCCAGTAATTTTGCTGCCACCATCTGACTCTGGTTCTTCCCAAGCCAGACTGACTTCCCCATCATATGTATCAACCACTTCTAGATTTCTGACAGGTCCAGGGACATCTGAAATAAATGTAAAAAAACACTTAAGCCATACTGGCAGCAAAAAAAATGTGGCTTCTTAAATTTTTGCTAAGGTACTGGCAGTAACAACATACCAATAACATCTAGGTTAATGTGTGCCTCTGCCTTGCCATGTTTGTTTTGCAGGATGATTGTGTAATGACCCTTGTCTGCTTTCTTTGTTTCAGGAATCCTGAAGCTTGTTGCATTTGCTGTAGTATCCACATTTACATCAGACAAACTTTCACCTTCTCTACGCCATTCACCTTCTGCTTTTGGATAGGCATCATATGGCACAGACATTGTAAGTGGCTTTCCTGCATCGATTACAATGTTCTGATCTGCTGTCTTTATCTTTGGTACAGCTGTTAATAATCAAGGATGCATATATTAATGCAATGACTGATTTCACATCATTGGAATAACAATATTAGAATTAACAATAATATGCTTAATTAAACTGGAAAAGTAAAAAAGAATAAAAACGTTGCATAAAATATATACACGCATAACACCAGATTTATGTGAGTATGACAATGTTACACTTGTATTTTGAGCTTGTTTGCATGCATAGATATAAATATACTGTACCTGCTAGTTCAAGTTTTGCTCTAGCATCTTTATCCTTAGCCACAAATCTGTATTCACCCTGATCACGGGGTCTGATTTCACAAACTTGTAGCCTATGGACCTTTCCTTCACTCATCATTTGATGTTTGTCTCCCTGGACAATGATCATGTTATTTCTGAGCCATTTCACCTCTACTCTGTCCTTATTTAGCTCAACCTCAAACATAACATCAGATCCTGGAGCTTCAAAAATGTCAAGAGGTGGTCTGATAATCTCAATCGGGATTTCTGGAAGTAAGAGGAAAAAATAAAATACATGTAGAAAAATCCCATTAGACTGTATTTGCACCAGCACAAAGACAAACTGTTTCCCTTACCTTCAACAAAAAGTCTTGCTCTTGATTTTCTCTCGTCTACTCCACAAGAATATTCACATTCATCCTCTGGTCTGCAGTCTTTAATAATAAGTCTGTGGAGACTTCCATCTTTTTCAAATAGATACCTTAAAAAAGACATAGGATGAGTTAGGAAAATTAGATTATAACTATGAAGAAGGTCATATAAAAAAAGAATATGATTTAAAATTTTAAGTTAAGTTTCCTCACTTTTTATTCTCTCTAAGTTCCCGGCCATTTCGGTACCATTTCACAGCGGCTTTCTCTTTTGAGAGCTGGCAAGTGAAGACAGCATCCTCAAACTCAATAACAGTTTGGTCTTGGAGATGTTGAACAAAATCTGCTGGAGCTTCTGTGATCAAGAGCTCAGCTACTGCCCTGTCTTGTCCAGCAATGACTGTGTACTCTCCTTCATCCACAAATCCACAGTCCTTTATGATAAGAGAATGCTTGTACTTGTCAACCTTATACAATATTCTTCTGTCCAGAACAACTTCTTGGCCATTCTTCATCCACATGACTGTTGCATTTGGACGGTTAACTTTGCAGCAGAATGTGACTGATTTCTTCTCCATTGTTTCAATATCTTCAATAGGTTCCACAATTCTCAAGTCCTCCTCTGAAATAGAAAATATTTTGTATAGTTTAGCCCTGCGCCATCTAACCCTGAGGGGTGACTTGTTACAATTCTACAATAGTAGTAGTTACTTACCTACTACTGTTAGGGAGGCAGCAGACTTGACATGTTCACCTCTGTGGTTTGCCAATGAAATTGAGTAATTGGCTTGGTCATCTGACTGAGCATCCCTGATTCTAAGAGTATAGACCAGATCTTTGTGTACCATAATATATTTTGGACTATCAAATATTGCTTCATCATTTTTGAACCACTTGGCTTTGGCCCCTTCTGTATTAACTTCACAGTTAAAGACAAGTTCTTGTCCTTCTTTAACTTGTTGGTCCTTTAGAGGAGTAATGATCCTGAGTCTCTCTGTAATGTAAAATTATGCATTAAAAAACAACATACATTAACTACATAATTTTCATTTGTACTTCTTACATATGCAACTCTATATTTCCCTACTGTATCGCTAAGCCATATATTAATTAATAAAAAGTGTTTAGTAGAAAATTAGCAACAGTTATAAATTATAACTATTGGAGATTTTGCAAAAAGTAAAGCTTTTATTATTAAAATAATAATGTTTTTATATATATGAAATCCTTTTTTATAAAAGCTAAGGAGCAAAAACTCTCCCACGAAACATAGTTATAAACAGTAGGATGCATACATAAATATTTGACATTGAAGGCAATTAATAGAGCAATTTAAAAAAAAGCTTAAACCATATCAGAAAACATTACAAATAATCTGATACCAGTTGTATTTCAGTTTTGGCATCACATACCTGCAAGGGGTAGTCACAAAGCATTGTGCTTATAAGAATAGAATTACTGGGTATCCCTACATTGGAATTTAAAGTTTAACTAAAGGCAAAACTTTTTGTTTCGTTTTGAAGAGAATGAAGAACCTCTGTCAAGTTTTTATTGATTTCTGTGTCCCTGTTAGGGAAATTCACCATTTATGTTATCATTACTTTTATCATTGAAAGTGAAAAGAATCCCAGGTTTTGGGTTTCCTAAGAAAAGAAATAGAGGGGGAAATCTTCAAATAGGGACTATAGTTCTGGTGACGCTAGTGAGAACGAGGGGAAAAATCCTGACAGGGGTTATAACTTTCCCTTACTATTCAAATTGAAAAAAGCTTTCCCATTAGTTTTACGTTAAGGTATGTTCAGTACTTATATTGCACAACTTCATGTGCACCTTCTATGTGGACCTCCTCACATTGTAAAGCACCATTGTACACCTATTGCCAATTTTTACCCATTGCCAAATTTCACATATAATTGTTAATAATTTTTCAAGTCACTGACAAACCAAAATTAACATACTGGCTTTATATTAGCTTACCAATTACTGTCAATTCTGCCGGTGCCCTGGATTGTCCAATCATGGCAGCATAAACTCCTTCATCTTCTTTAGGAACTGCATCTTTGACAACCAACATTCGCTTTTTGCCATCAGATGTGATGTCATATTTATCTCCAGCTTCAAGAATTGTGTCATTCTTAACCCACTGTACTTCAAAAGCTTCTTTAGAAACAGAGCAGACAAACTCTGCCTTTTCACCCTCAAGTACTTCAAGATTCTGTGGTCTGGAAATAAACTCTGCAGCAAGTTCTAAAAAGGAAACAACTTTGAATTAGATGACATTACTAAACAACTCGTATTGGGCATTATCTTGCACAGTGCCATGATTTCTCTTACCTTTAATTCCAAGTTTGCCTGTTGTACGGGAGTTTGGCAGTCTACAGTTGTATTCACCGGCATCTTCCAAACGGATATTGTTGATTATCAAGATCCTCTTCCTGCCCTCAGCAATGTGTTCATATCTTCCACCATCTGGCAGCTCATAGTCTCCTTTAAACCAGGACACATCAGCACTAGCCTTGGAGACTTCGCAGACCAGTTTGACAGATTCAGATTCACATGCTTCAATATTGGGTAGATTTTTGGTGAAAATAGCTTCTTCCTCTGAAATATAATCAAATGCATGCAAACATAGTTAATATGTGACATGCATTACATTAGATGCTTATTATATGTAAAATAATAAATTTTTGTAGACATTACATATTACTACCAGTGGCATACACAGAGAATCGAGTAGTAAAGTATAAAATGTAATGGTTTTGGGGTCTGCAAGGCATTTTAATAAGGAAGCTCTCTGTGTTGTTTATCGTTGGCCTTACCAATGACTGTAAGCAACCCTGAGGTCTTGGCCATTTTCGATTCACAGGTATACTCTGCTTCATCATCAAACACACATTTGTTCACTACTAAGGTGCGTGTGACTCCTTTAGAGATAATATCGTATTTCTTGCCCTTTCGAATTTCAATTCCGTCTTTGAACCAGTGGACCTGGCATTTGAAAAAAAGTAATCCAAATTAAAAAAGTGGATGCTGTTTTACTATTGCATGCTCATTTACATCAACAGCAGTAAATACATTTTAACCATCCTGGGTGAATGATAAATAATGACACAATGGAGTCTTAGAATTCCAAAACATGACCCTATGGCTTCACTTATCACCTGACAATGCTAGTTTCTGAGGCATGCAGTGACTGTATGACTTAAATATAGTTGTGTCCTCGAAGTTACTTAATTATGTTGTTTTTTTAGTATAACATGTCATTAGCTCATTAACCACTTGACCTCCGGAAGGTTTACCCCCCTTGATGACCAGGACATTTTTTGCGATACGGCACTGCGTTACATAACATGCAATAAATAAATTACAGTGCTTGCAACAATACAAGGACCTCCCTTCATGACGCCTTGTGGGGGGGGGGCAAAACGCATTGACGTAATTTCTGGTGCCGAGTCCAGGTGACTCACTTCCGGTTGGATGTGGCATTCCTGAATTGTATCCCTGTATCTGTTTACATTCTCACTGAAATTTGGAGTTTTGTAAGTAGGAATTTTTTGTTTGCGCAATAAACACCGAACATACAGAACTTCACTAATAGTTCCCTTTCCTTTTTTCTGGTGAATATTTCAACTTTAGCCATGCTGGGAGAGATCTCCTGTGGACCTATTTAAATAATCCTCAGCCAGATTTCGGCTTGCTTGACCCTTAGACTGAAAAGCTAGGGGTCCATTATATATGGTGAGTGGGGACATTGAAGGAGAGTGTGTCACATCACAGAGTGGAAGTTTGAAGCACTTTGCACTTTTCAGTGGATTGGAGCACAAGAGCACTTTTATTGGGACGTTTTTGCAATAATACAATACAATCTCATATGTTGTTGTTTACTTATTAATTTTGCACTGTTTCAAGCGTTGTATCCTTATACAGTATTTGATGTTTTTTTTTAGAGCACTAGAGTACTTTAATAGGATAATTTTGGAATATATAATAACACAATTGTGATATGTTTTCTGATGGTTATTTTCTTTATTTGTACTGTTGCAAGTACTGTAATATTTATATTATCAAGTAAATAGCACTTTGTGTACAGCAACTGCAAGTTTTATTTACATCAACAATTTATTCTTTTTCACCTTAGCGCGAGTATATACTGTTTTCACTGCGTTACTTTAACTGACAATTGCATGGTCATGCAACGCTGTACCCAAATAAATGTATGTGCTTTTTTATTTTTTGTGACAATTTTGAAAAAAAACTAAACAAAATAATATTTTTTTACTTTCTGTTATAAAATAAATTTAAAAAAAATCAAATTTCTTCATAAATTTAGGCCAATATGTATACATCTACATATTTTTGGTAAAAAAATCCCAATAAGCTATATTGATTGGTTTGTGCAAAAGTTATAGCGTCTACAAACTATGGGATTTTTTTTACGACGATCAGTGTCTTATAGCAGGTCTGTGATATTGTGACAGACATACTGACACTAACTGACAATTTTGACACTTTTTGAGGACCAGTGACACTAATACAGTGATCAGTGCTAAAAATATGCAC
This sequence comes from Aquarana catesbeiana, assembly GCF_042186555.1. Classification (NCBI taxonomy): domain Eukaryota; kingdom Metazoa; phylum Chordata; class Amphibia; order Anura; family Ranidae; genus Aquarana; species Aquarana catesbeiana. The sequence continues at coordinate 326,897,463 of NC_133329.1, read as the reverse complement.
TGTCACTGTACTAACGACACTGGCTGGGAAGGGGCTAAAATCAGGGGCGATCAGAGGGTTAACTGTGTACCTAACCAGTGTTTTACTACCCTGAGTGATGATCGGCGGGTGCTGGAGTAATGACAGCAGAAGCAAGCTGCTGGCGGTGCACATGCGCGCCCCCTACCCGGAGGTGTATATATATATATATATATATATATATATATATATATATATATATATATATACATGATCCGGTGCACAGGTGCCACCCTGTAGCAGTAAAACTGCTATAAGGTGGACCTGAAGCGGTTAAAATGTCTGCGGTATTTTTTAGTAATGGTGCTTAGACGGTAAAATTATGGTAAACAGTTATAATTATGCTACCTCAGAAGGACTTGCAGTAACACATACCTTGGCACTTTCACGCGAAATTTCACACTCAAACCGGGCAGTTTCTTTCTCCTTAACTTCAAGGTCAGTAAGAGGTTTGCTAAATTCCACAAATGGAGCTGAAAATTGAAACAAAAAGGCAAAACGTACTTTACTGATTGACTTTAATATTGTACTGTTGATTTTTTTATGGTTTCTGCTAAAACTTTTTGTAACTTCTATACGAATCTAAACAAAAAAAACAAGTTGGAACTTACGTTCCACGTTCAAGAATGCAGATGTCGTGAAACCCTTGGCATCGCATTTATATGTTTTTGCATCATCAAGTGTGCAGCCATGGATGATAAGCTTTCTAACTCTTCCCTCAGCGATGATGTCATATTTTTTGGTTTTGTGGATTTCTTGTCCATTTTTAAACCATTTAACCTCAGCAGTCTCTCTGGACACCTCACACTCAAGTACTGCAGTAGCTTCTTCCTCTACTGTTTGGTCCTCAAGAGGTTTAGTAAATTCAACTGGAGGTTCTGAATGATTAAAAAATCCCATTAGAAAACATTCTGCTGAAAAGTCTCTTAAAAGAAACAAAATCAAATGAAAAGTGTACCTTTCACAGTTAGGTTGGCTTGTGTCTTAAAATCTTTTGCAGTGAGTGTGACTTCTCCAGCATCTGTTAATTGCACATCCCTTAGAGTAATTGTGTGAACCCTTCCTTCAGCACGTGTCACAATCTATGAAAGAGAAAAAAAGGTGTTTTCCGCATGTGTCATGCACTTGTGATGTAAAAACAACCTACATTTGCAATATTTAAAATGGTATTTTTAATGCATATATAAAAATAACATTAAAATCAAACACATTTATTCTAAACTACTGTAGGCTATGCCTTTCTATTTTATGATAATTAAAGTGGTTATAAATCCATCTAAAAAAAAAAAACAACAAAAACCTGCAAGACAAAGGCATAATGAGCTATGCATCACACAATAGCTCATTATGAAATACTTACCTTAGATCAATGCTGTTTCAGCAGTCCCAATATACCGTTGTGACCGACGACATGTCTCCTGGAGTTACTTCCGGGTTCGTGGGCTCTGGCACTGTGATTGGCCAAAGCAGCGATGACGTCACTCCCTCGTATGCGTGCGGGAGCCACCGGTCACGGCACAGGCCCTTTAGAAATGGCACGATCGAGCCGTTTCTAAAGTGTGTATGCACCGATGACGTTGGCGCAAGCGTGTATGGTGAATATCTCCTAAATGGTGCAAGTTTAGGAGATATTCACAGTACCTACAGGTAAGCCTTATTATAGGCTTACCTGTAGGTAAAAGTGGTAGTACAGGATTTACAACCACTTTAAGCACTGTAATTTATACAACTAAATTTGATAAAGATTTTGGATAGCTACTGTCCTAAAGTAAGTATACATACTTTACTTTCTGCACTTGTGTTATGTATATAATGTTGTTGAACTTAATGTTTCTGAAGTAAATGCATAATCTTACGTATGCTTTCTCTGACTCATGTTCTCTAAATCATATACAAACATGAACAGCTTTTGAAATACATGAAGGTAAAGTGGTGTTGTTGCCCATGACAACCAGATGCTTAGTCTAACTTAGAGCAGGTTTAGAGCAAATGCTACCTCCACCCTAAACAGGTTACAACACAATAGCTAACTCTTATAAATCCGGTTAATGTACAGTCTGTATTAATTTTATTTTCCATTATGTTATTCACGCTCCTAATACATTTCAGCAACAATAATAACCCTTTTCTCAATTGATCTACAAATGTATTAGCTTTGCAATTTTCATGATATGAGAGCTGAATGAGTGGATACCATTTGTATTACATAATATGCCATTCTACAGTGAGAAGGCCTCCAATGTGTTTTATGCAATAAACACAAAAAACATACATAGCGTTCTATTCATATTTAACACAATTAAACTTGATAAAACAAAACATTTTAACTACAATGCATTAGTATTAGCCAACACATGCCTTAATTATTAAAAAGGAGAATTATAACTGTAACAATTCAATAATTTATTTAAAACATAAATAAAACAAACGCATTTAACAATGTCAATAAATATTCATTATTGTTTAATAAAATGATTAGCATGGTTGTGAACATTTGATTCAATAGATAATGTGACATTGCTGAAAGAGGCTGACAACCTCTGGTATCTTGAAATGTAAAAGAAGCACTTGAAGCTGGGATATAAATAGCAGGCAAAGAGGACCTAGAGTGCAAATCTGCCTGCAAAGTTATGCTTTCAATTGCCTGAAATGGAATTTTAAGCCTGCTAATCCCCATATATGCACAATACTTTACTACAGTTATCAAGTGAATGAAAAACGAATCAAGAGAGGCATGCACCTCATCAAGAGAACATTATTAACAGTTCTGTCCTAATGTAGCATTATAACAGTTATAAAGAAAAAATAGTGTTTACATTTTGTCCCTGAAAATGCTTTTGTTTCAGTGCAAAAGTTGTTTTCAAGGTTTGTGTAAAGAAAAAAAAATGTGAAAAATGATTTAGAATCTATGCATTCATATGCATAAAATATACTCTGCTATATGTTTTGCATGTGTCTCTCACATTTTATTCACTAAAAAGCCAAATTTTATATTTTGGAAGTTCAAAAAGTCTTACCTTATCGCTGGATTCCAGTTTTTGGCCTTTGAGGAACCACTCCACAGGTATCCCTTCATAGGAGAGCTCACACTCAAAGGTAGCTGATTCCCCAGCTGTCACTGTCACATCCTTCAAGGGCCTTAGCAGGCCAATAAGACGGGCTTTTCCAAAAGAAGAAGACATTTTTCATTAAAGTCCTTGCTCCTAGGAAAGCTAATGCCCCTCACTCTCTAAAATCCATTGTGGCTTTCCTCCAGGATGCAGAGAAGTGCACTGAAACTATTTAAGGGCTACCACTGGACTCTGACCTCCTGGGATCACAAATAGGTGGAGCCTCAATTTGCATATGGTGTCTCCTTACACTGAACAGAGTCAGCAGTACACCCACCCATTAACCATATGCCTCTTGCTACATATAGCATATCTCTTCTAAAATAGTAAAGGGCCTATTGGACAGAGACAGCTGCAACCTGGTTACCCTAGCCGCTGCTGTCAATCAATCTCTTGGCATTTTCCAAAATTGACAACATAATGCTCTCTCTATCAGCAGTTAACGTGCCAACACAGCAAGTCTTTCTTTGTAACAATCTTCTTTCGTAACAACTTACTACAGAAACATCCAGGCTATCCATGATGACTCAACACTTTGTGAATATAGTTTATTCATTTAGCTAACTATTTTTTAAAACTATACCTCTATAATCCTAGATATACAGGAAGGCATTTTTTTTAAATTTTAAAGCAAATTAAAAACATAAATAAAATCAGACACATTACTCAGTAACAGTGCCCTTTTTTGCATATTTGATACAAGTTTAAAATGTGTTATCTATGGACATATGCTAGCAATAATCAGGAGGTCAATGCATAACAAAAGAAAGAAATTAAAGCTGTAGTAACGCATAGCAATTAAATGATTTCAGTTTACTTGAGAAGCCTAAAAAAGTTATTACCTTTCACTTTGAGATGTGCACTGGACTTTGCATTGGCTGCTTGGAAATCCACACCACCAGCTTGGTCCATTCGCACATTGTAAAGGATAAGCAAGTGTCTTTTGCCTTCTTCCTTGATTTCACAGTCCTAAAATAAATCAATATATTGAGTTTAACACCTGCAACATTGAACAGCCCAAAAAGCAAAAATTGCCCAGTAGCCTAGCTTTTACTCTCACTATTTGTGTTTGTCTTAATTATATTAAACCTATAGAAATATAGATAACCCAGAAATATAGATAATCTAAAACAGGCGCTCCTAAATTTTCTTGCAGATCATACTCATATAAACATACTCAGATAAACTCATCTTGTTAAAAAAAAACTTAATAAGCAAACCTCCTTGAAGTTCACAGGCTGTATGTAAAACTCTGCTTAAATGGTTAGTTTGAAAAACTGTAAAGGTGACCTAACACCAGACTCTATTCACACCAACACCCCCCAGTCCCTGCTGTACAGTGATCCTCAACTGTAAAAGCTCCTGCAGCTTCTCCACTGGTCTTTTGTCTGTCCAGCCCTGCCAGGGTAGATAGATTCTGATTGGTCAGTGCCATCACATAGACTGCGCTAACCGTAGAGAATCCATCTGGCCTGTCCCAGCCATGCTAGACGGAGAAGAGAGAGAGCAGCAGAGATAATCCCTGGACTAGTGGAGTGGCTGCAGGAAACCAGACAGCTGAGGATCGCAGTAGGTAAGTGCAGCAGGGACTGGAAAAGTGGGGAGGGGGTCTGTTGTTACGTCACCTTAACAATTTTTCTGTAATGGATAACTAACCCTTTAAAGTGAACTTGATTGCCAATTTAGGGCAATGCAATATGTTCACTGATTGAAAGCACCCTTGTACTTATCTAACACTCGCTTTCTCACAATATCTGTTTTCCATGCAGCACATGCATAGGCTAAAACCTAGATCCAACCAGTGTTTTAATAGAGAGGTGGGGGAGCAAAATGAAGGCAAAAACAAAAATGCTAGGGTTCCATCTAGCACACTTTTTTTGCCCTGAATTGTTAAAGTGCAGGTTTGCTTTATGAAAACACAAAACTTTAAGGATTTATTGTAGCTGCAGTAGATATATTTGGTTTATCCAGTAATTATTATAGTGATTTTTGGAAATATTTTAGTCCTCTGTGTTTCCATTTTTTGATACCTCCATGTCAATGCAGTATGAATCACTCATAGGAGTGTTGAGTGTGACAGTAATTTCATAAACTGAAAGAATGGAAAATGGAAGAAAAAGGGTTGGGCAAAGATATAGAGGAGAGACATAGCTACTATCGGTGTGCAGGGTTTGACCCCACCTTTCCAAAATACACAAAAACCTTGATAAGAAAGTGCAGTGGTTTTCTTTATTATATGCCTTCTCTGTAACATATGTTTACCAGAAGCCCATATGCTATTTAAATTAAGTTATGCTATGACATCACACATTGCTTTCAGTATAAATGGAGCTATGCTTACTGGAGAAGGATGTAATGCTTCTCCTTTGAGTTTCCAATTAGCATGGACATCGTCTTCAGATATCTCAGTTTCAAAGCGAGCAGTTTCTGTTTCTATAACCTCCACACTGTACAGAGGACGGACAACCTTGATGTCACGATCTAAGGGATAATGTAAGCAAGTTAAAATTGAGCCTTAGCCTCCACCATCATAATCAAACTTTAAAAAACACCTCATGGATCATAAGTCTTACCTTCAATGTTCAGTCTGGCAATAGTTTTATCTGTTCCACAATCACAAGCATATTCTCCAATGTCTTTCTTTGAAGCTTTCTTTAATGTGAGAATGTGTTTCTTTCCATCGGCCTTAATGACTAAATTCTTGGATGGAATTATCTCCTGTCCATCCTTGAACCATTTCACTGGTGCTTTGGCCTTGCTGACCTCACAAAGCAGGACCACTTCGTCTTTCTCTACAGCAGTGTAATCTGACAATTTGGTTGTAAAGTATGGATCTCCCTCTGTGACAAATACATATAATACACATCAATAAAAAATATATCCCTACACAATACAGTGAATTTTCTGATTTATGCACTTATATAGTTAGTCACAACTCACCAAGCACAGTAAGCTTAGCCTCACTGGTTTTTCCCATGGCCTCAACTTTGATTAGTGAAGTGTCATCCAAAGTAACATCCTTGAACTTAATGGTATGGAATTTGCCATCGTCATGTATTGAAACCAGCTTGCTGGGATGTAGACGCTGGTCATTCTTAAACCAGCTAACTTGTATGTTGTCATGAGATAACTCAATTGTAAATTCAGCTGTTTCTTGCTCTTTAACTGTCACATCTTTAAGTGGTGTCACAAATTCAAGACGAATACCTACGAAAGTGTACACAAATTATTGATTAAGTCCACCTCCACAGAATTGATTTAAAAAATAAAAATAACAGGTAATAATTTAACCAAATGTTCCATACATATCATCAATGTTTGCCAAAGCAATATTGATAAAAAAACTATTAATGCTATTTTTTAGACAACAAAGTTATCTAAAATAAGATTTAAGATTTATTTCAATCATTTAGAAATTAATAATTTAATTAGTTATGAATTTATTTTGGTGGTGTGACAATTTGGAGATTGTTTAGCTCATTGGTAGTGAGTGAGTTTACTCCATGACAGAAGTACATTTTGGGGCTTTTTGCTGCCCACTTTTATTTAAAAGAAAGCAAAAATTCCCACATGGATATCTTCTCACACAGGGGGTTCTCACCATCAATACGAAACATAACAAGGGATTCAGCCACCTGGCTCTTTATCTGCCCTGTGGCTCTGGCCTCATGCCTCAGTCCATCTGACTGTCAAACACACAGTTCCAGTGCTCATTCTCAAAACGCTGTACCTCTGTCAGCCTGGCTTCATATCCTTCAGCCCCCAGCTGTTACATCCTTCACAGGTTCAATCCTTTGTCTGTTCTGACCTGGACAGTACTATGCAGGCGTGCACCTCTCACTGCTCCTTTCACACAGTGACCCCCTCGGGAGGGTGAGTCCTTGAGCTCTAATACTGGCTCTAATATGAATCCAGCACACACTTGCACCAATAGTGTGCCTGTGTCCTGCAAAACCTGCCCTAGACTGCCATTTTAGACTGTGGCTGCGGCTCACCCTGCCACAGTGTGTATTTTATAAAATAGAAACAAACCTTCAATTATGAGTTTGCCACTGGTTCTCTTGTCCTCTGCTTCAAACATGTATTTAGCTTCATCTTCAAAGGCAACTGACTTAAGGACCAGAGCGTGTCTTGTGCCTTCAGCAATGAGTTCATATTTGTCATCTCCCGTGAGTTCCTGGGAACCTTTTAGCCAACGTAAAGTCTTAGGCAATCTTGAAGTCTCACATTCAAATCTTGCTTCATCCTTTTCGTACACCTTGACATCACTAAGTGGAGTGATGAAGATGAGTGGAAGTTCTGCAAGACAAGGCATGAATAAGCATTTATTATTTTTTATTGTTACTTATTAATTGTTATCTACAGGATAAAAATATGTTATCTATAATTTTTTTTCTGTAAAGGAATCAGCAGAATGCATCCTTAATAAACAGTTGCTTGGATTACAGGGCAAACTGCATGGACAGGTTAGGTAAATCGGTAACATTACAGTACTATATACATATACTGTATATTGTACATAGAAACAATGTGGTTGATTTAGTAAAGGTAAATAGGCTGTTCACTTTGCAAGAAAGTTTTTGCTTTATTAAAAATGTGGTGAAAATTTACTTTGCAACAAATAGTCAATTACGTGCAAGGAAAATAAAAAAAACAGTATTTTTTTCTTTTTACATGATTGGATGATAGATGTCAGCAGGGCGTCACCTCATTCACTGTTAAGGGCTCACAAGTTAAGCCCTTGCAAAGTGATAAGTCTATTTACCTTGAGAAATTCATCCCCACTGTGTTTCTTAAAGAATTATGGAGGCTGCCGCGTTTGACCTATTCTTCGAAAAATACTAGTTACCTTCATTACTACAGAACGAAGTATTAATGTAGGAGTTGTCAGGTGAAATCTCAGAACCCAGTGGGGGTGGGGTCCGGGCACTATTAAAATCTAGAAGTATTGCATAGTAGTGGCACTAAATACTCTGCAACGTTTCACTGGTCACTAAAAGTTATGTATGAGTGCTCTTCCTTCACAGTGTATTGTTGCATTCAGATTTTACACCCTTGACAAGATTACTTTAACATGGGTGTTCCCTAAAGTACTTCCCCTTTTAGGTAAGGTTACATACAATAAACTGATCTTTTTCACATACACATCTAAAAAAAATCCTTAAAAAATGATAGGTTCCCTTTAATCAGCTCCTGTGTAGTATTCAAGTGCATGTGTGTGTCTGAGACTGCGGTAAGAGCAGGGCTATTTTTCAGGGGGAACTTGGTGGAACTCAGTTCCACCACCTCTGGCTCAGACCCTTGGGAGGGGCCTGCTGACCACAATCACTTGTAAACACAGAAGTCCAGTTTCTGTGTTTACAAGTGGCAGCTCTGCACTCTGTGTGCAACCCCCCTGAACTCTGCACTCTGTATGTAATGCAATCTTGGTATTTAATGCCCCTTTAGGACCCTCCTACTGTTCGTGAAATTTGACTGATCACACCCACTATTTGATGTGATTTGGAGGGTGTGTGTGGGTGGAGGGGTTTTGGGGGGTCGTGGTTGAGTTCCAGCACCTATTGTTTGAGGAAAAAAAGCCCTGGGTAAGAACATTACATTTTAAGCTCCTAGACTGTGTAAATGTGAATGGTTAAATTTTATAAAAGGCTGCAAATTTATCCCATGTGCCTATGCCAAGAATAGAGTAGAATAAATAGTTACATGCATTATGAAAAAGCATTATCTGGATATAGTTAAACCAAGTTTTATAACTGTAAAGAGGGCCTCTGGTTCATGTAGTAATAAAATAACATCATACCTTTCACTTTGAGATTGGCAGCATTTTTGGCATTGGCAGCTTGGAAGGAAATCTCCCCAGTCATGTCCATTTTGCAGTTATACAAAATAAGGACGTGTTTCTTTCCATCTTCTATGATTTCACAATCCTTTGATTCCAAAAAGCAAAATGAATTAATAAACTATATAAAAGATATAGTTAGATAATGAAATGAACACATATAAGGAAGCACCTTCTGAAAACTAAAGAAAAGTTACTTTTTTACTGTAACAATGAAAATCAAAATAGCATTTCAGTGTATATAAGCAAACAAAAGCAAACAGTTTATGGGTTCCTAACACTATTTCACAGACATAACTTACCGGAGATGGAGATAATACTTCTCCCTTAAGTTTCCATTGGGCATGAACGTCAGGTTCTGAGATTTCTACTTCAAAACGAGCTGTTTCACCTTCAAACACTTCCACTCCATACAAGGGGCGCTCTACTTTAATAATGCGTGCTAAAACCACAAAAACAATGGGGGACATTTATCAAAACTAGAGCAGCTGTACATGGCAACCAATCAGTTTCTGTCTTCAATTTGTTCACTTAAAGTGGTTGTAAAGACAGAAGGTTTTTTTTTTTTATCTTAATGCATTAAGATAAAAAAACCTTCTGTGTGCAGCAGCCCCCCTCAGCCCCTCTAAAACTTACCTGAGCCCATCTTGATCCAGCGAAGTTGCACGAGAGACTCGGCTGGCCAGGACTCTTCCTCTTGATTGGTTGAAACAGCAGTAGAGCGCCATTGGCTCCTGCTGCTGACAATCAAAGTCAGTGAGCCAATGAGGAGAGAGAGGGGGCAGGGTTGGGCCATGGCTCTATTTCTGAATGGACACATGGAGCTGTGGCTCGGCTCGGGTGTCCCCATTGCAAGCTGCTTGCTGTGGGGGCACTTGGCAGGGGGGAGGGGCCAGAATCGCCAAGGAGGGACCCGAGAAGAGGAGGATCTGTACTGCTCTGTGCAAAACCAGTGCACAAGGCAGGTAAGTATAACATGTTTGTTATTTTAAAATAAAAAAAAAAAAAAAACGAGACTTTAGTATCACTTTAAGCTTTGAAAATCAAGATAGAAGCTGATTGGTTGCCCCAAACAGCTGCTTCAGTTTTGATCAATTTCCCTTAATGTGTTATAATACAAGCAAACAAGGATTTTATGGCCTTTAATTGAATAACTTCCTTAGCTGATTGCCTACCTTCAATGTTCACGCTTGCTTTAGTTTTGTCAGTTCCACAGTCACATTCATAATCCCCTTTGTCCTTTTCTTCAACTTTCTTGATCTTCAGGATTCTGCGTTTGCCGTCAGTCTTAATAGTCACAGTCTTTGAGGCCTTAATTTCTTCACCTTTTCTCAACCATTTTACTGGTACATCTTTGCTAAGCTCACACTCAAGAGTGATGTCATCTTTTTCCACTGCAGTGTAGTCTTGCAGTTTTACAATGAAGTAAGGATCAGCCTCTGCAAAAAGATCACCCATAATAATTAATAAGGTGTATACCACATCAAATGGGGAGAGGTAACATACCACCAAGCATGTAGCCCATTCCTGACTTTTAGACAAATGACAAAGTAACATATAAAAAACATGTAAAAAAAACACGCATTGTTAAATTAGACATTAGACATAGAAACATAGATAGCATACAATAAAAAACAAACATAGATAACACAAAAACATAACTGCCATTAATATATACAGTACATAATAAAAGATACTTACAATCACCACAACAGAGTAAACAAAGTAGACAAAATCAGAACGACAAAAAACTAGGTACATTTAAAAGTAAAACATACAAACATGTAAAATACATATAAAAAAAGACAAAGACCACACAAAAATATAAAAAAAAGCCTAAAAACTACAACTAAAGGTATACAGATATAAAACAAAAAAATGACCTACAAACACTTACATAGATATAGCTCTAGCAGAACAAAGCTATGACTTTTCAAAGCTTATTTGAAATTTACAGAAAGAGAAAATGGACAAGGACATAACATACTTTCAGACACTGTTTTTGAATAACTAAGTGAAAGGGTTTAGTAATTATGTTGTTTGTCAGTAGTGCTCAGCTATACTGTAATTTGTGAGTAATGCTCGGTTAGTAGAAAAAAGTATCAAATAGCAAACTGGAAAAATGAAAATATATTTCTTAATAAGAAGTGTCAGTTATAGTTAAAATTGTTAGCATAACTAGTCCTTAAAAGCTAAGTTAGAGTTACTTTTCTCAGAGCAGTTTAAGCCTAGATTCCCATAGGTGCAAAGTGGAAACCAGCGTGATTACAGCACCAGTTCCCGCATCGCATTTCTCCCGCAGGCAGTTCACACCACCCTCTGCAAACCACTCCGGGTGTCAATACATTGTTAATGGTACCCCCAGATTGGTTCACAGATCGCAGGGCGAACGGTTAACTTGCACATGAATGAGATTGCATGGGTGAGAACACCCTTACGATCCAATTCTAGTGCGGGGAAAAAAGTCTCTGCACTATTTTGGTGCAAATCCAATGCCAGTTCAGCCATACAACTTTATGGCTGAACTCACACTGCACAGACATCGCATGTGATCGGCACCTGCGGTGTCTGAGATCGCACATATGTGAACCTGGGCTAAAGGATAAGTTTACCTTTTGTAACATGTTACACTGGGCTTTTTTTCAGCAGGAGCGCGGGGGAACGCAGTTCCGGCACCTCTTGGACTGACTGTATGTAATGGCAAGGGGTGCTGGGGTGTGCTGCAGGGTATTAATGATCACTGCTGGGGATCTATTTTTGCAAGGGGGGTCTATTGTTGCTGGGATGGTCTATTGTTGCTGGAGGGGGACCTATTGTTGCTGGGGGGGTCAGTTGTTGCTGGGGGGGTCAGTTGTTGCTGAAAAAGATCTACTGTTTGGGGGGGTCTATTGTTGATGGCAGCCAGACAGACTATTAATGCTGGCTGTGCGAAGATCTGTTGATGCTCCTGGGAGTCTTGTGTTCCTGGTGGGGAAATTTTGTTGTGGTTGGTCCATTGTTGTTAGGGGGATCTATTGTTGCTGAATGCAGTGGATCTATTTTACTGCTTTTCTTGATATCATAACCAAATTCCATGCAAATTACTTAGCACCTCAAAATGATACTTGGTTCTATATTGTCTAAAAGGGACGGTACTGGGAGGTGGGTAGGGGCAGAGAAAAGGGGTAACTCGGAAAGGGGGAGTTCCTGCACCTATTGTCTGAGATAAAAAGCCCTGGTTACACCCATATTCAAGGTGTAACATGTTACAAATCCACTGGCCCCCTCACCTCCTCGACTCCCTGATGTCATGGGCGGCGGGGGACCTTCTCCCCCTGCTCTGTGTCAGAATCTGCAGAGAACGCCCGCCCGGCCGCGTCACTCATTCACACAGTTCTGTGATTTGAAAATCACAAGATCTGGCAGCCTTTGCGGATGTTGGCTTGTAGTTCTCAATTAACTAACACAGCGCTGTTAAGCACCATGGTAGTTCATTGATGCTTCTTGTTAATGTACAGCCAAATGGCTTACACACAGAGCCTGCAAGAGCCCTGCATAGCACCTGCAATGCTTTCCATTCTCCCAAATAAAAATATAAATAAATGCAAATTTTTTACCTGCAGAAAGATGTGCATTTATTTTATGTTTTTTAAAAGGTGAACTTATCCTTTAATATTTCCATTGAGGATAATGCCTAAGTCAGGGGTCCTGACCTCCTGGTGACCTCACAATCTCCACTTCCTGTTTCTCTTCCTTTGCACCAAAATCTTAACACTGTGCCTCAATTTCCTCTCGATTTGCTATGACTACACTCACTGCCCCACCAAGGTTGTAGAAACCCATTGAAAGGTCTTATTGATCTGCCCTGGTTTACAACTTCTGGCTCTCCATAAAACATCTCCACACAGGTCAGGTGCTGGTGCACGTGTGGGCAGCTGTGTCTCTCTGTTTTCTGAACACATTATGCTGACATGCCTTGTTCGGGGAGGCCAGAGAGCGGGCATGGATTTGCCACATCAATCAGCCCGCATTACTGCCCCCTCAGACATCCCTCCCTGGCAGCCTCTCCTCCCCCTTGCTGACTGGCCTCTATTCCCCCTCCACATGGAACAGACACCCCCCAGATATCCCTTACAGGTACCTCAAATGAAAAGGAAAGTCCCCCAAAAGGCACTGGAACTTTGATATAAGTTTATACCAAGTAGTGAGAGGGCAAATACATTTGTAGAGCCCACTGATTCATATTAGGTTGCTCAGGGAAGACAAGGCTACCCTCCAATGGGTACACCAGCAGGTTACCAGAAAAAAAAACATGCAGACATGGAAGAAGTACCAGACCAAAACATAAAGAGTCCGCTTTTAATTTATTTTTAAAGTTAAACTGGGCTATTTTATCTTTTAGTCTGGCACTTTGGTTGTATGCACATTTTTTTCAGACATCCCTCCCTGGCTGCTTCACCCCTGGGTGACACACACCCCTCCCTGGCTGCCTTAACCACCTCTAAATAATAGTCCTCCCCAGCAACCTCACCTCTAGCAATCAGTGGGTGCAGAGAGAACCCAGTAAGAGAAAACCCTGCTGCACATACTGAGCACTCTCATATTTCTTCGTTCTTTTCCTGCATATACAGCTCCCTATCATACCCTGTGCACTTCTCTTCTGTACATACTGCCTGCTGTCATACCCTCCACAATTCTCCCCTGCACATACTGCCTGTTCTCAAATTGTCTTCACTCCTCTCCTGCACACACTGCCTCCTGTCATCCCCTCTAAACACCTTTCATGCAAATACTGCCAGCTTTGTTTTTTCAATATTTCCAACACTTTTGCTAGTACTAATAAAAATATACACCTTGGAAACATGTTTAGCCAAATTGTTTTTGATTAGATTCAGAATGGATATAATTTTCAATAATATTTGGGAAAACTGATAGACACACTGAGTGCATGTTAGAAATGTAATAGGAATCAATAAGCAAGCAGCATCTGCATTAGCATTGCACTAAAATATCATACTAAGGGAATAGAGTTAATCAAGACCAGAAGATAAAGAATTAGGCTGAAAGCCTAGCTGTAGTCCCACATATATTATATAGCCTATTCAGGAGACTGAAGAAAAGAAGCGCTAAAGGTTTAAGCAATCTACATTAAAAGCATTTTCATCTTCATCATGATGTTTGCAGTAGCTGGTCACAGTTTCATTAAATCTGCTCCGATACTTAAGCTAAGAGTGGTTAACTGAGCACTGGTGTAACAGCATATGCTGTACCAAGCATTACAGAAGAGGAAAGAAAGCCGAAAGAAAACTTTTGTGCTTAACCAAAAAAGGATAGGAAGAAGTAATATTCAGTGGTTCTCGGCAATCTGATTTGGTGGCAGAGGGATGTATTATCTGTGCCAAAAATATTGTAACTGTATAGTTGTATACAATTATCAGTAACATTTGTGTGACTGCCATATAACATATATCATACCTAATACTTTCAAGTTTGCTGATGTATGTAGACCTTTGACTTCAGCCTTAATCTGGGAGATGTCATCAAGAGTCACTTCTCTTATTTCCAGCTTATGAGTCTTGCCTTCTTCAGAGATAAGAACAGTCCTACTTGTGTGAAGCTTCTTATCATTTCTGTACCAGGTAACGGGCATTTTCTCATGGGAAAGCTCAAAATCAAAGTGAGCTGTTTCTCCCTCTTTAACGGTTTGATCTTTAAGTGGTGAAATAAATTTAAGTCTGATGCCTGCAACAAAAGTATCACTAGTTAACACACTGTTCACTTTTTCTGCCAGGTAAAAATCCACTGCACTCTTGAAGCACCCCAAAATTATTATAGTGAGATGGAGAATTTAAATTTTTCCTATTATAGAAACCCTAATCAGGGTCAAAACAATTATTATATAATTGATTTTAGGGGATTCATAAAATATAATTTTCCATAATTTTCTCGTCTCTACTGTCAGTTCTGACTTGCCTTCAACTGTGAGCTTGGCTGTTGTCTTTTTGCCTTCAACCTCTGCAGTGTATTCCCCTTCATCATCAAAAGCAGAGTCATTAATGACCAAGATGTGCTTCTTTCCATCAGAAATAATGTCAAATTTGTCACCGGCCTTGATAATATCTGGGCCTTTTGACCATATGACATTTGCTTCTCGGGTAAGAGCACATTCAAATCTAGCCTGGCGCTTCTCTGGAACAGTAACATCTTTCAGAGGAACAGCAAAGTCGAGCTCAATTTCTGGAGACAAAATGTGGTTTATAGATGTTAAACAAAGGTAGAACATGTAGTGTATACAGACAACAATTTCACCAGGACAAGCATACCTTTTACAGTAAGAACAGCAGAGGTAACTGCATTCAAAGCCTGGAATAGAACTTCTCCAGCCTGTTCAACTTTGACTTTATGGAGGGTGAGGAAACGCTTTGCTTCTTCAGCCCTAATTTCACATGTCTAGGAAACAAAGACATTGATAATACATCTGAATATGAGGACACATTAAAATGATATTTATAACAAATTCTGCTTTCTAAGTTAAACCATATATCTTTTTGCTGTTGAACATTACATTTGGAAAATAAATATATCTTATGTTTAGGATTTTATTTAATGTGTATATATAAATCCATTTTTTACTTTTTTAACAGAACAGAGAATCATTAACACAGTCCATTTTTTTTTCTGTCTTTTTCCCATTGGGGAGATTTTTCTTCACTTTCTGTCAACAGCAGGAATTAAATCAAGGTTATTCCCTCTTAGACAACAGTCGCTAGAATAGGTTTACCCATTGAAATATGCCCTCTCAATTCTATTGGCACGTGGCCAATGGTAACTAGGACCAATAGTGAGGGTGAATCTCCCTATCAGAGACACAAACAGTAAAAAAAACTTACAGAGGTTCTAACCCTTTCAGATTTAATCTAAAACAATAAAATATGTCTTGGGTTTATTTTATTTACAGTATATAGGCACTAACAATTTATGCAGCACTTACATACTGTACATTCACATCAGTCTTTGCTCTCAGGTAGCTTATAATCTATAGTCCCTTTCTCAAATAAACACACATGTAGGGGCAACTTAGGCAGGAACCAATAACCCTATCAACACATCTTTAAAGTGTGGGAATAGACTAGAATATCCAGCTGAAACCAACAGAAGCACAGAAAGTACATACAAACTCAATACAGATAGTGTCCTATCTGGGATTTGAGTACAGCAAGGCAGACGTCCTAACTACTAAGCCAATATGCTGCTTTACATATATTTTAAGTTAAGCAAGTGTGCTGGAGACCAATACTGTCTCTAAAATGAGTCAATGATCATTATTTATGCAGCCTAGCTAAACCAAAGAAAACAAAACTGACTTATGATAAACTATTATTCATTTAGCACATATCTGCTTATTATACTGTTACATGTTGAAATATAGGCCTCTTTGTAGTATCTTACAGGTGATGGCCGCAGAGTTTCTCCTTTCAATTTCCATTCTCCAGGAACATCTGCCTCAGATATCTCACAGTCAAAGGAAGCAGATTCCTTTTCATAAATCACAACATCTTCAATTGGCTTGAGAAGGTCAACTTCGCGCTCTTAGGTAAAGAAAAGAAAGTTCACTGACAGCACTACAGGCTACTGTTCCACAACAATTAAACAAACTTTCTTGAATTTATTTAAAAAAAAAAAAAGTTTACTTACCCCCCAGAGTGAGTTTAGCTGTGACACGTTTTCCTTCAACCTCTACGGAATATTCTCCAACATCGTCTGGACCAGTATTTTTGATAATCAGATATATTTTATTCCCCTCTTTCTTCAGCTCAGTTTTGTCAGTTGGTTCTAGTGGAATCTCCTCTTCTCCCTTGAACCATTTGATGTTTGGTGTGTCCTTAACAATATCTGCCACAAAAGTTGCTGTATTTTTGGGTTTAACATGTTGGTCACGGATAGGCTTGACCAACCAGTCACGAATTACCTCTGCCAGGAAAAAAGTACAATTAAATGATTTCGTATTGTTGTTTTAAATACATAAACTTATTACCAGCAATATGTGTTGCAAAACTTCTCTTTTTAATTTGAACTCAGTGCTGACCTAATGAGAAAAAATGTTGTTGTACACCGATGCCATCAATCCTGGTTTTTTATTTATTTTTATTTTGTTGTAGGTTTAAAAGGCTTAGGCATTTATTAAGCAATTGTATTTTCTAGGCCACTAGGTAAATATTTGAAATATGAATATTTTTAAATGTTTTTGACTTACCAACAACTTTGACATTTGAGGAGCATTTGATGTTAGCACTTTCTACGGTACAAGTGTATACTCCAGCATCTACATCATCTGCATCCACGATAGTTAGAGTACGGTTTAACCCGATAATATTTGTTTGGTATCTGCCAGGTGAAGTCTCACTGAGCTTCTTGCCATCCTTTGTCCAGACTACGTCTCTATCTTTATTAAGTTCACAGCTCAGATACATAGGCTGTGTTTTCACAACAGTGACTTCCTCTTCCAGAGTCTTTACAAATTTAACAGGCAATTCTGTATGAAAAAGGAAATGCTTAGTTACATGTAAATGTGATACTATATATATTACATAAACATGGCTTGAGAAAAGTACAAAAACAGGCTTTGTTATGAAGGTTTAACACTGTGGCACCAGCACAATATTATTTAAAAAAAAATATTAATTCCAAGTACAAAATAAACAAAAATTCTTCACAGATATTATTTCCCTTTTTAATATAATGTAATACCTTCAACAATAAGTTTGGCTGTAGATGTCTTCTCCTTGTTGCCAAGTTTTGCTACACAGGTATATTCTCCAGTGTCCGAAAGCTGCACATCAATAATATGAAGTTTCCTGTCTTTGCCATCAGAAATGAACTTATGCTTGGGGCTTTCTCTCAGGTTGCTGCCATCCTTCATCCAGGTGGTAATAGCAGTAGAGGGTGAAATAAGGCACTCGAAAATTGCTGAAGACCCAACAGACTCTGCTTCTTGTAACACAATGTCCTTCAACTCCTTGACAAACTTCAATGGCACGGCCTTTAGCTGGTAAGTGAATGCTGGTTCATCTGGAGGTTTGTCACCACCACTGCCAGGGCGAAGCTTCTTCTTGTCAGCATCTAGTGGTGAAGGTGTCTTTTTGACACCTAAAATTTAGATGTGGACATGAGAAAACTGAGACTTGGTGAAGCTGATGCTTATATAAATCTTACATCTTTCTCCAGGTACATTTTAAACACTGGCTATACTTTAAACTTGGTTAATATATAAATATAGCAAGTCACACATAATTAGTCACAGAACAGTGCACAATATAATAAAAGGAATTTAAATATGAATGGTATATATAATTAGGACAGCTTTGGTTAGCAAAGCAAGGAAGTAATTCACGTATTGGCTCTCAGATTTGTAAATCATAGGATGGTAGTTTTGAAAGTTTTTTTTATAGGAAACTGTCATGAGAAAATAATGTGGATTGTCATTATCTATGCCCTTTTGAACATGCTAGTTTCTTAGTTGTCATTTAGATCCTCTTGCATCATTTTTTTTGATTAACAGACTTGAAACACTTTCTGCATGCTTGCCTCAGCTCTGAAGCTAAAGGATAAGCATGACAGCCATGCAAACAGCACTTTATTAGAAGTTCAGCATTTGACACTCAAATATTCTCTCATAACAGATTTACCTTAACAGCACTCATACAGACATTTTGCAAAGACAAGCATGTGAAATCCAAAGCAAACTATTCTCACCTTTAAATGGAAGTTTACCCTTAGGAGCCTCCTCTTTTGGTGTTTTAGTATCTAAAGTGAAACAGTGATGTTAGTACATTTAACTACTGTTCAATCATTTTTATTAATGCAGAGTTCTCAAATATTTTTCTGCCATAAAACTCTAAAGTGAGTTTCAGAAATAAACATTTATAAAAGTGCATACATACACAAGTGGCCTAAACTAGCAGTTGTGAGGAAGACTGGTGAAATCCCAATATGATGAATTATACATTGATCCCAAAAAACGCTTCATATGTAGCATGAATGAAATGACATAATACAAATATTAGGCTGTGGTAAATGAAAA
Source organism: Aquarana catesbeiana (assembly GCF_042186555.1). Classification (NCBI taxonomy): domain Eukaryota; kingdom Metazoa; phylum Chordata; class Amphibia; order Anura; family Ranidae; genus Aquarana; species Aquarana catesbeiana. The sequence continues at coordinate 326,878,436 of NC_133329.1, read as the reverse complement.
TAGTGAAGTTAGATTATGATCTAAAATGCAAAAGTGAGTGGATAATTTTCTCAAAACAGAATGCACACACATGAAGACAGACAATGAAACATTAAGAAACAAGAATGTTTCTATAACATGAAGAATGAAAACATTTAATGTTGAAATTTAATATGAGACAGATAACACATGGTCATGTTTCTTCTCCAAAGATGCTTATGAAAACAAGTTTATGGGTATGAAGCGGATGATCAGTTTCTTCCAACAAATATGGGACAAGCCTTCCATCCAAATTTATTTAGTGCATATGACGAATGAAAATGATGGATGCGTATGACATTTTAAAAGCAGACCTTTTCCTGCAGAGACTTCTCACCTCGTCTACCAATGGCCTTTCCTGGTGTTTCTCTGGCTCTCTTCCTTCCTTGTCCACTGTCTTCACTAAGTATATCTTCTTCAGAGCCATAGTCCGTCTGTTCAGAAGTACTTTCCAGTTCTTGTTCCCAGGTTTCATCTTCTTCTAATTCCTCCATGTCATTGGAATCTGTTTCTGTTTTCAGAGATGCTGAATCCTTATCCTTAAGTGGGCTCCTCAAAGGAGGTGTTACTTTGTCTGAGGATTTCTTTTGTTCTATTTTTTTCCTATCAATAGGAGTGCTAGTTCTGCTAATCACTTTTAAAGAGCTTTCATCTTGAGGAGTCTCTTTGTCTAAGGATTTCTTTTGCTCCACCTTTCTTCTGTCCGTAGGAGTGCTAGTTCTACTAATCACTTTCAAAGATCTATCATCTTTGGGTGAAATCCCTTTGCCAGGTAGAAGCAGTTCCTCTGAAGGCAGAGGAGTTTTAATCCTTTGCACTTTTTTAAGAGCTGGAATTACAGGCTTTTTTTCTTCAGGTTGTACTTTTACTGATATTTTGTCTTTATCAATTGGGGTTTTCAAACGACTAATTTGCTGTATTGGGGAAAGACTTTCTTTTTTAGGCTCTGCTGCTGATTCTTGAAGGTGTGCCGTGTCTGTCTTCTTTTCAGGTTTTGCAATCTTTCTGACTCCCTCTGTTGGATGTTCAAGGACATCTTCCACTGTAACTTTGGATTCCCCAAATACTTTACTGTCCTGTTCTATCACTTGTTTGGCATCGTATGAAGGAATCTCATCTACAAAAGGCGGTTCTTCAATTGATATTTCAACAGTGGGTATAGCAGCATGCACACCTGCTACTTTTTCTCCTTTTTCAATTACAACAGGTATTATTGGAGCCTTCCTAGTATCTTTAGGCGATCTGCTGGATTGAATTACATCCCCCTTGTGTGCAATATCTTCTGAGAGCTGCTCTTTTTTCTTAAGATCCACAATGCTCTTCTTATCAGGTACTTCTTTACCTAGGTCTGCATGTGTCTTTTCTTTAAATGTATCTCCCCTTTCTGCTATATGGGTGACTTTTTTCTGTGATATTTCCTCAACTTGTAAATCTGCCTTGTCTTCTTTATGTAATAGTTTGGCCCTATCTGGTTTTGTATCTTTAGAAATACTTTTGGGTTTGGCAAGAACACTGTCACCTTCCTTTAATTTTTCAGTAGGTTTTTGGCATAACAACTCCACTTCTTCGGAAGCCTCTAAAGATTCCTTGCCTTCAACGCTACTTTTTTTTTTTCTTTCATATTGTGCATCCTCTGGAGACGCAATAGGCTCTTTTATTGGCATCTTTTTAGTAACTTTTTTAGTCTTCTCAAAACTTGTATCTGTTCCAATCTCATCTATCTTTTTTGAAGGTTTCTCAGCATGCTCATCTAGATCCTCTAGTAGCTCATCACTCTCTGCACTGATAATTTCTAATTGTTCAGTTGCTGTCTTCTTGGGTGTAACAACAGGTTCTTTAGAGGGAATCGTTTTTATTCGTTTTGCTTTCTCTATAGTTGTGCCTAATTTAGACTCTTTTACTTTCCTGCTAGGTTTTTTAACATATTCATCTTGGATCTCTGGTAAATCATCACTCTCATCACTGATCATTTCTACTCCTTCATCTTCTTTGTAAGAAACAGCAGGCTTTTTTGTTTTAACCTTTTCTGTGACTTTCTTAACTTTCTCCTTATTTTTATCTAATTGACCCTCCTTAGTTTTTTTAATGGGTATTTTTATTTTTTCAACTTGGGCATCTAATATTTCATCACTTTCCGCACTGCTATGTTCTTTTTCTTCAGAAGAAATAGTGGGCTCAGGCTGAAGAATCTTTTTAAATTTTTTATGCTTTTCATCCTTCTTATCTAATATTTCTTTGTATTGTTCTTTTGTTTTATCCTTTATTAATTTTTCAGTTTTATCAAATTTTGTCTCTTTAGGTTTTTTGATAGGTGTTTTAGTTTGCTCTGTGTGGGCCTCTAAAATGTCATCACTTTCAGGACTGCTAATCACTACTTTTTCTTCTTCCCCAGGGGAAACAGTGGGCTCATACTGAGGGATCTTTTTTACTATCTTTTTATGTTTTGCATCCTTCTTGTCTACTGTTTCTTGGTAAGAAACAGCAGGTTCTCTTGTTATATCTTTTTTCATTACTTTTTCAGTTTTATCAATTTTTTGTACTTTAGCATCCTTAGGTTTTGTGATGGGTATTTCAGATTGGTCCATGTGGGCCTCTAAAATGTCTTCACTTTCAGGACTACTAAGCTTTACTTTATCATCTTGTTTTTCCCCAGGAGAAAGAGTAGGTTCATACTGTGGAATCTTTTTTGTTATCTTTTCATATTTTTCATCCTTCTTAACTATCGTTTCTTTGTGAGAAACAACAGGTTCTTTTGTTATACCCTTTTTGATTATTTTTTCACTCTTCTCAGGTTTTTCTAATCTAGTCTCCTGAGGTTTTTTAAAGAGTGTTTCAATTTGTTGCATGTGGGCCTCTAAACCATAATCACTTTCAGGACTGCTAAGCTCTACTGTTTCTCCTTCTTCTTCCCCAGAAGAAATGGCGGGTTCATACTGAGGAATCTTTTTACTTATTTTTTTATGCCTTTCACCTTTCTTATCTACTGCTTCTTTGTAAGAAACAGCAGATTCTTTTGGTATAGCTTTTTGGATAATTTTTTTGCCCTTCTTCACAGTTTTATCTAGTTTAGCTTCTTTAATTTTTTGGGCTGGTATTTCAATTTGTTCCTCATAGATCTCTAATTCTTCCTCACTTACAGCACTAGATTTTACTTTGTCTTCTTCCTCCCCAGAAGAAATACTAAGTTTATGCTGAGTAATTGTCTTCTTTTCTATTTTACCCTCTTTGATCTTTTCTTTTGCCTCTTCTGGCGAGACACCAATTATTTCTTTATCTTTTTTCTTTTCAGCCATTTTCTTTTCTTTGCCCTCTACCTTTACCTCTAATTTTGGCATTACTTTGATGCTTGGCTTTTCAGGAACTACCTTAACTAAATCTTTTTTGAGTGTAATAATCTTCTGAGGCTCTTTAACTTTAATGTCAGGCTGGTAGAATGTATCTCCTTCCTCTTGCTCTTCTTCAACAGAAATCTTAGCTGGTTTATATCTTTTCTTGTCCTCTACTATAAATTTTGTTTTTAAATATTTTTCTGGCTCATCTTTACCTTCCTTTTTTGTAATCTCTTCTGTATACTCAATAATTTCTTCAGGCTCCCATTGTTCAAAAATCTTTTCCTTAGAAGTTGCATGAATCTTTCCTTTCTTTTTAAAAATCTTTCTTTCCTCTTCAGTAACATCTGTAAACAGTCTTTCTGCCCTAAGGCTTACATTCTCTTCAATAGGAATACAAATGTCACCAGAGAAAAAAGGCACTCTCCGGACTGCTTCTACTTTGCTTTCTTCAGTCAGTATTTGACCTTTTTGCATTATTTTTATCGGCACACCGGGTTTCTCTGTGACTAAAGGTTTAATATTTAATTTAAAAAGTAAGATTTGTTTAAATTTTTATTTAAGACTGTATGCATAAAACACAATAGAGAAAAACAGACACAAAAAACATACACACACCTTACTGTACAAAACAAATAAGACAACCACAACTATCTTACACTTTTAAATCTATACATACACAAAAAGACATACAAAGTAAGAAAAAACACAGTAACCAAGCATCAGGTGCAAAACAGCACAGATAAAAATACAGTAAACAATTGATGACTTCTCTACTATCTCGCTATGTAAACAAACACTTTGTCCTGTGAGCATGATGTATCAGTATAGTCACCGATCAAGGGTGCTGACATGATGTTATACATATACTAATGTCCCTTTCCCCATCCTTAAGTTACAGCACTGGCGCTTGATGACTGGTTACACAGGCTTATGGGAGGAAGTGGAGTGCGTCACATGCTTCCCATTCACAGAAGTACCAGGTTTTTCTTTTTATTCTAGTTGGCCAAATAGAGTAATGAGAAAGCAAAGGAAGGGTAACTAGAAGCAAATGGGGGGGAGTGGGAACAACATTAAAGTTAGACTGGAAGAAAAACAGTTTAAACTTAAGCTGTGTAGGGGGTTTTTCACTATCAGGGCGGTACGGATGTGGAACTCTCTTCCATAATCGGTGGTGTCAGCAGGAAGTATGGATAGCTTTAAAAAACTCTTGGACGTGCATCTTAGCGAAAACAATATACAGGGATATGGGAAATCTTTTTTCTACACACACCTACACAGATTCAACTGGGTGGACAGTTGTCTTTATTTAACCTTACCAACCATGTAATTATATAACTATGTAAGCCTGTTTCCTTGTTCTGCATGAGCAAATAACAGGTTCACTTTAGAAGCAGGAAACAAAGTCACAACATGGGCTCATGGAAACCTGGGGCCACTTGTAAAACCCATATTTTTATGATACTGTTTGTATAGTTAAACATAATTTAATCCTTAATTACTAAATACAGTTTAATATAATCTCAAAAATACATTGACTGATAGACTCAACATACTGTAATAACATCATAACTTTTTTATGATGTTTAAAGCCACTTCAATCCAAATAAAAATGTAAGAAACATATACTTGAATATATGTGAGTATTTACTTATCTACGTACAAATGAACTTGCTTTATATTTTCTGAATTTAAAACAAACAACACAGAACATGTACCTGCTTTCTTTCCAACAACTGGAGTTGTAACTGGTGCTGTAATGGCAGCTTCATCTCCTTTTGGTGATGGAACAGCTTTAAATTGAAATTCATTTAAGGTAAGTTAATGTTTAGTGCACATGATATATAACATTACTATGCATAAGTTCTATATTTACAAAATACATTTCAAATTGAATGTATTTAATTATTGGATTGATAGCATTGTACAAAGCATGCATATGCATCCTTCAGTAGCATCCAAACAGAAACCATTTTTAATAAGTCTGCCATAAGTCTGCCAACTGAAAGCCGTATTTTGGTCAGTGAGGATGGGTTAACCGATTGCCGACCAGCCGCAATCATTATACTGCAGTAGGTCGGCACGATCCCACAAACCATTGTAGCTATACGTCAGTCCCTTTATTGCAGGGGTGCCGATGCGAGTGATTACGGCCATGAGAGGCAGAACAAGAATGTGTGTGTGTAAACACACAAATCCCTGTTCTGTGAGGAGAGACAGATTGTGAGTTCCTAATAGCTAGGAATCACGATCTGTCATTTCCTCTAGGTCAGTCCCCTCCCCCAAGTTAGAAAGATCGCCCCCAGTGTTAACCCCTTCCCTGCCAGTGACATTTTTATAGCACTGATCGCTGTATAAATGCCAATGGTCCCGAAATGTGTCAAAAGTGTCCGATGTGTCCCCCATAATGTCACAGTCCCGATAAAATTCGCAGATTGCCGCCATTACTAGTAAAGAAAAGATAATAACAAAAATGCTATAAATCTATCCCCTATTTTGTAGACGCTATAACTTTTGCGAAAACCAATCAATATACGCTTATTGCAATTTTTATTACCAAAAATATGTAGAAGAATACATATTGGCCTAAACTGAGAAAAAATTTGCTTTTTTTAAAAAAAAATGGGGATATTTATTATAGCAAAAAGTACAAAATATTGTGTTTTTTTCAAAATTGTCGCTCATTTTTTGTTTATAGCGCAAGAAAAAAAAACTGTGGAGGTGATCAAATACCACCAAAAGAAAGCTCTATTTGTGGGAAAAAATGACGTCAATTTTGTTTGGGTGTAGCGCCGCATGACCGAGCAATTGTCAGTTAAATTGACGCAGTGCCGAATTGCAAAAATGGCCTGGTCATTCAGCAGCCAAATCTTCCGGGGCTGAAGTGGTTAAAGAACATTACTAATGTTTGCACTGATGTTATTATGAAAGTATTAGTAAGCCAGATATAAGCATAACTTTTATGGTTAACAAAGCCACTGGCTTCCTATATTAATGAATCCTACCTTGTACAGGTGATGGCTCTTTTGGGGACACAGACACCGGTGAAGGCTTAGCTTCAGCTGCAACTTTAAATATATTATGACTGGTTAATTAAGTTATATGCAACATTGATGACACTGTTCATAGGTTCATTAGTGAGCTATAGTGTTTAAAAATTATTATAGTTAGTGAAATACTTTCAAAGTTAGGAAATTACACATTTTATTCAATACTAAAGAAAAACATGGTTTAAGAAATTTTTAGTGAAGATTTATGTTTATTTTTTTTCACATGAAAGCAATTAAGGATAATGGTTAACATGGACAAATGACAATTCAGCTTCTTGTTTATGTTTTAGATCACACTTCAATGCCTTATACATTTAAAGAGGATTAGCCAGTTGTCCAAATTGCAGGCAATCCCATAATGCATATACCTTTAGCTGGTTCAGGTTTTATTTCCTCTTTTTTCACAGCTGGTGTGACCTCTGGTAACTTTTTCTTCTGGACTTCAGGAACTTAAAAATAATATTGATTTTTATAATCGGGGCCATTGAACTTACCTTATGCTAAATGCTTTTTTAAGATAAACAACAATAATACAGAAACACTACAATGTACAGAGTAACTCTACATGGATGTGTTTACACATAAGAGCTACACAACACACACAATGCTTAATAAAAAAGAACACACTGCTCACAGTGTTATAAAGATATAACATTCATTTGTTACCTTCAGGCTTTTTCTCCACTGGAGGTTCAGGCCTTTTAAACTTCTCAGCTGGTTTCTCAGCAGGAGGCTCTTCAGTTTCTTTTTTGACAGGTTTTAGAACTTTAAGACAAAGAATTGCTTTTTTCACTCTGGACTGCTAAAGATATAGTATGTTGTAATACAACACATTCCAGAGCGTAACGCGTTAAGCATGACAAAACACACACAACGCCAATCATCAAAGACTTTGACACTTTTAAAAAACTAAAAGACAAATAATACACAAATACAGACTTTTTTACTAAGTTTGTTTGCTTTTTATGTTAACGCAGTTGGATTAATTTTTTTCATTTTTGAGGCATATTAATGTAAATAATATAGCAATTTGGCAGTAAACTCCCCCCGTTTCAAAAGTTTATATTAGTAGTTCTTCAATGTTATAAGAAAAAAATCAAGTTACGTTATTATTACATTTTACTCTGTCTTTAAGCAAGCTTGTTCAATTATGGCAAATTGCTGGTTTTATCTTGATTGCAAATTTAAAAAACATTTGTTTTTGCCTTTGCGTGTTATTTAACTAAACTATTAAAACAATAAGTGGAACATTGCATTAAGTGATTAATACTTTAGTAGCAGATTCCATAGTTAAAAAGCTGTAATACTATAATAGGAATACACTAATATACCTTTCTTAAAACTAATTTCTTCTTTTTTAGGAGGTAGAATCACTGGTTTACGTTTAGGGATAACTTTCTTTTCTGGTTCAGGTACTTTAAAAAACATAAATTTATATCTAGTATTAACTTATTGAAAATATAGTATATATTAATTATAAACTTTAACACATTAAATAGATGTTTCAACCAAGTTGAAGTAATTTAGCCTCAATCATGATGTTTTTCACCTATTAAAGTTATGTTGATTATCAGACATGTTAAGATAATAACTATTTAATTTCTTACATTCAAAAAATTACTAATAATAAACTGTGTATAGGCTTAGTGATTTTTGCTTTTGATCTAGTATACAGGATGTCAAAAAATATTTTTTTATTAAATATTTAGACAATATACTGGTCAAATTAATAGTAAAGATAAATATTCACACTTATACTTTACATATACTAAATAGAATCCCAAGAAACCTGATAATAAATATGGCTTGATGCTCGCAATCAATGAGTAAATGATAATTATTTGCCCTCTTCTGCAGATATAATCTATAAAATTTTCTACCTTTGGAAGGCTTAAGTTCCACTTTTTCAGGCTCAGATGGAGTTGGCTTTCCAGGCATAATCTTCTTTTTGTCCTCTGGAACTTTGAAGAAAATAAGGGGACATTTACTACATTGTGAATTTTAACGTTTAAATTTCTTCAAGGAAAGTGCAAGAATAACCTGTTTGAAAGTAATCTGTAAAGATTGTAAAGATGTCACACACAAGATAATGATAGTGAGCAATGGATGAAATGAAATGAGAGGTTATAAAAAATAAATGGTGAAATCGGTGATAGTTCTTGACGAATAAGTCCCTTTATGAAATGGAACTATTACAAGCAAAAACATACAGACTGTAAAAACAAACACATATAACACAAACAGAATATTCATGCTAAGCCTGCATCTTATGTAACGATGGTTGGTAATGGCAAGTATGGTATTAATGCTGATAGGAAAATCCCTAATACCTTCAATTTTAAAAGTCTCCTCTTTTTTCATGGGAGATGGTGTCCTAATAGTTGTCTTCTCAAATTCATAATCTTAAAAGAACAGGATTGCAATCTTTAGCAAAGAACCAAGCGACTGATTTAAAAACATCCATCCTTGATTTACATATAAAGAAATTTTTGAAGAATATATGAATGAGGACAAGACGGACAATAACATAACAGATAAACAAACAAAACCAAACTCAGACAAAAACAAGCAAAAAGACAGATGCAATGAGAAGTTAAAATTTACATTAAAAAAGTCTACCTCTTTAAAAAATAATTTGGAGATAAAGAGGAATGACTGTTTTATGATGAGTTCTATATGAGAGGGTACAAAGTTAGACTTAAAAAGTCAGTCTGTAAATCAGAGTTTCTTGGAATAGGTATGATTACTTCACAATTTATACTTATGAAGAAAACCATAAACATATTTTTCTGAAAAGTGAGAGGATGATTAACACTGATAACAGACCTATACCTTCCTCCTCTAGCTCATATTCCTCTTCTTCTTCCTCAGAAAGAATCACAGGTACTTCCTCAAGTGGTGAAGCTGGTTTTACAATGTCTGCCACTTAAAAATATTATGGTAGTACATATTCATACCCATGATTTTTTAACAAAAATGTCTTTTAAAATCTAAAATACTATATTCATGTTAAGTACCTTTCAAAGGAGAAGCTTTTGCATAAGGTTTCTCCTCATGGGTAGGCTTCTCATCAGGCACTTTAAAAGATATTTAAAGTATTCAATAAACAAAAAATGCATTGATAATGAAAAAAATCTATTATATTTTATTTATTATACCTGGAACAGTGTCTTTCTTGACTATGCGAACTGATGTTTTATCTTCAATAGCCCTTTTCTGTTGTGTTGGGACTTTAAGAGATAATTATTTTTAACATTTATCTATGAATTTACTTAACATATTAAAGATAAATCTAAATGAAAGCTTTATAATATACCTTTCACAGAAGGTACCTCCTCAGTAGGCTCATAAATTGCTTTTTTCTCAACTGTGACTCCTTTCTTTTGTACATCTAAAAATTAGATGTTTTTTTTTAAATATCAACTTAATTTTAGGTATATTTTGTAAAAACTGTACAATCATGTGGTGAAAGAAAAAATAACATTAAAGGTCGTATACCTTTTACGGAAGGTTCTACATCTTTTTTGGCAACTTTGACAGGCCTTTTCTCTTCTAAAATTGGTTTTGCAGGCAACACTGTGGGTTCTTTAAAGATATTAATTTGTTGTTAGATTTTCAACATTACAAACAGACAAAATATCTGTGAAGTAGACAACAGGATTTGACAGCTGATATTTAAAAAAGATATTAGTTTTTTTACTCAGGTGACAAACCTTCACAAATATTTAATGATACACGATCTTATTAAACTAGTATATATATGTACCTTCTACAGGAGGGACGATCAGTTTTTTAGTAACAGGTAGGTGCTTTTCCTCTGGAACAGGCTTCTTAGCCACTTCAGCTACTAAAGAGTAGTCTAGCTTTAGTATACATGGACTACATACAAGACAGACCAAACATTGTGATAGTATGAAGATATACCTTCCAAAGGAGCTGTTACTTCCTTTTTAGCAACAGGACTAGCTGGTTTCTGCTCTTGGATTTGTTTCTTTGGAGCAGCAGGCACTTTAAAAATAGTTTTGTGTTATTTGTTTTTCTACAACACAATATACATCGATCTGATATAAATCAATGGAGTAAGAAGATGAAGTACCTTCAGCAGGAGGCTTCACTACTTTTTTGGCTATGGTAGTGGGTGCTTTTTCTTTTAGTGGTGTTGGTTGTGGCAGTTCCACTGTTTTAAAGATAACAATACTGTAACTTAAATATTACAAGACATCACAAATAGGCAGACAGAAGGAACAAGACATATACTACATTTAATTAGTCATTTCTCTTTGTACTCCCATTTTAATCTCCCCCATTTTAAACATGATTATTTATAATGGTATTAAGGTTAGTCAAATTTTATTTCACAATAATATACCTTTCTCTGTAAAAATAACTTCTTTTTCAGGTAAAGAAATTAGAATCTCATCTTCAGAGTCCAGTTGTCTTGCAACCTCTTTAAAGATATTAGTTTGAGTTCAAAATGTACTCATAGAGATTGTTAATGGTTATGATAAAATGATAAAGAAGATCTCTTATACCTTCTTGATTTGTAACAACTTTTTTCTCTGGCGCAGTTATTGTTGGTCTGTCTTTAGTTATTGGCCTATCCTGAACAACTGTTGCTTGAAAGATATTAGTTTAGGATTAGCATGTATCAAAAAACATTAATGAATATATAAATGACTAAGCATCTTCAGCTAAGAGCCACAAAGATCTACCTTTTTTAATTGACTTGGCATCTCTTCGGGGTAACTGCACTGAAGTCTCAGGCTTTTCTTCAGGAAACTGTCTTGTTTGATGCTTCAGCTCTTTAAAGATATTAGCTTGTATTAATATTTACCTCTATGCTAGTTGCTAATCCACACTAATACTTGACATTATTGTGTAATCTGTATAAGTATACCTTCAATATAATGATATTCAGTTTCAAGAGTAGATTGAACATCAATCTGCAACCTGCCTTCAGGAATCGGCCCTTTCTGGACCCCTATTTCTAAAGAGATTAGTTTTACATTGGTTAATTGTTCCTGTGTATTTTTTGTCAAATGTTGTGTTAGCTACATAATATATGAATATACCTTCAATATGGACATCAGATTTTCTTGGTTCAGTGACTATTTTTTCTTCTTGGACAAGCTTTCCTTGTTCATCAAATACTAAAGATATTACTTTAAAATTAGTAATTGTCCAGCTACTAAAAATTACAATTGCTAGGTACAATATAAAGGTTTAAGTATTCTATACCTTTCCTATGAGTGACTTCTTTTTTAAGTATAATCTTTTCTGGCTTCTTGACAGGAGTCCGCCCCTCTTGTACCTCAACTAATTAAGACATTTCAAAAAGTATCATTGAAGCAGTTCTTAATGTGAAAAATGGGTTGTTGATCAGAATTACAGAAAAAAAGTTGTTTAATTACCTTCCTCAAGAGAAATAACTTCTCTTTTAGATAAAAGAGTTTGTGGTTTCTCCCTGGGGGTATGCCTTTTTTGGGAATCTATTGAAAAAAATTCATTTATCACTGTATAAAACAATGTTAGGTAGAGCTTTTGGTATATGGTGGACTGGAAAGAGAAGAATGATTTCACGAGAAGCCCTTAGGATAAAAAAATGAAGAGAATCTTTCATAAGCATGAATGTCTGTATAGGCATGACATTTATGAACAGTCCAGTAATTCATATCTGCACTGCTATCAGTTGCTGGATGAACAATGGATTATTATTATTTAATGGAAAGAATGATAATAATTTTTTTTTTTTAAATACCTTCTAAAATAATATAATCTTCTTCACTTTCAAGTGCATCAATTTGACACTTATCTCCAACCACTTGGCTCTTCGCAAAACCTTATATCAAATTCTATAATTTGATATTAATGCTAACATAAGCTGGCTTTAATAGCAACAATTGTGTATTAAATGATACAAATTAAATATGATGATGGATTGTTCTAAGAGAATTGGAGTAATAAGTACTTCAATTGTGGGGATGGATATAGATTGCAACATACCTTGTTTTTGTGGGAGACTAACTTGACTTATAGGTGTTGAAGCTTGTGTATTTTCTTCCAGAGTCAGATGTTTTGTTTTGTTGTCTAATAGAGAGGGTGCTGATTATTTTATATTGTTTAGATATATATATTGGTATATATAATGGTACACAACTGGCATAAGGAAAGGTGATAATGATGATGATCATAAAGCACCTTGCTTGTGTGAATCATATTTTGATTTAAATAAAGGTTGGGATTTTCTTCAGTCATATGTCCATTTGGGAAATCTATCAAGTTAAAGATTTATACATTTCTGTTGCAATGTATGCTAATGATTGGATGGACATGAGTGATGAGACAAGAGTGACTAGTATACCTTTTACTGTAGAAGAAGCATCTAGGTTTGGTACAGTGCTTTGGGGTTTCTCATCTAGTAACTTTTCAAAGACTTCACCTAATTCACACAGGTAGGTTTGTTATTATTGTTTCACTTTAGAATGAATAATATGTTTTCATGGATAGGTTGCTGAATATAAAGACGTGATGATGGTATACCTTCCTTGTAGAAAGCTACTTGTTCCATCATAGATGTTTTGGGTTTTTCTTCAGACATAATTTGTTTTAACACACCTAACAAATTAAATATATTTATTTAAATTATTATATTATGTACAGGATATTATTTTAATAATTGGATGTTTTAATTACTGGATGACATTGGTGATGAAAGGATATGGTGTACCTGTGAGATAAGAGGCAGCTTCATGTTTAGATACAGCAATTTCTGGTTTATCTTCAAGGCTTAGTCTTTCTGCACCATCTAGCATTTTAGATACAATGGTGCATATTTAGTATTTTTGTCAATGATAATTAGTAACTAACTGGAGAGTTGCATTTAAAAGACACAATATGTTATACCTTCTAACATAAAATCATCACTTTGTGTTGATTCTCTGGAGGGGCCCTTACTAGATGCTAAATTATAGTATATATATATAAATTATGGTTGTATAGTATGATTTAATGAAAAGATATAGATATAATGGATGATAAGCTAGAGATGTTGATGATGTACCTTCTGTAGAGGAAGGAACTTCTCTTTTAGTATTAGGAACTTTGTCCTTTTCTTCAGACACAGTTAGGTTAGGGACAGCTGACAATTTAAATATAGAGATACAACATTATTTTTTGGTCTAGAAGTATTGTAAATGAATAGTTAATTAACAGGATTGATGGCTTATAGGGTGAGTTACCTTCCATAGAGAAAAATGTTCCGTCTTTAGGTACACTAATATGAGGCCTTTCTTGAGACCTGGGTGGTTTTGCTATATCTATCAATTGAAATGAATTATTTTCTAACTAAAACATAACTAGGACATTAATGATATGATTTACAGACTGGGTGGTTTAAATGACAGCCACAGAGGTTCTATGTAATTTACAAAGAAGAAATAACATTCTTTACAGGTATTTGTTTATTTACAAAATCTAGCTTGTATTTTGGGTAATAGTAATTAATAACTAATTTATTATTTTTAATAAAAAGACAAAGTGTGGTATACCTTCTAACATGGAATCGGTATCTTCTCTGAGTACAGAGATTTGTGGTTTCTCTCCAGGGATCACTTTTTTAGAGACTCCGACTAAATCAGAGATTAAAAGAATATTTTTATTTGGGTCTTGAGTGTGTAAAATGATTTAATTAAGTATTCGGATGATAAGGTTTAGATGGGGATGATGTACCTTCTCTAGCAGAAGCAGCTTCTCTCTTACTTATAGGAACTTTGGGCTTTTCTTCAGACACAATTCTTTTAGAAACATCTAACATTTGAAATATATTGATATAATGTTAGTATGTGATGAGTGACTAGGGAAATGTAAATTAATAAATAGCTAATATGAAGGACGACTTATGTAATATTGAGTTACCTTCCAGAGAGGAAGGAGTTCCTTTTTTAGGAACTCCTATATCAATATTAGGTTGTGCTTCAGGTCCAGATGGTTTTGGCATATCTGTCAATCGAAATGAGTTATTTTCTAACTAAACCATAACTGGGATATTAATTATATAATTTACAGACTTGATGGTTTTAAATGACTTGAGTAAATGACTTAAGTGATTTGTGGATTTTAATTAAAATACAAAGTGTGGTATACCTTTCAAATTGGAATCAGTATCTTCTCTGAGTACAGAGATCTGTGGCTTATATCCAGGAATCATTTTTCTAGAGACTCCAACTAAATCAGAGATTAAAATAATATTTTTTAGTTGGGTTGCGAGTGTGTAATATGATTTAATGTATTTCTGGGATGATAAGGTTGAGATGGTAATGGTGTACCTTGTGTGGAAGAAGGAACATCTCTTTTACTTTTAGGAACTTTGGGCTTTTCTTCAGACACCATTCTTTTGGAGACATCTTAAAACACATTTTAAATATATTGATAACATATTAGTAAGTGATTGGGAAATTGAGAATGTAAATGAATGACTAACTAATATGAATGATAATTTATGTGATACTATGTTACCTTCCAGAGAGGAAAGAGCTCCTTCTTTAAGTGCACCAATAGGAGGCCTTTCTTCAGGTCTGGGCGATGTTGCTATATCTGTCAATTGAAATGAATTCATTTCATTCTAAAACATAACTGGGATATTAATGATATGATTGACAGACTGGATGGTTTAAATGTTACTATGTAACTTTCAAAGAGGAAAGAAAGTTTCTTTACAGGTGTTTGTTTAAAAAATCTTCCTAGTATTTGCTATTATGATAATTAATAACTAGTTGATTGTGAGTTTTTTTTTAGAAGACAAAGTATGGTATACCTTCTAACATGGAATCAGCATCACCTCTTAGTACAGAGATTTGTAGCTTCTCTCCAGGGATCACTTTTCTAGAGACTGAATCAGAGATTAAAATTATATTTTTGTTTGGATTATGAGTGTGCAATATAGTTTTAATGAAGTATTGGGATGATAAGGTTGAGATGGTATTGGTGTATCTTCTGTAGAGGAAGGAAATTCTCTCTTACTTTTAATGACATCTAACATAAATAATTTTTTTAATATTTTATATTCATAAATATATCTATGCAGTATTAGTATGTGATATGCAAATAGGAAATGTAAATTAATGACTAATATAAATAATAACTCATGTGATAGTGAGTTACTTTCCAGAAAGGAAGGGGATCCTTCTTTAAGTACACCAATATGTGACCTTACTTCAGTACTTTTTTTTTGGTAAATCTATCAATTCAAATGTATTATTTTTTAATCATAGCACAAATGGAAAATCAGTGATGTCATTCAAAGACTGGTTGGCATTAATGTGAACTATGGAGGTCACTCTATATCTTTCAAAGGAAGGTTGCTTTAGAAACTGTGGCAGGTATTTTTTGGCAATAGTAATTAAAAATTGGTGAGTTTCAATTAAAAGACAAAATGTGGTATACCATTAACTTGGTATCAGTATCTCTGATGAATACAGAGATTTGTGGCTCTTCTCCAGAGATTAATTTTCTAGGAACTCCAACTAAGTAAGAGATTGAAATAATATTTTTATTTGGGTTATGAGTAAGTGATTTAATGATTTAATGGAGAGTTGGGATAGAATGGTAAAAATACCTCCTGCAGATGAAAGGACTTCTCTCATACTTTTAGGAAAATTAAGCATTCTTTTAGAAATATCTAACATTTTAAATATATTGATATGTTATTAGATTTGATTGAGAAATAGAAAATGCAAATGAACAACTAACTTTGACTTGTGTGGTAATGAGTTATGTTCCAGAGAGGAAGGGGTTTCTTCTTTAGATACAGTAATATGAAGCCTTTCTTTAGGTCTGGGTGCTTTTGCTAAATCTATCATCTAAAATGCATATTTGTTTATCAGAACATGACTAAAATGATTGATAGGATCCATAACCTGGGGAGCTTTAATGATAAATATGGACGTTACTATATAACTTATAGAAAAAAGGGAAATAATACATTTATTTCCAAATCTTGGTTGCTTTAGCAAATCTGGCAAATATTTGTGGCAATTGTCATTAGTAACTGACTGCAGAATTTCTGTTAAAAGACAAAGTATGCTGAACCTTCTAACTTGGAATCAGTATCTCCACTGAATACATTGATTTGTGGCTTCTCTCCGACAATCTAGGGACTCCAACTAAATCATAGATTAAAATAATATTTTTTATTTGGGTTGTGAGTGTGTAATATGATTTAATAAGTGTTTGGGATGTGATGATCAAAATAATCATGATGTACATTCTGTAGAGGAAGAAATGTCTCTCTTATAAGAACATAGGATTTTTCTTCAGATTGCATTTGTTTCTGGCCATCTAACAATATAAATATATTGACACAGCATAAGCATTTGATCTGGAAATAGGCAGTGTGAATTAATGATCAATAAGATTGATGTTAAACAAGACAATGTTCCCCAGAGATTAATGTATTGGCTTAGATACACCAATATGAGGATATATACGGGCTATACCTATATTCCCTGCATCCAATGCGCATGACAGGAGAGTGTGACTGACTCTCAATGGAGCTGGTTCACACATCTCCGGGACGGGCGTAAAGTACACTGCAGAAGAGTCCTGTGCATCTGTGGCTCAGTTTCAGGTCTGAATTCAGCCAAAAATTCAGACCTAACTCAGACCTGAAACAGTGAACGGGGATGCACTGGACCCCTGCTGTGAGCCACACTGCACACAGTGTTAACAGTGTTAAGCCTTAGCAACTTTCAGTTTTCCTTCAGGCATTGGGACAACTAACATTTTAGATATCTTGATATAGTATTAATATATAATCTGGAGTAATGTAAATGAATGATTACTAGAAATGAAGCAGATATTACAATAATATTTCTATTTGGATAATGAATTTATATTATGAATGAATAATGGATTTGGGTGATAACATCAAGATGTTGATGATATACCTTCTGTTGAGAAAGAAATTTCTCTCTTAGTTTTAGCAACCTTCAGCTTTTCTTCAGGCACTGTTCCTTTAGGGACATCTAACATTTCTAAACATATTGATACAATATTATTATATAATCTGGAGTAATATAAATTAATGACTAATAGAAATAAAGCAGATATTACAACAACATTTCGATATGGGTAATGAATTTATATTATATTATGTAGTAATAGATCGGGATGATAACCTCAAGATGCTGATGATATACCTTCTGTAAAGGAGGAGATTTCTCCCTTAGTTTTAGCAACCTTCAGCTTTTCTTCAGGCACTGTTCCTTTAGGGACATCTAACATTTTTAAACATATTGATACAGTATTATTCTATGATCTGGAATAATGAAAATTAATGACTAATAGAAATGAATCAGATATTACAATAACATTTCAAGATGGGTAATGAACATATAATATGATTTATTAATAGACTGGGATGATAACCTCAAGCTGCTGATAATATACCTTCTGTAGAGGAAGACATTTCTCTGTTAGTTTTAGCTACTTTAAGCATTTCTTCAGGCACAAGGACATCTGATATTTTACATTTTTGATATAGTATTATTATATGATCTGGAGTAATGTCAAGTAATTACTTATAGCAATGAAGTACATATTAAAATAACATTTCTATTTGGGTAATACGTTTATAATATGATTTAATAAGGAATTGAGATGATAACATCAAGATGCTGATGATATACCTTCTGTAGAGGAAAAAAATTCTTTCTTAGTTTTAGCAACTTTCAACTTTTCTTCAGACACTGTTCCTTTAGGGACATCTAACATTTAAAATATATTGATATAGCAATTATTATATGATCTGGAGTAATGGGAATGAACGACTACTTTCTACTTTCATCTTTTCTTTGGGCACAGGGACATCTAATATCTTATTGATATAGTATTATTTTATGGTCTGGAGTAATGTAACTAAATGGCAATAGAAATGAAGCAGATATTACAATGATATTTCTGTTTGGGCAATGAGTTTATAATATGGTTTGCTTATGGATTGGGATGACAACATTAGGTTGCTGATGATATACCTTCTGTAGAGGAAGACATTTCTCTCTTAGTTTTAGCAACTTTCAGCTTTTCCTCAGACACTGTTCCTTTAGGGACATCTAACATGTTAAATATATTGATATAGTATTATTGTATGATCTGGAGTAATGGAAATGAATGACTAATAGAAATAAAGCAGATATTACAGTAATATTTCTATATTGGTAATGAGTTTAGAATATGATTTAATAATGGACTGGGATGATACATCATTATTCTGATGATATACCTTCTGTAGAGGAAGAAATCTCTCTCTTAGTTGGAACAACTTTCAGCGTTTCTTCAGGCACTGTTCCTTTAGGGACATCTAACAGTTTAGATATATTAATGTAATATGATTATGTGATCTGGAGTAATGTAAATGAATGACTAATAGAAATGAAGCAGATATTACAATAATATTTCTATTTTGGTAATGAATTTATAATATGATTTAATAATGGATTGGGATGATAACATCAAGATACTGATGATATACCTTCTGTAATAGAAGTTTCTCTCTTAGTTTTAGCAACCTTCAGCTTTTCTTCAGACAAGGTTCCTTTAGGGACATCTAACATTTAAAATATATTGATATGGCAATTATTATATGATCTGGAGTAACGGGAATGAACGACTACTTTCTACTTTCATCTTTTCTTTGGGCACAGGGACATCTAACATCTTATTGATATAGTATTGTTTTATGGTCTGGAGTAATGTAACTGAATGGCAATAGAAATGAAGCAGATATTACAATGATATTTCTATTTGGGCAATGAGTTTATAATATGGTTTGTGTATGGATTGGAATGATAACATTAAGTTGCTGATGATATACCTTCTGTGGAGGAAGACATTTCTCTCTTAGTTTTAGCAACTTTCAGCTTTTCCTCAGACACTGTTCCTTTAGGGACATCTAACATGTTAAATATATTGATATAGTATTATTGTATGATCTGGAGTAATGGGAATGAATGACTAATAGAAATAAAGCAGATATTACAGTAATATTTCTATATTGGTAATGAGTTTAGATTATGATTTAATAATGGACTGGGATGATACATCATTATTCTGATGATATACCTTCTGTAGAGGAAGAAATTTCTCTCTTAGTTGGAACAACTTTCAGCGTTTCTTCAGGCACTGTTCCTTTAGGGACATCTAACAGTTTAGATACATTATTGTAATATTATTATGTGATCTGGAGTAATGTAAATGAATGATTTAATAATGGATTGGGATGATAACATCAAGATACTGATGATATACCTTCTGTAAAAGAAAAAGTTTCTCTCTTAGTTTTAGCAACCTTCAGCTTTTCTTCATACAAGGTTCCTATTTAAAATATATTGATATAGCAATTATTATATGATCTGGAGTGATGGGAATTAATGACTACTTTCTACTTTCATCTTTTCTTTGTGCACAGGGACATCTAACATTTTATTGATATAGTATTGTTTTATGGTCTGGAGTAATGTAACTGAATGGCAATAGAAATTAAGCAGATATTACATTGATATTTCTATTTGGGCAATGAGTTTATAATATGGTTTGCTTATGGATTGGGATGATAACATTAAGTTGCTGAAGATATACCTTCTGTAGAGGAAGACATTTCTCTCTTAGTTTTAGCAACTTTCAGCTTTTCCTCAGACACAGTTCCTTTAGGGACATCTAACATGTTAAATATATTGATATAGTATTATTGTATGATCTGGAGTAATGGAAATGAATGACTAATAGAAATAAAGCAGATATTACAGTAATATTTCTATATTGGTAATGAGTTTAGATTATGATTTAATAATTGACTGGGATGATACGTCATTATTCTGATGATATACCTTCTGTAGAGGAAGAAATCCCTCTTTTAGTTGAAACAACTTTCAGCGTTTCTTCAGGCACTGTTCCTTTAGGGACATCTAACAGATATATTAATGTAATATTATTATGTGATCTGGAGTAATGTAAATAAATGACTAATAGAAATGAAGCAGATATTACAATAATATTTCTATTTTGGTAATGAATTTATAATATGGTTTAATAATGGATTGGGATGATAACATCAAGATGCTGATGAAATACCTTCTTTAGAGGTAGAAATCTCTCTCTTAGTTTTAACAACTTGCAGCTTTTCTTCAGGGAATGTTTCTTTAGGGACATCTAACATTTTAATTATAATAATGAAATGTTATTATATGATCTAGAGTAATGTAATGTAAATGAACGACTAAAATAAATGAAGCAGATATAGCAATAATATTTATATTTGGGTAATGAGTTTATAATATGATTTAATAATGGGTTGTGGTGGTAACATCAAGATTCTGATGAAATACCTTCTGTAGAGGAAGACATTTCTCTCTTAGTTTTAGCAATTTTCAGCTTTTCTTCAAGCACCAGGACATCTAATATTTTAGATATTTTGATATAATATTTTTATTTGATCTGGAGTAATGTAAATTAATGACTAATGGAAGTGAAGCAGATATTACAATAACATTTCTATTTGGGTAATGAGTTTATAATATGATTCAATAATGCAGTCTAATGATAACATCAAGATGCTGATAATATACCTTCTGTAGAGGAAGAGATTTCTCTCTTAGTTTTAGCAGCCTTCAGCTTTTCTTCATACACTGTTCCTTTAGAAACATCTAACATTTTAAATATATTGATACAGTATTATTATATGATCTGCAGTAATGGATATTACTAACTAAGGCCTCTTTTTGGCGGATCAGATTGGATTGGATGTAGACGGGTGTAAAGGACACATGTCCATTTACACCCGCTGCTTCATAGAGAAGAACAGAGGTTCCGATCGGGTCCGCCTTAAAAACAGACAGGTGGACCCGATTAGAACGTTCATGGGAAAGGGGCCTAAAAGGAATGACTATTGATTAGATGCCTTCAAGAGAGAAAGGTGTTGCTTGCCTACATTTGTCAATCGGAGGCCTTTCTTCCAATCTGGATCTTTTTAGTTTATCTGTCAATTGAAATTCATTATTTTCTAGTAAGAACATGACTAGAAAATGGGTGAAGTGATTTGGAAACTGGGTGAAGCCACTGGAAACCATGGCGAATCATTATACACCTTTTAGAGTGAAATCATATTTTTATAGTAAAAAAAAAAAAGTTTCTTTCTAGATGTTAGTTGTTTTACAATATCTGCCTATAAATATATGGTTTAATGATAAAACATGGACATTTATTATTTTTAAGTTGCAAAAAAAAGTATTTGCTGTACAGAGGATTATGTGACATATTACATTTTAGGATAGTATTATTTGGATTTTGACTATAAAAGTTTACCATTTCGATTGTCATTGTAATTGTAATGATGTTGGAAATGGAAATGATGTAACTTCATATTGGAAAGCATTGCCACTTTTAAATGTAACATGACCTTTGGAGACTGGTAATATTAACTACAACATTCAAAGCCATCCACAACACAAATTTTGCCCAAAGTGTCCACTTAATTTCTCCCAAGACCTCCTTCTTTCTAGCTCCTTCGTCATCTCCTCCCACACTTGCCTTCAGGACTTTTCCAGAACCTCTCCTATCCTCTGGAACTCCCTACCTCTATCTTTCTAGTTATCTCCTACCATGTCGGCAATCCCTGAAAACACATCTATTAAGAGAAGCCTACCCTACCTCCACCTAAAAACTACACCTAAAAACATTGACCAGCACCATCAGCACATCCTCACAGCTATTACATTTTACACCACTTTCGTCTCCCTTTAGAATGCTCCATGAGCAGGGTCCTCCTAATCTTTCTATATTGACCTGTATTGTTACTGTACTGTTTCCCTTATACTACAAAGAGCTGTACAAACTGTTGGCGCTATATAAATCCTGTATAATAATAATAATAATAAAAATAATAATATACCTTCCACATGTGAAGGAATTTCTCTCCTAGAAGCTTGTGCTTTTCCTTTTTCTGTTGGCTTTTTTTGTACTTCTAGTCATGAAGATATTAGTATAACATTAGTATTGTTCAATGAACATTGAGTTTTACATATACAATTATTGGAATGACAAGATAAGATTGTGAATATACCTTCTGCAGACACAGGCACTTCACCTTTGTGAACTGAAATCTGCTTTTTTTCATCTGGTGGGATCCTTGTTGGAATTTCGAGTGCTTTAAAGATATTAGTAGTTTTGTTATTGACAAAACAGTAACAGATTCTGAGCATAACATACCTAAAATACATCACTGGCTTTGCTAAGATGTTAGTTGAATACCTTTTTTAAGGACAGCTGCTTTCTTTTTATGAACAGATTTGTATTCTTCTTCTACCAGATATTTATCGGAATCTTCTTGTTCTTTAAAATATAAATATTTGTTTTTAAATAGATTTTTATAGAACTTTTAGCTGGTAAATGAATTCTACATTCATGTTAAGTGGTGGTCATACCTGACACCCCCCGTATATATGTCTTTTCAGAGACATGAGCAGGAATTTCTTCCTCTTCTTCCTCTGACATTTCAAGTTCTTAAAAAAATATATTGATATTGATAAAAATCTTTCCTATATTAATTTTTATAGTTGTTATTTATCTGAGCAGACAGATAGCGCTGGCACTTCCACAGCAGTTATGAAAGAGTAGCATATTTTCTATATTTGCTCTTTTAATTGCAAACTGCTTCTTCTTTTTTACTACATAAGAGCAGTAATAAAGTTTTTGTTTATTACAATATAGACAGCAACAATAGATGGGCATGTAACAGGTCCCATTATATAAATATTTACTTGGGTTTAAAATCACAGATCATATACCTGTCACTGAAGGGATTACTTCTCTTATGTAATCTGCAACTGTTTTTTGCTCTTCGTGTATAGGCTTCTTAGGAATTCCAGTGGGCACTTAAAAGATATTAGTTTTGTTTAGCAATTTCTGAATATTAGTGTACAGTCACATCCATAAAAAACTTTTCAATAACTCCAAAATACCTTCAAGACTTGGCTTTACATCTTTAGCAGACCTTGTAAAAATGTTCTCTTCAGAGGTAAGCTTCTCAGGCACCTCAGAAACTTTAAAGATATTAGTATTAGCCCAAAACTTAGTGTGTGCTCTCAATCATAGCAACACATAAAAGCACAGGACATAATCTACCTTCCAAATGATGGACTACTTCCTTTTTGGTAACAATACTTGGGAGTTTTTCTTCTTTGTGGATCTCTGCCATTTAAAAGAATATTAGCACTGATTTAGATAATCAAAAATGATGATTTGTTAATTTAAATCTAGATACCATTGTATTATTTAACATCTAGATGCCATTATAATAATGATATATCTATAACAGATATACCTCCAACAGTGTGCATTGCTTCTTTCTTAGACTTCAAAACTTTCTTCTCTGGAACCCTTATCTCTGGAGCCTCAGGAACTTTAAAATATTAGCAGCCAGTTAGCTTAGGTTCTCAGCTATCTTATCATAAACATAATATTTAAAAAAAATCATCTACCTTTGGCTTGCTGGACTGCTACTTTTTTGTCAGCAACTCTTGAAAACTTTTCTTCTGTCTTTTTAGGGATCTCTGTCACTTGAAAAATATTAGCATTGCTTTAAATAAATATAAATTGGTTTTAAATAAATGTTAAATATCAGCAAAGGATATACCTTGAGGGGCTGGAATGACTTTGCTAGTAAGTGGTATAATTGTTTTTTCTCTTTGGGCCACACTTGGAAATGTGTCTTCTGTTTTAAAACATATACAATCTACTAAATATATTAAATATAACAACTAATTTCAACCATAAAAACAACTTTGGTGTTTTTATTCTGTACCTTCAATGGAAAGTAGCACTGGTTTTGGATGTGTTACAGTAGCCAGTTTCTCTTCTAATCTTTGTGGGACATCTATTACATGTAAGAATTAATTATAGTTACTATCTGTCTAATAAATAATGCTGGCCTCTAATGTAAGAATTTGTAAATAGGATTTACCTTCAGCTGCTAAAATTGTTTTTCTTTCAGATATTATAACTTCTTCTTCCTCTTCTCCAATAGCTTTTTTATATGTCTCAACTTTAAAGATATTAGTCATATTTAAATTCTAGTAAGTATCAGATTAATGTAAAAATGTATACCCAAATCTGGAGAATAAACTGTATACCTTTTAAAGGACGCACAAGCTTTTTAGGAAGTATATGTGGACCTTTCTGTTCTTGAGTAGTTTCCTGCAAGGTCCTGGGCACTTTTAAGATATTAGTATAGCTTTAACATCAACTCTCAGAACATCTACAACATCACATACACATATATTGATGATATAAGAATAAACACTTAATATACCTTGAGCTGGAGAAACTATTTCTTTCTTAGGAAGAGTGCGTAACAGTTTTTCTTCTTGGATATGTTCTTAAGGGATGAAGATATTAGTAAGACTTTGAGAACAAAACACTTAATACACAAACAACTATAGTAAGACTTTAGACACAAAACAGTTAATAAACAAACTTTAGACACATACAGTATAGAATGAACAACACAAAAGACCAGGAAGAATATTTATAATACCTTCAATTGGAGGAACTGTTTCTTTTTTAGGAATTTTACGAAGCACTTTCTCCTCAGGAAGCAGCTGTTGCTGGATCTCAGGTACTTTAAAGATATTAGTACGAAGACATTTGAGAGAGCAATGCCACACATAAAACAAAAAGACAACATTCACATATAGTATATGACACATAGATGACACAAGAAAGATTTTATACCTTT
Source organism: Aquarana catesbeiana (assembly GCF_042186555.1). Taxonomy (NCBI): domain Eukaryota; kingdom Metazoa; phylum Chordata; class Amphibia; order Anura; family Ranidae; genus Aquarana; species Aquarana catesbeiana. Next base: position 326,853,255 of record NC_133329.1, on the reverse strand, counting down.
CTTTGGTGGAATATGTTTCTTCTGCACAAGAGGAGGTGATACTTCTCTTTCTTCAATAACTTGGGTCACTTCTTCCACCACTTTAAAGATATTCATTTTTTAAGATATTTGTAACATTACATAAACAAAAAACATGTATACATTGAAAACACACCTGCCAGCATAAGAAACATATCTAATGTGTGCATCAAATATTTAGCACATGGTTGAAGCAGCTAGTGTGGCAAGGATTGGTAGACACCTTCTACAGTAGTGATTACTTCTTTTATATGGAGAAATGCAGGTGGTTTCTCTAACTCCACAGTTCCTGGCATTTCAGCCACTTAAAAGAATTGTGAATGTTGTAATGGTTATTTATAACTGTTAACATTTTTTAAAATTCTAATAAACTAAATGAACGCTGCTATGTTGTACCTTTTAGTGGCAGAGTAGTCTCCATCATGGGAGCAGGTGTTGGTTCCACTGGGACCATTTTCTTTGGTAATTCTGTTATTTTAGGAGAGAAACAGGAAGACTGATCTACAGATCCTGTCAATATTTTTTATAAAGCCTAAGTAGGGAATTAACAAGAACAATTGAGGGTAAGGTTCCTCTCATTCTACTTATATAGCCATAGAAAGTTGGATACTATTGTGCTTTTAAACTATATATATCATGTATATGTATGTCACTATTTCAGGACACTACAGGGAATTATAGAATAAACATAAAAATAAAATTAAAAAAACTTTAGGTAGTAAAGTACCTTTAGGTGGAGGTGGTGGAACAGAAGGAACCTCCTTCTTAGAAATAGGAGTAGGTATTTTCTGCTCAGGAGCAACTTTAGGGAGAGCTTCTGCCACTTTTAAAACAGTATAATCATATTAGTAACTTAATTTTACACTGCATAGGATGTCTATTGTAAAACATAAAACAAACAAACAGGGTATAAGAAGACAATTACAAAAAATACCTTTGGCTGCTGGTGCTTCCCTTTTAAAGGGTTTAAGCATCACCTTTTCTTCAGGAACAGGCACTTTAAAAATATTAGCATCAAATCAATATTTTCTTTTTCAAACATGAATACACACAAGACAAATATGTGTAGTTGTTGTGTACCTTCTACTGGCTTTGGTTTCTTTTGAATAGATGGAGCCTTTTCCTCAAGAGTGGGCATCTTTGGTGGCTCTGGCACTAAAAATATTGTGTATATTTTACTAGCTAGTAAGTGACACCTTCTGTGTTGAGAATATATCATTATATACTAAATGGATCAGTAAGGTGAATATACGAAAATTGAAATGTTAACACTGAAATTATTTATAAAGTGAAGTTACTGTCTGTGCAGATCCACTGGTCCTCTAAAAGCTAGGAGGAGCCCTTAGTTCTCATTGGTAGTTTTGTCACTAATATATAAAATGTGTCTACTGTATATATAGAATATATTATTAATACTATAAACTGTAACTATACATATTAATATAATAAAATATAAATAGCTTATTAGCAGTTTCTTCAGAAAATAACTTTTTAGTTACTGTGGGTAGTATCTAGTCAAGAATAAAGGTACAAAGAATGTTATATTGTACTCTCCTACATATCATCTGCTGTTGATGCATAAAGACAGACACCACTAAAATGAGACAAACATACAGAGAATTTGAAGATGTTAGTAACACTGAGTCTAAAGATATCTCTTTGTTAATATCTTTGGTTACTGGGATATTTGTAACTTAGTAATCTTCCAACTCTTGTGACACAGTCTTCGGTACTTCAGACACTTTTAATATAGTGTGCTCATTTAGAAAGTGTAATTTAATTTTTCAATAAGCATAAAGATGTTTTAAGAAGTGATTTGTATTACTTGATTAACGTGTTTAAGGACTTGAATTTTAAGTGAATGCTATTTTACATCCATTTTGAAATACAGTACACCATCAGTCAAGGATTTGGTTCTACTGAATACATACCCTGAGAGGTAATTCTATATATGAATGGCAAATAAAATAAAATAAATCCAATATTTAATCATAATACTGAATTTGTCACAAAAGTGCAAATATATTGTATCCCAAATCTAAGATAAATAAAATATAAATATCTGTAAAATCTGATCTTGAAGGTGTAAGATTTCTTTTAATACCTTTAGGGGTTGGTGCTTGTGGGACAACCTTTGGTGCTTTTTCTTCAGGAATAATCTTCTTAGGTGCTTCTGGCACTTTAAAGAACATTAGACTCTGTTTAATGATAGCTAACATATTTCACAGTGACAGACTAAGAATATGATCACAAAACAAGGAAAAGATGACACAAATAAAAAATAAAACTACATAAAAAACATTAAACTAATGTGAACCACTCCAAAGAAGATGCCAAGATGTAACATGCATATAAGGTAAGTGAACTTAAGAAGTGCAAAATAGTTTGAAATAACAAAAGATATTATAGAAAGACAAATGGACAAGTACTTTCTCTACCTTTAACTGGAGGTGCTTCCTCTTTTTTAGGAATGACCTCTTGTCCCTTCTCTTCTAGGACCGACCTCTTATGTGGCTCTGGCACTTTTAAATATTTTAGATATTTTAAGGTATGGTAGAATGATGCACACTTATCATTATTAATAATTACATAAGTAAACATTCACAGATAAAAATGACAATATTCAACATACTGACTCTCTTTTTACATAAGCTATGGGCAATAAAAAAAGTAGAGGTATACCTTTGGGAGGTGCAACCTCTTCTTTTTTAGGGGTAGGTACTGGTACTTTTTCTTCAGGTACAGGCCTCTTTCTCAGCTCAGGGACTTTAAAAAAAATTATTGGCTTAGCAGAAAGACCAACACAAAAGGCAACACACAGATACAATTCGTAGAAAGTAAACAAAGAAAAACTTCAAGAGGCACTAAAGAATAAAAAGATAAAAATAGTGCCATGAAAACATAAAATTATTATAACTATATTCCTTGTTAGTGCCATTTATATGCATTTATATGCAAAGGGCAAACAAAAAAAAAAGATAAAAGGAGGTCACTTTGTAGAAAATAAAATGTAGTATATATAAAAGATATACTGTATTAAAGCTTTTAACACCGCATAATAACTTTTGATATTTGTCAAGTTATATACTTTTGATTAGTGTAGCTTTTATTGAAGCTTTCAGCCTCAGAACCTGCACTTTGCTATTAGTTTAAAGATGCAGGCTTCAAATAACTTTTTTGTATTACCTTAAATATTATCATATTAGGAAGAATTACAAATATGACGTAATACATAGAAACAATAATATAAACATAACAATACAAACAAATATACTATAATGAGAGCGGTTTCAGAGTAGGACCAGAAAGTTGTAAAGTACCTTTGGCTGGAGGAGCTTCCTCTTTCTTAGCAACAGGAACTGGTACTTTCTCGCCTACTTTTTTGAGCACTTGGGGGGCTTTAAAAAAATCAAACTTTTTTGTAAGAATGACTAAAAAAGACCCTGGCAAGAACATTATCAAGACATTTATTACAAAAAACACTCAACCAATAATAACGTTCCAGAAAGCACTAAATAACACTGAAGAATAATAGGGGGTGGATAGTTTAGTAGTTAGAGCTAAGTTTTATTCATTAGCACTGTCTGGAAATTGTAATTTTTTTTAAGATCGTTAGGATATTAAAGAAATAGAAAATAGACATACTGATACAAACACAAACACTGTACATAGAAATAAAAGAGGACATGAATAAAAAACACAAAAAGAAAGTGAAGCAAAGATAATCCTTTATGACAAATAGTCTACCTTGGGGAGATGGTACTTCTTTTTTAGGAACAAATTTTTCTTCAGGAACAGTTTTCTTTGGTATTTCTGGTACTTTAAGAACATAATTTGGGTTTTAGGAATATGTATAAACTATAGTAAAGTACCGAGTAAGATTATAAATAATTGTACCTTTAGGAGCTGCAACCTCTTTTTTGGGCACATGTGCAGGAACCTCTTCTTCAGGGATTGCTCTCTTATGTACTTCTGGTACTTTAAAAATACAGCATAATGATTGGCTACTTAGATCTATAATAAGGGTAATAACTGCATACTAGACTACAAAGCTTCCAGTACAACTGGTTGTTTTTTTTTTTTAGTAATATACCTTTGCTTGGAGGAGCCTCTTCCTTCTTTGCAGTAGGAGTTGGAAGCTTTTCTTCAGGCATAGATATCTTTGGTTTTTCAGGCACTTTAAAGATATATTATTTTTGTTGGTGTTTGCAATAGATGGATTACAAAAAGTAATTGACAGGGACACATCACACACAAAACACATAAAAAACAAGAGTATGCCAACAAGGATTTCAATTAATAAGGGAAACATAGACACATACAATAAGGTCTCTTTTTGTGGAACTTTATGTAAACATTAAAATAAATAAAACTTTAACTATATGTAGTGATAAAACCCATATATAGCCATAGTGATAAATTAGGATTATCATACGTTTTACTGAAAGTGTAAAGTCAGCTAAAAATTTTATTTAGCTTGAGCAGTACATGGATAGAACTGTTGTCAGGATTTTTATTTGATATCTGTGTCCCATTGGTGTGTTCTCCCATTATTTCCTGTCCTACTGTCACCTTTGTAAGAAAGAGAAATCTACAGCGAGGACACAGATGGCAATAAAAAGCTGTTAGGGGTTCTAGCCTTCCCCTATCCTACCGTGTTTCCCCCGAAAAATAAGCCCTACTGTGATTTTCGGGGAGGGCTGCAATATAAGTTCTAACCAGAAAATAAGCCCTAGTTTAAAGTGGTTGTAAAATCCTAGAATGCACTGTATTACAGTATTATATAATGTAAACTGTGTATGTTTCTGTAATCTAGTTGTGATAAATACCTTCTTATAGCGCTGCTCAGCAGTCAGCTGACCTCCCGCTACTCTCCTCCTCTTCTCTCAGCTGTCAGCGGGGGATCTCGGCCCCCCTGCAGTGCTCAGAGCGGGTAAGAGAGATCCAGTGGGTCACAGAAGCGCTGAGCAGCTCTATAGTAAGGTATTTATCACAAATAGGTTGCAGAAACATACACAGTTTACATTATATAATACTGTAATGCAGTGCATTCTAGGATTTTAAAAGCACTGTTACTCAGTTCCACTGCCCACTGGGGATTCCTGACAGGCAGGGAGGGAGAGGGGGAGAGAAGACAGAGAAGACAGCACATGACAAGTCCTACCCCGAAAATAAGCCCTACTGGGTCTTTTGTTGCCAAAATTAACTGCTTCAGACCCGGTAGATTTTACCCCCTTACTGACCAGAGCACTTTTTGCGATTTGGCACTGCATTGCTTTAACTGACAATTGCGCGATTGTGCAACATTGCACCCCACAAATAGAGCTTTCTTTTGGTGGTATTTGATCGGTTTTGTGGTTTTTATTTTTTGCGCTATAAACAAAAAAAGAGCGACAATTTTGAAAAAAACACAATATTTTGTACTTTTTTGCTATAATAAATATCCCCATTTAAAAAAAACAAAAAACAAATTTTATCCTCAGTTTTGGGCCAATATGTATTCTTCTACATATTTTTGGTAAAAAAATCGCAATAAGCGTATATTGATTGGTTTGCGCAAAAGTTATAGCGTCTACAAAATAGGGGATAATTTTATGGCATTTTTATTATTCATTTTTTTTACTAATAATGGCGGTGATCTGCAATTTTTATCGGGACTGCGACATTATGGCGGACACGTCGGACAATTTTGACACATTATTGGGACCATTGGCATTTATACAGCGATCAGTGCTATAAAAATGCATTGATTACTGTAAAAATGTCACTGGCAGGGAAGGGGTTAACACTAGGGGATGATCAAGGGGTTAAAAGTGTTCCCTAGTGTGTGTTCTAACTGAAGGGGGAGGGGATTGTGTAGGGGAGATGACAGATCGCTGTTCATACTCTGTATGAACAGACGATCTGTCTCTTCTCCCCTCAGAGAACCGTAAACTGTGTGTTTACACACACAGATCCTGGCTCTCAGTGTGCCCCGAGCGATCGTGGGAGCCCGACAGTGATCACAACCACGGGCACTCACATTGGCTCCGTGGGTGAGCAGGGGGCGTGCACGCCCCTAGTGGCCAAAAAAGCGACGTTACATGATGGCGATTTGCGCAGCCAAGCTATGTTGCTGCAGTACAACTGCGGCAGCTGGCCGGCAAGTGGTTAATATAAGACCCAGGCTTATTTTCGGGGAAACACAGTACTAATAAAGATTTTTTTATGGCCATTCTTCTTGTGTTAGAGAGATTTCTTTGCATTTCTTTAACCGCTTGCCAACCGTGTCCTGTATATATATGGCGGCAAGGTGGCTCTTTTGCGCAGAATCATGTACCTAGTACGTGTTCCTGCACTTCCAGGTCTGGGGCACACACGCATGCCGCCGGTGACCCACTCCTGCTGTGATTGGACACCGCAGGAGCCAATCAGCAGATCGTTTGGGCCACGAGCAGAACGGTGGTCTGCTTATGTAAACAAGACAGACTGCCATTCTGTCAGAGGGTAAAGTACTGATCCTGTGTTTCTGCAAAGCAGGAACATTGATCTTGGCCTTCCCTTAGTCAAAGCACCTCCCCCACAGTGAGTAAGCACAACTTAGACATACATTTAACCCTTTGATCACCCCGATGTTAACCCCTTCCCTGCCAGTGTCATTAGTACAGTGACAGTGCATTTTTTTGCACTGATCACTGTATTAACGTCACTGGTCCCCAAAAGTGTCACTTAATGTCTCATTTATCCACCATAATGTCGCAGTCCCGCTATAAGTTGCTGATCGCCGCCATTACTAGTAAAAAATAAATGAATAAAAATTCCATATATATAGCCCATAGTTTGTAGATGCTATAAGGTTTGCAAACCAATCAATATACACTTATTGGGATTTTTTGTTTTACCAAAAATATGTAGCAGAATGCATATTGGCCTAAATTTATGAAGAAATTCATTTTTTTATTGGATGTGTTTTATTGCAGAAAGTATAGAATTTCAAAATTGTCGGTCTTTTTTTGTCTATAGCGCAAAAAATACCACCAAAAGAAAGCTCTATTTGAGGGAAAAATAGGACAAACATTTTATTTCGGTACAGCATCATATGACCATTTGTCAGTTAAAGTAACGCAGTGCCGTATTGAATAAAATGGCCTGGTCATGAAGGGGGGTAAATCTTCCGAAGCTGAAGTGGTAAACTAGTGATTACACTGTCACCAGCACAGGAAGTGAGGGAAAATCTGCCAAATGGGGACACAGAAAGCAATAAACACAAGGGTTCTTACCATTCCCAAAATTCTGACTATAGGAACGCTTTAGCAGAGAAATACATATTGCACCATATGTAAATGTACAGTGTGTACCCATACTTAGAGTAAACCTCAGAAAGACTCTGTTAGAAGATTTAGAAGAAATAAGTGAATGGTGTAAATTACCCTTTCCTTCCTACCATGCTTTAGAACAGGAGTCTCAAACTGGCGGCCCTCCAGCTGTTGCAAAACTACAAGCCCCATGAGGCATTGCAAGGCTGATAGTTACAAGCATGACCTTAACAGGCAGAGGCATGATGGGATTTGTTGTTTCACAACAGCTGGAGGGCCGCCAGTTTGAGACCCCTGCTTTAGAAGATCAGAGGCTGCAAATGTTTGACTCTGCCACTGCAATCACATTTATGCCACATTTTTGACACTCTGCTCTGCAGCATTTTGAATTAAGTAATCAATAGATATTTCTAGGTCAATGGTGCAATAAGTGCAGTATCAAATCTGCGCAGGAGCACTGAGTTTTTACAGCCTCAAATCTTCTGCAGGACACCAGGTAGGTAAAGTAATTTACACATATTTCCCCTAAATTGAAGTCTGCCAGGAGTTCTTATTTAAAATGTGGCAAAATGATAGCCTGAAAATGTAATTTTTTTACTTACTGTTTTAGCCAAACCATCAAGAAATCACTGCTACCTTTACTGTTGTACACAACATTTTGCTCATTCTGGGCTACAAAATGTCTACATATACCAGGTACATTTGATCTTATAAGGACCACTTATGCACAAAAACAATTCACAATGCTTAATGGATTGCTCAGCATTTGGTTTGCAGATATGCAAGGTAAACACTTTTGGAATGTTCTTTTAGGAGCTCAGTGAACTGCCCTATTATGATTGTGAAGTCTCTTGTAGCTAACATATTTGTCACATTAGTAACATGCATAAGGAGCATTCTTAAATCGTTACCATACAGCATTGACTAGAAAAAACATCTAGCCTATCTGCACTTATAGCTAAAGCTATATCATAGAAAAAAATAATAGACTAAAATGTAATCTTTACTGAGAGCTCTCACAAATAATTTCACAACAAAGAATGTTAAGCTAGCCTGTTGTTCTACAATTGCTGAAGACCTTAAGACATTTTAAATAGGCACACATTTGCACTCTTCAATTCTTTCAGATCAGCTCTGCAAACTGCATATGTATATTTTCATTTGACAATTTATAAAAAAGAATCAATACCTCAAATAAAATAAATAATTTTAGAGAATCTGACACACATGCCCTGCACCAAATTTCTAAACTGATGACCTTTTCTTAATAATAAAATGTTGCTACAAATAGACCTATAACATGTAAACATAAATATACATTTAAACAGATAGTACACTATATGGATGTCTACATAAGACAAGAATTTTCAGCAATCTACCTTTTGCTGCTGGAACTTTAACTTTTGGTGCTTCCTCTGGTAGCCTCTCTCCAGGAACAGCTGGTTTAATGTCCTTGGAAACTTTAAAGATATTGTACAATTTAGACATTTAAGACATTTGTATAAGAGAAGACAAACAGAGAGAATGAGTTTTGCAATTTTCTTTGCCTTGAATACAGAGAACAAAATAGAATTAGTGATGGATATGAAAGTGTTTGAACACTTTAAGAGTTTCAGTGATATCACAGACAACACAGAACACAAAGATGGATGAAGATATGTAATGAGGACAACGCTGAGAAGACAAGATGTTCTGCTGAAATCAAGATATATTATACCTGCAATATGAACAACTTCTTCTTTTTTAGACACAGTAATAGTTTCCCTTCCTTTAATAACTGGTTTCTCAGGTTCTCCAGGCACTTTAAAGAGATTAGTTTTCTTAAGACATTTAAAGATTTATAAAGAGAATAGAACATACAACACCACAGAATAGAAAATGAAACTTTGTTTCATAACCAAGTACTGCAAGTGTCATGAATTTTATTATATTTGGGCGGGTATTTACAACCAGTGATGGCAAGGATGATAAAATGACATCTACAAAATAGTACTAATAGTTGGACAAATTTAATTAATAATAAATGTAATAAAAATATATATTAACACAATAACTGAAATATTTCTAAGCCTAAAACACAGACTATTAGAATAAATAAAAGAAGATGCTACCTGCTAAACAAAGCAAAATGAAAAGGGCAGAACTAAACAATTTGCAAATGAATATACATAAAGCACAAGAAAAGTCCCAGTTTGTCCATGAAGCAGTTCATAAATTATTTTTTAGGTGATTAAAAAAGAGCCCAAATTACTGAGCATCTAAACTAACAATAATTTGCTGAACTTCTCTAAACCTTAATGTGCATTTATCTAGATTCCAATTTTCTATAGTGGTCCCCACTTTGTTTTTGTTTTTTATCACTGTGGTATCCTTTATTTTTATTTTTAAAAAGCATTTCTAAATATCACATTATCTTTCTTTACAACTTTAATTACATTGCAACAAGCTCATGAGAAATTAAATTATCTCCTTACTTTTTTTTCTCCAGATAGTTGATTATTATTATTAATTATTAATTATTTATTTATATATTTAATTGATAATTATCTGTAAACACATTTTTAAATGTAGTAATACTACCCAATTTTTTTTACAAATATTTAAATGTATCATTATATACCTTTAGCAGGTGGAACTTTTTTAGGCACTTCTACTTTTTTGGGAACAGGAGTGGGTGCTGGAGCAATTATCTCTGCTTCTGATTAGTAAAAAGAAGGTACGTTTTATGCACTGACTTTCACAAACAGTAAACACATACAAAGATATACATTTAAACACATTAAAAAGACTGGACAACACATATGAAAGATTGCACATCATGAAATACCTTTTTCAAGAAAGACTTTTTCTTTTTTAGTGACAACGGTTGTTACTTTTTCGGCTGGAGTGACTACTTTAGGTTTTTCTGGTTCTTTAAAAATATGATGCAGTTTCAATACTAAAGGAAGATATACAAACACACACACACAACACACACACACACACAGATAAAAGACACAATTCAATGACAAATACAAATTTAAAGCTAATCCATGTACCTTTAATTGGACGAACTTCTTTTTTACTTATAGTTACTTTTCTTTCAACAGCAGCAGGTTTCTTTGGAACTTTAAAAGAGTAATTATATTGTTGTAAGAAAATTTTATATATGGTGCATCAATTTGGATATGTATGTATTAAAGTGTATCTAAAGCCATTTTTTTTTATAAAGCAGGGAGGAGTTAGAACCTCTGTCAAATTCACAATGCTGTCTGTGTCCCCTCTGGAATGTTTCCCTCTCTCTATTTGTCCTGAGGATTATTGTCATCAGAACTTTGAGCTGTAAATGGAACAAAAATACAAGGAAAATCTTCCAATGGGGACATTTGTTCCAGTGACAAGTGTCCAAGAGAGGATTTAATTTTTTTTTCAGAGACCTTTCCTTACTTTTTTGCCATGTATTCATACAGGAAGTAAAGTCAGGAAAAACATGACAAAAATGTTAACTATTCCATACTCTACCCAAAAAATGGCTTTAAAGGTACTGTTATGTATATGTTTATGATTTAATATTTTTTTTCTAGGGGAATCATAAAATTATGCGCAGAGCTGTTTATGACGCAGCGGGGTTGATTTACTAAAGGGAAATTGGCTGTTCATTTTGCAAGAGAATTTGCACTTTGTGCTGGAATTTTCACCAGAGTTTAGTGAATGAGTATAAGCTATGCTGACCTCCAACATCCAATCATGTGCCAGCAAAAATCAGTTGTTTTATTACCTTGCTCTTGATTGGCTAATATTTGCAAAGGCAACTTTCTATTTGCCTTTAGTAAATCAACCTCAGTGAAATATAGGACATACTGTATAAAATGCCCACTAAAGTCAATGCATGTAAGTATATAGGATAATAGAGATAATATCATAAAGTGCATTTCCACTGTTGCAGTCAAATTCAAGATTACCCCACTATATGTTTGTTATATGTTCCCATTCATACAACATACCTAGAAAAAAAAATAGTTAGTTTAATTTTTAGATTTATTTTTGGAATCTCCAGAAATAAGCATCTAAAAAAGTAAACTGCATATTTTAAAATCTATGCTATGAATGAAAACATGCAACAAATGTAAAATAGGTTTTATCACAATTTTGCTGCAAATGAAGAAATACATTTTAAGTGTCATGTCACAATGAATTATGTTAACAAGGCCAACAGATTGTAAGAGTGAAGTATGTACCTTTCTCTTCATAAACTACATCTACTGCTTGATAAAAGCTTTGTTTTTCTACTTCAGGCTCCTCATAAGCTTCCTCTGGTTTGTAAATCTCCTCCTCATAGGCTGTTTGCCTGGTTTCATAGACAATTTCCTCATATCTTTCTTCTTCATGAGTGATCTCTTCTTCATATGTTTCTTCAGGAGCTTCCTCCACATAGAATTCTTCAGCAGCCTCCTCATACTGCTCTTCAGGAGCTTCTTCCTCATAAATATATTCCCTTGTTTTATAGATTTCCTCCACTTCCCCATCAGGCTCCTCATAAATTTCTTCTTCAGGAGCCACAATTTCTTCTTCATAGATTTCTTCTCTTTCTTCATATACACGTTCCTTAAAGGTGGCCTCTTTCTTCCTATACACTTTTTCATATATGTCTGTTTGTTTGTAAGCTGGGTGTTCAATTATCTCCGGCTCCTCCTCTCGTTTTACAGTAACTACCTGGGCTTCTTTTGTTTTTCTGGACACCACTGACATTTTAAAAATATACAATGAAATCAGTATCACTATGAATAAAAATATATATGCATTTAAGATGTTGTGTTTTTTATGACTAGGTAAATGTTTCACCTATGTTAATCCAACAATATATGAACTTAATTTCCTATTGCTGATATGTGCCTGCTGTACCATGTACGTGTATGAAAAAATATCCTGTTCTCTTTGTATTGCTTCCTTTATCTGAAATCCCTGGTGTTCCTGCCAGTCCCTCTGCTTTCCTGTTAAAAACTGACTACACTGAAGCTCAGTGTACTGTTGCTTCTCGTTCCTCCAGCTATTAGAAGCTGAGAACACAGAGAATGTGATCACTTATAAAAAAGGGAAAAAAAGGTATTTATTATGTTTTTTTTTTAAATATATACAAAAATGTTTTGCCTTTCATTTCTATTTTAAAATGAATAGATTGTTTTACAAGGTGATCATTTACAATTACTTTAATGAATGGGCATATGTGTTAATAAAATCTATTTTTTTTTAAGATAATGTACCTGAGACTGGAGTGGTGACTTCTTTTTTGCCAACAATTATTATTTGTTTTTCTTCTTCTATGGGTTTCTTTGTAACTCCAGGTACTTTAAAGGGTAGATTAACAAATAAAAACACAGGTACACAGTACAATGTCATAAAAAGTACACATATAACCCTAAAATCATTAGAAGCTTGCAAGAGCATTATTAGGGAAGGCAAAAGCTACTTTCTTCAAAGCCTTAATATACCTGTAGGTGCTGGAGCTTCTACCTTCTTGGAGATAATACGTATCTTTTCTTCTTGTTTCTTTTGAATTTCTGGCACTTAAAGGCATTAATAAGAAGATCTGTAACTTTTTACATGAACAAATGGCTCAAAGAATCAAAGAAAGGTCAAGAGTTTAGTAGAGGTTTATACACAACAACAGAGACATAATCAAAAGAGACGTGGAGACAATAACATTGTGGTACTTATTTGCAGTTTGTCCTTGAATAGATGAGTATAACTGAATATAATTATAAGCTTTCAGTGAAAGCTAGGTTCTATTTTCTATTAAGAAGTTTGAAAAACATTGTGCTTTTCTAGGCACTAGACAAAGTTGCCATGCTATAGAAAAAGATGTGCCTACTCAAATTTTGTTAGAAATTGGCCTTTGTGCCATTTAAAAACACACATATTTGCACAAAGAAGGGAAACTGCCTATAAAACTACAGTACAACAGCTTACATATGTTTATTACATACTATACACAGAAGACAAACATTTTACACTTTCTCAAGGGATTATACCTTTGGATGGTGGTATCTTTGCTTCTGGAATTGGTTTCTGTGGTGCTTCTGGGACTTTAAACATAGGAGGTTTATATAAGATAATTGCAGACACAACACATACAGACAAACATTAGGACAGTCAACATACAGATACACATACTGCATAGAGAGTTAAGTTTGGCATTTTATTAGAAAATATATTATTCAATTTACTTGGTCAATGTCTCTAGCAGGATAAGACTAGAATATATATTATGATAACTGTGGGCTTTACGCACTTGACAGTGTTGACTGAAGCACAGGAAATTATGGGCTGCTATTTCTTTTATTTTAGTAAATTAAGCCAAATGCAGGCAATACACCAGCTTCAGCAAATAAAATATACAGAGAAAAAATAAAATGAAAATACCTCTTGCTGGAGGAGCCTCAGGTTTCTGAGGGGTAGCCATCGGCACCTTGCCAGCAATTTTTGGTTTCCTAACAAGTTCAGGAACTGAGACACAGTAACACAACAGATTTGTAAATTTTGAAGAAACGAGACAAGCACAATAAAACATACAAAGATACAGTAAACATACAGTACACAAAACATATATGGGTACACTACCAAAGAAAGAAAAAAAAATGTCAAACCCAAGAATAAGAACAGTATTAGCAAGAAATATATACCTTTAAGCGGTGTGACTTCTTCTGTTGATAGAATAGAAGCGGGTGCTTTTTCAGGTATAGGTACTTTCTCAGTGATCACCTTCTTAGGCACTTCAGGAACTTTGAAATAGCAACAGAATGCTATGAGTGCCACATATCATATAAGTAGCACAGTATTAGACACAAACAATTAACAACTGCCAACTCAAAGGGCAGGGACAAAGCGTGCAACAAAGGAAAAGCTTTTATCACAAACATAACATACAGAAAACATGACTTGAAATTACAATTGACATATATGTATGTATATATCTTTTAAATCCTTGGGGGGGGTCAGATCAAGCAAAACTAAATGTCTGCTTTGGTAGATGCTGATAGACTGAATTAAAAACTGGCATCTTTTGCCTCTTAGGAAGTCTAGTAAAAAAGCTTTCTTCACCACAGTTTTAAGACCAGCCTACAGTCTCAGCTTGCTATAAAGTAAAACACTACATTTTACAGTTTTTATGTAAAATGTATTAAATTACATCTAAGCCAATTTTTTGTTTTTTTGTTTTGGACCGAGTGGTGAGGGGATGGAACCCCTGTCAAGTTATTATTGCCGTCCCTACTGGGTAGATGCCCTTCTCTATTTGTCCCGCTGACCACTGTCCCTTTTGCAGGAGGAAACTGAGAGAAAATACTAAATTCTGAGTTGTCACCAGAACAGAAATAGAGAGAAAAACTTCCAATGGTGGGACCTGTTCTGGTGACAACTGTCTAAGAGAGAAATGACTTCACTTTAGAGAGGTTTCCCATAAATGTCCTGTTGTGACAACAGGAAAGGAAGTGAAGAGAAATGTCTTTAATGGGACACAGATGCCAGAAAAAATCTAAAAAAGGTTTGGGAATTAGATATACTTCATTATTACAGAGAAATTGAAAAGGCACCAGGAAGATTTTTTTTTAAATCTTCATGCTCCAGTGATGGGGGTCACTAAAAGAATTAAGAAGCCAGGCCAGATAGCAACTATAATAGATATATCAACCATTGGCTTAAAATCTCTAATATAAAGAAACAATCTAATTTTGAACACATATAGGGTTGTAGAATTAGATCAAATGTTTAAGTGTGGAGATACATACTATTATCCCACAAACATAAATGATTGGTCTATCCCAGAGCCTTAAACTTCTGAAAATTAATGCTAAAATATAAGTCAAACTACCTTTAGCTGGTGGAGCCTCTTCCTTTTTAGAAACAGGCACAGGCATTTTCCTTGGTGCTTCAGGCACTTTAAAAATATTATTTGTGTCAGATATTATGTAAAGAATAATTCAGCTAATTCTATGTTTATAATCGCAACCAGATTTACATATTTTTTAAAAAGGAAAAACAGCACAGGCAATAGGCAGTACACCATAGAAACTTATTAAAGTCATTCGGTTATATGCATGTAGTAAGAAATCCAATCCATTGCTATGGGTTACTGCACTTTGCACTTCGAACTGCTGTAGTAAATCCAAATGATGCAAATTTAAAATCACAAGGTTTTCAACAATTGTACAAATTACTTTCACATACATAACATTTTCATTTTATGTTATTGCTATGTACCACTAGGGTTCTTAAGTAGACTGCTTTAAGCCTAGTACATCTAATATAAGAGTGTGGATGGTATAAAGAAATCTATATACCTTTAGCTGGTACAGCCTCTTCTTTCTTAGGCACAAATGTAGGCACTTTTTCTTCTGGTGCGGGTTTGGCAGGCACTTAAAGAATATATTTTTATTTCAGTGAGTTGAATTACACGGTCGAAAGAAAAACACCAATCAGTTTTAGAAGCAAAAGGGCTATAGCTGAAGACTGAATATGATGTCTAAGTGAAGACACAACAAGAGTAGCTTATTGCTTGGAAGTTGTTAGCGATTTGTAATACAAAATCAAAATGTGGTCACTTTACAAACACACTGGTAAAAAGAGTAAAGAGTAACTACACTTACATACACAGAACTAAGAAACAACATATTAGGTACAAAAGAAGAAACTTCTGCCAAGAACATCTAATACCTCGAGCTGGTCGAACCTCTTCTACTCTTGGTTGAACTACAGGAACTTCTTCCTTTGGAACAGCCCTCCTTGGCACACCAGGCACTTTAAAGATATTACATAGCTCAGTTTTTTTTTTGAATAAAGTGTAGGTGAGATTTAATTAATCTGACTCTAAGCAGAACACAGGAACAAAACGAATCCATACAGCAGAAATTACCTGCAGCAGGGGGTTCCTCCCATTTAGGCTCAGTGACGGATATTTTCTCCCCTGGTATTGGCCTCCTGGGGGCTTCGGGAACTTTAAACACATTTCAACAATGTAACATGAAGTAGCATTGCACAAACACAGAATTAGAAGCCACAAAACCACAAAATTAAGAGCCACTGGTACAGTCCAAGTGGAAATAGGGATACACATATGACAAGATAAAGCTACAGCTCTAGCTTAGGACCACACAAGTGAGTCTTGCAATACTGAACACTCATTAGTTTAAACATCAGTCTTTGCTGCCCACACTTGTCCCTCAAAAATCTACTTAGCATTCCGTAGAGTTAGAAATTGGTATTAGGTGCTTTAAAATAAAGAAAGCAAAATAAATCTAACAAGATTGCATTATTGTACACTAAGCACAATTTGTACGTAAAATTTGACAGTCATAAAAACATGCAAAAACAACATTTGGTAATAGTTATACCAACATTTAGTATATAAATAAATAAATACAATAAAATTATATATGAGTTAAGTGAGAGACAGATAAACATTACAGGAAAAAAATGACATAAAGACATTTAATAAGTGCTTATTTTTGCTGTTAGACTTTGCAAGGCAGAAAGTGCGAATAAGATATTATATGACATAGTTAATCAATTATTTACATATAAATATTCTAAAATACCTTTTGAAGGAGTAACCTCTGGCTTTTTGGGCGCAGCAACTGGAATTTTTTCCTCTGGGACTGGTTTCTTTCGTGCATCTGGCACTTTAAAGATTAACAATAGTGTTTATGTACTTTAGCTATTTTGCACATAGGAAAAATAGCTATAGTTTCTAATTTGGGTTAAATTATTAGGAATATATGCATTAATTAGGGATGAGTGAAATTAAAAGTTTTTAATTTGAAAGTTTGATTAAAAATATATTTAGCCAAAATCATTCAGTTTATTCCTAGTCTCAATGCTTTATTTGATTTTAAATAAATAAAATCAGAATAACTTAAAGCTCTGCCCTAATATGGCATTGTCTTGCCAAACAAAATTGCATTTTGGCCATAACCTCATCATTTTAAATTCAATCCTTTGTAGATCAACCATATTCTAAAAAATTGATACACATACAGTGCCTTGAAAAAGTATTCATACCCCTTGAAATTTTCCAAATTTTGTCATGTTACAATCAAAAATGTAAATGTATTTTATTGGGATTTTATGTGGCACATAATTGTGAAGTGGAAGGAAAATGACAAATGGTTTTCAACATTTTTTCAAATAAATATGTGAAAAGTGTGGCATTCATTTGTATTCAGCCCCCTTTACTCTGATACCCCTAACTAAAATCTAGTGGAACCAATTAACTTCAGAAGTCACCTAATTAGTAAATAGAGTCCACCTGTGTGTAATTTATTTCAGTATAAATGCAGCTGTTCTGTGAAGCCCTCAGAGGTTTGTTAGAGAACCTTAATGAACAAAAAGCATCATGAAGGCCAAGGAACACATCAGACAGGTCAGGGATAAAGTTGCAGAGAAGTTTAAAGCAGAGTTAGGTTATAAAAAATTATTCCAAACTTTGAACATCTCACGGAGCAGTGTTCAATCTATCATCCAAAAATGGAAAGAGTATGGCACAACTGCAAACCTACCAAGACCTGGCCGTCCACCTAAACTGACAGACCGGGCAAGGAGAGCATTAATCAGGGAAGCAGCCAAGAAGCCCATGGTAACTCTGGAGGAGCTGGAGAGATCCACAGCTCAGGTGGGAGAATCTGTCCACAGGACAACTATTAGTCCTGCATTCCACAAATCTGGCCTTTATGGAAGAGTAGCAAGAAGAAAGCCATAGTTGAAAGAAAGTCGTAAGAAGTCCAATTTGTAGTTTGCCAGAAGCCATGTGGGGGACACAGCAAACATGTGGAAGAAGGTGCTCTGGTCAGATGAGACCAAAATTTTACTTTTTGGCCTAAAAGCAAAACACTATGTGTGGCAGAAAACTAACCCTGCACGTCACCCTAAACACACAATCCCCACCTTGAAACATGGTGGTGGCAGCATCATGTTGTGGGGATGCTTTTCTTCAGCAGGGACAGGGAAGCTGGTCACAGTTGATGGGAAGATGGATGAAGCCGAATAGAGGGCAATCTTAGAAGAAGCTCTGTTAGAGTCTGCAAAAGACTTGAGACTGGGGAAGCGGTTCACCTTCCAGCAGGACAATGACCCTAAACATACAGCCAGAGCTACAATGGAATGGTTTAGATCAAAGCATATTCATGTGTTAGAATGTCTCAGTCAAAGTCCAGACCTAAATCCAATTGATAATCTGTGGCAAGACATGGAAATTGCTGTTCACAGACTCTCTCCATCCAATCTGACAGAGCTTGAGCTATTTTGCAAAGAAGAATGTGCAAAATTTTCACTCTCTAGATGTGCAAAGCTGGTAGATACATCCCCAAAAAGACTTGTGGCTGTAATTGTAGAGAAAGGTGGTTCTACAAAGTATTGACTCAGGGGGGCTGAATACAAATGCATGCCACACTTTTCACATATTTATTTGTAAAAAATGTGAAAAACCATTTATCATTTTCCTTCCACTTCACAATTACGTGCCACTTTTTGTTGGTCTATCACATAAAATACCAATAACATACATTTACGTTTTTGGTTGTAACATGACAAAATGTTCAAGGGGTGTGAATACTTTTTCAAGGCACTGTAGTCCTGATAATGTAGTAATGTATAGAATGTATTATGTAAAGCATAAGCATTATACCTTTTGGGATCTCAGCTTCTGCAATTTTGGGTGCTGCCGGTTCACCTGGTTTCCTGGGTGCTTCAGGCACTTTAAAAAATACATATTTATTGATTTATGTTTCTTTCTGTTTAATCTATTGCATGTCTAAGAAGACTGAAAGAATTAGCCAGCGGTAAATGCCAAGTTAAATGCCAAGTTAAATGCCAAATGCGCTGAGAAATAAGATATAATAAGCAATATTTAATCAAGCAAAGAAAAATAACCAAAGAATTACTGTGATAAGTTTGCAAGAACTGCCATTTCTTCATTATTTAAAAAAGTATGTTAACATGCTACATTTATGTTGTTTTTGAACAACATAAAATAATGTGCATTTTGCTGTTGTGATGTCTTGTAAGTAATTTTTTACAAAACAAAAACAAAAACATAAAACATGATACTTAAGAGTACAGAAAACATTGAAGTACTGGACATAATTAAAAAGACAAAATATGGCAATTCACTGATCAAAGCTTTCTCTACAGCATAAGCACGGTGAACAAAGGGGATCAGCGCTGCAGCTATGCTATACCTCTGCCTGGTGGTGCAACCCTTTTAGGGACAGCCTCAGGTACCTTTTCTTCTATGAAAGGTCTCTTTGGAATTTCTGGCATGTTAAAGATAGATTTTTACAACACTAATCATGTATATCACTAGCATTTCTACACATAAAGGTGGACATGACACACATATAGAGGTATACATTTTTAAGATCTTTGCTGTTAAGAAAATACCACAACTTACAAAGAAACACAAAGCTAGCATTAACAGTGAATATCAGTGACAACAATGCAAGTTACATGCTCAGAGGTGCAGTGGTACCTTCTGCGGCTGGTAATTCCTTCTTTTTGGGAGCAAATGGAATTTCTTCCTCCACAACCCTTTTTGGAGCCTCAGGCACTAAATACATTTTTTTAAATTACACTGTGTTCTATAATTCAAATCTAAATGAAAGTAGACTTACACCACTTAGGCTAAAACATAAGACATAACAATGTAACACTGTTATACCTTTGGCAGGTGGAACTGCTTCCTTTTTGGGAACAGATACAGGCACTCTTTCCTCTGGAGGCACTTTCTTGGGAGCTTCAGGAACTATAAATATATTATGTCTATAAATGCCACTTTCTAGCTCCTTCATGCAAAGTCACTTAGCAGCAAGTGTGTTTGTTAAAAAGCAAGTTGATCACAAAACAAACATAAGTACTGCTTGAAAGTTATAAAAGCAAAATGTAAACACTTAACAAACTGATACAGAGATTAGAGAGGGTACTTGGAAGCAAAAGTTGACACATGAAGTGTAAATAGAGCAAAACTTAGACCATAAACTTGTAGTTAAGAGGACTAAATTGTTGAAAAGGGTAAAAGACAAAGTCTAGTAGTAAGATTCACCAAAAAGTATCTTTAATAACAGAACGACTGTAGACAAACACAGGGAAGCATGGTAGTGAATATGCAGGGTAGCGTAGGTGCTTTTGATCATACAGAACATAGATATACCTCTAGCTGGTGGAGCTTCCTCTTTTCTAAGAACAGGTATCGGTACTTTTTGAACAGGAACAGCTTTAAAAGAACAGTTTAAACATTTAGTATCATGTATCTTAAAATGTTGAAGACTAAGAAGAAGACTTTTAAAAATGACTGCACAGACAAATAGGTGAGTGCACAAAAGGACTAAAAAAGCATAAGGTAAAGTTATGTATACAAAGCAATGATGTATATAGACTTCAAGCATGTCTATATACCTTTTGGTGTTGCAACAGCTTTAGGAACTGCTGTTGGTACTTTCTCTTCAGGAAGGGCTCTTTTTGGAACCTTTGAAACTTTAAAGACATTGACACACTAAACACAAGGTTCTTTGGACCCTATGTTATATTTTGAAGCAGCACACACATAGGAAGCAAAGGCAATTTATTTTAAAGTAATGCCAAAGCAAATTTCACAATACCTTCAGAGATCTCTTCTGTGCGGGAGATGGACACCGCTCGTCTCTCCTCTACAACCATCTTCTCATGGACTGTAGGTGCTACAGAATTTATAAGATTTATTTTATTAAGAAAAATATTCTTCATGCAATTAAAGCACACACATATGACATTATTAATGTATTATCAAGCTACATTTAGTGTATGAACAAGGCTAAGAAGAGTTATCAAAAATAAAATATTCCAGTACTATTAAGAAAGGATAGTGGTAGTTCTATAGCAGATCATAATTCTTGTTATTTTAAAAAGTTGCTTAAATTTCAAGCTATAAACACTCAAATTATGGGTCTACAATCCAAATAAACATACACTCAAAACATTACAAAATACAAAAAAGTAAACAGGTACTCATAGCCATATTAAACTGTTCTTCCTCAAGCAGTTAGTAAAATTGTAACAAATGGCCCAATGTCCAGACACAAAAGACAATTTTAAAAACTCCCATTCGATCACTTCTGATCCAATATTATTATATTTTATTATTATTATATTTTTAAATACATGTAACGGACATACAGTATTACAACTGTAACAATAACTTTTTTTTCCTAATGAAGCAGCTAAAGAGTACATACCTGTTACTACTGCAGCCTCCTCTACTTGGCGTTCATAATAGAACTCTCCTGTTGCCCTTTTGTCTGGCACTGAATATGACCAGATGGACAAGTATTAATTTATAAATATATTTGCCGATTAAACATATACATATACAAAGTTCATTTAATGAACAGCGTTAGCATATAAGAAGACCCAAGATGGCACATTATTTTTGGTAATATAATGTCAAGCTCCAATCTTGGATAAGTTTGTCAAAATGTAAAGGCTTTAGGTAAGATGAAAACTCTTCTCCAAACATGATTATAAATAAAGTTATGTTGTGCTGGAGTTTAAAATTGTTAGATGATAGGTTAATTTAGGCAGAAAATGTAAAAAACCCCATAGCCAGTTAGAGCATGAGGTTTTGTGGGTATTGCCACATCATATTATGATGTTATTTATTGCTGATGATTGCAATACCTGGAACCACCTTCATACCTTTCATAGATATCTGCTGCTTTCTTTGAATAGCAAGGGAAACCTCTTCTTCTGCCTTTGCCCACTGCCGAGCTTGTACTTTAAAATAGTTTAGCAATTATTTGAGCTATCTTTGTTTTTTAAAGTTTTTTTTTAAGTGCAACACAATTAATATATACATTTAGAAAACCAGGTAGGGTCTGCTTAGTAGGGATTTGCTCTGTCATGATTAAAGTATGTAGATATACGTATAGATTATGTTATGTACTCACCCCTTCTTTCTTCAATTTCCTCATGCACTGGTACAGGCACTATAAAGAAGTTACAATTACAGTAAGTAACAGTGAGACAGTATAATTATACATGTAATGAGTGGAAAGAATAACGCAAGAATAATGCAAGTGTATAAAAGCAGCTGTCACATTTGTTCTTCACTTTCTATATTTGGAACACAGCTTCCATATCCTACTTTCCACTCCTTCTTTACAGACTTTAGGATTTGTTTAAGGATTAGTCACTACTTTTGAAAATTTGAACACATTTTTAGTATGGTTGATACATATTCTAATTAAATGTGAACCTAGAAGTTACCAATGCAAATAAACTCAATAAGAAAAGCAAAAAAATAAAAATAATACATCCCTTTTTACAGTTTTAAGGCCTAGAATATAGTAATATAGTATAAAACTACAATTAAGATTAATTATTTCTACTCCTATGTCTATTGGTGACAATATTTTTTTCTAGTATTTAGGAGCAAAGAGGGAACCTTGTCTCCTTCTGCCTGCTTCCTCTTCTCTGGTGACAACCCGTCTTTCAAACTGCTCCTCAATAGGTTTCCTTGGTACTGTGAAACCATTAAAAATCATTTTACTTTGCTTTTATATCATATGCCTCTAATTCAGCTAAAGCCATTCCTTTTTCGCTTGCAAGCATATGAAGTTGATTTTTTATGTGTTAGTCTTGTAAAGCTTCTAAACATGATTCAATTTTACAAAAGTTCAAAAGTAAAATAAATTACCTGCAGGAACGCCAGGCTTCTTATATTCAGCTTCAGAGATCCTCCTTTCTGGAATCTCTTCTTCAATTACTTAGGGAAAAAATGAAATGTCAACCAGGTCCAGGTTTAAAAATAATAAAAATAAAAAACTGTTTTTAAAGATATTTCCAAAATTGAATAATTTTGTTTGCAGTGGATGGCAAGAGGTAAAATTAAAATTTAGGAGCTTTGGGGCTGTGATCTTCTTCCCATATTGCTGCTGTACCCTCCTGTGAAAATTATCTGTCGTCCCCGCTGACTTCAATGGTGAATCATCTGACACCCAGATAGGCGGGGAACAGATTGAGCAGCAAGGAAAGGAGAGGAGGTACTGGATTTAAATAGCAGTGCTACGAAGGTAAATATAGTTTTACCCACAGCTGGTCCACATATGTCACCTAATTTGGAAGCGTTTCATGACTGGATATGTAACAAGAAAAACAAGAATACATCCTCACACAAGCTACATATTCACATTACACTGCTTCACATTACTGCTATAAGATAGTGTCAACACTCTTTAAGTTGTCTTAAAGGGCAAAAGTAAAACATATACAAACTCATTACTTTTAAGTAAAAATTATGGGACATGAGGATTGTACTGTTTAAAAAATATGTGAAGCAGAAAAGACACAAATGCAAACATATACCAAGGAGCCAAGATATATGGTACCTTCTTTGTAGTACTGCTCTTCTCCACCATAAACTTGTTCCTCATAATATTCTTGCTTTGTTTCATAGACTTGTTCTTCATAATACTCCTTGTCTTCTTCATAGACATGTCTCTCATAAACCTCTTCCTTCTGGCCATACTCCTCATAAGCTTCCTCCTCTTCAGCATATTCTTCTGCTTCATAAGATGGTTCTGATTCACGAACCTTCTGGTAAATTTCTTCTCTCTTTTTGGCTACGGTAATTACTTTAACCTCATCCTCTTTTCTGGGTTTTGTAGGAACTTTAAAAAACATTTATTTATGTTAAATAAATGCACTTTAGTTTTGATTTATGATGCAAAGCTATGAATAAGATCCATGTGTGGTAAGGAATTATTCCCATGTTTAAGAAGCCATTACGTTTTAAGAAGCCACCCCAAAATGGGGTAAGACAACAAAAAAAGAAATATTAATTGCTGAACTTAACAAATACAACATAAGACATAAGACAAGCTATAGACAGATGGCTGTCAGGCAGGAGTCCAAATAGGAAGGAATGAAATATGGAGAAGGAAAGAAGGAAGGAAGGAAGGAAGGAAGGAAGGAAGGAAGGAAGGAAGGAAGGAAGGAAGGAAGGAAGGAAGGAAGGAAGGAAGGAAGGAAGGAAGGAAGGAAGGAAGGAAGGAAGGAAGGAAGGAAGGAAATGAGGAGAGTGGAAAGGAGTGGATTTTAGTGACAAAATAACATGACAACTTATAGTTAGCAGAAAGACAGGACAATTAAATGACATTAGAATCCATTAGAACCATTTTAAATATAATCATTAAAGAACATGCACATAAAAAGATAAAAGATGAATTCTTTCACATAAGTAAGTACCATCACATTTGATGATGTAAGAAGGCAGACTGAGAACACAATCATGAACACAAATAAATACAAAAAAGCAGCAATGAGAACAACAAAAAGCTTACAAAAAAACAGACTACAGACTATACATAAAATACTAGACAAGCAAGGTCAATACTGATTAATATGCAGAATATGATACTCTTCAAAGCAAAAATTATAGCGTGTTATGTGACCGCCCTATTTTCTTCTTAGCATGAATCATAAATCAAGCAAAGCCTTGGATGGTGGGCAACGATGTATTTGTATTCACGTGCCTAAATATTTACCTTTAGCAGGGGGTGCAGGAACTGTAGGAGCAGGTGGAGCTGGGACTTTTTGTTTCTTGCCCACTAGAGCAACTTTAAGAAGAGAAGTAAGTGATGTAGCGCATAAATAAAATAAAAGTGTTTTGCTAGTCTCCTAATGTGTGTTCATACTGAAGGCGCTATGGGGTCACTTTAACAATGAACTTTAGTGGACAAAAACACTAGGATGTAGGACATATAACACAATAAGATTCATATTTTGCACAGGATTGTGACACTAACATATAATGAAGAATACTAAACAAAGAATAAATAATCCTTTGGAACACAGATGTGAAGAGCAATAGTATCATAGCGTGATGTGTCCACTATTAATTTGTTGTAAGAGAACTTCCTGTAATATCAAGATGTTGCTTGCATGTCACTGACTATTATTAAATAATCTAAATAATAAGGCAAATTGAACACACAAATAGATAGCTCAGTAGGTTATTTGCTGTGCATTAGAAATAACTCACTTTTAGCTGGTGGAACCTCCCCTCCGGTATCTGTTACATCTCTGGGAACCTTCACACCAGGCTTGGGCACTGAAGAAATTGTGAATGTAAATGGGTTGTAAAACATTATCTCACAAAGGACAATGAAAGAAAACAACAGTTAGGCATTGAGTAATATGTGATCATTGCTTTGATGGCACAGGTGCTTTGCCTGTGCTCTGATGATGATGAAATAAGAAGCATATTTAGAGGAGAAATATCTACAATGGTTAATAAGGTGTCATAACCATGATTAGTGACAACTAGCAAGAAGGCATGAAGTTAAAGCATACATAATAAATGGTAAAGCGCTACCCCTCTGTTATACCGTGCTTCACAAATACATAACAAATAGACCAAAAGCCTAGAATTAATAACCAATATATAATAATAATGCCCTGTAGCAAAAAAAAATATTAATAAGCAGTTTGAAACTTAATCATAAAAAATACCAAGTGAAAAAAATCATGACAATAGGTGAATGCAAACACATTAAATAATACAACACCGCTTAGTGATAACACTCCATATGGTGAGGTTCAAAATATAAAACGGTGCCCAAAGTTCATATAAGAAGCAAATTCTTCTGTGAATCAAGTGTTTTGTCATGAATCACCTTGCGTGCCACTTCACCTTCCAAACTATGCACTCACCTTTAAGTACAGACCTTCCACAAGTAGCTGTAAGCCTTCCCCTTTAAGGAGTGTATAGTCCAGCAGGTGGTTGCTAATCCAGGTACACTCATTCTAGTATGCAGTAATCCATATGAAAGGTGCTCATAAAAATCAAATAACTAACATAGTGCTGAATCGCTTAAAAAGCAATACTTTAATAAAAGATTTAAAATACAAACTCACTTTTTAGGGTGCACTTCCTCTAGTGCACCTAGGCATTACACTTGACACAATTGGGGTGTGTGGGCCCCTTAAAAGTCACTTGAATGTTGCAGTAACTCAGCTCTAAAGAGATAGCAAAAACTTCCTGCTCGTGTGCTATGACATCACTAAGCCCCACCCCGACGAGTTTCATCACTTGTCATGTAACTTCCTCAAGGAGTACACTCCTTGAGGAAGTTACGTGCCGAGTCACGAAACGCATCAGAGACTTTTCTTTATCTACTTAGAGCCGAGTTACTGCAACATCCAAATGACTTTTAAGGGGCCTACACACCCCAATTGTGTGAAGTGTAATGCCTAGGTGCACCCTAAAATGTATGTTTGCATTTTAAAGCTTTTATTAAAGTATTGTTTTTTTAAGCAATTCAGCACTATGTTAGTTCTCAAATTTTTATGAGCACCTTACATATGGATTACTGCACACCGGAATGAGTGTACCTGGATTAGCGGCTGGACTATACACACCTTAAAGGGGGGAGCCTTACAGTGACCTGTGGAAGGTCTGTACTTGGTTTGGAAGGTGAATGTGATGGTGATTTGTAACAAAACACTTGATTCACAGAAGAATTTGCTTATTATATGAACTTTGGTCACTGTTTTATATTTTGAACTTCATCATATGGAGTGTTATCACTAAGCGGTGTTGTAACATTTGATGTGTTTGCATTCACGTTGTCATGATTTTTTTTCACTTGGTAGTTTTTATGATCACGGTTCACACTACTTATTAATATTTGTTTTTTGCCACAGGGCATTATTGTTATATTTTGGTTAATAATTCTAGGCTATTGGTCTATTTGTTATGTATTTATGAAGCACAATATAACAGAGGGGTAGCACTTTACCATTTATTATTTACAATCTGAGTATATGTGGGAACACATATACAGTATCTCACAAAAGCGAGTACACCCCTCACTTTTTTGTAAATATTTTATTATATCTTTTCATGCGACAACACTAAAGAAATAACACTTTGCTACAATGTAAAGTAGTGAGTGTACAGATTGTAACAGTGTAAATAAATGCCGTCCCCTCAAAATAACTCAACACACAGCCATTAATGTCTAAACCGTTGGCAACAAAAGTGAGTACACCCCTAATTGAAAATGCCCAAATTGGGCCCAATTAGCCATCTTCCCTCCCCGGTGTCATGTGACTCGTTAATTTTACAAGGTCTCGTGTGTGAATAGGGGGCAGGTGTGTTAAATTTGGTGTTATCGCTCTCACTCTCTCATACTGGTCACCGAAAGTTCAACATGGCACCTCATGGCAAAGAACTCTCTGATGATCTGAAAAAAAAATTGTTGCTCTACATAACGATGGCCTAGGCTATAAGAAGGTTGCCAAGACCCTGAAACTGAGCTGCAGTATGGTGTCCAAGACCACACAGTGTTTTAACAGCACAGGTTCCACTCAGAACAGGCCTCGCCATGGTTGACCAAAGAAGTTGAGTGCACGTGCTCAGCATCATATCCAGATGTTGTCTTTGGGAAATAGACGTATGAGTGCACCCAGCATTGCTGCAGAGGTTGAAGGGGTAGGGAGTCAGCTTGTCATTGCTCAGACCATACGCTGCACACTGCATCAAGTTGGTCTGCATGGCTGTAATCCCAGAAGGAAGCCTCTTCTAAAGATGATGCACAAGAAAGCCCACAGACAGTTTGCTGAAGACAAGCAGACTTAGGACATGGACTACTGGAACCATGTCCTGTGGTCTGATGAGACCAAGATAAACTTATTTGGTTCAGATGGTGTCAAGCATGTGTGGCAGCAACCAGGTGAGCAGTGCAAAGGCAAGTGTGTCTTACCTACAGTCAAGCATGGTGGCGGGAGTGTCATGGTCGAGGGCTGCATAAGCGCTGTTGGCACTGGAGGGCTACAGTTCATTGAGGGAACCATGAATGCCAATATGTACTGTGACATACTGAAGCAGAGCATGATCCCCTCCCCTCGGAGAGTGGGCCGCAGGGCAGTATTCCAACATGATAACGACCCCAAACACATCTCCAAGATGACCACTGCCTTGCTAAAGAAGCTGGGGGTAAAAGGTGATGGACTGGCCAAGCATGTCTCCAGACCTAAACCCTATTGAGCATCTGTGGGGAATCCTCAAACGGAAGGTGGGGGAGCGCAAGGTCTCTAACATCCACCAGCTTGGTGATGTCGTCATGGAAGAGGACTCCAGTGGCAGCCTGTGAAGCTCTGGTGAACTCCATGCCCAAGAGGGTTAAGGCAGTGCTGGAAAATAATGCTGGCTACACAAAATATTAACATTTCGGGCCCAATTTAGACATTTTCACTTAGGTATGTACTCACTTTTGTTGCCAGCTGGTTAGACGTTAATGGATGTGTGTTGAGTTATTTAGAGGGGACAGCAAATTTACTCTTTTATACAAGCTGTACACTCACTACTTTACATTGTAGAAAAGTGTAATTTCTTCAGTGTTGTCACATGAAAAGATATAATAAAATATTTACAAAAATGTGAGGGGTGTACTCACTTTTTTGAGATACTGTAGGTGCATAGCAGCAACTGAATCTCTAATAAAGACCCATAACCAAGTTTCTCCTCTTATAGTAAAGAAGTGGCAGCTATCAAGCTTGGGAATTAGAATTGCTGTGATGTAACAGCAGCAGTGTAGGATGCTCCATTTCCAGCATTTTCTTTGTCCATATATTCTTGTAATAAGGGCTATCTGCTGTAAACTTTATAAAGAACGCTGTATAAATCCATAGCTTATATATTTCTTCTCAGAATATTATTTCTGTACTGTGTTTGAAACAGGTTATGCTGCTAACATTATGTTTATTCGGTTATAATATTTGTATTTAGTATGATGATATTAAGCTGGGTAGCAAAGCTTAAATGCCTGTACATTAAAATGAGGAAGTTAATAAAGTTGACTTTATTTAACTACAGCTCCCTATTTTTAATACCTCTCTTTGCCTTCTTCACTTCTGGTACACGAGGAAGAATTATGAACTCTTTGAATAAACAAATAAACACCAATTTATTATATGAAATGCATCATTTTTTTACATATCTTTGTAGAATTTGTAAAATCAAACTGGCAGTAACAATGAGTGGACTGTAAATTAAAATAAGGACAATAGCTTTATAATATTTTGTTATATGTTGGCTACAGTTCTAAAAATGGGTAACTGCACAAATATGTTGAGAAGCTGCTCACATCTTAGTACCAATGGTGTAAAACATGTATTCTGGTTTACCTTCTGTGATGAATTCTTCTTCAGCTGCAGCAGGTATATATGGTACTCTGGTATCTGGAACATCTGAAAGTGAGTTTTAAATAATTATTCAAATCTTCATTCATCCACGCTAATATACATTATATTGCCCAAAGTATTGGGATGTCTGCCTTTACACACACAAAAACTTTAATGACATCCCTTAGTCCGTAGCGTTCAATATTGAGTTGCTCCACCCTTTGAGGCTATAACAGCTTCAACTCTTCTGGGAAGGCTGTCCATGAGGTTTAGGAGTGTGTCTATGGGAATTTTTGACCATTCTTCTAGAAGCGCATTTGTAAGGTCAGGCACTGATGTTGGATGAGAAAGCCTTGCTCACAGTCTCCACGCTAATTCATCCCAAAGGTGTTCTATCGGGTTGAGGTCAGTCAAGTTCCTCCACCCCAGACTCCCTCATCCATGTCTTTATAGACCTTGCTTTGTGCACTGGTCCAAATCATTTGGTGGAGGGGGATTATGGTATGGGGTTAATTTTTAGGGGTTGGGCTTGGTCCCTTAGTTCCAGTGAAGGGAACTCTTAAGGTGTCAGCATACCAAGACATTTTGGACAATTTCACGCTCGCAACTTTGCGGTAACTGTTTGGGGATGGCCCCTTCCTGTTCCAACATTATTGGGCACCAGTGCACAAAGCAAGGTCCATAAAGACATAGATGAGGAAGTTTGGGTTGGAGGAAGTTGGAGAACACCTTTGGGATGAATTAGAGCTGAGACTGTGAGCCAGGCCTTTTCGTCCAACATCAGTGCCTGACCTTACAAATGTGCTTCTGGAATAATGGTCAAACATTCCCATAGACACACTCCTAAACCTTGTGGACAGCCTTCCCAGAGTTGAAGCTGTTGTAGCTTCAAAGGGTGGACCAACTCAATATTGAACGCTATGGACAAAGATTGGGATACCATTAAAGTTCATGTGCGTGTAAAGGCAGGCGTCCCAATACTTTTGGCAATATAGTGTATGCTTAAACTATAAATAAATAAGGAACCGCGCTACGTGCATAAATGTGAAGATGTGAAAAATAAATGAATCGTAAGTGACAAAGATTGAGTAAAATCCTGCTGCTAAACACTATAACCTCGATATAAGGCAAAGATCAAATATACAGCAATCAGTGTAGCGCTGGACATAAGAGTGTAACTGGTGATTAGAAATTGGTGCACAATCTCTGATAATGCTAGGGTGTAATGCCGAATAAACAATGTAAATACACCAAAAATAATCATCTAAAGCTTATATCTATACAATACATAGTGATATTCCTTTTAAATATGGGACCATGCCAGAAATAGGTATGTGTGAAAAGAATAATAAAAGTGAAAAATAAAATAAAAAGTTCAAAAAAGTGTCCCAAATAACAATGTGTAAAATCCAAAAGAGATCCGGAGGAAGATATATTGCAGGATTCGGGAATATTCGATCCACCTCCCGTGCAGCCCACCACCAAATGGTAAAGATGAAGGCTTACCAGAAAGCCTGCGACCGCCCTTACTCAGGGGGGTCAGAACAAGCTTAGTTGTGGAAATGTCCAGGGATGATGGAGCCTCCGAGTCCTCTCTCACTACATCGGGCAGGCAGCCCACAGCAACGGGAACCCCGAAGAAGAAGTTCACAAGAATTCCCTCAATGTTTCTTCTCGGAAAAGGTCAGATATAAATGAGCAAAGATATGAACATGACTGGATGTCCAGACCGACAGGTAATGGCTCAGTAGTGCAAACCACATGGGTCTCAGCCCAACCCAGAATCCAGAAGAAGATCAATGAATCCAGCATGGGTTGACTGCATGGACTCCACTGCATGGAGTCCATGCAGTCAACCCATGCTGGATTCATTGATCTTCTTCTGGATTCTGGGTTGGGCTGAGACCCATGTGGTTTGCACTACTGAGCCATTACCTGTCGGTCTGGACATCCAGTCATGTTCATATCTTTGCTCATTTATATCTGACCTTTTCCGAGAAGAAACATTGAGGGAATTCTTGTGAACTTCTTCTTCGGGGTTCCCGTTGCTGTGGGCTGCCTGCCCGATGTAGTGAGAGAGGACTCGGAGGCTCCATCATCCCTGGACATTTCCACAACTAAGCTTGTTCTGACCCCCCTGAGTAAGGGCGGTCGCAGGCTTTCTGGTAAGCCTTCATCTTTACCATTTGGTGGTGGGCTGCACGGGAGGTGGATCGAATATTCCCGAATCCTGCAATATATCTTCCTCCGGATCTCTTTTGGATTTTACACATTGTTATTTGGGACACTTTTTTGAACTTTTTATTTTATTTTTCACTTTTATTATTCTTTTCACACATACCTATTTCTGGCATGGTCCCATATTTAAAAGGAATATCACTATGTATTGTATAGATATAAGCTTTAGATGATTATTTTTGGTGTATTTACATTGTTTATTCGGCATTACACCCTAGCATTATCAGAGATTGTGCACCAATTTCTAATCACCAGTTACACTCTTATGTCCAGCGCTACACTGATTGCTGTATAGTGTATGCTTAACCAATGTGCAACTGTTTCACAACATGATGTCCTGTCGTGAAAGAACATTAATCTACGCTTTCCTTTCACAGCTAGAAGTGTGGAGCTGGGCATGCTCCCATGCTGTAAGGTCGGAGTTCATCTCAATAAATCTAGATTTATTGTCAAGTTACTGGATGCATACTGACACATTTGTTCTGGGGTTCTATACATCAATATCTTCTAGTTCGGAAGAGTTAATGTGGTTATCACTTTCTGTGATAAAAACGGTGTTATGTTATGCCCTGTACACACGATCCAGATCTCAAATTTTGTGTGATGGAAATTCTGATGGAAAATGAGGTTACACACGGTCAGAATTTCCGACAACAAGCTCCCATCGAACATTTTCCGTCGGAAAATCCAACCGCGTGTACGGGGCATTAAAGCTACTGAATGCTGAGAACTTGCTTGTCTTGGGAAACCACTATGTAGTTGTAGCCCTTCCTGGAAACTGATCAGCTGCTTCTTTGAACTGAAAAAGAATCTACCAGCTTGAAGCATTCCAGTATCTGCATAGCTGCCCTTTGAAGCGTAGAAGACAGCATATAAAAGATGGGTAATCAGCAATATCCAATCAATATTTTTCTTCCTTACTAATAAAAATGGTAAACTCTTTTCCAGCTATGTAAATTAGTTTCAAGTTGTTTATAATGATTATTAAAACATATGTAAAAAAATAATCTTTTATCCTACCTGGTGGTCGGAGCTCCAACTTCATCTCTGAAAAAAGCACAGCGAAGTAAGCATAGGTTCCCATAATGAAAATATTTTATAAAAAGAAATACATATACAGTATCCTAGAAATAACATAAAAAAATCATTCAGTTCCAGTTCATTTGTGTTTATTAGTGTCTTAACCATTTGCTTTGCTTTGAACGTTTATGTTTCAACCAACCACTTTCTTAGCATTCTATATTTGGGCAGACAGCGTTGTGATTTTTTTTTTAACATCTTCTGAGTAAAATAATAAAAAATGATCTGTATCATTTCAGAAAATACAAATATTTGTCACTTTTATCACAGGGTTGTTATTATTAATATTGTGATGATGATGGTTATTTTTTTTTTGTTAAATAACAAACACATACCTTTGGTAGTCAGATACAGTTCAGCTGTGCTTGTTGCTTCACCTCTTGGCTCAAGGCTGGCAATTACTGAATAGACTCCTGAGGAATGAAAAATATATTATAATGATAAACGTATAACATATTGATTTCTATTTCTATTTAAATGTAGCTGCATAAAATAAAGAACTTCAACACTTTGAATAGTTATTAGACATGCTAGTAAAATTATTACTTGACCTCCGGAAGATTTACCCCCCTTCATGACCAGGCCATTTTTTGCAATACGACACTGCACTACTTTAACTGACAATTGTGCGGTCGTGCGACGCTGTACCCAACAAAAAATTATGTCCTTTTTTCCCCACAAATAGAGCTTTCTTTTGGTGGTATTTGATCACCTCTGTTTTTTATTTTTTTTTTTGCCCTTTTTACCAAAAAAAGACCGACAATTTTGAAAAAAAAACCCAACATTATATACTTTCTGCTATAAAGCATACCCAATAAAAAAACTGAAAAAATCTAATTTCTTCACCAATTTAGGCCAATATGTATTCTGCTACAGATTTTTGATAAAAAAAATCCCAATAAGTGTATATTGATTGGTTTGCCCAAAAGTTATATCTTCTACAATTTAATTGTTTTTCTTTTACTAGTAATGGCGGCGATCAGCGACTTATAGCAGGACTGCGATATTGCGGCAGACAAATTGGACACTGACTCTTTTTTACACTTTTTGGGGACCAGTGACACTAATACTGTGATTAGTGCTAAAAAATATGCACTATCACTGTACTAATGACACTGGCTGGGAAGGGCTTAACATCAGGGGCGATCAAAGGGTTAACTGTGTGGCTAGCCAGTGTTTGTGCACTGTGTGGGAGGTGCTTTTACTAGGGGAAGGCACTGATCCATGTTCCTGCTTTGCTGGAACACAGGATCAATGCCTTCCCTACTGATACGGCGATCTGCCTTGTTTTTCTGGCTCTGTGCTGAAAGATTGGCAGGAGCCGGTGGACATTGAGTAGACAGTACCCGCGGATCAGCTCCTGCCTGTGTATAAGCAGAAGTGGGCAGCATGCCACACCCCAGACCCAAAAGTGCAGGATCATGTACTAGGTACGTGATCCTGTGCAGCAGAGTCACCTTGCCTCCACATATATAAGTTATAAGGTTGGCAAGCGGTTAAAAATATTCACTACCGATGATGCATACTGTATCTATGATTGAGTAAAGCATTTAATCATGTGCTAAGGAGATCTTATACTTTTTTAAAATCTCAGCATAATGCTAGCTTTCAGAATAGAGACATGTTTGTTTGGCTACATGTGAAAAGTGATAGTGACAGTGAAAAGTGACAGTAAATTGGTCTGTCATGTTTACAGTCACAAGTTCTTTTAGAAAGAAACATTTCAAGTGAACTGAAACGCCGCAGAATTTACCGCAGTTAATTTAATGCATGAGTAGCTGTTTTCTTTTGCAATTGCCTACGTAGCTTAGTGAATAAAGCTAGCCATATATGCACAGATTCTAAAACTTGAATAGATTTCTCCATCCACAATGTTTAGTCTTCTATGCCAGTTAAATAATTCAGACAGCCTCAGCACCCACCTGTGTCTGAAAACCCAAACAGTGATTTAATCTGATAGACTATAGTCAGTGTTTAGCTGACATTTTCCCACGCTGCTTTGAAGTTTGTCGAACCTGGTGGTGGTGCCAACAGGGCCACCCACAGGTAAAATTTTTGCTGATTCAGCAGGAACTGGACAAACATGAAGCCATGGCCAGCTTAAGTTTCATGTCACGATTATTGTACAGCGTGATTTTCCATCTCATAAAAGTATTTCCAAACAGAAGAAGGTATGTTTATAAAAAAAATAATCACTGGATGAATGTCACAAGCACTTGCCCAGCCATCCTGAATTTGACTATATTTTCCTTAATATATTGATTTGCTATTATTATCAGCTCCATCTAGTGGCCAGAGTGCCGTATTTTTCCTGCAATGCTTCAATCAGGAAAATGCCACATCCCAGATAGCAAGTAATTGTGCTGCAAGTTTAAAAAAGACTTGCTAAGCTATTGCTAGACTTGGTAGGCTTCACAATTGCAGCAAGTCTGCATTGCATGACTCCAGACCAACTTTCTTTGCAAACATTCTGCAAGTCTGCTGCAAGTTCTGGTTCAGTTATGTTGTGCAATAGTCATCCCACCACAGGGGTCACTGTGGCTGAATTTTCATGCTTTAGCCTTGCAGAGCTCTTGCTGTAGACTCACCACTGCAACTTTGCTCTTGCTGGACACTTGCCACACAAATTTTCTACAAATTTGTGTCAACTAGAACTTGTGCTTCAAGTGCTCTGCAAGTGTAAAACTTGCCAGTAAAAATGTGCAACTAGATAACAGACTTGCAATTCAACACTGAAACAAATTTGTGGCAAGTTACCATTGCTATCTAGGATTATGGCCACTAGATGGAGTTGTTGATCATAGGAAATCACTGCATTAACTAAAATATGGGCAGAATTTGTGACGGCTGAGAAAATCCTTGTAACATTCGTTGAGTACATTTTTTATAATTAGACCCCATAACGTTATCTCCGATTCATGCATAAATTCTAGTGCTTTATTAGTATAAGCGTCCAAATATAATAACTAAAAGTACTATTGGCAGCTATAATGCATAAACATAACTAAGTTTCAGGGTTGTTGGCCCTTTAAATCACTGTGCAATTTCAAAACTGCAATGTAAAACAAGCAGAAAGGTCACAGTAACTTTTACAAAAACAACTATTCCAGTTTGTTCAGAAGTTACAGAATTGCCTACCTTCATCTTCTGCTGTTACATTATGGATGGTCATGTAATGCCAGCGGCCTTCACTTCTGAAACTGTACTTTGCACTTTCTTCTAATTCCATGGTTCCTTTGTACCATGTGACCACAGCATCATCGAAGGATACTTCACACTCAAAGGTGGCAGATTCATGCTCACTAACAACAATGTTCTGAATTGTTTTGGTAAACTGAATAACTTCAGCTGTATAGGTAAATTAAAACAGCAATAAATTACCTTAAATGAATACATTATCATCTATTCCTGCACCCTATCATATACTAATGCTGCTTACAGCACTCAATGATATAAACGTAAAAAGAAGTACAGTTGCTTTATTTACAGCTGTATCTATTAAACAAAAAGCTTACGTTTTAAAGTGATTACATTTTATATAAAAGTGGAAACAAGTCCAAGAAAGTGCAACACTTATATTTATTACATATCCCAGAGATCACGGTACCCCCCGACAATGCCTTTATCTGCTGTTCTCTCCAGAAAGACAGCACCATCATGGTTGGGCAACTCTCTGGGGTCAGCATCTACTTCCTAGACTGAGATGCAAGCCCAGAAATAGAATGATAATGCAAATTTGGCTTCCTGTGTGGTTCCTCACAGAGGAAGAAGAAACTGAACAGCAGACTGATGATGGAGCTCAATGATTGCTTTTTATTTATAAAAAGTAACATTTTTGTAAATTGTTGTTTATATAGTTGCTGTATTTTATGGATTGCCAGAAATGTATTCATTAAGGTTTATTGGTTGAAGTAGATGGACCTGTGTCTTTTTTCAACCTGGCTAACTATGTAACTAAGTTACTGAAAGGTCCACTTTAAGACTGAGAAGGATCCAATATCCTCAATCCTGGGAACTAAGCTGGGCAATATGGAGTAACACTTACTACTGCCTTGTGAAAGACGGCAAAAATTCAGTTACTAGCAGCCAATAGATGTTTCACTGGAAGTAGCATCCTGTGGGCTTGCGCTATTTCAACCATATAATGTATATGGTTCAACTTTAACAAAAACTAAGATTGAATAATGCCCATGCTGTAAGTGTAGGCTATTTACAGTATGTATTTCCTGAAGCCTAGCTGAAAAACTCCCAGAGATAACATTCCCCTGTCCTGCCTAGTTTCTACAATGTTGCTAAGATGCTCCCAGACACTACTGGTTTGATATTCCTCCTCCAATATTATATGTGGGTCAATATCACCTCCATCGCAGCAGCACCAAGCTCAGAATTTGAAAGGGAGCTCACAACTGCAATATTGGGGATGAGCAGTAACAGCTGGAATAATCTTAGCAATGTCCTAGCACCTCTGGGAGTTTTTCAGCCAGGCTTTGGGAGGTACATAAATGGCCTACACCTCTAGCAAGGACAATATTAAACTTTGGTCAAAGCTGCACAGTTTGTTTTTATTTACAGGTACCCCTTATCCGCATAGTCAGTTTTTTGGTATTTATTAAAAAATATAACCATTAGAGATTCCACTGGAGATTATCTGATGCTATCATTGTTAATATAGTTTATGTGGGCATGATTTTGTTCAGTCCTACTGTGCTAAAAATACAGGTATAGGAAGCATTACTTTAAATAACTGTGAGCTTCCTAATATCTGCAAAATGCAACACCATGCCTTTTTATAAAGATATACAGTATCTCACAAAACTGAGTACACCCCTCACATTTTTGAAAATATTTTGTTATATCTTTTCATGTGACAACACTGAAGAGATGACACTTTGCTACAATGTAAAGTAGTGAGTGTACAGCCTGTATAACAGTGTCAATTTGCTGTCCCCTCAAAATAACTCAACACAGCCATTAATGTCTAAACTGCTGGCAACAAAAGTGAGTACACCCCTAAATGAAAATCTCCACCTTGGGCCCAATTAGCCATTTTTGCTCCCCGGTGTCATGTGACTCATTTGTTTTACAAGGTCTCGGGTGTGAATGGGGAGCAAGTGTGTTAAATTTGGTGTTATCGCCCTCACTCTCTCATACTGGTCACTGGAAGTTCAACATGGCACCTCATGGCAAAGAACTCTCTGAGGATCTGAACAAAAGAATTTCCTAGATTGTAAGCTCTAACGAGCAGGGCCCTCTGATTCCTCCTGTATTGAATTGTATTGTACTTGTACTGTCTGCCCTAATGTTGTTGTAAAGCGCTGCGTAAACTGTCGGCGCTATATAAATCCTGTATAATAATAATAATAATAATAAAAGAATTGTTGCGCTACATAAAGATGGCCTAGGCTATAAGAAGATTGACAAGACCCTAAAACTGAGCTGCAGCTCGGTGGCCAAGACCATGCAGCAGTTTAACAGGACAGGTTACACTGAGAACAGGCCTCACCATGGTAGACCAAAGAAGTTGAGTGAACGTGCTCTGCGTCATATCCAGAGGTTGTCTTTGGGAAATAGACGCATGAGTGCTTTCAGCATTGCCGCAGAGGTTGAAGGGGTAGGGGGTCAGCCTGTTAGTGCTTAGACCGTACACCGCGCATTGCATCAAATTGGTCTGCATGGCTGTCGTCTCAGAAGGAAGCCTCTTTTAAAGATGATGCACAAGAAAGCCTGCAAACAGTTTGCTGAAGACAAGCAGACTAAGGAAATGGATTACTGGAACCATGTCCTGTGGTCTGATAAGACCAACATAAGCTTATTTGGTTCAGATGGTGTCAAGCGTGTGTGGCGGCAACCAGGTGAGGAGTGTGTCTTGCCTACAGTCAAGCATGGTGGTGGGAGTGTCATGGTCTAAGGCTGCAAGAGTGCTTCCGGCACTGGAGAGCTACAGTTCATTGAGGGAACCATGAATGCCAACATGTACTGTGACGTACTGAAGCAGAGCATGATCCCCTCCCTTCGCAGACTGGGCCGTAAGGCAGTATTCCAACATGACTCCAGTGACAACATGTGAAGCTCTGGTGAACTCCATGCCCTAGAGGGTTAAGGCAGTGCTGGAAAATAATGCTGGCCACACAGAATATTGACACTTTGGGTCCAACGTGGACATTTTCACTTAGGGGTGTACTCACTTTTGTTGCCAGCGGTTTAGATATTAATAAAAACACACGCAAAAAGAACTGGTGTAATGCTCAGCGCTACAACATCTGATGATTAGTAGGAAGGCATGCATAGGTATGCTAGTTCGTCAAAGCAACTATAAAAAATAAAAACTGTTAAAATTTAAAAAATGAAAGAAAATTGTAAAAATCAATCAAAGTCCTGAGATAAAAACAGATGAACTTAGAGTTCTAGGGGATGAGCCCCTATTTGATCTGAGTCTCTGAAATGAATGCTGTAGAGGGAGCGAGGCTGCTTCAGGAGCAGGCAGGGAAACCCGATCACTGTGAGAAAAAGGAAGGCAAAAAAAGAGAGAGAGAGAAGCGCCAGGCAAATCCTAGTGCAACCATATTTTATTCAGTTAAGATACAAAAAATAGAAACAGTGTTAGGTGCACTAGCAGAGTGCTAATATGGGTAGGTGCTTTCCATATTCAGCATTACAGAAGAGCCTCTGTAGCTCACCAGTTTGACATTTCCGGATTGTTTCCACACAGAGTTACTCAGCCGGCATCCTCCCGAGGTCCCTTGAGGCTTCAGCTTCCCGCTGACAAATGGTGCTCATGGACTATTCCCCAGGGACACCCCGGCGGCTCTTCTGTGATGCTCAAAGTGGAAGCACCTACTCTTATTAGCACTCTGTAAGTGCACCTCACACTGTTTCTATTTTTGTATTTTAACTGAATAAAATAATGCTGCACTAGGATTTGCCTGGCGCTTCTCTCTCTCTTTTTTGTTAAGATATTAATGGCTGCGCGTTGAGTTATTTTGAGGGGGCAGCAAATTTACACTGTTATACAAGCTGTACACTCACTAATTTACATTGTAGCAAAGTGTCATTTCTTCAGTGTTGTCACATGAAAAGATATAATAAAATTTTTGCAAAAATGTGAGGGGTGTTCTCACTTTTGTGAGATACTGTATATACATTATACATATTTTTGGCTTTCATTTCTACTTTAAAATGAATGGATTGTTTTACATATACTTTACTCAGGGCTGTAAATACAAACCTTCAATAACAAGATCTGCAGTAGTTTCCAAGTTTTCATATCTGCAGGTATACTGTCCTTGGTCCTCTGTTCTTACATCTTGGATAGTAAGTTTGTGAATTTTCTCATTGACCTCCGTTCGATATCTTCCTTGAGGTTCAATAACTTTTCCATTTCTGTACCACTGAGACTTCACATTTGGAACTGAGATCTCACAAATCAGAGTGCTACTGTGTCCCTCCTTGATGGACCGATCCTGGAGAGGCTTTATAACTATTGGTTCTGCAAAGAAATACAAATCACTATTTTAGAAGAAAGATAGAGAACACAGCTAGGGTCATTTATCAATGTTGACAAATAAAGTAATTACCAATCACAGTTAATTTGGCGCTAGCAATGTGTGGTCCACACACTACACGATAATTTCCTTGATCCTCCAACTGACAGTTCTTGATTCTGAGATAATGACGATCTCCTTCGATACCAATTTCATATTTGTCATTTGTATCCAATTTTACTGTTCCTTTGTACCAGGAGAGTTTGATTTCAGGGTAATTGATCTTGATTTCACACTCAAACAATGCTTCTTTCTTTGTTTGCACAGTTTGATCCTCAATATCTTTGACTAAATTAATAGGCTGCAAATAAAGTAATAATAATAACATAACTATATATCCCTTTAATTATAGATCATACTGAATTAAAGCTGAACTCCTGGCAGATATTAAAAGGCTGAAAATAATGCAGCTCTTTACTTGTTAATACAGCCTTAAATGTATTTTATATGCAATCAGTGTAAGTACCTGAATGTGAGGATGGGGTGGGGGGTGGGGGATTGATTGAAAGTAAAACTGCAGATCAAAAGATCAGGTCCTTTTTCCTGCTAGACAGGCCTGTGCTGCATACACTCAAGACTATATGGACAGAAACACAAATCCGTTGGTAGGTACAACAGTGTGTATTCATTTGTGTATTTGGCTGTTTGCCTGCAGTTCAGCTTTAAGAGTTAAGAAATCATTTCCTACCTCAGCTTGGCTCATTCTTTGTTGAATAAATGACACAAGCTCATCAAATTCCTGCTCTTCCGTTTGAGAACGTTCCTCAAATTCTAACTCCTAGAAGATGAATATAAAAACATATTTCATTATAACTGTAATCATGGCAGCATGACAACGATTGTACTCTATAATTCTAGTCAATTTTCCCAGAAACTAAATATTTGTTCTTGTTGATAACACATTTAAACCATGTTGCAAAAGACATATGTCAACAAGAGGCTGGTTTAATACTATTTAATACTCTGGGGAGTGTGCAGAATGC
Source organism: Aquarana catesbeiana (assembly GCF_042186555.1). Taxonomy (NCBI): domain Eukaryota; kingdom Metazoa; phylum Chordata; class Amphibia; order Anura; family Ranidae; genus Aquarana; species Aquarana catesbeiana. The sequence continues at coordinate 326,811,915 of NC_133329.1, read as the reverse complement.
TATTACTGACTTCTGAAAATGGTTTCTGTGAGCCATTCTAATCATTGATGCAAAACACTTATGCAGATAGGAAGCTCTAATTTTACTATGATATTACTTGCTGAATGCTTGTTCAAGAGAAGTGAAAATATAGTTTGCAAGTCAACCAGCAGTCACCAAGGTGATCAGTAATGACAGCTTCCGAAATATTTTCATTAAAATTTTCTGTAATGTCTAAAGCCCAAAGCCAAATGTTTGTGGCTAGAAACTTGGTCAGGTTTTTTTTTTTTTTTTTTGCTGTCTGTCTCAACATGTGGGGACCCTTGGGGCTGAAACAATGCAAAATTTTGAGTCAGAACACGAATATGTCTTTCTAATGGGAACCTAGACCTAGACTACAAAAGTCCGACAGCCTGTCCGACAGACTTTCGACGGACTTTTGGCGGACTTGCGGCGGACTTGCGGCAGACTTTCTTACGAACGGACTTGCCTACATACGATCACACAAAAGTCCGACGGATTCGTACGTGATGACGTACACCGGACTAAAATAAGGAAGTTGATAGCCAGTAGCCAATAGCTGCCCTAGCGTGGGTTTTTGTCCGTCGGACTAGCACAAAGACGAGCGGATTTCTGGGTCCGGCGTAGTTACGACGTAAAGATTTGAAGCATGTTTCAAATCTAAAGTCCATCAGATTTGAGGCTGGAAAAGTCCGCTGAAAGTCCACTGAAAGTCCGGGGAAGCCCACACACGATCGGATTGTCAGCCAGCTTTAGTCCGTCGGCATCTGTCGGACTTTTGTAGACGAAAAGTCCGACCGTGTGTACGCGGCATTAGAAGGTTTTACTTAACTTTAGAGAGATTTTTATTTTTTGCACAGAAAGTAAAGAAAGATCATCACTCAGGACACAACTGTCAAAAAAAAAACTTGATGGGAATTTTAATCTTTATCTTCTCTATTCAAAATAAAAAAAAAATAATGTTTTCATTTTAGATATACTTTAAGCAAAATCTTATATGTCCTTGCAATGGTTGCAATTTCAAATGTGCACATGAAATACTGCTACGTTAGATGTCAGCAACTGGTCATATGCCCAACTTAACTATTTTTTGTAATTCTTCTTAGAGCAGCTACAATGTATAAATGTGGCTGCACCAATCAATAAGCAACCATATGTAAAATAAGCACTGCAGAGGAAACCTGAGGATGGGTTTGGGAGTACAATGAAACTTGGTTTGTGTAACAATAATCCTAAATTTACAAAGACATAATAAGGAATCAGACATACCATTCTGCGGCTTTCTTCTTCTCTGCTGGCTTTGAGAAGCTCAAAAGCCTGAAGAAGACCACGGAAATCTGTGATTCCATACATCCTGGCATATTTTTCATACTCCTTAGGATCAACATTTTTCAAGAGTTCCATTATATCAATGGCTTTCTCTTCTTCCTCCTCCTTCTTCTTCGTTGGAGTCCTAAAATGACATTTAGAGAATAAGTATCACCCTGTATGTACAGTATGTTTTTTTTTACAGCATATTAATGTGCGTTTATTTACTTTTTAAGTTTAGCTCTGAGGTCACCCTCAAGGGACTCTTGTTTCCTTTCCTCAACCGACAGGCTAGGACTGCACTCAATTTCACCATGTTTGTTCACAGCCACACATCTGTATTGTCCAGAATCAGTCTTGGTGACATCTTTGATTTCCAGTTTGGCTTCATCTCCTTTTTGCTGAACCACAATGCGGCCGCCGTGATTGATCTGCCGCCATTTACCCTTCATCCATTTGACATTAGGAATTGGATCACCTCCAACTTTAGCAATGAATGTTGCAGTGCCCTCTGCAAGAGTGGTATAACATTAGTGATTGTGAGCAGTGGAAAGGTGGTTGGAGGGGTTGAATTCATAATTATAATAATAAACACTTACTCTCTGCAACTTTTACACTTCCTGGTTCAGAGACAAAGAATAGCTTTCCTTCAATTGCTGCTTTCTTCACAGGTGCTGCTGCAGGTGCTTTTTCTGAATTAAAAACAAATAGTTATTAACATGTATGCAAAAGCAAAACTTTGGACTTTGGATAAAGTGGGGAAGAGTTAGACATTTTTACTGTGTCCCTGCTGGGGAGGTTCACACCTGAATTGGTCCTAGTGACCATTGTCATCAAGGCAGAAAGCCTTGGAGAGACTAATGAGAGCTAATCAAAGGAAAATTGACTACTGGTAAAATGGATTTGTAATTATGTAAATATTAGTTTGTTAACGATACTTATAAGAAAGCGATCATATGTTTTGTGACCCACCCCATCCCATGTGGGAGGGACCTACTTTGTTTGTATGGTGCAGTGTTTTGTATATAAGCCAGACTTCAGACATCTAATCTTTTGGCTCTGAGGAAGAGGGGATGCCCCTTGAAACATGTTAGCTATATTGGATGCTGAAGGGTCTTCTTGTGCTACAAGCTAAGTGTTGCGGATCTGGTGACAGTAAGTATTTGATATGCCTGTTGACACTATGCATTTGTGAGTATATTACTTGCTTTTATTTACTAATAAAGTGTTTACGAAGGCATTGTGCATGGCTGGTGCGCCCTCTCTCTGTTGTTTTATAGTGCTGCATGTGAAGAGACACCTACAGTCCTAAGAGGGCAGCAAGGTACCTACCTACCAAGTTCTAAGTACCAAATACAAGTGCAGGAAGTTGTTCATACACTTTAACCTGTTCTCGCTAGCTATATGCAGTGGCAGGATGGCTTGGTATTAACACCCAATCTCCTCATATGTGTCTCTATGAGGAACCTCCATTCTGTTCTGAGAACATGCTCACTGCACACCAACAGCACAGTGAAGAGATGTCATTAATAGCTCCCAGTCTTGTTTGCTATCAGGAGCTTTCACTAATGTGACCAATGTGACACTCAGTCATAGCTGTCACGTCGTCGGTAAGCCCGTCTCAACATTCCTGGAATATAAACCCTGTTGAAGGGCTGTTATCATTGAGATTTGGGTGTCAAAAGTTTGATAACAACTTTACTATATATTTTATGCCCACCATTCAGCAGAAGATAAATAAATCTTTAAAATTAAAAAAAATGTAATATGAATTTTGTTTATTTATGATCACCTATGGAAAGAAAACTTTAAATACTATTTATAAATGAGCGTATGACATGCACAGTGAAAAGTTTTTTTGTATTTGTTTTATTGTATTTTGTACCTTTAATTGTGACCTTAGACATTGTTGAGTCACTTCCTGCAGAGTTGGTGGCTTTGCACACATAATCTCCGACATCTCCTTTAGCAGCTGCTTTCAATTCTAATGTTGCAGTTCCTCTAACAAAGGTGACACTGCAAGTATTTGAAGATTTGATTTCACGTCCACCCTTGAGCCACTGAATCCTGATTGGTTGAGATCCCTCAACATGGCAGCTAAGCTGTAAGCCCTCTCCTTCTGCGACAGTTACAGGTGATAGAGGAACATCAAATACTGGAGGTTTCTTAGGTTCTGTAAAGAGGACAACAACTTTTGTTTAATTTACAAAGTTTTACAAATTTTGTGATTTTGTAATAATATTTGACAAAACGTAAAAACAAACCTTTAATGAGTACCGAAGAAGTGCAGAGTGCACTTCCAGCTTCATTTGACACCTTGCAAGTATATAGACCAGCATCTTCCTGGCTGGACTTTTTAATCTGAAGGATCACCACATTGTTCTTGAAAGAGATTTCACTGTTAACTGATTGCTGGACTTCCTGGTTATTTCTGGACCAAGAAACAATGAGTGGCTGGGAGCCGGCAACACGACCTTCCAGTTTAATTGAGTTGCCCTCTGTCTCCTCAACAGTTTCAGAAAGCTTTTTAGTAAAACTTGGAGGCACTTTCCGTTCTGTATATGAAGATATAAATATTATAAATGCATATAATAAAAATAAACCTTATTTAAGAGGCTTATTAAAGAAATGGCTGGCTTTCGCTACACAAAAAACACCAATCTCCAAAGAGATGGTTGGTATTTAAGGTGATCCAAGCAGATAAAGCTATTGTGACCACCAACCTGCAAAACCAATTAAATTACACCGTTTACTCTTTCAAACTTTGCATATCCCTTTTTGTCGCTGACTCAAGCCCTTCCTCCTATACCTAGCATTATCAGTAATTTTCCCCTACCCCACTGAGGTGCACAAATCAAAAATAATCTTGAGACCTGAAAAACTATAGATTACCCCAGTCTGATATGTAAAATACCTAATATAATAGTTAATATGGTTGACTCCCTTGTATTATTTAACTAGGCACTGATTAGTTCAATAAAACTTATTGTGTAGCTGCAGAAATCATCATTCCACTGTTCACTATAACAGAATCATTAATAACAGCTAGGATATTAAAGCTGGAGTAAAGCCTGCTTTGTGTTTTTTTACCTACAGGTAAGCCTATAATAAGGCTTACCTGTAGGTAAAATTAATATCTCCTAAATGTGCACCGTTTAGGGTATATCCCCCCTGGATGCAGCCAGTGATATCACCGGTGCATGCGCTTTCAAGGTCCAGCATACCTTGCCGGAACTTGAGAGCTTCGTGTCAGAACCAAGGGCTCCGGCTGCGTGTATGCGCCAGCCAATCACACAGCTGGAGTGCACAAACCCAGTAGAAAGACTGGGAGAGATGTCAGCCCTCTCAGTGGTGACAGCACGCCGAGGGAGGGCTTTGTTCTAAGGTAAGTATTTCATAATGCATACGAGCACATTATGCAACTGCCTTATAGGTATTTTTTTTTTAACCAGCCGTGGTTTACAACTGCTTTAATACACATTGGAAACAAAAATACAGGGTGTAAACTTTATATTTATTAGCCCTGGGACTGCAAAAATCATAATTTTGTATGTGGCTTCAGCTTCATTTTCATTGTTGAGGAACAGAAAATGAAAGTTTCTCAGCATAGGGTCACATGATACACATGCTAATATTAAATTGTGCCATTTCCGAGAGGCAACTGGGTTGATTTACTAAAGGCAAATAGGTTGTTCACATTGCAAGGGAAATTTCACTTTGCAAAGTAATTTTCTTTTATCTGAGTGAATGAGATGAAGCTCTGCTAACTTCCCTTGTCCAATCATGTGCAAGCAAAAATATTGTTTTTTTTTTCCTTGCATGTGTTTGGATATTGTCTGAAAAATGAATTCTCTCCACACTCACTAAGCTAAGGGAAAATGCCTTTGTAAAGTGAAAATTCCCTTGTAATGTGAACAGTCTATTTGCTTTTAGTAAAAAAGGTTGGCGACACTGGCTACATAAGTGCAACGTGTGTGTAATAGTGCAAATAACCTCCAATACCTGAACAGTGCAGTATTACTTTTTTATACAGCCCCCAATTTATCTTTGAATTTGGGTGTTTCAAAACAATACAAAGTAACCAGAACACTCCTGATCACAGTGCTGCCAGCCCTTTCTTGTTTCCTTGACCCTCTATTGGCTACAGAGTGTGCTGCGGCCAGTAGATGGGTAATAGTAAAGGAAAGTGGTGGACAGCACAGTGACCAAGAAAGACAATTTGTACTTTGCAGCAGTGCCTAAATTGTAATGCATTATAAATTATTGCTTGAAGCACATTACACATTAATGTGCATTTTAGAATAAAGATGCAGACATATTAAAGAAATAATAATACCTTGTACATTAAGCTTGACATTGCAAGAGTCTTTTCCAACATCATTGGTGGCAGAACATGTGTATTGGCCAGAATCAGCCTTATCTGTCTTCAGAATTGTAAGTTTTGTTGTATTCTCCAGTTGGGTAACTTTGTAATTTCCTCCAGTTTTGATTTCTTTGTTTTCTTTGGTCCAAGTCAGTTTGATAGGATGTGTTCCTGTCACATGACACTCAAATTCTGCAGGGTCTCCTACAGGTACATCCACTGGTGATGGTTTTGTGTCAAAGAATGGTGGGTTTCTACCCTCTAAAATGGATATAATTTAAGAAATTGGTGTTAGGACTATTGCAATAAATCTGACACAGTTGATAAAATATAGAAATAGACAACCTACAAACCTGTCAGAATGAGTTTGGCATTAGAAGAGGCAGTTCCAACAAAATTAGAAGCTTTACAAGTATACTGCCCAGCATGGTGTCTGTCAGTTTGAAAGATCTGAAGGGTAGCAGTTTTATCTATATATGATGTTTGAATATTATAGTCATCTCTTAAAAGTACACCATCTTTATACCAAGAAACCTCAATAGGTTCTGACCCAACTATTTGACATTCAAATGACACCGATAAGCCAACAGTTTCCTGTATGTCCTTCACTTTTCTTGCAAAGGAAGGTGGAACGATACGTTCTGCAGAAAGATGCAGTAAAAATTGTTGAATGGTTTCTGTACATAGTATTATGCTAGTTTATTAGCAGGAAGCTTTAATAGTTAGGCGGAACAATGCAAATGCACTTTATGTTTTGCCATCGTGTACTGACTAAATAGCCTCTGGAAAAAGCAAAATTAAAATTTATTGACAAGCACTTTATTAGACTTTAAAATAAGTTTACCTGTTACTGTCAGAAGAGTGGCAGAGGAGGCAGTACCGACTGGATTTTCTGCTTTGCATAAATATTCACCAGAATCATGCACATTTGTTTGAGTGAAAACAAGCGTAGCCACGTTGTTCTTAAAGTGTATTTTACATCCATCTGTTGGTCTCAGTTTCGTATCACCTTTGTACCATGCCACTTTAATTTCTGGTGTGCCTTGAATTTGGCATTGTAATGAAGCAGCATCACCTGCGGTGGCCTGCACTGGTTCCAGTGGTGTAATGAAATATGGTGGTTCTGAGAGACAAGATATCTCAGTTAGTATAGATAATTTAGGGAATGTATGCTTGAAAAATCACATTAAAGGGTGCCTTTTATAAATACTAATTATAGAATATCTGCTGACCCTTCGTACCACATGTTACTGTGATACCACCAGTATGCACTTAAAGCCCAATTCCAGATTTCTACTGTTTCCTGTTTTGAAGTATGTAGTAAGAGGATACTCCCCAAAACAGAGATAAAAACCTGACAGATGTTTTAATCCCCTACCCACTCTACTCTTGAAAAAATACTTTTTATTGCTGCTATAGGAGAAGCTCCACCAACTTCCTGTCCAGAAAACATAAAGAGAGAGAAAAAGGACATATGATAGTGAAAAGCGAGAAGTTGTAATCTTTTCCCATTCATTCTATAGCTTAAACCTGAGGGAGTTTGTAACCATTACCCTATTATTCAACAGCTAAAACTAGATACAGTGCATACTACATACCTAAAACTTTTACTGTTGCTTGACAGGTATCATGTCCGACTTCATTTTCTACATGGCAAGTATATACGCCATCATCATCATTTGTGCAGCTTGAATATTCCAGTATACAAGATTTGTCTGTTGTAGTAATGCTGCAGCGTTCAGACTGAGACACTTCAACACCATTCTTCCTCCATGTCACATGTATTGGAGGAGTTCCAATATAAGAGCACTCAAGAATAATCGGTTTGCCAGTATCTGTCTGATAGTTGTTGAGTTTCTTTACAAATGCAGCAGGTTCTATTAGAAATTAAAACAAAACGTATATAGAAATTATAAGCATATTTATTGAATATAACTGCAGATTTATGCATGATTTAAAGAAAAAAATCTGAGTTAAATTTAAATAATTTCTTGGTTAACCTAAAGCGGAACTATGGGCACCATCATTTGAATACCTTTGGAGGGGTTGTAGCTGGTTACCTCCATCTTGTGTAAATGAAGTATTTTATTTATCTGAATAGTTTAAAATGCGCTTTTAATTGATCTGGATACAGCTTTCTCTGTACTTCCGCTCCCCCACCAGTCAGGTGCTGCAGGTATGATAGACCTCAATGCTGTTATGTCTTTGCCCTGTCTACCTTATGCTTGCCTTTTCTCTATTTCAAAAATGCAGGTAATGATGAAGCTGCAGCTGTGGGTTTTGTGAGTGGACAAAATTAGAAGGGCAGAGATATGACACCAGGGCTAGTGTCTATCATACCTAGAGTTGTGATGTTGATGTGGGGGAAGCAGAAGAACAATGGGAGCTGTAGTGTCTAGGCCAACTAAAAACTGGATTTATAAGCTATTCAAGTTCAACAAAATAAAAAGGCTCAACTGATACACGGCAGATTTAACCAGATACAAACCCTTCTAAAATTATTCAAATGATGAATCCCTAAAGTTCATCTGTACAATTTTAAAAAACAAGCAAAAAATAATATGTACCATGGGTAAATATAACAAGATTAAAAATTTGAAAGAGCACATTTACTCAGTTAGACAATAAATTACTGTATAACATTACTTTTATTGATGGGTACCATTTTACTCATTGTGCTGCAATTTTCAATACATTACTTCTATTTTAATTTATTATACTAACCTTTAACAAAAAGTTGAGTAGAGCACAAGTCCTTTCCAGCATCATTACTGACATGACAAGAATATTCCCCACTTTGTAGGGTACTGACATTGTAAAGCTCCAAAACTGCCAAGGACTCGGTTAGTGTAATATTGCAGTTACTTCCTGGCAAGATTTCTTCACTTCCTTTATACCAAGAAATTTTGAATGGTGGAGTTCCACGAATCACTCCAGCAAAAATAACTGTGGCACCTGGGAGAACTTCCACAGGTTCTGGCTTCTCCACGAATGAAGGTGGCTCTAAAAACAAAAACTGTAATTAGAAGCAGAGCAGAGAATGCAGACATTAAAGTCAATAAGATTCACATACTGCTTATCAAACTAACCTTTAACAGACAAAACAGCACTGCATTCATCAGATCCAGCAACGTTGGTAGCATGGCATGCATATTTTCCAGTATCTGATTGTGTTAGATCGTTGACTTTTAGCGTGCACGTGTTGTCTGTAAGGGCAGTCTGGTACTTGTCTCCACTGACAATTTCACTGCCATTGAAAGACCAAGAAACTAAAATGGGTGGAGATCCAGATACTTTACATTCCATGGAGGTTGTTGACTGAAGTAAGCCATATGTTTCCTTTAGTTTTCTTGTGAAAGATGGAGGAATAATTCGGTCTGAGAGGTAGAAAATAAAAAAGTTAATACAGAAAATGCTTTAAATTAAAGCAAAAAGCTGGAGTGCCTATTTGAACCTTAAAAATACTTAAAAAATGCAATCTTGAACATCCATATAGACAACAAGACTCTAATGTGGTTCAGCTGAAGCCTGAATCATAGCTCATTGTCTGTCAATAACAACATTTTGAGGGGCATCAACTTTACAAGAACTTCTTGTCCTACATCACAAAAAATAATGATAATGGCTGCTGTTTGTCCGCTCCATCACTTTACATGTTTTCCAGAGTATAAAAATTGATAGAAATCTGGAAATATAGACTGAATACAGAACCACCGACTTTTTGTTATGGTTTTCCATCATTCTCTTAATTATGATGTAAAACCAATAAGAATATGAAAGGCCAGGAAGGACCCCTATGTGCATGCCTACTTTTCTTAAAGTCAACATCAATGGGGATTAATACAAAGAGTATACATTTTTTCTTTTTTCTCCGGGAAAGGGTGCAATGCTAAATGTGTACATATGATGCCATACAACGGAAAACCAGCCCCGTTAATCAGCTTGGCAGAAACAAAGAGTAGACAATAGATAAAATTGTACTAAAGCACATTGCATTACCAACCTGAGACATCAACAATGGCTGTACAGCTGCTCTTGCCAACATTGTTCTTCACTTCAAACACATATTCCCCACTGTCATCTGTACCAGTGGAAAGAATTTTCAGGCTAGAAACTTTTCCAAAGAAGCTAATCTTGTATTTCGCATCACTTGTCAGTTCTGTCCCATCTTTAAACCAGGTGGTTATCAACTCTGGGGTTCCACCAACGGTACACTCCAGGGTGCAAGAATCACCAGCAGTGACCTTTGTTGGTTGTGGCTTTTCAACAATAATTGCAGGCTCTGAAAAACAGTGGTGAGCATATTATAAAAACTTTCAATTAATTTGTATGTTATAGTATTTATGTGCTGTTTCAATCATTCTCATAATTATATATAGGACACACGATAAAGTGCACACACAGAGATACTACCAACTAATAAAGACTAAAGTAAACAATTATTGCCCTTCCCATGTGCACCTTGCTTTTACTAGTTAATCTGAGTGGTTACCAATTTTTCATTGCTTTGTTGGATTTGGAGAAGATACACACTGAAACTAAGCAAGTTTGGGCTTCTGGTGTGTTTAACCACTTCCGGACTGCCCACTGTCGTTATACATTGGTACTTTAAAGAAGAATATTGTTGTTATGGCAGCAGCTAGCTGCAATAACCCTGGTATCCTCTTCTTCAGCAGGAGGTCCGCTTTCAGATAAAAGTGGCCTCTGCAGTGAATTTTCCATGAGATCACTTTTATCGGCGGCAGGAGCCGTTGGCAGCGGCGGAGGCGATCGGATGTTTCCCCTTTTGTGACATGGAGACGAGTGAGGGGAAGATGGCTCCACCCGTCTCCATATCATTGCAGGGCGGAAGTGATGTCAAAACATCACTTCCGCCCAAAGCTCTTAAAGGGAAATTTTTTTTGTATTGCATTTTAGTGTAAATATGAGATCTGAGGTCTTTTTGACCCCAGATCTCATATTTAAGAGGCCCTGTCATGCTTTTTTTTCTATTACAAGGGATGTTTACATTCCCTGTAATAAGAATAAAAGTGACACCATTTTTTTTTTAAAGAACAGTGTAAAAATAAAAAATAAAAGGTTAAATAAATAAGAAAAAAAATGTAAACGCGCCCTGTCCCGATGAGCTTGCGTGCAGAAGCGAATATGAAAACGGTGTTCAAACCACACATGTGAGGTATCGCTGTGATCAGTAGAGTGTGAGCAATAATTCTAGCCCTAGACCTCCTCTTTAACTCAAAACATGCTACCTGTAGAATTTTTTAAATGTCGCCTATGGAGATTTTTAAGGGTAAAAGTGTGTCGCTATTCCAGGAGTGGGCGCAATTTTGAAGCGTGACACTTCTTGACATGTTGTGACACGTTGGGTATCATTTTACTCGGCGTAACATTATCTTTCATGATATAAAAAAAATTGGGCTAACTTTACTGTTGTCTTATTTTTTAATTTAAAAAAGTGTATTTTTTCCAAAAAAAGTGCGCTTGTAAGACCGCTCTGCAAATACGGTGTGACAGAAAGTATTGCAATGACTGCCATTTTATTCTATAGGGTGTTAGAAAAAAATGTATAATGTTTGGGGGTTCTAAGTAATTTTCTAGCAAAAAAAAAAACTGTTTTTAACGTGTAAACAACAAATCTCAGAAAGAGGCTCGGTCCTTAAGTGGTTAAGAAGGATAGCGGCTATCTCCAAGGCATGCCTTCTTTCAGTTCATTGCTATATACAGTAGATCTCATTTAAATTAAAATTAGGTACCATACATTTTAGAAGTACTTTGACATTGCAGTGTGGCTTCATGTACAGTATATTTGAAATTGTATGCAACAAAACTTATGTATTTAATGCACATTATTGAAACATATTAGACTTTGTTTCACACGGACTATATAGAAAATCTGCTTGGAAATTTTTTGTATTGTTTCCATGCCCATGCACACTTTTGTGAGTTGTAAATAGATGGGAGCAGTTGCCATTTTTGCTTTGCATTTCAGTACTTAGTTTCAAATAGTCTACCACAATACAATCTTTTGATCTCCTGAGTCAACAATATAAACTAGAATTAAAACGATGAGGTAAACACAATAAAGACTTGGTTAAGTTAAAATGAAAATGTTCTTTACTGAAGCGATACTGACCTAGCACTGATAAGCTGGCAAAGCATTCCTGTGCACCAGCTTCATTCTTGATCTGACATGTGTATTTTCCTGTATTCTCTGGTTTAGTACTTGCAAAGGTAAGAGTTGCAATGCTATTGACGAAAGAATAACTGATGTTTTCACTTTCTCTAACAACCTCTTCCTTGTCCTTGAGCCATGCAACAGTGATCGGTGGGGTGCCATCGACTACAGCTTGAAGCTGAGCTGGCTCTCCAACCACTGAAGTAAAGTTCTCAAGTTTTTGGACAAACCTTGGAGGTTCTGTAGAAAAAAATGTAATACTTTATAAAAACCATGGAAAGCAAAAACAATGAAACTGATATTATTTTGCATAATTTTACAAAAAAGAACTGAAAGTAGTGGAACTATACAAACCTTTAAGCTTAATGGAACATAAGCAGGTGTCACTTCCAACATCATTCACTGCTTTGCATTGATATTCACCAATATCACCAGCATCTATTTTAAGGATGTGTATGGAGGCAAGGTAGTTTTCTGTTATTATCTTAAATTTCTTACTGCTCTTAATCTCCCTTCTGTCTTTAAACCAGGAAACTTCAAATGGAGGTGTGCCGTTCAACTGACATTTAAGAGTTACATCAAGTCCTTTTAATGATAGCACGGGTTCTGGCCTTGCAATGAAAACAGGAGGCTCTGCAATAAAGAAGAAGAAGAAGAAGATACATTTAATGAGTAAATTTTTTAATGAATATGATTGCTGCAAACTATCATTAGTCAAGCTGAAAATCCTACTTCCTGCTTGCTAGAAATTGAGTTTAACCAACTTGTTTACTGCAACTAAGCTCCAGCGTGACTACTAAGACTCAGTTGTTCTGCTACTGGGCACAACCATCATGTCTCTTGCAAACTGTAGAGAAGGTGTAGCCAGGCTTTCATTTACAGCCTGCACAGCAAATATAAAACTCAACCCTTCCTGTGACAGTCTTGTGTCACTGCTTTAGACATATAAATAAAGGCTTAGCTCCTAATCTTTTACAAAAAGTAAAACATCTGCATATCAGTAATGGGGCTTTTTATTCTGTTTGGTAATCATTTGGTTAAAGAAGGAACATATTTAAAACAGGAGACAGGGCAAGTTAAGACACTTTCACCATACTATACATGAAAGTTAAGGATTTTTTTAAGATATCATTTTCATCCAATGAGGGAAGTGCCCTTGTATATATCATATCACAAACAATAAAATATTCATCATAAATCTGAAGCAGCCTATTAGGAAATGCAAGGACTAAGAACATTTATGTATCCTTCAGTTTCCTTTAGGAACTATTTGTTGTAGTAAATTAAACATGACTTTTACCTTTCACTTTTAGAGAACCACTGCAGCTGACACTGCCGGCATCATTGTGTGCTTCACAAGTGTAGTCTCCACTGTCATGAATGTTGGCATCAGCTATTTCCAACATTGCCACAGAGTCAACAAAGGACATTGCATATTTAGCACTAGGCTGGATCTCAGCATCATTCTTGAACCAAACAACTCTAATCTCAGGTGATCCACTGATTTTGCATTCAAACCTATCAGAATCTCCTTGCTTGATGACCTTTGAAGACTCCAACTTCTTTACAAAACGTGGTGGTTCTTGTGAAAAGAGATAAAAATTAATTAGCATGTTCAATAGTGGACATGAAGGCTTAGTGTAAACATTTTAATCATGCCATGTTAATTCTTTTGTGATCAGAAGTCATTGATGTCTGTATGCCTCAATTAAAGTTACAATGATTATGACTAATGTGTGGCCCTAAATAATATATATAGACATATAGTTCCAAGGGTAGCCACGGTACTCTATGATTGAAGTAAATGCCCAGGTGCTCACCCACAAAGAAATCCATATAAATCTAAAACTGGTTTAGAGGCACTCACTGGTCTTGCAGAGGAAAGAAAGATGGACCGAGCTTCATCAAAACGTTGACAGTAAAAAACAGTGCGGTTTTTGATCCTCCTCCTCTGCAAGACCCGTGAGTGCCTCTTAGCCAATTTTGTATATATATATATATATATATATATATATATATATATATATATATATATATATATGGCCTGCTCTGTATTTTTAAAGGCTAACAAATGAAAAAATGCACAAAAAGTAAAACATTTTTTAATTATTATTGTTAAGAGTACAACTGTATATGGCAGTTGCAATATTAAAAACATGGCATTTCAGATGAACAATGCAGCCTTTGTTTATCTGCAATTATTTGTTTATCTGTTCATCAACCAATGTTTGTCTGCAAGCTGAAGACTTTAATTTTTTTCAATGAAATCTCTATCCTGTAAAATATTAATAGCAAAGCTAATGCAAGAGAATCACATATTTCACATTAGGAAAATATTGAGAAATACTGTACTACGTTTACTGTAGAAGAACGCTATTTTACAAGCCATAAGATAAGGATAAAATGTTTGACACATTAAGCAAACTAATATTCTATTGTAGCTTTTATCGTAGCTTTACCTTGCACATCAAGAGAGGCTGAGCAGGAGTCTTTTCCAACTTCATTGCTGGCATAGCATGTGTAATTACCAGCATCGACCTTACTGACTTTCAGGATCTTTAACTGTGCTCTGTTTTCTGTAAAAGTGATCTTGTAGTTTCCTCCGGGCCGAATTTCTCTGTTGTCCTTTGCCCAAGAGACTTTAATTGGCTGTGTTCCAGTGACATGGCACTCAAAAACAGCAGCTTCACCAAGAGGAACATTAGTAGAATCGGGTTTTATGTCAAAGACAGGAGCTGATTTGGGTTCTGTAAGTGAAAGATAGTTAAGATTATTTCTATATGTTTGTAAAATAAAGTTCTTCTGTGTTATTAAAAAAAAAAGAAAAGATAATAATGGAAAGCAGTGGCACTCATAATTTAACAAACCTGTGAGGATAAGTTTAGCGCTGGAAGATGCAGAACCAATGGGATTTATAGCTGTGCAAGAATACTGACCAAGGTGATCAACACTAGTGCTCAAAATATGAAGAGTAGCAATGTTGTCTATATATGAAGTTTGCACATTATTGTCATCTCTCAAAAGAACACCATCCTTATACCAAGAAACCTCAATTGGTTCTGAACCATTTATTCGACAGTCAAAAGTAACAGGTAAGCCAATAGTTTCCTGAACATCTTTAACTTTCCTTGCAAATGAAGGTGCCACCTTACGCTCTGTAAAAGAATAAGGTTTATTGTCAGAAGAATTTTTCAAACCCCAAGCAGTTTTCCCCCATGCAAAAAAAAGTGTATAGTGTATAAGAGTGGTTGTAAAGATATTAATTTCACCTTGCACAGTGAAAAGAGCACTGGAAGAGGCAGATCCAACTATATTTTCTGCTTTGCAGATATATTCACCACTATCTGTCTTTTCCACCTTGTTGAAAACTAATGTGGCAATGTTATTTTTGTACTGCATTTTGTAAGCAGGGGTGGACCTTAGCTTAGTGTCTCCCTTGTACCAAGACACTTTTATCTCTGGTGTTCCTCCTACTTGACATTGTAAAGATGTAGATTCTCCAATGGTAACCTCCACTGGTTCCAGAGGTGAAATGAAATAAGGTGGTTCTAAAGAACAAAGAATTGGAATAAGAACCATTAAAAGACATTTAGCAAAAATCCTATGTTTCATTATAGTCACCTAAAAAAGTACAAACCTAAAACGGATAACAAGGCACTACATGTGTCTTGGCCAGCTTCATTTGCCACATGGCATGTGTACTCTCCATCATCCTCCTGTGTGGCATTAAAAATTTCCAGCAGGCAAGATTTTTCTGTGGTGATTATGCTACACCTCTCAGACTGGCTTATTTCTCTACCGTTCTTTCTCCATGTGACCACAATGGTTGGAGAACCCACATATGTGCATTCCAAAGTGATAGCTTTGCCTGATTCAACACTGGTGTCATTCAGTTTCTTCACAAATGTTGCTGGAGCTATTGAAGTGTTGCAAAGAAAAATATTTTACATGAGTATGAACCATACTATATTATGGCTGAAAATATGAACTAATTGTAAAACTCTTGCTAGTGGTACAACTAACCTTTCACAAGAAGATGTGTTGTACATGAGTCTTTGCCGGCATCGTTGCTTACCAAGCAAGTATAATCACCACTCTGTATTGAATCTACATTGTACAACTCCAATGCAGCAAATGAATTTTGCAAGGAGATATTACAGTTAGGTCCTGGCACCAGTTCACTGCTTCCTCTAAACCAGTTAACCTTAAATGGTGGTGTTCCTTTAATCACACTGGTAAAGGTAACATTTGAGCCTGGTAACACTTCTTGGGGATCAGGTTTCTTCACAAAAGAAGGTGGTTCTAAATACAAAGCAATGATATTGAAAAAAACATTAGATAAACTCTCTCCAAAAGCTGCAAGTTCAAGACAAAGATTGTTATAAGAAGAGTTAAGATATTTGGTATGCAATAGCAGCTTTTAAGGAGTGTTTTTCCATCAAGATTACAAATTCTACCAACCTTGGACTGTAAGGGATGCACTGCATTCATCAGTTCCTGCCACATTGGCAGCTTCACATGTATATGTTCCGACATCTGCAGCCCCCAGTGAGTTCACTGTTATGGTGCAGGTATTATCTGCAAAGGTGATATCATATTTGTCACTGCTAACAATTTTTTTGCCATTTTGGTACCAAGAGACAGAAATGGGAAGAGATCCAGAAACTTTGCATTCCAAGCGTGTAGAAGATCCCAAGACACTGTTGGTATCTTTCAGTTTTCTGGTGAAAGATGGTGGTATGGCACGATCTGTAGGAGGACAGTATGCTATAAGTGAAACCAGATACCTATCATATATAAATATATAAAATGTTAAATAATGAAAAAAAATTGTGCTAACCAAGAACATCAACTGAGACTGTACAGCTGCTTTCACCAACATCATTCATAACTTCGAAAGTGTATGCCCCGCTGTCTCCCCTGTCAGCAGAGAGAATCTTAAGCGTTGACCTCTTGTTAGAGAAGGTAATGGAGTGCTTATGATCACTCCTTATCTCCCTGGCATCTTTATACCACTTAGTTATTAACTCAGGTGAGCCAGCAACGGTACACTCAAGAGAACAGGTATCACCAGCTGTGACTCTCATTGGTTCTGGCTTCTCCACTATTCTTGCTGGTTCTGAAACAAAATTAATGTGCAGGGAAAGAAAATATAGGTTTATTTTTGACAACTATATGGTTTAAACTATATGCTAGCTAACACCTTGAATTTAGTGATGCTACTAAAAATTAGCATAAGTTACCAACCTATTAGAGAAAGTACAGATGCACATTCACGAGAGCCTACTTCATTTGTAGCCTGGCACGTGTATTTTCCTGCACTTAAGGATTCTGTGCTGGCAATTTGCAATATTGCAATGTTGTTTACATAAGAGATTCTGATATTTTCACTCTCTCTGACAATTTCTCCTTTGTCCTTTAGCCAAGTAATTGAAATGGGCTGGGAGCCCTCAGTAACTGCCTGCAACTCAGTTGCTTCACCAGAAAAGCAAGTGACGTCACTGAGCTTTTTCACGAATCGTGGTGGTTCTATAGAAGAAGACAAGTGTCCAAGGAGACTCATGAAATAAACTTTAACGGAGGAAGGCAGAACATACTTTCAAAGATAAGTTAGTATACAGTACCTTTGAACTTGATAGCACAAACACAGTTGTCACTTCCAACTTCGTTGACTGCCCTGCACTGGTATTCACCAATATCAGCTGGCTCCACATTAAGAACATGAATGCTAGCAAAGGTGTCTTTGGAAGTGAGTTTGAACTTTTTACTGCTTCGAATCTGTCGCCTATCTTTGAACCAGGCAACTTCAAAGGGTGGGGTTCCCAAAAGTTCACACTCAAAACTGACATCAACGCCTTTCAGAACCTCCACTGGACTAGGCTTTCTAACAAAAATTGGGGGTTCTAAGAATAAAACAAAAAACATTTGTTTAGGAAGCTGCTTTCTTCTATAAGGAAACGTTAGCCTATTCCATACTGCCTCCTTTATACCAGCATATGGGGTAAGCAATCAATAATTACTAAAATGGTACAGATAAATCAAGGCTCTAAAAATGTTTATATCTATCTAACTGAGACTTGAAAACACATCTCAGCTGACCTCAGGACTGGATTTCCATTAGTGGAGCCTGGATCCATCAACCTTGGGCACTAAAAGCAACAACTCTCTGCTAGATCCCTTCTACACAGAACTTTTTTTACTGGTTTTATTGGTCCTCATCCACCTTAAAATATTGTGCTAATATATAAATAGGCTCACATGAGGTGACTATATTATTACTGATAATGGGAAAAATGTGTAACCAAAGACATAAAGGCAAATACAGCCCTCTATGAGGTAAAAATTTCTGTTTTTGTCCTTCCATAACAATGTGAGCTAATAAGCTATAGGGATGGGGGAGAGGATCTAAAAAGCATTACTTTGTTTTCCATGTGACCAATTTAGACAAATATGGAGTATCAAGAAAATTAGAAATAGCATTTTAAAAGCATTTGAAATTCGAAACTGGGAGGTAGGTTCACACTCAGCTAATATACATGGACTGCTGCACCTGGAGTAGTGAATACTCTACTAAAACAATACTAAATACAGTGCACTTATTTTTTATTTAGTATTTTAAAAGCATTTAACTGTCCTTTCCATGTCTTCACTGTTACTACATAATTATAACTTTATGCTGCATTTTAATAAAATAGTTTTTTTACATAGACAAAAAGCTAATTTGCAATCTTTTTATCTATTCAGATTTACATCAATGGCTAAGTTAAGTGCCTAGACCTTAGATAACCAGTTATTAGGAACATGAGCTAGCAAGACTTTTCTTTCAAAACGATATTACATATGATTTCTGTACTTTATATATTTTAAAAAAATATATAGCTCTTTTAACGCTTATACAAAGTAATTTGATTGTACTGACTCAAATAATAAAGATACAGAAAAGATAATAATAGTAACTTGGCACCTTTTACTGTGATAGATGTACTGCAGCTTGCACTACCAGCATCATTATGAGCTTCACACGTGTAATCCCCACTGTCTTCTGGGCTGAAATCATTAATCTCAAGAAGTGCCACATTGTCAGCAAAAGATAAATTGAGCTTTTCACTTGGTTGAAGTTCTGTGTCATTTTTGTACCACACAACTCTAATTTCTGGAGATCCACTAATCTTGCAATCAAAATGGGCAGAGCCACCATATGCCACAATCCGTGAAGGTTCTAGTTTCTTTACAAACTTTGGCGGTTCTAAAGAAGTAAAGGAGAAAAGTAACTACCTGTTACATAAAATAGATTATGTAATTTTATGACTAATATGTACTGTTGTACTTTGCTATGTGTATATGCTTTCATGTAGGTTTATGTTTTAATTAATTATGAATGCTGTTTTGTATCTAGGTATCCCTGAAGAATTATTGATTGATCTGTTTATTCAGTTAATGATAAAAGCCATATGATATAGCCAACATACCCTGAATATAAAAACAAGGAGATGCACAAAAAAACAAAGAGCATACTGCTCATTCCCTTTACATTTGTTAGGCTTCTTGGAAGATATAAGAATGTATGTAAGACATTAAACATTACATGTATGACAGAATACCTTTCACACTCAATTCGGCTGAACAAGATTCTTTCCCAACATCGTTGGCTGCAAGGCAAGAGTAGATGCCAGAATCTCCTTTGCCCACTTTTATAATTCTCAGGTGAGCTGTGTTGCCAATGTATGTGATTTTATAATTTCCACCTGTTTTAATTTCTTTATTATCTTTGGTCCATAGCACCTTAATTGGCTGCGTTCCAGAAACAAGGCATTCAAAGTCTGCACTTTCCCCAAGCACAGCACCTACTGATTCCACTTTTTTATTAAAGAAAGGTGGTTTCTTTGGCTCTATAAATCAAAACAAATAGCAAAATAACTTAGTATTCCCAAAATTTTGAAGATTTATGCTGTGAGCCAGCAAGGAAACCAGCAAAGTCTGACCACAATCAGATTATGATAAAGGCACAAACCTGAGACTGTCAGCTTAGCAGAAGAAGAAGCAGTTCCGACTGCATTGGTTGCTGTGCAAGAATAGAGACCAGCATGGCCCTTCTCTGATTCCAGAATACGAAGAGTAGCTACGTTATTCACAAATGACATTTGTACGTTACTGTCCTCAGTTAAAGGTACACCATCTTTATACCAAGACACCTCAATAGGTTCTGAGCCATTAATACGGCAATCAAATTTAACTGGCTGCCCAAGTGTGACCTCCAGATCCTTCATTTTCCTGGCAAATGAAGGTGGAAGTTGACGGTCTGCAAAAAAAGGAGTATTTAAGGAAAAGTTTTTCCCCCTCAACCAAACTAAAGATAAGAGGTAAATGTATCAATTTCATAAGAAAAAATCACCTTGAACTGTAAATACCGCCTTAGAAGAAACAGATCCTACAGAATTTTCTGCTTTGCAAATATATTCACCACTATCATTTTTGTCAACTTTGCTGAAAGCAAGAGTAGCTATGTTGTTTGAAAAGTACACTTTGCAACCTGGAGTTGACCTGAGTTTTGTATCTCCTTTGTACCAAGAAACCACAATTTCGGGAGTGCCACCAACTTGACATTGCAAAGATGTTGAGTCACCAACTGTCACTTCCACATCTTCAATACTTGTAATAAAGTATGGTGGTTCTATAAAAAAACAATTTCAGTAACAAAATTGTTACCCAACCTTAAGAAAAATCTGTAAAATTATACAGCAAAAAATCACAAACACAAACCTAGAATGGTGACCACAGATTGGCAAATATCCTGCCCAGCTTCATTTTCAACCCGGCAAGTATATTCGCCGCCATCTTCTTTGGAGCTACTTAAGATTTCCAGGATGCAAGATTTTTCTGTTGTTGTTAAGTTACATCTTTCAGTTTGTACTATCTCTACGCCATCCCTTTCCCAAGTAACATAAATTGGGGGTGTGCCAGTGTATGTGCTCTCCAAAATAAATGGTTGACCAGTTTCTACATTGTAGTCTTTAATTTTCTTCACAAAGGTAGCAGGCTCTGATTTAAGAATACACAAAAGCATTAGCAAAGCTTTTGAAAATGAAGTGGCTAAAAGGAATAAGCACAGCTGAAAAAAGAGCATTACCTTTTACAAACAGTGGGGTAGTGCATGAGTCCTTTCCAGCATCGTTCGAAACCACACACGTGTAGTCTCCACTATGGGTAGTGTTCACTTCATATAATTCCAAGATGGCAGCTGAATCTTTAAATTTTATAAGACAAGCAGTTCCAGAAATAAGTTCACTGCTTCCCTTAAACCAGTGTACCTTAAAAGGAGGTGTTCCCCTAATAACACTTCTAAAAGAGGCATTCATTCCAGGTAAGACTTCAAGTGGTTCAGGCTTTGTCACAATGGAAGGTGGTTCTGAAGAATTACAACACATACCATAAGATTTAAAGCAATAAGAATACGTTTTGGTTCATTGCAGCGCATCTTTAGACTAAAGATACTTTTCTTTACAATTATAATAGATAGAGGAAGAACAATTTAATAAATAGTAAAAATAGGCTAAGACTTTTAAAAAGTAAAGAAAGATTACCCTCTGTCCCTGTAACTGAGCAGTATTACTGACCTTGGACAATTAGAGCAGCACTGCACTCATCAGTCCCAGCAATGTTTGCTGCTACACAAGTATAGCTTCCAGCATCTGATGATTCCAAGTAATTAATTTTTAAAACACAAAGACTATCAGAAAATTCAGGCTCATATTTATCGCCACTGAAGATTTTGCTTCCATTGTGAAGCCAAGTAATAGAGATAGGCAGTGATCCAGTGATTTTGCATTCCATTTGAACAGATGAACCTACTGCTGCAGTTGTTTCTTTCAATTTTTTGGTGAAAGAAGGAGATAATACACGATCTAGTCAACAAAGGCAAAAACAAATTAATGTTTTATATAAGAACTACTTACAGACATTATTATTATTATTATTAATTTGGGTAAAGCCCAGAAGATATAACAACTAACCAAGAACATCAACTGTTGCAGTGCAGGTGCTCTTTCCAACATTGTTTTTCACTTCAAAGGTATATTCTCCACTGTCACTTTTGTCTGCAGAGAGGATTTTAATTGAGGCTACCTTATTGAATAGACTGATCTTATATTTATGACTGCTGGTCAGTTCTTTGCCATCTTTAAACCAGCTGGCTGAAAGTTCTGGTGTGCCTGCCACTATGCATTCTATTATGCAGACATCACCTGCGGTGACTCTCACAGGTTCTGGCTTTTCTACTATTATTGCAGGTTCTGAAATAAAACAAAATGACAAATGATGATTTTTAAACTGATTTAACATGTATGTCAAGTAAACTAGTTCCTATCTTCTTTCTTTTCATAGTTACCTAAAACAGACACGTTTGCTATACACTCCCTCATTCCAGCATCATTTTTAATCTGGCATATATATTTTCCAGCATTAGCTGGTTCAGCCTTTCTAATCTGAAGAGTTGCAAGGTTTTCAAAGTGAGAAATCTTAATATTTTCACTCTCCCTCACGACTTCCTCCTTGTCCTTCAACCAAAGAACCGAAATAGGTTGTGAGCCCTCGATCAGTCCTTGTAATTCAAGAGGTTCACCCAAGATAACAGTTATGCTTTCAACTTTCTTCACAAATTTTGGTGGTTCTGAACAGAAAAATGCAAAGCAAAGATGAATAAAGAAAGATTTGTCAGCAAATTGTCTTTGACATCAGCTAGCGATTGAAAGAATTACCTTTAAGTTTTATATTACAAATGCAAGTATCACTTCCAATATCGTTGGAGGCCTTACAG
This sequence comes from Aquarana catesbeiana, assembly GCF_042186555.1. Taxonomy (NCBI): domain Eukaryota; kingdom Metazoa; phylum Chordata; class Amphibia; order Anura; family Ranidae; genus Aquarana; species Aquarana catesbeiana. Next base: position 326,789,256 of record NC_133329.1, on the reverse strand, counting down.
TGATAGTCTCCAATATCTGGGGCCTCAACATTAAGAATATGAACAGAAGCAAGGTGATTCTTAGAAGTTACTTTGTACTTTTTACTGCTTCTAATTTGTCTGCGATCTTTGAACCAAATCACTTCGAAAGGTGGGGTTCCCAAGAGTTCACACTCAAGACTAACATCCACGCCTTTTAAGACTTCTGTTGGACTAGGCTTCTTGCTAAAGACAGGAGGCTCTATAAAAATAATGAACATATGTTACTAAATCTTTTCTAACTTTTTCTAGCTCATAATGCGTTGCCAGCAAGCTTATCAATGCAAAGCCATATATACACTACAGTATATGTGCATGTTGATTTTTTCTTTAGATTTTTACCTATTGTAACCTATAAGAATAATTAAATATATAATATACTAATATTATATTAATATAATATAATATAATATAATATAATATATATAATATATTAATTATCATGGGCATATTTATAAGGCAGTGAATCTGATATTCAGCAAACGTTACCTGCTGGAGGATCTCCATATGTATGTGTTTTAAATGACAGAGATTCATTCTCCACTAGAGAATGTTTTGAGAAAGTCACATTCACTGCTTTATAAAAAAAGATCCCTAAAGCCTACTACATACTAGTCATTTTTTTTTTCAACCCACCCGGTTTTGACAGGGGGATGGCCCTCCCGCCAGAACACAGCCATTGATTGAAAGTGCTAATTAGATGCTGATCGGCAGACCTTTTTCAGTCATGCCCCTTGGACAGAAGCCTGCCAAACTTCTGTAGGACCGGCTGCTGTACACACGGTCCAAATATTCGATCCTTGTGTATGGCCTGTTTTAAGCTTGTTAATTATGTCCCTATAATTTGCAAACCATTGTAATTATATTGTTTTTAGCTTTATGTGTTAGTGTAACACTTTAAGCACTTTACACTTGTTTCACTTTACATTTGTTCACAATAGACTTCTCAACAGATCCTAATTTTCTTTCTAAAAAAAATATTAACATAACCTTAAGGTAGGGTTATACACTTGATCATGTATAATCCCTAAAAACTATATAGGATATTATACAAATATGCAATAATTAAGCACTCATTCACATTCTTTGTGGTGGCCTGCATTTTTCTGCACTGGCTAAATGCAGGCCACTGCTATGACACATAGAAAACATTTGTTTCTATATACTGTACCACATTCACACCACAACACGGGTGTTATGTTCAGTGCAGAAAAATGCAGCATGTGTGCATTTTTCCACAGCACACTAGTGGGATGGCACTGCATGTCACTGCACAGCAATGTGCTTCTGTGCACACACATAAATGAAGTGTTACATTGTAACATTTCAAAAAAAGTTAAAAGAAGCAAAAAATAAAAAAAAATAAAAAGTAAGCGCTGCACTCCCTACTGGAGCTGACACTAACACTGGCGTTCATGGTAAAGTGCTGCATTTTACCATGCAGGCTAGAGTGAATCTAGCCTTAAAGAGTAACTCCACTTTTCTTGAGAAAAAAAAGTGATCTCCTCTGGGCAATCTATGTACATTGCAGGGATAATAACAAACTTTTTTTTGCAGATTCCTACCTTTTGTTATTCTGAAGAAATAGCTGTTTGTTTGTCTGTGTCCATGTGTAAAATGAATGTGAATGGGCTGATTTTATCATTATCAATCAGCTGCTGTATTCGTAGAGTTCTAATGAGGAAAGTGGCAGGATCTTCATCCCTTTAAACATGATTTATCTTACCAAAAATGACATTTTTGTTGCAGGGATGCCCAAAATTTGACTTGTATCTTAGTGCAGACGTCTGGGAAAATCGGTGAGCCATCCACACAAGCAAGACAGAAAAAAAAGAACCCATGCACACAATATAGTTTAGCAAGTTAAACAAATAGCTATTTATTGAGTAAACAATAAGTAATGGACTCACAAGTGGGTAAAGCAAAGTGTATCCCAAAGGGGCAGAAAAGTCACTCGGATGTGCCATAGGGAGCTTTGTGGAGCTTCATCTCACTAGGATACAATCCAAGTGTCCGGGCTTTCTTTAACAGTGGCAATCTGTGCAGCCTGGCAAATCCAGCTTCTGCAGGGCTTCTCCCCAGCTGGAGCTTGGCAAACATCTCTGAAGACCGACTCCCCATGGTAAATCTGGGTGACTCTTCTGCCCTTTTGGGATACACTATGCTCTGCCCATTGGGTCACTTCTGAAGGCATTACTTATTGTTTACATAAAAAATATCTTTACTTGTTTACTTATTTAACTTACTTTATTTTACTTACTTAACTTTCTACACTATATCCTGTGCTCGGATTCTTTCTATGTTTTCTGTTTTACATGTCTCTCTGCTGGGTGGCCCCTCTGGCCACCCAGCAGCACTGGACTCTGATGTAGAACAGCTGCATATTGTATAATGCCTGGGCACCCATAACCATTCAAATAATATTGGACATTGCTTATGATGCCATGCATTGTACTGCGGTACATTAGCAGATTGCATTTGTACTTTTATTAATTTTAATTTTATTTCTTTTATCTAATTAGATTTATCTATGCCCAGTTTAAATTATTATTATCATTATATACTATATACTACATCATAAATCATACTTTTGATTATATCTGGCTATTGGTGATGTGCTCTCAGCAGTTCTATTATCCTTTATTGTGTATATCACACAAGCAAGAAATTACATTTCTTGGTGGCGTTTTGTACACCATCTGTGTACAAAATGCTTACAGGTTGCCATAATTGCATTTTACAAAAAAAATGACCGCACTGCAGATTGAAAAAAAAGGTAATTTCTAATAACATTCAAATGCAACATGACTTATGTAGCAATTGTATATGCTATATTATTTATTCTTGTTTTTTTTGCTATTTTTTCCCATGAAAGTGGCGTTACCCTTTAAAGCTGAATTCTATTCAGATATAGCAAAATACCAGTTAATGTAGTCATGTAATAATTTAAAAAAAGGCATTTTGAATATAACTAAATGTAAGTATCTGACTCCATCTTTATATTTGCCTCCCTTATTGCCCAGCACAGGGATTGCCAGCACTAGCAGTCAATCTGACCCTGTTGTAGTGAATGTGTATTGACGGGGAATGAGCAGACAAGAAGAGGGAGTGGAGTGAGCAGAAGGAATACTTGTTTTGCTACTTCTCTTTTGTCAGTATAGGGGTGTGTACTAGGCCAAGTTGTGCGGTATTTTCTAGCAGGGATATATGGATTAAAAAATTGGCAGCATGGAATTGCAAATCTTTTGGCAGGCTAAATATCTACCATGCCTGTGTTTTTAACTGAATATTTACTTGCTTGCCTAGAGTTTAAAAAATAAATAAAGTGCGCTAATTATATGAAAATACACACATAGATGTGAATACATGTGGGTAGTAGTAAAAACCACAATCTACTGAGAGCAAGTAAATGACTCCATGAGTGGTAAAAATATATAAGTGCAAAACATAAAAACTCAAATAAAAAGAAGAAACAAAAAATGTGTACATGTGAAATACAATGATATTAATAGCGTGAAAATCTGAAAATCAAACAAACTCAGTCCATGGGTTCAAATATAAAAAGTTCATCAGTGAAAAAAAGCTTCCATCCACTATACAGCTCAGCAGCAAATAATCCCCCTATGAGTGGATTGACAAGGGAGAGAGATGTGCAGGATGGTGCAAATCCACTGGCGGTGACTCCAATAAGTAAGAAAGTGATAAAGGTGGACTCTTACCCTCCGTGTTGGACCCCCTCCTTGGCAGGGTCTATCAGGCCTGCAGATTTTTGCCCTCTGCAGGGACCATGTAATGAGAAGATCTCCCCAGCAGCTGTTAGGAATGTTTGTCAATCCACTCATAGGGGGATTAGTTGCTGCTGAGCTGTATAGTGGATGGAAGCTTTTTTTCACTGATGAACTTTTTATATTTGAACCCATGGACTGAGTTTGTTTGATTTTCAGATTTTCACGCTATTAATATCATTGTATTTCACATGTACACATTTTTTGTTTCTTCTTTTTATTTGAGTTTTTATGTTTTGCACTTATATATTTTTACCACTCATGGAGTCATTTACTTGCTCTCAGTAGATTGTGGTTTTTACTACTACCCACATGTATTCACATCTATGTGTGTATTTTCATATAATTAGCGCACTTTATTTATTTTTTATTTTTCATGGTATACACAGATATTGGTGTATTTTGTGTGCAGCTTTTACCTTTGACCTTTTTTGCTCTGCAGCGCAGTTTTTCTTTTTATTTTTGAACCTTGCCTAGAGTTTAGCATTGACATTATGACCCATGGCTATAAGATATTTAAATCCAACTATAGACAAAACATTGATTTATTTTCCAGTTTTGGATAAAGTGGGAAACGTTTGGGACCTCTGTCAAGTTATTATTTTTGTCTTTAATCCCACTGATGAGATTTCCCTTTTCTGTCCCTGAAATACCTGTTCCTACAGGACTAAATTAGAGCAATGGGTTTCCACAGAAGCAGTAAAAACACAGGCTTGAACCCCTCCCCTCTTTATTGCCAGTAGGCACAGTTTTTTTAAAGAAGAAAGTTTGTATATCTCTTCTGACAAAAAACATTTTTGGTAAATGAGCATAGCCTGCTGAGCAGTTCACTCTCAGGGTCTTTGGAGCCCGGTATCAGGATGCATGTGCTTGAGTTGCATCATTGACAGGTGCTCCATGCTTGAAGAAGAAGAAGCCAGCAGCAGAAGAAGTATTCAGCGAAGATGGCACTAGTAGCTGTGGAGTAGCGAGGGAAAGTGTGGAGTTGTCATGACTAGTACACTGCATACTCAGATATACCTTTACTGCAGCCCTCATTTCTCCTTAAGAGAGGAATGCAGGAAAAGGAGCTGGAATCTACCTCTTGTTTGAACAGAGATGGCGTATGTAACTCATAAACATGTATGTGTGCCAAACTATGTTTTGGCCAAATAAGCAAATCTTAATTTTGTGCCACCTCACTTGCAATGCCTAACTGTGAACTAGCAAGATAAATATGCATGATTTCATAGTAAACTTTAAGTTTTCTGAAAGCCCATTCACTTCATGTTATGTAACGCACTAACAAGAGTTGGATTCAGACAGCTCATTGAAATCAATGTACTTCTGAAGCATAAAATCGCCCCAATTATCGGACACATCACAAAGTGCACTATGGTGCAACACATGTGTTGTCCTAGTGCATTGGGGTGCTATTTAAAATGAATAGCACTATAATGCATCAACGAATGTAATGTGCATTGTAGTAATATATGCTTTGCAACAACACTTATAAGTGTTATAATATATATATATATATATATATATATATATATATATATATATATATATATATATATGTAAGTAAGATATAAGTAAGTCCTCAGTGAGGATGCACACTAAAGATGCATGCGCAGCATAAGCCATGTTGGTGAGTCCATAACTCTAAAAGTCAGCTGAGCATACTTTGGAAGGCATTTCTGACCTTTGACTACAATCTTGATACTGGAGCTGGCGCTGCCAGCATCATTGTTGGCTTCACAGGTGTAGTCTCCGCTATCTTCGATTCTGAGGTTGTTGATTTCAAGAACTGGTATAAAGTCAATGAAAGATATTGTATACTTCTCATTTGCCTTAATTTCACTGTCGTTTTTGTACCAGGTGATTTTGATCTCTGGGGATCCACTGATCTTGCACTCACAGCGGACAGAATCCCCTTGTTTGGTTACTTTTGTTGACTCTAACTTCTTGATAAACTTTGGTGGTTCTATAAAACCAAAAGGGAAAAAGACAATTAGAATTGAATTCAACAACAATGGTAAGCGGATGTTGAACCTGAGGAAGTGGTGGTTACAGATGTGTAGTGCTACACAGTAGTCGAGCTCAAAAGAGTAAATAAACACTTAAACATAAAGTAAGACAAACATACAGATGACAAAATTAAAGCAAATCCTCGCACCTGTTACAACCAACATTGCACTACAAGTGTCGCTACCAACATCATTGGTAACTTGGCATGTATAGCGTCCAGTGCTTGAGCCATCCACTGTGAAAAGATTTAAGAAACCTATTGACCCTTCCATTCCAAGGAAACACTTAGGTCCAGAAAAGAGTTCCACATCTTCTTTAAACCATTTAATTGCAAATGGTGGTGTTCCTTTTACTTCAACTTTGAAATCCACCAAAGAATCGGGTATTGCCTTTTGACTCTCAGGTTTTAAAATGAAGCTCGGAGGTTCTAAGATGTTGGAAAAAGAGTGTTTAAATATTTTGGATTGTATATTTTCCTGAAATAATTGACTTTTAGTAAGATGTGTTTACACCATTGCACACCATATTCTATTTACAAAAGCCTATATTTTAAGATTGTTGTTATAATTCAAAAGCGACGAGATTATTAAATGGAATTAAAGAAAAAAGAAAGAAAAAATCACTTCAAACCTTTTACAGTCAAGATAGCACCACATTCAGCGCTTCCTGCCACGTTCATTACTTTGCATTTGTATTTGCCACTGTCCGATACATCTATGTCAGCAGTGGTCAAAGATACTACATTTTCATGACAAACCAGCCTGTGCTTTGCGCTGTGCAAGATTTCACTCCCATCTTTGAACCATTGTGCATTTATAGGCAATGAACCAGCAACTTTGCATTCCATCTGAATGGAGGATCCAAGAACCTTATCCATCTTTGTTAACTTTTTTGTAAAAGATGGAGGAATAGCTTGATCTGTCCAATAAAAGAATATAGCCAGTTATTTATCTTCACGGGCTAATGGAATACTTTCTGGCAAATGCAAAAAAAATTAATTATAATACAAACCTAGAACAGTTACAAAAGCTGTACAACTACTGGTTCCAAAGTCGTTTTCAACCTTAAACATATATTCTCCGCTATCGTCTTTGCTTGCAGATTGAATCCTCAAGCTGGATACGTTATCCTCAAAGCTTAGGGTATAAAATCTGCTTGGCATAATCTGTCTGCCTTCTTTGTACCACTTGACTTGGAGCTCTGGTGTCCCAGCCACAGTACTATACAAAGTCACTGGATCTCTTTCGGTTACATTTACTGATTTGGGTCTCTCGACTATCTGTGCAGGCTCTGTGTTTCAAATTAAATGTAAAATGATAAAAAAAATTAAAAAGGATTTGTTTTATAATTTCAATAACTAAATTAAGTAATATGTGATATTTAATAGCCTAGCACTAACCTTGAGCTATAAGAGAGGCAAAACATTTTTCTGTGCCTGATTCATTGGAAGCTTGGCAAGTATATCTACCAGTATGACTGACATCAACAGTCCTGATATAGAGAGTAGCAATGTTGTTCTCAAAGGTAATTTGGGTATTGTTATCTTGCTCTACAACTTTATCTCCTTTTATCCAAGACACTGTTATAGGGTCAGAACCTGCTATAGCACATTGAAAAACAGCAGCGCTTCCAAGGATTGTGGTAGCATTTTCTATCTTCTGGACAAAGGTTGGGGGATCTAAATAAAACAAAGCCATTAAAATGTGGTTCAAATTAGTTCTCTAGTTATAGAGAAATAAAGAAATAGAGAATAACCTATGGTATTTTTTGCAACTAACCTTTCAAATGTACTGAAGCACTGCAATAACAGCCTCCAGCTTCGTTTGATATTGTACACTGGTATTCACCAGCATCTGAATAGTCAACATTGAAAATGTGCAGCTCAAATACTGATTCCTTTTGAACCGATGAGTACTTTTTACCACTCCGAATCTCCTTTTTGTTCTTTGAAAAAGTTACATCGAATGGTGGTGTGCCCAGAACTTCACAGAATAACTTCACATCAGAAGCTTTCACTACTTCAACTGGCTCAAATACAGTTTTAAAAGTGGGGGCCTCTACAATTTAACAAATAGAGTGACTTATTAAAAATTAGAAAACATATAAACTATTGATAAAAGTATTAAATATATAAGGACTAATAACTAACCTTTTACTTTAACATCAATGCTGCAGCTCTCACTACCTGCCTCATTGGTGGCCTCACAAACATATATTCCAGTGTCTTCAATAGTAGAATTGATAATATCAAGAGTAGCTATTCCATCTACAAATGAAATACCGTATCTGCCACTTGTCATAATGTCATTTCCATCCAAGTACCAAGTAACCTTGATTTCAGGTGTGCCAGTTATTTGACACTGGAAAGTTGTTGACTCTCCTTTCCTTAACAACAAGATTGGGCTTGGCTTCTTAACAAACCATGGGGGCTCTAAATATAGATAAAATATTTAGGTTTATATCAATAACATTCTAAAATAAGATGAACTAGGCTTAGGTATGATAGAAAAGAATGCAAACCTTTTACAAACAGCTTTGCTTTACAAGTTGCTGTGCCAACATCATTGCTAGCTTGAACTGTGTAACTTCCAGAATCAGCAACTTTAGCCGATAACAGTTCAAGGATACTTGAAGATTCATCCTTCCAAACTGATCGATTTGCTCCTGAAAGGAGTTCCTTGCTATCCTTAAACCATTTGATTACCATTGGAGTGGTGCCATTCAAAACAGTTTTAAACTGAACTCTAGACCCTGGTAGAGTGTCTTGTGACTGAGGCTTTTCAATAAAATATGGAGGTTCTAAAATAAGTAAATAAGAAATTGTTAAACAAAAGTTTTGCTAAATTTGTTAAATAAGGGGCTCTGTCTGAAATGAAATAATAAGGAATGCAAACCTTTCACAGTTAAATATCCACTGCATTGACTCTTCCCTGCCTTATTTGTGGCAGTGCATGTGTAGGTACCACTGTCTAATCCTTCTAATTCATTGATCTCCATGAATGCTATATTATCGTGGAAGGAATATTTGTGCTTTCCGCTAGGCTGAATTTCTTTGTCATCCTTTAACCATTTCACAGTTATCGGATGTGAGCCAGAAACTATACATTCAAGATTAACAAAAGACCCTTTGACACTGTCCATTTTTTTCAGTTTCTTTGTAAATGATGGTGGGATTATTAGATCTAATTAACACAGAAGAAATAAACACCGAGTTAGTTACAAATTAAATTTGTTCAAAGGGAAAAATATATATAATGAAGGAAAAATATATCTCTATACTAACCTAATACATTGACAGAAGCAGTGCAAGAGCTTCTACCAACATCATTCTGCACCTCAAATGTATACTCTCCGCTATCATTTTTGTCCGCTGAAGCAATTTTCAAAATGGATACATTTTCAGTAAAACTAATTTTATGTTTTGGACCAAATTTTAGCTCTTTTCCATCTTTGAACCATTTGGCGGTGATTTCTTTAGTACCAGAAAATTTACATTGCAATGTCGCAGGGTCACCTTCTGTGACATCGACAGATGCAGCCTTGTCAATAATTGTGGCAGGTTCTGTTGTTAAAGAAGGATAATATAATTTAGAACTTGTTTACAGTTTGGTTGTTTTTTTTAACGTTTTTAAAAGCAGAGAATGAAAGGGACCAACCTTTAACTGCTAGCATTGCAGAGCATCGTTGAACGCCTGCATCATTTTTGGCTTCACATGTATACTTGCCCCCAAGGTTGCTTTTAACAGAAGTTATGTGTAGTGTGGCTACATTGTTTTTAAATATTGCTTTTATGTTTTCATCTTCCATAACTTCATCATTGTCTTTCCACCATGATATGGAGATGGGCTGTGAACCTTTAACAGAACATTGGAAGGCAACCATTCCTCCAATGAGGGAACTAAGATTTTCAATCTTCCTTGTAAAAGTGGGGGGTTCTGACAGATAGATGAAGAGTTGTAAGACAGAATTTACAACTATGCTAAATTTTTAAAACAAAATGTCTTATTACATTTTTTTTGGCGCTACTAACCTTTTAGAGTCACAAGTGAACTACAAAGACAGCTTCCAACGTCGTTAAACACCCTACACTGGAATTCTCCTGTATCCATGGAGTCAAACCTTAGAATGTTGAGGCTTAGTAAATTTTCCTGGAAAAAGGTTTTGTACTTCCTACTACTCCGAATAGGTTTGTTGTCCTTGAACCATGAAACCTCAAATGGAGCTGAGCCTACCAATGCGCCTTCCAAAGTAACATCGGAATCTCTCATTACTTCAATATTTTGAAACTCTTTTACAAAAGATGGAGGTTCTGTATTTTAAGAGAAATGCCTTTCAGTAAATAAAATGTTTTAAAAATAAATAAGAGTATATAAAAGAAGAGTAAAGAAGAAGTAGTGACTTTAACACACCTTTAACTATGACAGTACAGCTGCATGTATCTGTACCAGCCTCATTTTTAGCTTGGCATACATATTCACCAACGTCTTCAAGACTTATGCTATAAATTCTAAGAGCTGCTACAGAGTTCAGGAATGACATACTGCAAACGTCACTTTCTTTAATTTCCTTGTCATTTTTAAACCAGGTAATACTAATAGTTGGTGTTCCAGCTACTTTACATTCAAGTTGTACAGAATCACCCTTTTTGAAAAGCTGTGATGGGTCTAGCTTCTCAACAAATGTTGCTGGCTCTGTAGAATTTAAAAAATAGTTAAAAAAAGAGAAACTTGTGGTAAAAGAGTTAAAGATGGTATGCGTAGCTGTAAAAACAAAGAAGAAGTCAAACCTTTTACAAATAAGTTTGCACTGCATTCCACAGCGCCAGCCTTGTTGCTGACTTTGCAGACATAGTTTCCTGATTCTGATGTTTTAACTGCATAGAGTTCCAAAGAGCTGCTGGTGTTCTCTTTAGCAATGTAGCAAGAACCTCCAGTTTTAAGTTCATCCACACCTTTAAACCATCTTATAGACAGAGGTGGTGTTCCCTTAAAAGTGGTCTTCAGACACACAGTTGATCCTGGCAGGGTATCTTGTGAAACTGATTTGGTTAGGAAGCTTGGAGGTTCTAAATGTATGAAGAACAGATATTGTAAAATTAAAAACCTTAAAGAAGCATTAATGAGTATTGAAACTAAAGGTAGCAGGAAAAGGTTTATGAACCAAACCTTTAACAGAAAGCGTTCCTTTGGATTCCTTGCTTCCTGCAGAATTTGTTGCTTTACACGTATAAATTCCAGCATCACTCAGTTCTAGTCGACTTAGCTCCAAAGAGGCAGTACCTTCCACGAATGATATCTTATACTTGTCTGGAGTAAGTTCTTCCCCATTTTTAAACCATGCAATTTTCATGGGCAAAGAACCAGAGACTTTGCACTCCAATCGACATGGCACATTTATTACATTGTCAATATCTTTCAATGCTTTAGTAAAAGATGGGGCAATAGTTCGATCTGTTTATGATAGAAATATATAGGTTTATCACCAAATTGTTTAACATACTGAAAACTATGCCAACTGTACTAATTCTAATTTCAAGAACTATGTGTTATACTAACCCAATACTGTAAAAGTGATCTTGCAGCTGTTACTACCAACATCATTGGACACCTCAAATGAATATTCTCCACTGTCCTGAATTTCAGCAGAGTAAAACTTCAAGGTGGCAACATTATTTTTAAAACTGATCCTATACTTTTTGCCAGAAGTTATCTCCTTCCCTTGCCTTAGCCATTTAACTTTAAGTTCAGGTGTGCCCGATACGGTGCAATCCAAAGTGGCAGGATCTCCCGAAGTCACTTGGATTAATTCAGCTTTTTCGATTATCTTGGCTGGTTCTAAAATAAAGTTAAATAATGTCATAAACATGTCTCAGCTTACTGGAAATAGTTGTTGATCTGAAAGATATAGTAAAGGAATCACTAACTGACCTTTTACCAATAATTCTCCAAAGCAACTTTGGCTTCCTGCTTCATTTTCAGCCACACAAGTGTATTTTCCAGCACTGTTAACTTGCACACTGCTGATATGAAGAGTGGCAATATTATTGTCAAATGTGATTTTGACTTTATTATCTTCTCTGACAACATCTCTTCCTTTCATCCAAGTTACCGTGATGACCTCAGAGCCTTTTAATATGGCTTGTAGGGAAACATTGTTGCCAACTATAGCAGTGACATTTTCAACCTTCTTCACAAATGATGGTGGTTCTAGTTTGAAAGACAGCAGTAAATCTGAGAATTCCTTCATTTTTAAAAAACTGCTATGGTCACATAAATACTAGTACTTTGTTGACCTTAAAATGTTAGTACTAGTGTTATTTATTGACAGGTGATGTCAGTGCTCAGTTCACCGATTAGAGGGATTAGTCTGCTCTCCTATTAAGTTATGTTTGTGCATTTGCACCCACTCTAAGGAGTTATTGGAATGCTAAGTATTAGCAACATGTCTGATGCAGAAGTGAAATTTAAAATCTCAACTCCATCTAAAGCATTTTTCTGCTTTGGGGAGCGTGGGAACGGTCAATCTCTATCAATTTTTTATTACTGTCTGTGTCACTGCTAAATTTTTCAAGTTGCACACCATACAGTATATGAACTTAAGTAGTATTTGGTGCACAAGACAGATAGTATGATAAACCAACAAGGCAACAACCAACATAGGACACCAGCACACCTTAGTTTTTCATTCATGAGACTATACTGACATATAAGTTACCAGTAAAACGTCAAGGTTTTAAAACTAAAAGGTTGCTTTGCATTTTTACTAGTTATATGCATTCAAATTATTTAATATATGAAGAATGAAGATGTGCTGATGACATACATTTCTATTGGCCAGGGAGAGTTCATCTTACTTTCTGCACCAATAAAAGCCTGATAGAGGCTCCAGCATCACTATTCTCTTTAAAAAAATACCCCTCACCTCCTTCCACAATGATATCATTAGCAGAACAGGCAATAATAGCAAATCTCTCCAGTGAGAACACAGACAGCACAAAAAAAAAAAAGTTTGTGCTATTTCCCCTATCTATCTACTTAAAGACGCCCACTATATACTGCAGCGGGGTGGCTTTTTTGCATGTAACGACATACCTGTACATCATTTTGTGCAATAGATAATGTGGGTGGGTCTGCCAGCCACCCACGATCACTCCCCAGAAAGATAGAATAGCGGTCTGCTGATGTAAACAAGGCAGACTGCCGTTCTGTCAAAGATGAACACAGTGATCTTGTGTTCCTGCTAATCAGGAACACGGATCACTCTTTTCATTTAGTGAGTCCATCCCCCACACAGTTAGAACGCATCCCCTAGGGACACACTTAACCCTTTGATCGCTCCTGGTATTAATCCTTTCCCTGCCAGTGTCATTAGTACAGTAACAGTGCATATTTTTAGCCATTACTAGTAAAACATAAAAATGCCATAAATCTATCCCCTAGTTTGTAGACGCTATAACTTTTGCGCAAACCAATCAATATACACGTATTGGGATTTTTTTAACCAAAAATATGTATCAGAATACATATTGGCCGAAATTGATGAAATTGATGAAGAAATTTGATTTTTTTAAATTTTATTGGATATGTTTTCTAGCAGAAAGTAAAAAATATTGTGTTTTTTTCAAAATTGTCAGTCTTTGTTTCTAGCGCAAAAAATAAAAACCAGAGAGGTGATAAAATACCACCAAAAGAAAGCTTTATTTGTGGGAGAAAAAGGACACCAATTTTATTTGGGTACACCATCACACGACCGTGCAGTTGTCAGTTAAAGAAACGCAGTGCCGTATCACAAAAAAATGACCTGTCATTAAGAGGTAAAACCTTCTGGGGTTGAAGTGGTTAAAATGTAGCTTTAAAAGTCTTGTGCATGTGTCAAAACAGATCCCATGAAGGAGCAAAGATGACCCTGAGCAAGAGGCAATGATATGTCACTGATCATAATGCCCCTAATTTATTTTGCTGATCAAATTCTCTGAAAGAGAAACTATTTTGAATGTAGAAGCACAGTATGTTAAGCAGCAACCCAAGTTTTTCTTATAATAAAACTTTCCAGAATTAGGCAGGTTTGGTTCCTTGAGTTTATAAACTTGACCTATATTTTGACTAAAAATATTTATGTATTAAAGTTCTTGTATAGGCCAGAGGTCAAATTTAGGGCACAGAAAAGGCTTGATGGTTTCACTTCTCAAGTAGTAGATCTGCAACTGCGTATTAGCTGCAGGCGGTAAGATAAGAGATATTAGTAGTTAAAGATACTGAAGATATTGGTTGGTCATTGAAGAGGTATAGAGGTGTTAGAAGCAAAAAGAATCTTTTTTTTTTTCTGAAAGAAGACGATGAAAATGAATACTAGCCCAATACTAACCTTTAAGCCTGTATGATGCACTGCAGTTGCACTTTCCCACTTCATTGGCAACAACACACTCATATTCACCAACATCTGCACTATTAAATGATGAGATTTCCAGACAAGCAAAAGACTTTTGATATATGAGCCTGTACTTTTTACTGCTTCGTATCTGTTTCTTATCTTTGTACCAGCTAATTTCAAAAGGTCCAGTACCAGATACTTCACACTGAAGAGTAGCACTTGATCCTTTAACTATTTCTGCTGGTTCAAGTGTTTTGATGAAAGAAGGAGGCTCTAGAAGAGTATTAGATTATCAAATGATTATTACAGAAACAGAATACATTTATAAATATTATCTAACAACTACGTAGAATCAACAAACAAACCTTTAACAATAATTTCAGAAGTGCAGCTTTCGCAGCCAGCATCATTTAGAGCTTCACAAGTGTAACTTCCACTATCATCAACTTTCATATTTGTGATATCTAATACAGCATCTGAGTTGTTGAAAGCCATTCTAAACATTTCACTTGGTGTAATTGCTGTGTTGTTCTTGTACCAAGTGACATGGATATCAGGCGAACCTTTAATTTTGCACTGTAAATGTGCTGACTCTCCCTGTCTTAACAAATAAGAGGGTTCCACCTTCTTCACAAAAGATGGTGGCTCTATAGAAAAAAAAAAACATTACAAATAGAATAAGCTGAAATAGAAGAAAACGTTTTTTCTTGTTAACAGGTTTTATGAAGAAGATGAAGAAGAAGAAGGTGAGGAAGAAGATGGTTTCTTAGATCTTGCAAAGTTCAGCCATTTGGGCCATAATTTTGTTCAGCCATATAGAACATTCACACTTGCTTAAATAGTATTTGATAAACATCATTCAGTCATACATACATACATAAAGTGTATTGCAGACAAGACAAGTACAAGACAGTTTACAACAAGCTTAATCTAACTTAGTATATGGTATGTTAAAACAAATGTTCTGGGAAAATAAGTTAGCTATTGTGTCCCTTGGTCGCACACTTTTAAAGCTGTGATATGAATGATATGTGTAAGTGTATTTGGTTTTTCTTACCTCGTATTGTAACAACTGAGGAAGAAGAGCTGCTTCCTGCATCATTTGTTGCAGTGCACATGTAATTTCCAGAATCCTTTATCTTAGCCACTGGTATTTCAAGAGAAGCCACTTTGTCTTCAAAATAGATTTTATAATCCTTCCCTGGAAGGAGTTTGTGGCCATCTTTTGTCCAGGCTACTGTTACTTTTCTGTCTTCGTCTACCTGGCACTCAAGGCGAATAGTTTTGTTCACAGCAGAACGCAAAGGTTCCAATTCTTTAATGAAGTGTGGCTTGTCGATAACTATCAGTTCTGCCTGGCAGGTGTCTGTTCCAAACTTGTTAGATGCTTTGCAAGAATAGATGCCTTTGTTGGTAGTGGCAAGATTCAAGAGCTCTAGAACATGCTTGTTGTTTATGGCTGAGACAAGAATGTTCTCTGAAGAGGAGATGGGAAGTCCATCTTTCTGCCATATTGTATCAATAACTGGTGTACCTGATACTGTTGCTTGGAACTTAGCTTTTTTACTCACAAAAGAGGTAACAGACTCTGGTCTAGTTATAAAAGATGGAGGGAAGGCTTCTGCAAAGAAAACAGAGGTTTCAGTATTTCATCAGTATGTGAAAACCACAGAGTTTATGCCAAAAAGTAAGAAACCTACAAATGGAAATTCTAAAATTGCAGTTACAGTATACAGTGTATTATATTAAGATAAAAAGAAGCTGTTCTAAGATGATACACACACACACACTCTCTCTAAAGAAGCCAAACACTTTTGACTCTTTCTTTCTTGAATATTGTGCAAGCATTTTAAGTAATAATAATTATTAAGAATTTAGAAAGTTGGCCAGAACATCATATGATAATGATATCCCAGATAGCAAAGGATAACTCGCCACAAATTTGTGGCAGTGTTGAATTGTAAGTCTTTTTAACTGTCTGCACATTTTCACTGGCAAGCTGTACACTTGCAAAGCACTTAAAGCACAAGTACAAGTTCTAGTTGACACTTTTCCAATTTGTAGCACATTTGCGTGGCAAATCTCTACAGTAGTATGAACAAAGTTGCAGTGGTGAGTCTACAGCAAGAGCTCTGCAAGTCACAGTGACCCCTGTGGTGGGATGACTATTGCACAACATAACTGAACCAGAACTTGCAGCAGACTTGCAGAATGTTTGCAAAGAAATTTGATCTGGAGTCATGCAATGCGGACTTGCTGCAATTGTGCAACAAACAAGCCTGGCAAGTCTAGCAATAGCTTAGCATTTTTAAACTTGCAACTCAATTGCTTGCCAATTTGGGGTGTATTCAGCCACTATTCAGCCACTGCATGGCTTCAAAATGTAATATCAGCAATTGTTACACTGTGAAAGCCAAAAGAACTCGAAATGGAGGCGTCACTAATAAACCTAATTTATGCAACATACCCAAACCATATTTAAGCTTCTAAACTTAACAGTTCAAATTCAGATCCAGATATTCTTTTAACTATCCAAAGGTCTTTTTTTAAGTCTATTAATGAGAAAAACGTTTAAAAAGTAGTAAAGACTGAGATTCAGAAAAAGGATATTTTTTTATCAACCCAAAGAAACCTTTTTCCAGAATATAAATAGCACTCACTTACCTTTATTGTCATGAATATTCCACAGAAATAAATATATACTTAAAAGAAAACATATGTGTAAATGTATGTGTGTTTTTTTCATGTAACTGACATTTACTCACCAGTCACAGTTAAGGTTGCAGTGGTGCTTATGCTACCAAACTCATTGGAAGCTTTGCACGAGTATTCACCACAGTCAACAACTTGTGGTCTAAGGACCTCAAGAGTTGAAAGGTAGTTTGATGTCTTCAGAGAGTATTTTTCACTTTCATAGATTTCCCGTCCAGACTTGAACCACTGGAATCTAACGTTGGGTGCAGGTTCTGTCTCACAGGTAAAAAATGCAGAGTGCCCAACTGCTGCTTCTACAGACTCGAGCCTCCTCTTCAGCACAGGAGCTAAAGACAACAAGGGAGAAAAAAAACTAAGTATATTCTTAGAGGAAATGGTACATTTAAAATAAAACTTTACTTGAAAGTGGAGTGCCTATTTCAGGAAAAGTGAAGGGAAAATGGCTGTGCGGATAAAAGGTAATTGTTAGCAGTTTACATCATATTACATGGGAGCTCCAGTTTAAAGAAGTTTAATCAAATTCTACTGCAAAATGGTGTAAACATGCACAAAAAATGTGGCTTATCAAAAGGAAACACATCAGCTGAAAGTGAAAAGTCATTTTTTTATTATTCCTGCAAGTGGTAACTAATACAAATTTAAAAGAAAACAAATAATTTAAATTTACAGCATGCATTTACCTATTTTAAATGAGGTTGGGAAATGAAAAAAAGCACAGAGAATTAAACACCTTAATAGTGAAGATAAAATGTGCCAATAATATAACTGAGTGGATTTGTGGATATGGGGATGGATATAATAAAATAAGTAAACAGTTAGTACTGACTGTGACTGTATAGCGCAGGGATATGCAATTAGTGGACCTCCAGCTGTTGCAGAACTACAAGTCCCATGAGGTATAGCAAGACTCTGACAGTCACAAAAATGACACTTAAAGGCAGAGCCATGATGGGACTTGTAGTTTTGCAACAGCTGGAGGTCCGCTAATTGCATATCCCTGGTATAGCATAACATTGAGTTATCAAAGGTCTCTATCTCTCCACAAATCAAAAAGAATAAATAAGAGAGGCTGGTAAAAATCGGTTTTAGATGCAAATTCTCTATTGAAATTTGATGTGCGAAATGTCAGTTATTTGGAGGTCTGTCTTATTTTTAGCATAAAACATTTTGTTACTTCAGTCATTAAGGTTACAATATAAAAAAACCTTTGATAAACACAAGTCGAACATACACATACAAAAAATGATATAACATATACTGTAACAGTTAAAAAAAGGGTAGTACATGAAAGGATGATTAGAACAGCAATGGCGTCTACATTTTACTATGTGGTAAAGTGAAGTTAAGTTTAGTGAAATGAAAACGCGTTCTTTTCAAATATCCAGTCTTGCACAGGGGGTTATTTTGTTCTTTATCTCCAACCTAAAATAACGTTGCTGTTTAAAAAAGGAAAGTCCAAAAAAAATGGCTCTGAAAACTTAACCCAGCTGTCTTTTTTACCCACAGTTACATTTTCAGCGTTCAACTCTTCTGGTAGTGTTAAATGCCTGCTTCCCAAGTAAACCACTGTGGTTCTATCTGCTGGCTGTATGTCACTTGCCTTTTAATGGCAAATTTGCTGCAAAAGTAGCAAGTCTCAACATGTTTGTGGTTTTCTTATATTTGATGATTCAAACTTAAAGTCAGTCTTGCTTTTGTCTACTAATGGCAAAATAGAAGTTTCCAAGGTAAATACAATGTTTTTAAAGTTTCCAGCTCACTCAGGTATCCCCCTTTCATGAAAAAATACAAACAGCTCAGCTATAGATTAGATGGGATGGCTTATATTTAAAAGAGTAGAAGGAAAATGTAATAGTATGCTAATAAATCATGGTAATGCACTGACTATTTACATGAGGCGTTAGTCTAATAAAAAGTGTCATTAGATCAACCCTGCAGCATAGGAAAAGGCAACATTCTGAAATTCAATTTGTGGAACAAATTTCAAATGTTTTTTTATTGGCTTGATAAAGAATTTAACATTTTATGAGTTGTCAAGTGTTGCCTTCTCCTGCATTAAAATACTGCGTAATAGTGTTGTTGTTAGCAGAAAAGTGGTAAATTACTATCCCCATAATCCAACCTCTTTTAACAACTGTAAGTTGAGCTGATGTTGTTGATTTGCCAGCGTCATTCAAAGCCTCACAGGTATATTCTCCTTGATGTATATCCATTTGTACTTTGCTGATTACTAATGTATAGGTATCATTATGTTGCAAACACTTGAACTCTATGCCTGAAGACAATAGTCTATCATTAAAGTACCAGTTAACAGTCTTAGCACTTTTTATAACTGTGTTGAAGGTAACACAGTCCCCTTCATTAGCCATATAATCTAATAAACATTGCCTAATTATTGGAGTGGAAGATTCTTTTAAGAGCTCATCCTCGTATATTTCTTCCCGTGTCTCTCTCTTCTTCACTATTTGTACTTGTTCCTGTATAGATACAGCTGAAAATGTAACTTCATCTGTGCAAGCTGCTGCACCAATGTCCTTAATCTCCATATGTGTCATGACAGCACTGGACACTTGATTTGCTATGCTTGGCTGAAATGCTTCTGACTCAGTCTTTACATTGACAGAATTATAGGCATCAGGGAAATTAGGTTTATCTGCTACTGTAGCTGTTGACATTTCCTGTTGTTGTTCTATGGCAATCAAGGCTTTCTCTTGTCTAGTGATGATACTTTCTGGTCTGCTGGCTTCTAATATATGTCTTTCGTCAAATATAACAGCCTGAAAAGCTGTTTTAAGTTCAGTTTTAAGGTCAATGCTTTGTGGATAAACCCTTGGAAGAGACAATGTTACTTCTTCAATGGAAAAATTACTTGTTGTGATGACATAGGTGCATAAGGTGTTCTTAGGTTCTTTGGTTACTTTAATGCTCTTAACATCTATGTTTTGTATGTTCTTCAGTATTTCTGCAGACAAAAGATCTGATTTATTTATCAAGGCAGAATACAAAGCTCTTCTAACATGACCTTTAATTTCTAAATTGAAACTTCTTAGATCTTCTGAGGCAATTAATTGTTCTTTGTGAAGGATAGCTGCATCAATTACATCATGTGAGCTTTGAAGTTCTTTCAGTTGAGTTTTTACTTTTAACATTTCTGTCCCTGGTCGTTCTGAGATGTTCAAATGTTCCTCTGGTATAGCTTGTTTTTCCTCTACAGCTAAGGGCAAACTTACTGACTGACCTTCATGAATTCTTGCTGCATAATCTTGTTGGGCTTCATCTGAAGGAATAACACTTTGTATTGGTATACCATGGTTCTCAATGCATGTTATTTCTACAGGACGAGTTAATTCTTTAGTAATTTGACAAGTATTTATGTCAATATCTGGCACAGAATCAGCATGACCTTCAACAATAGCCCTACTTTCAACTGTAGTACATAGCTTTATAACAGGCTGAAAGTCATCTTTTTGTACTGCAGCCCTTTGTTCCTTCTCTGTTGCAACTAACTCTTCTTTTGGCAATAAAAGAACATCTTTCATTGTGACAGCACATTTGTGTTGTTGACGTTCAACAACAAGCATAGGTTCTACACCTTGAGGTGATATTTGAAGTTCTTTTATACTCTCTCCTGAAAGAATACGTTTGTCTTCAATATGGAGACTACCTTTGTAGAATTTCTCCATTTTGTTTAACGCAGTATTTAAATCTGGTTTTTTGAAAATAATTTCTTTTTCTTTAGGTAACAAAAAGTCTGACTGTAAAGTTTGCATATTTAAAATTGGGGGAGGTTCTTTGGAATAACTCAGATTCACTTCTGCACTGAAACCTTTTATTTTTCCAGTATCTTCACATAAAATAGTACGGCGGTCATCATACAATGAAGACAAAAGAAAGACTGGACTTTTTGTGATATCAGCTTGGTCTTCAGATGGCATAGTAAAAAATATGTTTTCTTCACTTGGTAGATGTGTGTGAGGTTCTACAACTTGCAAGTGCATGACTTGTCTCAGTTCATGATCATACTTAGCTACTTCTTCAGCATCCCTGTCTTGAATAGATAATGCATGTTCACATAGAAACTGATGTTTCTCTTCCAACATCAAACCACTTTTCATGGGGTGATCTTTGATGCGCATAGCATTTTCTTCCTTTGCTTTTTCAAAATTCAAATTCTGTTCTCTAAGCAAAATATGTTGGAAATCTATCACTGGGGTAACCATGTGTTCTAACAAAACCATGTCTGATTTTGAAGCTAGATTCTGCTTTTCCATCTCCAAAAGATGTTGAGCTTCTTCTCCAAGCAACTGCTCTTTTTTGAATTCCTCAATAATCTCCACATTGTGGGTATGTAAAACTTCTTTGGGTTCAGGTGTGGATACTGCTGCAATGGTCTCCTTAACTGAAATTGATGCCGTTGTATCACATGATATTAACTGTTTTTCTTCTGTCATAAATGAAACAGGCCTTGTTTTTTTCTCATGTGTGAGACCTAACTGTAAACTGCATGGGTAGTTATCATTTACTTCTCTTTCTTTATCTGCTAATGTCATTTCTTCAGTGACAGGTACATGAAGGGATTGTGATTTAGGCCCGCCTAATTCTTGAAAAACAGGACTTACAATTTTCCTGACATTCTGCTCACTTACATCTACGAGCTCTGTGATTACTGATGTAGCTAAAGGGATGGACTCATTAGGCTGTGGCTCAAGTTGAACCAACTGTTGTTCTAAATTAATCACTTCCTGTAGTGAATCACCTTCCTCACTGTGTGCAGAGTACTTTGCTTCTGTTCCAATTGTGTACAACATGGCAGAATGCTCTTGTTCAGATTCTCCTGGTAACTTAACAGCATATAGGCGTGTTTCAGTGCTTTCTTGGACAGAGGATTTCTTGTAGGACTTGGTAACTTTCATCTTTGATTCCTTGTCAGCTATACTAGAATTGGGTACAACCTCCAGCTCTGCAGTGCAGGATGTCTTGCCAAGACTGTTGAATGCTTTGCAAGTGTAGAGACCACTGTCTTCTTGTTGGCATTTGTGAATTGTTAAAAAACCTATTCCATCCTGCTTCATGCAAATGATGTGACGCTTCCCAGCCAATATCTGCTTATTATCCCTGAACCACCGAACTTTTGGCTTTGGATTGCCTGTAACTTTATATTCCAAAACTGCTTTATCATTTTGGGTGCAGCAAACAGGATGTAAAGGCTTCACAAAGGTTGGTGCAAGAAGTTGATTATTCTCTTTTGACTGACCACCTAGAGTAAGGGATGTCTCAAGATGTTTGCTGATATCTATACTCTCTCTCTGGATCACTGTGATATATGAACTGCAAATGGTTTGGCCATGCTCATTCATTGCAATGCATGTATACTCTCCCTCACTGCTTTCTTCCACACATGGAATAAGGCAACTGTATTCATCACCATCATTTAGGAATGTGTAAACCTCAGAGGTGCCCAGCTCTTCTCTGTTGTGCCACCAATGGATACTGGGCTTTGGGAAACCACTAACGATAACTGACAATTTGACTGCATCTCCTATTCTAACATCTAGTGATGAAAGCTGCTTTGTGAAAACTGGAATACTAGCTTCCATTTTAAATTCTAATTTGTTTGAATATATTGATGATTCAGGCACAGACTCAAGTGTTCTAGGTTTAGGTTGTAATTGAAGGTCACTGCTGAAGGTTTCTGTTGTGTCTTCCTCAGTAGATAGTACATAAGAGCTAGACACATCTGTGCAAATAAAAACAGTTGGTAATAATATATTAAAATATAACCACCACTGGTTTGTTTAAAGTGGTATTAAACCCCAAACCAAAAATATAATATATTGCAGCTTACCAATCATTAGATGTGGTGGCTGCATTAGTATTCTTTTCTTTGGCTCCCCCCCTCTAATTTCACCTGGTGATCTAGCCAGTAACACACCTCCAGTATTAGTGAGACACAACTCTGGAGGAATGAGAACAGGAGGCATAGCAGACAGCAGCATTGTTGGTCTGGGGGGGTAGATGTATTAGCAGATTTATATACACTAACTAATTGAAGCCAAACTTCAGCTCACACTGAATAATCAATTACAGATAACATTTCTTTCTTTTGGGATAAAGTATTTACATGAATACATAAAAGCTGACCATTTAACCACTCCTGTCGGTGTAATATGGCTTGTCTCATCTATGCAACTGACACATTCTGCTGAAGAATTTGAGCTTTTGAAAACAACAGACTTGTTGGCTGGATCACCAGATGAAAATAGAAGAAGCAAAGTCTAAAAAGAAAACAAATGCTGCCCTCACATTTAATAATTGGTAAGCTGCAAAATAATAAATGTTTGCTTTAATACTGCTGTAAGTCAAGTAGGCTAGTGTAGCCTTTTCATTTGATGAGGAAACAAATTAAACATTAGCATGCTAAACACAATTATTAAATGAAATGTCACAAGGCACTTAAAACAAAGGTCCCAGAAATATTTTTAGTAAAGCGCTTTTTCAAAATGACAAATTACTATCTCATGAAAATAACTAATATGTAAAAAAAGAAAACTATAACATATCAATATCATAAGAGCCCTGTCAATATGTTTTGAAGCAAAACTAAAATGGAGTTTGGAAAAATGAAGGCAGAGAAACATTTAAATATAGAAGATTTTCTAGATGTCTCCTCTTCCATAATCTCTACTGGCCTTTAAGCAATTTTTCTCTGATTGCGCACTGAGCCATGCATGCACAGTTCAGTGTACATTGTTGTATGATTTTGTGCTGGGACAAAGTTATGGCATCCCAGGTCAGCTGATCAAGATGGCAGATGACTTCAAACTTGGAAAAAGACAGCGGGAAGATGAAAGACACAACAATGGAGTGACAAGGGGGAGCGCAGATATTGCTGTGCTGGAGGGGGCACTTTGCAATTTATGTGTGCCATATTGTGCAAATAAAATAATAACATTTGATAATGTTTATTAAAAATTTGTTCAGGAACATGTAAACCTCAGGGTTTCCTCTGGAGAACGATAATAGTGTGAAATCAATTTTTTCTGGACTTATGATACACTGCTTTGAGATTCTAGACACTGGAGCTACACCAGTAGCTCCACATAATGTAAGTACATTGAGTTTAGTTAACTGCTTGCTGACTGGCTCACGCCGATATACGTTGGCAGAAGGGCACGTACAGGCATATTAACGTACCTGTACGTTGCCCTTTAAGAAGCGGTTTGCGCGCGCGCGCACCGCGAGCTCCGTGAGTGTGATAGCCGCAATAATTTCACGGAGAGGAAGAACGGGGAAATGCTGGTGCAAACAAGCATTTTCCTGTTCTGCCTAGTGACACTGACACTGACACTGATCACCGCTCCCTGTAATCGGGAGCGGTGATCAGTGTCATGTCACACATAGCCCCTTCCCCCACACTTAGAATCACTCCCTAGGACACACTTAACCCCTACAGCACCACCTAGTGGTTAACCCCTTCACTGCTAGTCACATTTACACAGTAATCAATGCATTTTTAATCGTACTGATCGCTGTATAAATGTGAATGGTCCCAAAATAGCGCCAAAAGTGTCCGATCTGTCCACCATAATGTCGCAGTCATGATAAAAATTGCTGATCGCCGCCATTACTAGTAAAAAAAAATTATTAATATAAATGCCATAAAATAATCCCCTATTTTGTAGACGCTATAACTTTTGCGCAAAACAATCAATAAACACTTATTGTGATTTTTTGTACCAAAAATATGTAGAAGAATATGTATCGGCCTAAACTGATGAAACATTCTTTTTTATATATTTTTTGGGGATATTTATTATAGCAAAAAGTAAAAAACAATGTGTTTTTTTCAAAATTGTCGCTATTTTTTTGTTTATAGCGCAAAAAATAAAAACCGCCGAAGTGATCAAATACCACCAAAAAAAAGCTCTATTTATGGGGAAAAAAGGACGTCAATTTTTTTTGGGAGCCACGTCGCACGACCACGCAATTGTCAGTTAAAGCGACACAGTGCCGAATCGCAAAAAGTGCTCTGTTTTTTTTTTTGCCAGCCAAATGGTCCGGGGCTTAAGTGGTTAATATACATATTTTACTTGGCACAATGTCATATTTCTAACCCCATGGTCCCATGGGTTAGGTTTGAGAAAGGACTCAGTCCTTCCATACTCTATCTTTGGTATATTATGGGGAAATAAGATTTCAATTCATATTTTAGACACTCTCAACCAATTAGTCGCACATTCATACCAATTATGGAATCTACATAATAAAAAATACAAACTGATATCTAACACACATCCACATGCTTCCTTTGTTGGAGATCCAAAATTCCCCCTTAATACTTATAATACTGGAGACTTCTCATGGTGGATAAGTAACAACCTAACATCCTTCTCTAATTTTATAGAAAACAACAAGTTTGCCTCATTCTCCTAACTAAAATCTAAACATCAGATTCCCAATGCTGAGTTGAATAAATTTCACCAAATTAGACACTTTTTTAACACATACTTCCAAACATCAAACTCACATCCCGCCATCATTCTTCAAAAGCATTTGTCTAAAATCACCAAGAAGAACAGGACTGATTTCAGAAATATACTCTAACCTAATTAATAATGTAGAACAAAACAAACCCCCCTATATGCATAAATGTGAACAAGTATGTGAATTCACGTTTACAATTGAAAACTGGGACAATTGCATCAATAATCTACATTAGTGCACCAGATCAATCACAATAAAAGAGACTGCAATCAAATTATTCACAAGATAGTATTATATTCCAGTTAAAATTCACGCCATTTTCCCCACAACTTCCCAGACATGCTTCAGACGTTGCAACTCTACAGGTTCATTCTCACACATTTTTTAGAGTTGTGAGAAAATCACACATATATGGAAGCAATTAGAAATATTTGCTTCCAAAATCTCAGATAGTACTATTAACCTAACTCTCCACAACTGTCTATTATTTTCTCCCATCACTGGACTCACATCCCATAATATGAGACTGATCCACAAAATATGTGTAGAAATACACTGGTTAATAGCATTTCACTGGAAATCTCCATCAGTTCCTTTAACACACTTGAAAACCAAAATTAATAACTTTTCTCTAACTATCTTATGGAAAAAATATTCTACACACTACAGAACACTAATCATTTTTATAACAAAAAATGGGAACCATGACTACATTTTTCCAATCTCTTTTTCAACACTGAATGATAATATTATTAACATATATCAGAAGAGCATTATTAGAGTTATATATATTTACAATATATATAATATACAATATTATAAAGTTAAAATACTAAAGCAAACTATGTTCCTCAGATATCAAAAAGTTTTTCTTGTTCTTTCTTATGTGTAAAATATCTCTATTATACTTTTCAATGGCATATGACAAAGCTTTTTGTAACACCTTTTGTACCAAATAAAAATAGTTTGTAAACAAAAAAATATATACATACCTTACCCCTGGTTTCCACATGTGGCACCTAGCTAAATTGACTTCAGTATACTTCCACAAGATCACTTGTAATGATCAGTATTTAAAAATCTATTTAAAAAAAAATCTATTTAAAAAAAAAATAAGAGGCTCCTGCACTGTGCCGACACATCTTCTTGAGATATTTCAGGTAGTTTCAGTGTTTCCCAGGACCTTGCAGGAAAGAAGGTGATGCCACCCCCTGCAGTACAGAAGCTGGAGTAAGGTAAATATATTTGCTAACTTTTTTCCCTGCGGGCGTTTTTATTTCCCCAAAGCATCTGGCATATAAAAACAGACCTTGCTTGGTCAGTGTAAGGTCAGCTTTAGGCTAGCTGCATGCGTGAGGGCAAATACTTCAGCTGAATCATGGTTACCAAATCTCTGACAGATTTGGCAAGGCTCACACATAAGCATAATTATACAATCTGGTTTTAGCACTCATACCCAAATTTCAGATCAGACAAAACACGGTACAAACATTTTCACCATTGCTACATATTTACAAAGATGTGACCAGACTTCAACATCCAAAATTATATTGTTTGGGAGAGGCTATTTGCTAATCATACATGGCAAGATTATCTGAAACTTAAGCTCAAAGAACAACTGTACTGTCTTTACTAAACTCCATTAATCCACCTGTAGTTCTTGTAAACTAACCTACATTGACACCTACTACCCAGCTTATGACTTACCTCTGTAGCCTTCTGCTTCTCAGCAATAATCTTCTTCAATGCTGGCCACCCTTGCACACTCAAATCTCACGAATGTTTTTGGAGGTGACCTGGGATGCAGCTCCAGTGTCTAGGATGGTCCCATGCAAATCTATGAGATGTGAGTGCATGGGTGCAGCCAACACCATAGAGGGTCCCTTCTGGGTCAGTATTGTATTGGGAGCACTGTGTTTTAATTTCATAAAATACAGTTATTATTAAATCTGTTTTTAAAAGGGCTGTAATGTTTTCCAACAGAAGATGCACACAAATAGATATAAAGAGAATAAATTATAGCCATATGCAATCTACTTTTCATGTTATTTTATTGAATGAATACATTTATACAATGACAAAATAAAACAGCTGCATAACTTTGAAAAGACAAAGTTTACCCAGGTGCATAATTACATCTCACATTCAGAACTTGGTTTCAAGAGTATAGTAAGTAAAATTTATGAAGACTTACAATTATACAGTAGATTTGCAATATTTACAACATGCTGTCGCTCAGTGATGGATTGAATGAAGCTACAATGATAAGCCTAATGTGAAGTAATTACATATACGTCCACCATATATAGCTTATTAATTATGAATTTAAAAAACCAAGGTGTAATGACAGATGTGAGATGAACACATGTATACTCTATCTAGCACTCTCCCTACATGTAGTGCCAATAAAGTTCTACCCATCTAGCAGCAAATAAATCTCAGATCAAGCTCAGAGTTGATGTATAAACTCATTCATGGAGCATAAATCCTGATGTTCGCTTTAAAATAAAAACATTTCAATTTGTCTATTTTGAATAAAAATCATCTGTGTGAAAAGACTCAGATGGAAGTTGCAACCACCAGATTCCGGTAACCTAAAATTTTGTGAGCGGTGAAGCTGAAACTATCCAGCTTTGCTTTGAGTGATGTCATCTCCCAGAATCTAGCAATTAGGAGACAGAGTTTAGAAGTTTGCATCAGTAACTTCTCACACAGATATTTGGTTCTGCGGTTTCCTTTTACCAACTACAACAGCTATAATAGTTTTCAAAATCAACTTTTTCAAGGACATGTGTTAACATATGGGATTACGTGACTTTTTAAAACTAAGAACAAATAACAACTAGCACATTTAAAAAAAAAAATCACACAAATATTTTATGCTATTCATACATAACAGAAAATGTAAGTTGCTAAAGCAGCACTGTTTACTTAAATCTTACCTAAAAACAAAAATGATGACAATTTTTTTCATTAAAAATTAGACACTTTGGGTAAGCATTCACTTCTCAGCTTTTTGTTACAGGAAACATGTACTGAGAGAGCCATTTGGACTGACAATAATGATTCAAGCGCAAATAGGAGGGCAACAAGTAGTTAAAAAAGTTCTGTAGGGCAGCCAGCCAGGAGACAGTCTAAATCCTCCAAAAGCTGCACAAATCAATTATTTGCAGTGTTTGACAGTAAGTGTTTGTAGATTAATGGACTGGTGCAGTTACTGGTCTCACGTCTTGAAAAATGCTGCTTGCTTCGCTAGTGTGTTGATCCAATGATTTTAATACTTTCTGATTCTGAACATCACTAACTGAAAGTCTTGTGTTAGTAACTCAGAAACGTTCAAAGGTATTTAGTCAACATGATAGCCAAGCAACAAGTATTTTCAAAAGGAGAAGTCAGCAATGGCGGTCAACACATTTCTCTTACTATAGGTTTCCTTCAAGCTAATGTCTGTCCATCATCTACACATAGTAAAATAGCCATTTCAGATAATGTATTACTTGTTAATGACATCACTAGTGCTGAAAGCATGCAGTGACATCACTGATTTATAATACATTAATGTGACTTGGTTAAATATATAATATATCCACATTTGCAGAAGATAAATAGTATTAGGAATTATAATAAATAATGACAAGAAGAAATAAAAGTTGATTTTTCAAACCAAAAATAAGTCATAGTCCTCCAACATGTGTAAATACATTATCAACATTACTTTGTTTTGTTAATATCTATTTACAATGAAAACATGTAGCAATTTAAACAATGCCTATGGTTTTTCAAAGGAAATAACTAATACATATATCTGTAGCAGAAAATGGCAGTGATTATCTTACTGACACCATAAGGCATTAGCTTTAAAAGTGCAAATTTTTAGCTTCAAAAGTTGCAGCTGGTTTTAAAGTTGTTTTCTACTTAATTTTCAACAAGGCAACGCTTTCTGCAGTTCCTTCTTTATTTGTCGCTGTGCATTTATATTGGCCTTCATCATCAGAGTTAACATTTTCTATAATTAGCTTATGGCTACCATCTTCTTCATCCTTAAGTACATACTTTTCACCTTGAACCAATATTTCATCTTTGTACCAACTAACTTCTGGCACTGGAGAGCCATCAACAACACACTCAAAACATCCTTGTGTTCCTTTGGATATAACAGAGTCCATTGGTGTAGTTAGAAATTTGGGTGGAGATT
The DNA here is from genome assembly GCF_042186555.1 of Aquarana catesbeiana. Taxonomy (NCBI): domain Eukaryota; kingdom Metazoa; phylum Chordata; class Amphibia; order Anura; family Ranidae; genus Aquarana; species Aquarana catesbeiana. Next base: position 326,759,679 of record NC_133329.1, on the reverse strand, counting down.
CTGTAACTTGAAACTCAAAACGACAACCTTCAATGTTCTCTGCTCTGAATTCTATATCACTTTCTTGAGAAGGCTTATCGAAAACATCAAAGTTTATATTCAATTGTGTCTCACTACCTTCTACACATGTGCTGGCAGTATTAGCTATAAGTTCAAGGGTTTTATTCACATCATTACCATTATTTTCAAATTCAATTTCAACTTCTATTTCTTCCTCATTGGGAAATGTCTCCTCTGCAATGATATCAGATCTAGGAGCTCCATCCTGTATAGTTTTTAAAGGAATATCTTCTGATTTATTTTGTTTTTCTTTTGTAAATCTCTCTTCTGAATGTATTACTGCTAAAACAGCATGACATGATACCTCTCCAAAATTGTTTTCTGCTTTGCAAATATAACTTCCAGCATCAGCTTCAGTTACTTCACATATAAAAAGACTGTGTTCTTCACCATCCAGCTTTATAATATATTTGTTAGGATCTGGGACAATGCATTGTTCTTCTTTAAACCATTGCACAGCTGGTGATGGAATGCCAATCACTGAACACTTAAATTCTGCAACTAATCCTTCACCAGTATTTGCATCTGCAATTGGGTGAGTAAAACAAGGTGGTTTCTCACTTACTTCAAAATTTATTTTAACATCATCACTATCTTTAGTGTCAGTAGCAACATTTTGGTCATCATAAGCCAAAGGAAGGACATCAAGTGAGATGACCATGCTTTTACTATCTAGGGAAAATTCAGGAAGAGTTACAATCTTCACCTGCTTTTCAAAATCTCTAACTTCACTTTCATCTAGTTCAACCTCCAGAAGAATTTCTTGAGGAGAAGGTGATCTCGATGTTGTATGTTGTTCCATGTCAAACTCCATAACATGCTGATGGGTTACAGGAGGTGGTAAAGCAACTGATTTTCCATCCTGTGGCAAAATTTCCACCTGGATAAAGCTTTTTGCGTTTCCTAAAGAATTTGTAGCAATACATCTATACTCCCCACCATCACTCATTTTAATGTTTTTCACCTCTAGTATATGCACATTTCCTCTTTGCTCTATTTTTATTCTTTCCTCTTTTTCAAGTAACACTGAGTTTCTGTACCATTTTACTTCTGGAACTGGAAATCCCCCAACTTCTGCAGCAAAACTTAATGTATTGTTTTCAAAAACCCTTTTTTTCAGCAGTGGTTTAATAAATGATGGAGGCATTTTAGATTTTTCTTTATTGTCACCTTCTGTATTTTTTACTGAATCTACATGAACTTCTTGAACATCGGAAGTTTCAGTGCATCTAGGATTAGGAGTACAGGAAGACACATCCTGACTTTCGGTTTCGCTAGCGTCTAACATTTGCTGTACAGGTGTAAAAAAACGGTCTGGCGAACTTGCTGGTGTAAGAAAGGACTCACTAAATGGAGAATAGGATTGCACAGCAGAAGATGGTGGAGTAAAAAACTGATCTATCTCTACAGCGTCATCACTAAAGACGCTACCAGCTTCAATTGACATCTCAGACTCTGGAGAAAATGCACGAGAAGATTGATTTTGATAAAATTCATACACAGTATCAAATGTTACTTCTTCAATTTCCAGTGAAGTTATACGTTCATCCTGAATATCTCTCTTCTCTTTTACTTTTTCTGGTTGGTAACTTTCAAGTTCTGGACTTACTAGGGATTGGGGCAAAACATCTTGAAGTTGTCTCACAGTTTCCTTTCTCCTTTCAGATATATCTTCCACCTGGTAATAATTCTCTTTCACTTCAAGTACTTGATTTTCTTGTCTATCTAATATCTTTGGAGAGTCTTCCCATTCAGCATTATCACTGCTTATTGACATTAGATAATCCATGCTTAATAACTCTTCCCCCTCAAAAATGCCAAGATATGAAATATCTTCTATTTCATTAAGATTTTGTACATTATCTGTTTTAACACTTTCACTCTGGGTTTCTCTATGATCTTCTGGGGATTGTTCTTTTGAATATTCAAATTTTTTGCTTTTTTCTGTTTCTATGCTTATCGTCTCCTTTTGCAGATCAACCATTTTTTCTTCTGTGGGTCTGGGTTTTACTACAGAGCGTTTTCTTCGTGGAGGAGTTGGCGGGGGTGTTGGTGTTGCCTTTTTAATATCGACTGCTTTTGTGTCTGCAAGGCTTTGGCTCTGGTTAACACTGATGGTTTCTACTGTGGCAGTAACTGCCTTGCTTTCCACATCTATTCCAGATTTATGCTTTATAAAAGAACGCCTTCTTTGTGGTGCAACCGGCAAAGTGTTTTTATTGTCTATTTTTCCTGCATTTTCAAGTGATGAACAACTACCTAGTTCCAGACCTTTAGCTTCCACTAAAGAATCAATGCTAGATTTACGTCTAATCAATGAGTGTCGTCTTTTTGGTGGCACTGGCAAATCCCTCTTTATATCTCTTTTGTCAGCTCCTCCAGAAGGACTTTGTTCTAAAATGCCATCCTTTACCGCATTAAGTTTAATTTCAACTTTCTCATTGGTCTTGAACTGCAAAAATTCAATCTCTGAATCTTGTTTTATGTTTTGAGTAACATCTCCCATCAAATTAGAGAGAGATAGGGTTATTCCTTCGGTTGTAGGTATAGTATCATTGGCTTTAGGTTCTTTTTTCTCACTCTTCAGTAAACAGCTCTCAACAGCAATTGTCTCGGTCCTATTGATTTCAGCAGTATTCATCCTGTCATCAACTTTAGTTTTCTCAGTGGTCTTTGAAACTTTGTCTATATCCATTTTGCAACTAACATTTTCAATCTCAACCCTCTCAATATCAAAAATGTCTACTTTTTTGTCAATGATAATGTCAGCACTGTCAATGACATTAGCAGTGTCCGCAGTGCTGTCTATATCCATTTTGTAACTAGCATTTTTAATCTCAACCCTCTCAATATCAAAAATGTCTACTTTTTTGTCAATGATAATGTCAGCACTGTCAATGACATTAGTAGTGTCCACAGTATCAGTGGTGGAAGATTCCTTCAGATTGTTCTCCATTTCCTTTACTTTAGATATCATACTTTCAAGGTCAGCTGTCTCGTTAGAGGAAGCCACCTTCTCCATAATTTTCTTGTATTCTGGCAATTCACATTGTATTAATGGTGTCTTGTCCTCAACTTTTTCAATCCTAGCAGTTATATTTAAATCCATGCTGTCATCTACATTTTCAGTATATAGCCTGTCCATGATATGTTCATCTTCTATCCTGCCAGCAATAATTTTTTCAACTGTACTATCAACAGCAGTGAGATTGTCAGCACTGTCAATGACATTAGGAGTGTCCGCAGTGCTGTCTATATCCATTTTGTGACTAGCATTTTTAATCTCAACCCTCTCAATATCAAAAATGTCTACTTTTTTGTCAATGATAATGTCAGCACTGTCAATGACATTAGTAGTGTCCACAGTATCAGTGGTGGAAGATTCCTTCAGATTGTTCTCCATTTCCTTTACTTTAGATATCATACTTTCAAGGTTAGCTGTCTCGTTAGAGGAAGCCACCTTCTCCATAATTTTCTTGTATTCTGGCAATTCACATTGTATTAATGGTGTCTTGTCCTCAACTTTTTCAATCCTAGCAGTTATATTTAAATCCATGCTGTCATCTACATTTTCAGTATATAGCCTGTCCATGATATGTTCATCTTCTATCCTGCCAGCAATAATTTTTTCAACTGTACTATCAACAGCAGTGAGATTGTCTGTAAAGAATTTGTCTATTATATTTTCTTCCGCACTTCCATCAAACCTTTTTTTAACTACCCTGTCTTTAGCAGTTATGTCTTCAGTATGTAGCTTGTCCATGCTGTTTAATTTAACTTCTGTATTATCAGCAATAATGTTTTCAACTACATCATTTACAGTACCAACATCTTCACTATGTAGTTTGTCCATGCTATCTTCATCACCTACTGCATTGATAGGAAAAAATTCAGTATGTAGTTGGTTCATGCTATTTCCTTCAGATGCTCCTCTCCCATCAAAGATTTTTTCAACCACACCATCCATGGCAGTGACATTTTCAATATATATTTTCTCCATGCTATCTGCCTTTTGGAAGCTACTCCTTTCAGTCTCCAAATTAGCACTACTACTTCGGTGCCATGTTATCTGCGGTTTATTGTTATCTGATATAATGCATTCTAATACAGGACATTCCTCTCCACTGATAACTGCTTGTTTTTCATTTTCCTGAATTAGTTTTGATGCATCAGTAGTGACATCAAAACCAAAAGTAAATTTGTGCTTAATTTTCTGAATGTTATTTTGAGATTCTGCCTTTTGTGGAGCCTCAACTGGCTGAAAGATTTCTGTCAATTCTTCTTCATATTCTGGAACAGGAGTAGGAGCAGTGACTTTGATCTCAACAGGCAGTGATAATGATGCATCAGATTTGCAAGGAATGTCATGTGTGGCCTTTGGTATTTGTAAGCTGACTGTATCCCCACCATCTAAAGCTCGTTTTTGTTCAGCATTAGCAAAGAGGGATACAAGTTCATCTTCTTCGTCCTCCGTTAAATGTTTCGAAATAAGCACTTCACACAAGGTTTCGGCTGCATTCTGTTTTTCTTTTTCTCTTAATTTAACTTTAAGTTTTCCAAAGGTGGTATCAGTTCCATATTGATTAAATATTACACATGTTATAGAACCTGCATGTTGAGGTTGAACAGATGAAAATGTTAAAGTAGATTTTGCATCTGTGGTAACTATTAGAAAGTTATCATTGCGAGGTATTGATTTGTCATTATTATACCAAGAGACTGTTGGCTGAGGGTAACCACGGAAATAACAGGTAAATGTACACGTGTCACCTTCAAATGCTTCTTGAGAGTCAATATCACATGTAAACATAGGAGAACATGGATATGGCTGTTGGGTCATAGACTTTTCAGATTCATCATCAAGATCCTCCCTAATTTCAGGTTCTATTTCACTAACAGCTGTGATTTCAATGTCTTTAATAACTTGCAATTTTAAGTGCACATCCTCTTTTTCTACAGGGAAAGTGCTACTTTCATTAAATGACTTGCTAAAGTGATGAATTGATTCATCTACATATTCTCTGTTTTTGATTTCTGAAGCAAAATATTGTGTTTTAATTTCCTGAGAAGTGCCATCTTTATACACTTCTTTGGATTTCTGGTTGGCCAACACCTCTTGCTGTGTTATTTGTTCAGACAAATTTTCATCATTTTTAACTTCAAATTCCTGTTGAACTTCAGACAAAACATGTTCACCAGTGTTCATTTGAAGACTTTCTGGGTATTTATTTTGTTTTTGAAATCTATCATCTTTTAAAATGAATGGTTTAAATAAAACATCTGATGATTTTAAACACACTGGTTTATCTTTAGTATCCATGGGCATAAAATCAAATTCTTCTCCCTGTAAATCTGGTTTCCTTACTAATCCTAAAACTGTTGCCTCTCCATTTACTTCATCACATTCCTGAAATTTTATTACATCTTTCTGCTTTTCATGAGTTACTAAAGTTGCCTCCTCGGTTTTCTGAAATGCTTGTAATATTTCAGCTTTATCAAGTGGATTAGTTTGAATGGAAAGTGGTAGCTGTGATTCAACATTATCTTTGTTTGCAATTAATTGAGCAGTGGTTGGAGTATCTCCAACCATGCCATCCCTGGTTTCCAAAGCAAAAGGTTTCTGTAATTCTTTCTTTCTAAGGAGTTGCTTTCTTTCATTTGGTTCCATTTTCTGCAAGTCGTTTTCTTTTTCACGTGCAACAGATCGATTTAAGTCAGACTGAAGAAGCTCTTGCAGGATTTTAGATGTACAGTATGCATTTGGAGGTTCTTTTCTTTCTTGGACTCCATCAATGCTCATTAATGATGCAGCTAATAATTCTGTCTGCTTATCCTCTAATTCCTTTAAAGAAGATAAAGTCAAGTGCACATTTTGCTCTTTTTGAAAAGCTTCATCAACCCATTCAAATTCCAGATGACAGTTTTCTTGTACTTGTTGGTGTGTTGTTACTTCAGTTAGACTAGCTTCCAAGGGCTTTTGAAGCAGTTTAGATGCCACAGCTCTATTTATATGAACCGACTCAGGTACAAGTTTAGCTGTAATTGGTTCATGCATTTTTACTGGTTCTTTAATTCCTAAATCCATTTCATCTTTTTTAGCTTCAGTACTCTTAATAGCACTAGTTTCTGCAACTGATGGATTTTCATCTTTCAGCTGCAAATGTTTTTCCTTTTCATCTATAAATGTCTTATTTTTATCATAAATGGAAATTTCATTCGCTTTAAATGGTCCTTTATTTTCTTTTTGTTTCTCCCTTCCTGCTGGTAAATATAAGAACTTAGATTCAGAAGACCCCTGCAAAATCTTAGATTTTACAGGTTTGTTGACAATCATTAGTTCTGAATTAATTTCTGTTTCCGTTTGTGGATCATCAACATGTACTGCTGATTTTTCAGGCCAGATTTTTTCTCTAAGTTTTGATTTATGTTGTTCTTGTAAATGCAGCTGTTTGCTACAAAACTCTTTATTTAAAGTCTGTTTGCTTTTTTCAGTCACTGCCAATGAGGGGTGCAGTTTAGGATATATTGGCTTTTTATCTTGTATTCCATATTCTATATGAGGTTCAGAAGACTCACTTAGTAATACTGAAATCATAGGTTCATAGAGTTGAACTGATTCAAGCAAATGTAAATCATTCTGATTGTTAGCTTTCTGTACACTATCAATGTTAGTTGATGACATCACCTCCAAAATGCTTGACGGCTTTTGAAGCTCTTTAGATGAACATTCATTCTCCTCATCACCTTTTCTGAATGGTTCTTGGAAGGAGCTCTGAGTAAATCCAGTCATTCTATTACATTTCTGTAAGGTATATTCTTCTTGCACATTGCTCTGACATCTTAAATAGGATAAACCGGTTTCAAATGGTCCTTGTCTTATTTTGGCTCTAACAGGTTCATACATTTTAATCGGTTCTTTGTCTAATTCTGTAATGTTCCTATCCTTGTCTTTTTGAATTGTTTCAGGTACATTTTTATCAGTTACATTTTCTGTTCTTGTTGGAAAGTTTATATCTGCTTGTATATCCAAATGCACTTTGCTGGCATCAACCTCATTTTCATCTTGAAGCATTTCATTCATTATGTTAGTGTAAATCTCACTTTGTGATTGATGAACTTTAATTTCACATTGATTGAATTGTTTTGCTAATTTACACACATAACTAATTTCAGAACGATCTTGGAGTACTTTAGATTTAATAGGTTTATTCACTTTAATAGGCGCTAACAACACTGTTTCTTCTTTGCATATTTCTTCTGGCTTACTGATATCAACAATTGATGTTAGAAGGCCAGTGCCCGATTCTAAGGAAAATGTTTGCTCTGTGTTACATTCAGTTTGACATTCATTCTTCTGTTTACCATGTTCTTCAACAACAATTTCTCCTTCTTTAAAGTCTTGGGCCACATCTGAGGTGTAAGGTTCAATTTTGTCTGGTACTAAAGCATCTGAAGAGCCAGATTCTGGTGCTTTTTGTTGGGCACTGCTGTTGTCGAGCTCTTTAAATTGTTCAGTATTTTCTAGGAGCTTTTCCACTCTAACCTCTTTTGCTTCAAATGCAATATCTTTAAAAACCTCAGAGAAAGTGCCAAATTTATATTTTTCTCTCTCAAAATGGAAGCTTACTGAACCTGTTTCACTTTGAAAAGACTCAAGATCTATATCAGAGCATATATCAGAAGAACAAATAGAACTGCTTCTTTTTGCTCTTTTAAGTTCACGCAACTTTTGCAGTTTAGTCTGTATTTCTTTGTCTAACAGCTTCTCACTCTCAGAAACTTTTCTAGTGTGACCTTTTTTACATTTGTCACCTGAAAAAATCTTTTCAAAGCTTATAGTTTTGTATATTCCTTTCTTAGGATATTTGCTTTGTGAAATTTGTGTTTCCCTACGTTTATCATGTGGAGATCCAACACACTTGAGGTCAACTTTCAACTTGCTTTCCCTTTTCTTCTGAACTAGAGTATCTATGCTTTCATGAGTTTTTTCAGAGTATCTCAAAAAATCTAAATATTTGGGGTTCTGCTCTTCTCTTAAGGCTACAAGTAATGATGCTGTACTCTCAGATGATCCTTCACTATTTATAGCAAATATGCGATAGCTGCCTGAATCTCGATCATCTACACTTTTAATTAACAAACTACAGTTATGAATGTGCATTTCACTTTCAGTTTTAATGACTCTACGTGAATCTCTACCAATAGGTTTGTTATTGTGAAACCAAGAGATTTTTGGCAATGGGCAGGCAACTAGTTTACAGCGAAAAACTGCAGGCTTTCCTTCCAAAACTGATCGAAATGTCAACTTTTGAGTGAAGGAAGGCTTTATGAATTCTGACCAAGAACCAATAGAGGATGTCCGACTTGCACATCGATTAGACGAAATTAGTCCATGATCCAAATAATCTTCTGTATCTGAAAAGGCACCTCGTAATGCTCTTCTGTTTTCATTTTCATTTTCAGCTTCCTCACTGAAGAATAATTCTGTGAAAGATGAAATCTATGGTTTAATAAGAGCTCACCTCACCAAATATTTGAATTTAAATATGTATTTTTTTAACTATATTAAAAAATCATCTAAAGTCATGCTACATAAATTACAAATCCAGAAAAATATTCACTCACCATATTTGTTCGAATAAACGCAACGCCTTGTTCTTTTTTAAAGTTTCTGACACCAAAATCGCTTGCTGTATGTTCCTTCTTCAACTGTAGAAATTTCTTCATTGACAGACAGATAAATCTCAAAATTGTTTTTTGAATAACATTTTTTTGTGTATGCATAGCTGTCCGGAAGTTTTAGTGGGTTTAAAATTGCAGATAAATGTCTTACCTGACTTGCAGACAGCAGAATAAACGCCCTTTCTAAAGTTTGTTTGGATGTGAGTAAATTTTTTTAAATTAATACAAAATTGTATCTGTTGATTCCTAAAAACAGCTACATTTGAATGAGAAGGCGTTTATTCGAACTAATACAGCCACAAAATTATTATGTTATGCAATAAAAGCAAGCAACATTGATTATGCACGGTACTAGATGCCATCTGCAAGCCATGTAAGGCATTTAATGCATTGTGTTTTAACAAAAAAAAATAGACAAAATAAAACACAAAGCAACAAAATAACAGTGCATTTCTGTTTAAGACATACCACCTTTTAATTTACTTTTTATCATGCAAAAAATGCAAAAGTTGAAAATTGTAGAAAATCTTAAGAGAAAGTTGTATGATGATGTTGTTAATCGACATTTCTGAAATGTTTAATTCATAAATGTAATTATAAATACTACGAAACTAACTTCATGCACATTTTGCAACAATGGAAATATAAATTACACGTTAAAAATACTGTTATATATAAAAAAAACAGAAAACAATACCTTTGCTTCACAGATGCTCCCCGAAACATGAGCTAGTTTATAAACAATATGACATTTATGATATGAGTTATCTTTTAACATACCTTTTACTTCAAGTTCAATCTGTTGTTCTATCCTTTCTTGAAGAACTTTCTCCAGAGCTATGTAAAAAAAAATATATATTTTCAGTTTTTATTTTTATTTTTAAAGTTTTTTTATACTTTCGAGTGTAAGATTTATACTTTTTTGAAGACATAGACTGGATTGACAATACAGCAATGAGCAAATCAAAAAATATCTAGTTTCTAATGTTGCAAAAATAAATGTAATTTATTGATGTTTACACATAATTAAGCCCACATCATAAGGCTTTTTTTTCAATGAGAACTGCTTCTCTCCCTATAAAAGCCATATTTTATATTATTTAGGCAACCCTGAAGCATCTATCGACTAGGGCCCTCTGATTCCTCTTGTACTAAATTGTATTGTAACTATAATGTCTACCTTCATTTTGTAAAGTGCTACGCAATCATTATATAAATCCTGTATAATAATAATAGTAATCTCAGAATTATATCAAATGTAAGACAAATACATTCTACATTAATGCAAGCCCTAATGTAGCTTCTACTTAACCCCTAGCTAATTCATCCTAGGAATATATGTGGAATGCATTCCATAGAGAAGAACTACAGCAGAGCTTTGGCTGCTACAGGTAAACTTGGCAATGGGGAAATCTTCATGCTGATTTCACGGAGCTTATTTAATTGCACCAAAAGCTAAAAAATAAACGGTTGGACTGTCTTTCACAAAAAAAAGAGTTTAAAACAGAAAACTAGATTTGCCCATTCTTGTAACATACAAGTTACACTCACACTAACATATAAAAGACATGCCATAGGAGTCTTAAAGTGTGCAGTGTTGTATTGGCACCCAAATATCAAAGGTGGATGTCAGTCTCCAAAAAGACTATGCTGTGTATGTATATAATGCATCTGAACATGCCTTCACATGCCTCATACTGAAGTGGAAAACAATTTAATTAATTGTCACATGTAAATATTTTTTATATTGTCGTCCATTGCATACAGCGATATGCAAGTATTCATAGGTGGAAAGAACATGCAGTTGCCAACCTGTCACTGTCAGATGAGTGCTGCATTCAGCTTGTCCTGCTGCATTAACTATTTTGCATGTGTATATGCCACTCTGCTTTGGAACAATTTTCAACAGTTTTAAGCTGCAAAGCGACCCATCATTTCTTAAAAGACATGTTGCCGACTCATCAACTAGAAGTTTGTTGAAGAGCCATATAACACAAGGAGCAGGAATGCCCTTTATAACGCAAAAGAGGGAGACATCTGTGCCTTCCTTTACAAAAGTTTCTGGGGGCAGTTTTTCAAGAAACGCTGGCACTACAGCACAAGAGTCTATGAGTTCTTCGTAAGGTATGACATCGGGGAAGTATTCTTTGCTCTTTTGCCTCTCAGGTCCTGGTGGCCTTTGTGATGGAGTTATTGATAGGCTGGAAGTTTTCATGGTGGTCTCCTGTTTGGCTTCATAAGAACTCTTAATCTGAATTTCTTTATGAGTTGTAAAGCTTTTTTTATCTGATTCAATAGTTATTTGTGCTACTGCCTTGGTGGTGGCTTCTTCTGCTAGGCAAGAATAAATTTATGAAAGTGTTAGTTATGATGGTTTGGGAATACAATGCATACTAGTACAGACAAAGATTGACTAGATTGGCTGTTTCTGGCAGTGGTTAGTATTGTAAATTTGTATATAAAAAGGAATCAATGGTTCCTAATATTTCCATTTGCTGTTGTTACTTTGTGTATATTCAATGTAAAGTCAAGTTATAAGCATATGACTGGCCATTTTTTAACTTACATGTATAATACTTATGAAAAAATAAATAAATGGCTAAATTGTGTGAAGGAGCTACTGTTGTTTTTTTTAACTCAGGCTCCTATGGGAAAAGAATAAGTAACTGAGAAATAAAACTTTAAAAAAATAATAGATATATGCAGTATATACAGATAAATAAATAGCTAATCTAACTTTATCATTATAAAATATATTCAAAAAGTATTGGAGCTCAAAGAAATTTAGTCTTTAGTCCAAAGCTATATTAAAAAAAATGAAAACATGATTCTTTAGTAAGTTTTGGCCCTAACTGTAACAACAGTCTAAGTAAGTTAAATATTTGCCATGCAGTAATCAGCTAATGCTAAAGGAATTAGACATGTTTAGTTAATGCTACAGCTTTTGTATTCTACAAATAAATGAAGTTAGAGGGGCCTCCTCTGTACAGATCTTTTGGGTTTGATAATTATTTGGTATTTCATTGTAAGAATGACCAAACAAAGTCAATCAAGGTGAAAAGAAACCATCATACTTCTTATTTGGAGCATACTAAAACAGCAATATTAAAATAGCCACCTTCTACGGTTAGTACTGCAGTAGTTGTCTTCTCTCCAAAGGCATTAGAAACTGTACAACTGTATGTGCCTTGATCTGTCAACTGAACATTCTCTATAGTAAGTAACATAACATTCCCATTTTGAGATGTTTTCACTCTTGTTGTGTCTTCTATGGTTTGGTTTTCATGTTTCCAGGTAACTTCCAAATTGCCTTCTTGCACAGCACAGATAAACTGGGCTACTTCTCCAACCTTCACAGTCATGTCATGGAGTTTCAGCAGTATCTTCGGTGCTTCATCACTGTCTTCTTGCACCTCAGCTTCAGTTTCAGAAACCTGTACTTTTGAAGTTTGGGTGATGGTCTCTTTAAAGTTTTCTTCTTTTTTCATTGAGGATGATGCAGTTACAGTAGAGATTTCAGAAACGCTTTCAAAAACCTGTGCAGCTTCTGCTTGAACTGATTTAAATTCTTTTAAATATACTGTGGCTTCTGATACTGACTGAGTGCTGACAGATTCTGTTACACTTTTCGCAGAACTTGTAAAGCTTTGACTAACTACGGATTGCACTGTGTAATCAAGTAAAACAAAAAAAAAAGAAAATTAACAACTAAATTGTCCATTGGTCCTTATGATAAAAACAAATAGGTTGATCAAGAAGACGTAAACAGATCACTTGAGAATAACGCATGCCAACTTGCATGCTGGTTTACAAAAAATGACAAAGGATGAAGAATTGGAAATTCATGCTGACACAGAAGGTTGCATCTTCTTTCGTTGTCGCTTTCCAAAATTCTGACAAAGAATGTTCTTTATTGATCCAAAGTAAGAGTGACACCTGCTTGACTACTGGATTGAAATAATTTGGATATGTTAGATAATTTAACTAAAGTTGGCTCATAGGGTTAACTTTACTGCACCGTAGGTTCAAATTAAAAATGTTTTCCAACAACATTGCAGTGATATGCTTTAGGTAATGTTCTAGATACTTTTAAATACTAATGCAGGTAAAGTAAATTTGTGAAGTGAAGAGATTAAAAAATGTCCTGTAGTACAACTGGTAATATGTAGGTGATAAACTTAGCAAAACAAGAGGTGAAGTAGTGCAAGTAAAATGGAAAACTTCCCAAAACAGGAGGTGAACAAAATAGAGTGGAAAATGTTAGTAAGAGTGTATACAACAGTGTCAAAATAAACTGCACTAGAAGGCAGGGCTTTACCTTCAGAAGTTACTGTTAAGGTAGCTGCACAGGAGACTTCACCAGCACTATTTCTTGCTTTGCAAGTATAAACCCCAGCATGCTCTATGAATGCATCAACTATAATAAGTATAGCAGTATTTGTAGACTCATCAAAATGAAAGACAATATTTTTGGATGAAAGAATGGCCTTTTGGTTGTGAAACCACCGAATTTCTGGCTTTGGCAAGCTGGAAACACTTGCTACAAAACGTACTGTTTCCCCACTCTGTACAGCACAACTAGAAATAGGCTGGATGAAGACAGGAATTTGAGCAACCACTTCCTTCTTAAATGACCCAGGCGAAGAAATCTGCCACTGGGGATCGGTTGTTATATCCACATAATGTTTAAGGCCTAAAAAGAAGCATGTCAAACTTTATTTGAAACATTAGCTTTTATGAATGTGTAAATTATTGCAGCAAGATGGACTAATATGTATGTAAACTATTATGACTGAGGCAACTCTAGTATACCAAATTACAATCATACAAAGTATGTTTAGGCAAACATAGCTAAAAATTTTGATCCAGAGTACAGAAAATAGTCCAGTTCTAAGGGATTCAAAAAAACATTAGACTTTTCATGAAATAATAAGCTACCAGCAATCATTACAAAATGCATTGATGTATTTTGCATGTTTGTGCTTACTGATAAGGGGCCTTACGTTTAAGTAAAAATGTGTGAAAACGGTGAAGGTGATTTGTGATGATTGTTGTATAACTTAAAACTTCAATAAAAACCTGCGCATTTCCAAAATCTCATCACACTGGAATGTTTTTTCTGCACCATGGGGTGCTCTGCAATCAGGCAAAGACTGAGGTCTGAATGGATGTCAGAGAGGAGATATGCAAAGTTTTCCCATGCAGTAGCAGCATATGAGTTGAATTGATCTAAAAATGTTGATGTTGAGACTAATGATGGAATTTCCTTTAACATTTTCTTATGTTTTTTTTTTTAGCAAATCATTTATAAATGAGTTCTACGTTTGCCTTTTTGTTTTGGCTTTTGTGTGACACAGAAAGACTGCACCTTTGATATATACAATAAAGAAGATGTAATTAAATGAGGGATAAGAGTGCATAGCAGAGAAAAGAAAAGAAAGGAAAATGAAATGACAGTGGACAAGGAAAGTAACAATGACAATGGAGAAGGAAAATGATGTGACTATTCCATATTCTGGACAAGAATATGTATACTTTAACTAAAGACAAAGATTCCATTAGTGGACTTGGTTGTCAATGAAAGACAAAGACTATATTAGCACAAGTTGTTAAATGGTCTACATATATATTGTATATATTACACTAATAACACTTGTTATGTATTTACCTTCCAGTCTGAGATTTGCAGTGCAAGACACTTGACCAAGAGAATTGCTTGCAGCAAAAATGTAGGTGCCTTCATCTTCAGCATAGGCTTCTGCAATCTCAAGTTGATATGTGTCTTCAAACTGAGTCATTTTAAAGAAGCGAGATGGCTTGATCTCTTTGTCTTTGCTGTACCAGGAGACCTTCAAATCTGTGTTATGGCAAAAGAAGAGAGCATGTGATTACCTTACAAAAGATATAAGACTTTAGCAAGTAATAATCTTATAATGCAATTCATAAGTAACTTGTAATACCTCCTCATGAATTCTGAAGTAAATGCATCACTCACCACATAATAAAGTTATAATTATAAGGTATTATTATTCTGTTACTAAATATTGAACAAACCTGTGCCAGAGACACGACACTGGAAGATTGCAGGCTGTCCTTCAGCAGTGATTGTATCCCGAAGAGGTGTAATGATCTCGGGAGGGTAAGCTGGTGCCTCTAGATCTGGGGACACTACTTCTGGAACTAAAATAAATGAGTCAAAATTATTCACAACATATATACTGTTAAGTCAAGTGTATACATCTTTGCATTTCTGATAACATGTAACAGATATTTTTTGTCAAGCTTGATTTTATAATGTAAGAGACCACCACTATAATGCTATTTATGTCATTATAAGAACAGAACAAATAAAAAAGACCAGTCACATGCTGATAAAAAAAGGGAAAAGAGGGACTTCCTCAAGGCTAAGTTTACCTTTTACAGCTCAAGCAGACTTTGTTAAACCTGCATTTTTGTCCCCCAAGCAGACTTACCAAAATACTCCATTGTTGACATCCTTACATTCTGGATTCTGCAGGACACAGCAGCCATTGGCACTCACATATACCAATGCAGGAGCAAGAGTGCTTCCTTTTTCAAAAGCCAAGCATGCACAGTGAGTGCTCACTCTCCATCTCTCTCCAAAGCTGAGCTCAGCTGATGCTGGTATAGGCAGAGAGAACAAGCATTGTGCATGTACAGCTTTTGAAACAGCAAGTGCATTTGCTCCTCGGATGCTAGAAGGAAGTGTCCTGCAATTAACCCAGGATGTAAGGATATCAACAATGCAATCTACATGAGGGGCAGAAATGGCCTAGAGGTATAGCATCTGCATCTATGTTTTAACAAATGCATCTAACTCTATTTTAACAAACCTCACAGCACATTTAAAAGTACAGGGGCCGCCTTTTTGCATCTTTCAGTTTCTGTAAAAGGTGAACTTTATAACCCACTACAACCAAACCACATTAACCAGGGTCTGATAAGAATGGCTTTAGGGATGTCCTAATTCAAGCCAAAATCTACAACAACTAGGATAAAAATACATACCAAAAATATAAACTGGTGAGTATATATTTTAATCTATAATTTTCAAATGTACGATACCTTCCACTGTAAGCGTTGCAGAGGTGCTGGCCATTCCAGAATCATTGCTGGCTTCACATGTGTACAGAGCAGCATCCTCAGGGAAAGCCTCAATGAGCAATAGTGTATATTCTTGCCCGTCATGAAGGAACTTGCACTTAAAACCAGGAGACAGCTTTGTTGAATCTTTGAACCAAGCAACGGTTGGTTGTGGCTTACCAGACACTACGGTACAGAAGCGAGCTGGTTTGCCAGATTCCACTTGCACATCCTCCAGCTTTTGTATTATAACAGGAGGCTCTGGAGCTGTTAACAAGAGAAAACCTCTGTTAATGGGTCTTAAAGTGCATCATTAAGTGAACAACTGACACTACTATTATTGTTTTAAATGATTTATTTAGCAAAGTTGAATGCTTCTTCATTGACCTTAACATTTATTCTTAGGAACCATACCTTTCAATAGCCTAACAAAAATTTTTTATTTCGCTTATAAAAACTAAGATGAATATTCATTTTTGAGATACATTAATTACTCACCATTCACATACAGTGTTACAGAGCTCCTATTTCTTCCAGCCAAGAAAGTGTATTCTCCACTGTCACTAATCCTGGTTTCGGTGATGCTTATGCGATGCACTCGTCTTTCCACAATGTACTCATACCGTTCTTCAACATGGAAGTTGATATCGATGCCATCCTTTAACCAGCGGCCATCTACATCATCCTCATTGACCTCAAACTCAACCACAGCTCTCTGTCTCTCAACAGCCTGAAAACAATAAAATTTAACTAAATATCAAAAGCATTCTAAAAAAAAAAAAAAAGTTTGTTACAGCTTTGCAATCGCTAGAAAATGTGACTTTTAACATTAAAGTATTATCTTGTGTCATGTGGACAAAGCACTGTTTTTTTAGGTAATATAATATTGATAAATGCCTATGAAAACAATTACCTGAACTTCTCTGCGAGTGGATATGATGCGGACATCACGGCCTTCAACATGTAAGTTGGCTGTGGACATGTTTCCACCAGCAACCACAGAGTACTGCCCAGCGTCAGACATGCGAGCAGAGGGAATCACAAGACGGTGAACATATCTTTCACTCTGAATCTTCACCCTGAATATAAAAAATAAATATAAATAAAATTTTACTGCACTGACCCTGTTAAACAGTAATTGTTTTATTACCACAGAATGGTAATCAAATGTGGAAAGAAGGCAGATACCTGTCAGTAATCTGAAGTTCTTGGCCATCTTTCATCCACTGAACAAGCAAGTCAGGTTCAGAAATTTCACACTCAAATGTTGCTCTCTTCTTTTCAAGAACTTTAATTTCCTTAATTGGTTTCCTGAATTCAATATGACGAGCTAGAGAGCAACAGAGAAGAAGAATTAATTTTCAAAATAGTTGATGTTTGTGGGTAAAGTGAAGCAAGATCATAGACAGTTAGTCATTTGTTTTGCTTATTAGTTTACTAATATTGATCATAATTTATAAAAAGAAAGATACAATGTTTAAAAGTTTTACATTTGTAAAAATAGCATACCTTCAACATATAAGGTAGCTTTAGAGACTGCATTTCCAGCAACAAAGCTGTATTCTGCAGCATCACCAAAGTGAACATTTCTAATAGTAAGAGAATGAGAATATTGTTTGGCTTTTATCTGGCAGCGGTCTGTAGATTTGATTTCAACACCATTCTTCAACCATTTATAAGTGATGCCTTCATGGTTTACAGTCACTTCAAAGGTAATGGTATCTTTTTCTTCAGCATTGATGTCTTTCAACATGGATGTAATCAGAATTGCTGTAAAAGTCAAGTAGAGATTTCGTTTTAGCATCAAATCTCATTAATTCAATTCAAATAACACTTTTTGGTTCACATTAAGGTGTCCATTTATGAATCAGTGAAAAAAATTCGTTCTCCTCTGGATTCCAGTTTATGAAGCTTTGTAGATCGCTTCTCCTTTGGAGGAGTAAAGTGATCTACAAACGCTTCAAACAGTGGAGAACAGCCCCTGATACTGGAATCTCGTGAGACTTTATGAGATTACATTACCAGAAATTAACAGAAACAACGAGATGTCAGTTTATTAAGCAGTGATAAATTATCACTGCTCAATACACGGACAGATGGCGTGGTTAATGTGAATAAAATAAAGAGTCCCCCTACATTATATATATATATATATATATATATATATATATATATATACACATACACACATTATATATATGTATATACATGTATACACATAAATATGACAGGGGGGCATGGTTACTGTCTTGGGGGGTCTGAACGAGGTATAAGGAAGTTAATAATCTTCCTCCTTCCTCCTCAGATCCCCCGGGATTCTCTCTTCACTCCCTGATTCTCCACCTCTGAGCTGGTGAATCGGGGAGGATGAATTCTGACACAGATTGCCAGTGAAGCGCTGAGATCGCAGCTTCATAAACTGTCCGTTTCTGTGTCAGTCAATGAGGATTCTCAGTGTGCGGAGATCATCGACGGGAGAACATGTTCAAACTTGTTCTCCCCCATTATATCTGTTTCATAAACTGTGTATGGACTGTGATCAGTGGCGACCCTCAGGATCACTGATGTTCACTGCTTCATAAACAGACACCTAAGCCAGGTACACACTACAGTTGCACAAAAAAAACTGATAGCTCGGGTCGGAGTAGCTGTACTAACAATGTAAGGTTGGTCCAGCGATCTCCCCCACTGAGCTGTTGTGTTCTGAAAGGGGGGCGGCCCCCCACCAGAACACTCCGATCAGCACTCTCTGCTATTGGCTGAGAGCACTAATCAGGAGTCGGTTGGATGCTGGTTTTCCGAACGGCCAACTTCTGTCGGACAGACTGACATACACACGGGCCGAATGTTGGCTGTGTTTTTTTTAACCAGCTGTTGTCTCCTGACATTTGGCCCGTGTATACGGGGCTTTAGTGTAAACGCTAAAAGCATGAGCTCACCAGTTTTCATGAACCCACCCTCTTTAAGCAGCCAAACTGGTTAGGTATTCATATTAAAGCTAAACTCCAGTCACATACAAACACCCATTAATCCGGTTATGTATTCTCGAAAATAAAATTCTCTAAAATATCATTAGTTTTCTTTTACCTAAAAGTAACCTAAGCACATTAATCTATCTTGATAGCAGCTTCTTGTAATGCCTTAGCAAAAAGAATGTGACTAGAAGAGGAAGGGGCAGCACTTTAAGCCAGTCAGGGCTCTTTTTTGCTTTGCACAAAACAGCTTACAGGAGATAACAAAAAGAGGATAACCTCATCAGTGTGTGTTCTTCTCTTTCATTAAATACCATAGACTGGGTGGGTACGGGACTTTGCTTTATTGCCCAGCTGGTTTACAATCTTGCTATACTGCTGTCTGCAGCAGCACCTATATCACAAGACTGGCTGAACAGAATAACAAATACTTTAATAGGTAAAGCAATTCAGGTACTGCATATGCATTCAACTGTATGTCTATTTGTTTACCTAAAGTTTAGCTTAATATATATTTTTTTTTATCACTTTGTGACCTCCATAATTTGATAAAAAAAGTTTGCCTTTATCCGAGTACGATAGTTAGCTGTATTTGACTTCTATACTTTTAAGTAAGACCCAGACCATGCATGCTATAAATCAGTATTAGAATATAATTTTTTATCTTTATATCTGCTTCTGGCCAGTGACTCAGACAATGCAAAGCATCAGTATGACTTCTAGGAACTAGCATTTTCAAAAGAAGCCCAGCAATGGCAACCTACATAATTTTTTCATGGTTAGTGCACTAAAATTCTGTTTCATTCACAAACAACAAATCTAATAAATAATGATAATGGTAGTAACAAATGTTTAAGAGTATCATTATGGCCATTAGAATACATTTTAGTATTTGGTTCCTTGAAAGGATATTGTGAAATTGTATAAGTATGTAACTAAAATGGACATTAGTTTCCTTTCAAATCATACATACGTTTCACAGTAAGAGTTGCGCTGACTTTGTCATTTCCACAAACAAAGGTGTACTCAGCAGAATCTTCACTACTTGTGTTCATGATGATCAATTGATGAAGTTTACCCTGAACCACAATCTTAAACTTCTCGCTCATTTCAATTTCAACTCCATTTTTCAGCCATATGGATGGAACATTGAAATGAGACACCTCACACTGAAATGAGGCTGTTTTGGTTTCAGGGACTTCAATGTTCTTCATAGTCTTTGTAATATGTAATGCTAAATGAGAAAAATAAAATGAATTCATTTAACATGGCAGAAAGTTCTAGAAGTCAGTTTCACTTACACAGAATATTTGAGAATGCCATACAAGGGCAATATTCCTGCAGCAAAAGGCAGCACAAAAAGGGTATGAACTAAAGACCTTTATCCCCACATACATGGAACATTTGGCTTTTTAAAGGTATATGTTACTAAAGCTAGCATATTAGAGAAATTGTGACAGAATATCATAACTAAAATGTGCTTACTCTCTACAAAAAGTTTAGCTTTGCATTCCAGCTGTCCGACCACTGCAGTGTATTCTCCTGCATCTTCAGCAGTTACGTTCTGGAAAATGAGTTTGTGGACTTTACGTTCTGATACAATCTGATGCTTATCACTTGGTTTCAACTCCACATTCTTGAAAAGCCATTTCACTGGCACAGTGTCATGGGAAACACTGAGTTCAAATGTAGCTGGTGTATTTTCTAGAGCTGTCACATCCTTGGGTTTTTTAATGATTTTAACAGCTGCAAAATAAAATATAAAGCTTAATTATGGCATGCACTAACAATTATTTTTTGAGTCTTTTACATGGCATATTCATGCAGACAAATGAATAGACTGAATTAATTTCATCAGACTGTGCTGTTCTATTGGTAAAAATGATCTTGAATTTTAAAAAGAATTCCAAGAAGTATGGAATCTCCTGTTTGATTGTAACCCTTTCAAAATAGTAATCTGAAAAGATTTCACTCTCCTCAGCATCAATTAGATAATGGTGGCATCCCTTCTGGTTGCATTCCTTACATAAATTGGAGGACTGGAATACAACCGATATGTTTTGGTTTACAGTCATTCAACACACCCTATTAAGTAGTAGGTGATATCTGCAACTGCAAATCCCTTCTCTGAAGTCGAGATAGAGATCTAACAGATAGGACATTTAAATTTTTTCAGAACACCCCCTTGAACTTCAGTGACTTACTTTCAACGTGAAGTCTTGCATTTGCTCCAATTTTGCCAAGCTTGAAGCTGTAAACGGACTCATCTGGAACAACACAATTTTTGACTCTTAAAGTGTGCACCGTTCCATCAACTGTGATTTCATACTTGTCATTGGATTCCAGTTCAATTCCATTTTTAATCCACTGGGCGCCTTTAACATCAGGGTGAGTAAGTTCCACACTGAATATAGCATCTTGTGTCTCTGTCACAGTCTGGTTTTTAAGTGTCTTCTTGATTTTGACAGCTAGAATATATCATACAATAGTAATTTATAAAATGAACATCTAATGCAAATGTTCTGATCATTGAAATCCATAAAATTGTCTTGCCCTACTGTTATCTTCTTCCCTTAAACATATATAATTTACACATTGAGACTTGATAAATTATGTTATGTACACTATATTGCTAGGGCCACATTTTAAATCACATGCTTTTCTAGGTGCACCCTATGGCTATGGCCTTATTTGTTCAGTCAGCCACTTCAAAGTACCATGTATACTATGTATGCATGTATTTTACATTTTATAAATGTATAAAAAGTTAATGGAAATGTATAGCGTATTATGATCTATTTTCTATGCCTACGTATTATGCGCAGGACAAACAGAAATAGGTAATTAATTCATTAATTTATTAATTTGTTGTTAATTTATTTAAGTTTTTATTTTTAAAATGGTACATATGATATATTTCATATGACCTTTTATATTTATAACGTCCAGCTGGCAGATACAGCTCTAGACTCAAGTTCACATGTTTACCAGGCAAATTTTAATTCTTGTCAGACGCGTAATGTGTATATGCTCCCAGCACATTGATCAAGCTGTTACCAACAGCCCTTTGCCACTACTCCTGATCCAGAGCATATCGGACAGACTCCTGTCATGAGAGCCAACCACTGCAGTCACATGATATTGAAATAAAGGTAATAAATCCCACTGGTGTTAAGGGTTTAATAAAAATGCCTAATGTTTACAGAGCTTAATGCTTGATGATAAGATTACACACAGAGCTAAATGAGTCAGTGGCGTAAGTTTTCCCACCTCTCTTCTTACTAGATTTTGCTCTGTACAGAGTAATAATACAATGAAAAAAGAGACAGTGATTGCTCTGACCCATGTTTAGAAAGCCCACAATGCCTCGGCTACCTTGTTGATCCTGCCAGTAGCATATGCTTGACTCAAAGATTAAGCCATGCATGTGTAAGTACACGCGGCTGGTACAGTGAAACTGTGATTGACTCATTAAATCAGTTTGATAGCTGTTTTCCTATGGGTGTGCCCTGTATTCATTTATTTGCAAAATAATAAAGTGTTTAAAAAATATGTACTTAGTTCTTATCACAATAGACAAGTTTTACCCTATTTGTTTTAATATGTTTGTATATGTTTTGCTTCGCTAAATGCACAACAATACTTTATACCTTTTTTACTTTTCTATTTTCTGTTTTATTTTGTTTTGATATTTAAAAGTGAAATAAGGAATTAAAAAAATATATGAACTTGGAAAAAATAAATAAAACAAAGCTTATCAATTCTTACCTAATAATCTAATTAACTTTTCCTGAAAACTCACATGAGAATGAAATCATAAAAATAACAAAACAATGGACAATTAACATACTTACCCTCAACCTTCAACTTTGCAGAAGTCTTTGAGGTTGCTACTTGGTAGGTGTATTCGCCTATATCTTCAAGCTTGCTAATAGGAATTACAAGCTGTCTTTTTCTTCCTATAGATTCACTTTTGATGCTGTCGGTGAAACTTATCGGCTTTCCTTCTCTCAGCCATTGTCCTTTAGAGTCTGGGTTAGCCACCTCACACTCAAAAACAGCTTTCTGAGATTCAGCTACTGTGAGATCCACGAGTGGCTTGCTTATAGCTCCACCTATAGAAGCAATAAGGAAGAGAAAAAAGTTCATCAACTCTGAGGTTAAGTGAATGTATACACTGCGTTGGCCTATAGTTCTAGAATTCTGTCAATACCTGAAACAGTAAGTTTCCCACTAGTTTGCTGTTCTCCAGCAAAGAAGGTATATTGGCCTTCTTCATCCTTCATCATGTCTGTAATTGTCAGAGTGTAAATCTTGCCCTTGGACACAATCTTGTATTTAGGGCTTGGTTTGAGTTCTTCATTTTTGAAAAGCCACAAGGCATCAATTCCAGAATGGGACAGTTCAACTTCCAGGGTGACATTTTGTGTCTCAGTGCATGTTTGGTCACTCAGTCCTCTGATAATGGTAATTTCTTAACAAAAATAAAGGGCAGGGTTAATGTATTACTTACAAACTGGAAAAATGGGAAACAAGGAGGACGCTTTCTATTAAAAAAGCACAAAATGTGAAATTCTGGAATTTATTCTAACAAAATAGGGACTTAGTGTCATTAGGCATGAGTTAAGGAAATACAGTATTTGCATGCAGAATAGAAACCTGGCAGTTTGTACTGAAAATAAAAAAAAAACATTTTGGAATGAATGGTAACTATGGGTAACACTTGTTTGCCATGCTTTAACCACTTGCCGCCAAATCACGAACCTGTACATCATTTGGCTTCAAGTGGTTGTACTGGAGTGAAGCCTGCAGCTGCAGGCATCACCCTGGCACTGTTTGTTGGAGCTGACGGTCTGTTTTCTTGTGAGAACAACCAATGCGGCTAAGCAGTCGCTCAACTGTTATTACAAGCAGTGGGAGAGGACAACCCCCCCTCCTGCCGCCTTCCGCCGCTCGCCCGGGCTCTACCATAACACTGGGAGCCACCATCCGGCACATCTGCCAGTTGTCCAGAGATCTGAACAAAGGTTTGGGGTCTTATAGATCCCAGATCCCTCCATAAAGAGTAGCTGTTACTGCATATTACTGTCAGAAGGGATGTTTACATTCCTTCTGACAGCAATAAAAGTGATCAAATAAAAAAAATGTAAAGGGCCCCATGAGTAAATCGCGCCCGCAAATATAAACAGTGTTCAAACCACACATCTGAGGTACCGCCACGATTGTTAGAGCGAGAGCAATAATTCTTGCGCAAGACCTCCTCTGTAACATTAAACAGGTAACCGTTAAAAATGTTTAAAGTGTTGCCTATGGAGATTTTTAAGTTTGTCGCCATTCCACGAGTGTGCACAATTTTAAAACATGACATCTTAGGTATCTATTTACTATGCGTAACATAATCTTTCACATTCTATAAAAAAAATTGGGCTAACTTTACTGTTTTTTCTTTTTTTATTCATTAAAATGTATTTTTTCTAAAAAAAAAAAATTGTGTTTGAAAGACAGCTGCACAAATACAGTGTGGCATAAAATATTGCAACGCCTGCCATTTTATTCTCTAGGGTCTCTGTTAAAAAAAAAAAAAAAAAAAAAAAAAATATATATATATATATATATATATATATATATATATAATGTTTGAAGGTTCTAAGTAACTTTCTAGCAAAAAATACTGATTTTAACTTGTAAGCAACAAATCTCAGAAAAAGTATTTAACCACTTGAACATGGTCTTCAAGTGGTTAAATACTCGCTTAGTAGGAGTCTGATTTTATAAAGTTGAAATGTATATGGGATTGCCAGTAAATCTTGAATAGATATAATTAATTTATTATTTTACTTGTCCACAAAAAGACTTACTTTCCACAGTAAGGTTGCAGCTAGTTTCTACTTTTCCAATTATAAGTTTGACTTGTCCTTCATCAGAAGCATGGACTCTTGAGAATACAAGTCGTTGCTTGGCTCCTTTGGCAATAGCTTGCACACGATCATCAGGTTTGACAAGAACATCATTTATAGACCATTTAGAGGAGGTCATATCAGGAACTGAAACTTTACATTCAAGTACAGCCTTTGTTCCTTCTATGGCATGAACATCTTTCAGAGGGATGACAATCTCAACACCTTTAAAGGGAAAGACAACAGTCAGTAGAAGAAGGGATACCATAGTAATATTTCCTTTGGACTTTTACACTTACTGTAAACAGACAGCCGCCCAGATGTGGAAAGATCAAGACCTGGGACTGTGAAAGTATATTTTCCAACATCATCAGCAGTAGCATCTTCAATAAGTAACATGTGAGACTGTTTGTCAATTACAATATGGATGCGATCACTAGGTTTGATCTCCTCTCCATCTTTAAGCCAGACGCCTTCTGCATTTTCAAGGGACAGTTTGACCTCAAGTTGAGCAATGTCACCTTCGCATACTTTCTGGTCTGAAAGTCCTTGCAGAATTGATATAGGACGAGCTATGGATAAGAAAAAAGAACCATTAGAACTAGCTGGCATCTATGGCAATAAAAAGTACTTAAATCTGTAACACAAACTACTTACGTTTCACTTTGAGCTGTGCAGTAGTCTTCTTCCCAGCAACCACAAAGCTATATTTTCCTTGATCTTCCTTTGTAACATCTTTAACAGTAAGAACATGGCGCCCTCTGCGGGAGGTAATCACATATTTGCTGTTGGACTTTATCTCAGTATCACCATGATACCATTTACCCTCTGTGTCTTCAAGAGAAACAATGCATTCCAGTTCTCCGCTTAGTGTTTCTGAAACTTCAATGTCCTCAAGCTCTCTAGTAAACTCAACAGGGGTACCTGCAGTACAAAGACACATGTTCAATTTCATGGCTTAAAAGCATCCTATGTTATCAATTTCTTTAAGCAGTTTAGTTAGGTTAAAATAATGGTTTCTCTTACCTTCAACTATAAGTTTGGCAGTTGTTCTCACAGATTCATCTTCTTTAAGGACACAGCTGTAATCCTCATTATCTGACATATCAATTGTGAGCACAGAAAGGAAGTGGACCTTCCTGTCAGAATGCATTCTATACTTATCACCAGAGTGAATCTCCACGCCATTCTTGTACCATTTCACTTTTATAAATGGCTCTGATGTTTCACACTCAAAGGTGGCCATAGTGTCTTTTTCTTTTGCTGTTAGATCTTGTAAGTCTTGTGTGAACGTTATCAACTGTTTACCTTCAGGTAGAAAAAAGATGTCATACCACAGACCAGACCCCAAACTCTAATGTTAATAATATAATTAACACTTAGATAAATCTTACCTTGTACTAGCAAAAATGCATGGCTTGAGGTTTCTCCAGCTACATTGATGGCCTTCACCATGATGCTTGCAGAGTCTTCAGCCACAACATCTCTAATGACTAGTTCACACACATTATCTTCTGGCCAGTACCAGTAGATACGATCAGATCTTTCAACTTTGACACCATTTTTAAACCACTGGCATTCTGGGTCTGGTTTTCCCACAACCCGAACACGAAAATGAGCTTCTGCACCTTGGGCAACGGTTTGACTTTGAATTCTCTCAAAAATCTTAGGTGCTTCCATACTTGGGGAAAGCTCAATTCTGTCTGGTTTGAAAGTTGGAATAGTGATTTTGCCTTCAGCTTCAAGGGCTTTCTTTTCTTCCTCAGTTAGTTCTTTAGTAAAATGAAGAAGGTCATCTTTTGTCTTTTTAAGCATGTCTTCATATGCTTCATCTTTTCTGCGAGATTTTTGTTCAACTGCGGTAATAGCTTCATAGTACCCTTCTTCGGTTCTACGCTTAAATTTACTGCGCAGTTCTTCTGATTCTTCGGATACCTTATCATGGGTAACTCTTTCAGCCCTTTTAAGTTTTACAAATTCTTTTGACCCTGGTTCAGTCACTTTTTTAACTTCAAATGGAAGTTTTCCTGCCTCAGTTGCAGGAGGAGCAACTTTTGGCTCATGTGTTCTTCTAAGAACTGATCTGAAATCTTCTTTCTGTTGAATTTCTAGTTTCACAACATGTTCAGTAACACCTTCAGGGTTTTCAGCTGTGACCTTCACCTCACCAGAATCATAGGATTTACAGTCAACAATTTCAATGCAGTATATGCCATCATAGCGGAGTCTGAATCTTTTGCTTTTACGGATTAGCTGTCCATTAAGGTACCAGTTTACTTTTGGTTGAGGGTATCCAGTAACACGGCAACGGAAACGTGCAATTTCTCCTTCATAAACTCTTGCGGGTTCAGGGAATAAAACAATTTCTGGTTTTTGTTTTTCCTTTACATCTTCTGTGACTCCTGCAAGTGCACCTTCATGGGCTAGCCTTTCCAGCTCTTCAATTTTCTGCATACCTCGCCTGCCTTCTGGCAACTGAGACTCTTCAACAAGACTTTTCTCATCTTTTACAATTAAAGTTGCAGAGGTGTGGTCTGTTCCATATTTGTTAGTTGCCCTACATGTAATAACACCACTGTCTCTAGGGTAGGCTACCTCAAAATCAAGACTACAGTATCCAAATTCATTCACCATACGAAGCCTGTTGGCAGCCGCCAATGGCTTCCCATCATGGAGCCATTCAACAACCATAGTTGGGTCTCCAATTGGTGTAAGACGGCATTCAAAGTGTGATGGTCCAAAACGTTTTAGCCTTACTGAAGTCAGCTTTTTCTTAAAGAATGGTTTCTGTTGCTTTTCTTTGTCATATAGATCTCCTTCTTCCCACTGTTCTTGGCCATAACGTAGATGAAGTGGCTCTAGCTCTGGTGCTGCAATCTCCTTAGCTTTGTAGGTGCCCTTAGGAATGATTAGCTTTCTTTCAGGTTCAGGTTCAGCAAACTCAACTTCTACATTGACTTTGCATCTAGTAGTGTCACGTCCAGCTTTGTTAATGGCAGTGGCAGTATACCATGCAGAATCCCGTGCAATTGTAGATTCAATCTTAAGTGCTGCTTGTCCTTTAGCTCCTTCAATTCTGTAATGAATAGAAGAGAGTTCATGTTGTAAGAATCATTCTTTTGTGTTCTCTATATTATAAAGGCCAGTATATATTATATTGATCAATAAAGCATATGACTTTTGTACTTACTTTATATTAGGAAATTTGTGAGGAGCAACAATGTCACTGTTTTTCAGCCACACAATATCTGGGTTGGGGTTACCAACAGCTTTTACTGACATTTCCAGTTTAGAGCCTTCTTTTACACTCATATTCTTCAGTTTCTCCACAAACTGTGGTCTTTGCAAGTGTTCCTTTGCTGCAGAAAAAAAAAACATTTTGCATTAGACTTTAGCAATCTCTTTACCATAAACTGAAGGTCATTTACAGTTCAGAAATAATCTTACCATCTACAGTCAATGTCATGGAGACTGAAGTTTTTCCAGCTCTGTTTTGAGCAATGACTGTCCATTCTCCAGAATCGGTTGGCATTGCTGGGACTACAATAAGGGATTGGGTTCCATCTTCCTTTATAACAATTTTATGTGTATAGTCGTTGATTATTTGCTGACCTAAAAAGTCAAAGCAAAATAATTAGTACATATATTTCAGGATTTCTTTCAATACCACCTCCATTATATACAGAATATATTTTTCTTTATCGTACATCACGGGACACAGAGCAACCATAATAATGACTATATGGGTTATACGCCACCTACTGGTGGATGGACACTGGAAGATAGTCAAACAGGAAGTCCACCCCTATATAACCCCTCCTACACAGAAAGGGCCCCATTTTTTTCGCCAGTGTCTGTAAGGTGGAATGGTCACTGATGTGATACCTGTGCTCTTGGAGCATACTTGGAGGTCTAGACAGTTCTATTTAGAATCATGGACTTCATTCGGATCCATTTGGAAAAGCTATCAGATAAAAAATGAATGGTACCCAAGCCTCATTGGAAGGAGAGAAGATTCCTTGAGGTTTGCCTGTAATGCAGCCTTACGGCGTTGGACTCTGCGTAATGGAACCCTGTGCAGTGTTTGTTCTGACCAAGGTGCTTTCCTGAAGGGTGCTATACTGGTCCAGGGGAGTGGACCCCACATTAAGGGGTACCCAGTCCCTGAAGGTCTTTTATGACAAAGCTCACCGTGATGGGTGAAGTTTGGACTCCTGTTATGTTCAGAGTCCTGCAGTGGGAATGGTAAGTCCTGCATTTTTGTAGTTTCTCTTTTTAAAAGAAGAAAAAAAAGAGAGAGATCTGACTGTCTGTTCTCCCAGTGGCCACTGGGGGCAGTGTGCTGTTTAATCATGCTGTGTACTTCTTAGTCATGTGGGCTGCTGCTTCTCCTCCAGCCACTAGAGGGCGCAAGCTCTCTATTTTCCTGCCTATTTTTATATAGGCAGGAAGTGGAAGGGCGACCATGTTAAGAAAGCCATGTGGTCGACAGCTTCCGCAGGGCCTCTTGAGACATAACACCAGCCCATGGATACTAGTGAAGTGTGAGTACTTGCTATGGGAGAAATGTGTGGCCAGACAAGTCATGATTATATACTGCATACTTACTGCTATATTCGGGGGGCCTGTACAACTGTAAGTCGATACACTCCTAGCAATGCACTTTAAAGTGTTGGGTCTCCAGAATACTGTGCATTTGGCACAAAAATAGTATGGGGCCTGGTGCAGTTGAACAGGTGCATACTTTCAAACTTCAGAATAAAGTGCATTTGGTCTGCAGGAGCTTACTTTTAGGCTGAAGCAGGAAAAGGCTGCATGACATGCACATGTGCTAAACTAGTAAAAACTAGTATGGGGCCAAGTGCAGTTGGGCAGGTGCAGCATAGTATACATGCATGCAAGCTTGTTGCCTAAACGCATTCTTGAATAAACACGTTTTGCATAGGTGTTGCATGCATGCATCCATACATACATACATACATGTGGCATAAGAAGATTGTGTTTTTGATCTGTATCAATTAGAGGATATTTATTTTTGCACTATATTCACTTTATTGGCCTTATATAATTTATTGCACATGCACAGTTGCACTTTAATATATGACAGAGTCAACATGATAAATATCCATCTAATATGCACTATTGATGCACCCTATACTGTTTGTTTACTTGGCTAATCTTGACTATAACTAGTATGGGATGGGCCTAGGTGCAGCATAGTATACATGCTTGCTTACTTGCATAGAACACAAGCCTGCATAGGCACATGTTCGCAGAGGGCCCCGCCTTGTGTCCCCCGCACCCGACAAGCAGGCAGCGCCCAGCATGCAGCCCCCCAAGGCTGGCCACAACGGCGCGTCTGCGTGGACGCATGTTGCGTAAATGCAGGTTTTTTTAAGCATATGTTTGTATAGACGTATGGGCATAAGTGTGTATGCATGTTGCATAGATATACATGTTTGCATGGATGCATGTTTGCATAAACACATGGTGCATAGACATGTTTGCACAGATGTCTATGATGAAACACGTTTCATAAACGCATGCTTGCTTATTCTGTTAATGCATGTCTCCATGGGCGTATTACGTAATTGCGTGTTTGCGTGGACACGCTTTCGTGTTTTGCCTACACGCATATTTGCTTAAGCACATACCTATATGCTTCCATAAACGCATATTGCTTAAACGCATACTGGCATGTTTTCATGTGTACTGCATACTTATATCCTTAGTTTAAACTGTATACATATGTGCTTAGTTGCATTAAACTGTATACATATGTGCTTAGTTACATTAAACTGTATACATATGTGCTTATTTGCCTAGGACTACATACATATCTGTTTATTTAACTAGGACTACATACAAACGTGCTTATTATCTTGAGCTGCATACATAGATGCATGAATGATGGCAAGAATACTTGTATACCTGCATGGTTGCATACCTGGGTACCTGCATACTTACATACTTACGGGGTTGTATAGCGGTAGACCAACATTGTCTAGGCCTGCATCCTTGTGGAACTGCGTATTAGTTTGTCTAATATAATCACCTTATTATGTATCTATTAGACTAGCTAAATGACTTAGAAGGGTGCCACTGCCCTCAGGTTCAGTGGTCTGGCAATGTTCACTTCTCCTGTTGGACCAATGGCATCAGTGTCATCTGAACCACTGTGGTGCCTGATCTCAGATCAAGCCTGGTTAGTACTTGGATGGGAGACTGCCCAGGTTTCCCTCCTAAGTGAAGGGAGCAGTCTCTGAGGTGGTTGCTCCTTCCTTAGCCGGTTCAGTCTTTGCCTTGCGTTGGGTCTTGGAGCAAAAGTTATGGGCTCATTATTGGAAAACAATTAAATGGTAGCAGCTCCAAAACTGAATAGAGACATGTAAAGGAAATTTGTATTTAATTGTATTCTATTTTGTATGTATTGCATGCTGCCCTCACTGTACACACAGCACTAATAATGTTTTCATTACATGTTTGCCTTCTTTCGAGTCCTGATTAGAATTAGTCTGCCTATGTTACGCCCCTTGTTACCATAAATGTACAATTGTAAGATTAATGTGATACCTACTTAATCATGTGTATAAAAACCTTCAATTGCCTCATAATAAAGCAGAACAGTTTATTGGAAAGATGCGGAGTGTATCTTTGGTGTCTGTTCCCTTCTGCAGTAGTTATAATTCATTTGGAACCACTAATCAATATGAGGATAGGAGTTGCCTATCTATAAAATGTCCAGGTCAGGACATGAGGTCTATCTTTAGATCTCAATCTGCTGGGCATCCTTCTGCTTCAGATAGGCTCGGTCTGTTCAGTGATGCCTTCTCTGCAAGAAGTAAATTGCAAAGCCCATAATCATCAGGAAACATAGCTTCATGTGGCGGGTTGTTTCCAGCCTCATTAAAGATTTCTGTAATTGCAGTGGAAAGTCGTCTGTTTTCTTTTTTGTGACCATCTTTCAGGCTGGCCCCAGCTTCTGAGGTTCACAAAGCTCCTAGCTCCGGTGCTGGATTTGCTAAAGATGCAGGGGGGTGTCAATCTCAGTATTCCTCAATAACCTTTGCTCAGGAAGCAGCTGGTCCAGATTTTCCTTCGATACATTTTGCAGTAGGAAGCTGTATCTATGTTGAAGCACATTCCTTATGTACATTCTTACTCCAGGTCTTGGAGAGGATCATTCTCTCTCTCTGTCTGGAACTTGAAGATCCAGGCATTGGATTGCCGGAGGGCTCTGTTCCCGGGGTATTGCACAGCTAAAGATTGGTGGTTGATGGTTCGGAATTTAGAAAGGTTGAATTCTTCATTTCAGGTATTGGCAGATAATAACCACTGATGCCAGTTTCTCCATTTGGTTTGAGGGTGGCTACAGTTCAGTGGACTTGGTCTCCACAGGAGAATATACTGCTCATAAATATCTTTGAGCTTTTGGCCAGTACGCCTTGCTCTGGATTATGGTACAAACCAGTTGTAGGTTCTATCTGGGAAAGCCTCTGCAGGGGCATATATATCAACCACTAGGGCGGCACCAGGAGTCATGCGGCTCAGGAAGGTGAACCACACAAAGCAGAAACCATACAGAACAGAAATGGGAATTCTTCAAAAAGACTGTTTGGGACCTCACTGCAAAGTATATTCCCATGGGCAATAAGTTTAAAAGGCTAAAAATAAAACCTATGTGGCTCACGGTCAAAGTTAGAAAAGCTATAAACAATAAGAAAAGAGCTTTTAAAAAATATAAAAATGAAGGAACACTAGTGTTGTTTAAATGTTACAAAGCATTTAACAGAATATGTAAAAAGGAAATCAAGGATGCAAAAATTCAAAATGAACGACAGATTGCAAAAGATAGTAGGACAAACCCCCAAAAATTCTTCAAATATATTAATAGTAAAAATGTCAGGTCTGAGCCTGTAGGCCCTTTACAAAATAATCTAGAGTGGGTGACTGGGGACAAGGAGAAGGCTAATTTATTAAATACTTTCTTCAGCTCTGTGTATACAAAAGAGCATGGGGGAGCTCATGTCCATAATGGGGGTGGTATTGACACAGCCCCGAATGATCCACAATGGCTCAAAAGTGATATGGTCCAGAAATATTTAGACAGAATAAAGGTGGATAAAGCTCCTGGACCTGCTGGCATCCACCCACGGATCCTAAAAGAATTGAGTTCTGTCATTTCAAAGCCATTGTATCTAATTTTTAGGGACTCATTGATGACAGGAATAGTACCACTGGATTGGTGCAGGGCGAACGTGGTGCCTATATTTAAAATGGAATCAAAGTCTTTACCAAGTAACTATAGACCTGTTAGTTTAACTTCTATAGTCGGGAAGATACTGGAGCATTTAATTAAAGACCACATAGATGAGTTCTTGCTGGAAAAAAACATTTTAAGCAACAGACAGCATGGATTCATGAAAGACAGAAGTTGTCAGACAAACCTGATTTCTTTTTATGAAGGGGTAAGTAAAACCTTGGACAGAGGGGTGGCTGTGGACGTGGTATACTTGGATTTTGCAAAAGCGTTCGATACAGTTCCCCACACATGGCTCATGTGTAAGGTAAAGTCTACAGGCTTGGAAATATCAGTTTGTAAATGGATAGAAAACTGGCTAAAATACAGAATTCAGAGAGTAGTGGTTAATGATTCTTACTCTGAATGGTCTAGGGTTATCAGTGGTGTACCCCAAGGTTCAGTGCTGGGACCCTTACTCTTTAATATCTTTATAAATGATATTGGGTCTGGGATCAAAAGTAACATTTCTGTCTTTGCAGATGACACCAAGCTATGCAGTGGAATAACGTCCTTACAGGATGCCTCCAATTTACAAGCTGACATCAATGCTCTGTCTAATTGGGCGTCTATGTGGCAGATGAGGTTTAATGTTGAGAAATGTAAAGTTATGCACTTGGGGGCTAAGAATATGCATGCATCATACATACTAGGGGGAGTACAACTGGGGGAATCTGTAGTGGAGAAGGATCTGGGGGTTTTGGTAGATCATAAGCTCAATAATAGGATGCAATGCCAAGCTGCGGTTTCCAAAGCGAGCAAAGTCCTTTCTTGTATTAAGGGAGTATGGACTCCAGAGAGAGAGATATCATTTTGCCCCTGTTCAAATCAGTAGTAAGACCTCATCTGGAATATGCAGTTCAGTTCTGGGCACCAGTTCTCAAAAAGAATATCGGGGAACTGGAGAAAGTGCAGAGAATGGCAACCAAACTGATAAGAGGCATGGAGGAGATCAGCTATGAGGAAAGATTAGAGGAACTGAATTTATTCACTCTTGAGAAGAGGAGAATAAGGGGGGATATGATCAACATGTTCAAATATATAAGGGGTCCATATAGTGAACTTGGTGTTGAGTTATTCACTTTATGGTCAACACAGAGGACAAGGGGGCACTCTTTACGCCTAGAGGAAAAGAGATTTCATCTCCAAATACGGAAAGGTTTCTTCACAGTAAGAGCTGTGAAAATGTGGAATAGACTCCCGCCAGAGGTGGTTCTGGCCAGCTCAGTAGATTGCTTTAAGAAAGGCCTGGATACTTTCCTAAATGTACATAATATGACTGGGTACTAGCATTTATAGGTAAAGTTGATCCAGGGAAAATCCGATTGCCTCTTGGGGGATCAGGAAGGATTTTTTTCCCCTGCTGTAGCAAATTGGAGCATGCTCTGCTGGGGTTTTTTGCCTTCCTCTGGATCAATTGTGGGTATAGAATTGGGTATATTGGATTGTACAATATTTTTACAATATTTTTTTTTTTTATGGTTGAACTGGATGGACTTGTGTCTTTTTTCAACCTGACTAACTATGTAACATTCTGTCTGGGACAGCACAAGGACTGTCTCTATCATCCATGCATATTCAAGGTATAGAATAGTGGCAAAAGGACATATTCAGGTGAATCTACTTAATTCCAAGTTCTACAACAAGTTGGGACAGGTTGTGTCCAGGACGAGGGTCCCACTGGCAATAGGGGTAGATGCACTGGTAAGACCTTAGGGACCCTTATTTAACGCTTCCCTCTGTTTCAACTTCTCCCACATCTTTTGCGAAGAATCCGGGAGGTGGTAACACTGATAATAGTGTTAGCCGAATTAGCCCAGGAGGACTTGGTACACTGACATTGCGATTCTTGCGGGGGTGGCTTCTTGAACACTCCAAGTCCAGCGGGACCTAATGGTCTTGAGTCTTGTATCTCAGCACTGTTGAGCCCCTGGAAGCCAGCTTCGGGGAACTTCAATTACAGGACTTGGAAATATTTTTTTGCCTCGGGTGAAGCCAGGAAGTGGCACCCGCAGAAATATGTGAGTGGGAGATTTTCTCTTTCTTTCTCCAATCGGTAGGGGAAAGGAGACTGGCCTTAAGTACCGTTAACGGTCAGGGCTCATCCCTATACATTTTTTTCCAGGGGTGGTTGTTTCTCACTTTCTCACTCATACTTCATACAGCGTGTAACGTAGACAGCCTCGCCTGTCAGGCCATTCTTGTGTCCTTGGGACTTGAATTTGATCTTGACTGTCCTTGCAGAGGGCACTTTTTGAACTAATCGAGAGATTCTGTTAGTCCTTTATCTCGGAAGGTGGCTTCTTTGGTTGCTATCACTTCACTAAGTGGAGTGTTAGAGTTGGCAGGTCTTTCATGCAAGGAGCTGTTTTTGGTCTTGCATCATATTAAGGTGATGTTGCGTCCTCATCCATTTTTTGCCTAGTATGGTGTCTGGTTTTCACTTGAATCAAGACAATGTCTTGCCTCCTTATCTGATCCTCAGTTGGCAGGAGTTAGGTCACTGAATACTCTGGAGGTAGTTCTGGCGGTCAGAATTACTTGATTTGTCGGTACAGGTCAGGAATCCTGGTTTGTGCTGCCAGTAGACCCCGGGATGGGAAGGAGGCATCCAAGTTAAGTATTTTTCATTGGATTTGCCAGTTAATCATTCGAGCCTATGGCTTGAAAGGGCAAGGTCCCCCACACCCTTTTTTGGTAAGTGCTCGCTACCAGGTGTGTGGGGGTATCTTGGGCCATCTTCCATCAGGTGTCAGTGGCTCAGGATTTAGGTCTTTTGTTCATACATTCACAGATTTTTACCAAATAGATATCAAAGCCACAGAGGATACTGCTTTGGCCGCAGTATGTTTTGGGCGGCAGAAGGAGTCCTTCTCAGGTGGCAGTTTCTGTGATTGTGTCTCCCTCCCCTCAAGGGCATTGCTTTAGGACATCCCATATAGTCATTATTATGGTTGCTCTGTGTCCCATGATGTACGATAAAGAAATTAAGATTTTTCTGTCATATTTACCTGTAAAATCCTTTTCTTGGAGTACATCACGGGACACAGAGGTCCCTCCCATCTTTTTTTTTAGATATTCATTGCTTTGCTACAAAACTGAAGTCCGTTCTGTGTAGGAGGGGTTATATAGGGGTGGACTTCCTGTTTGACTATCTGCCAGTGTCCATCCACCAGTAGGTGGTGTATAACCCATATAGTCATTATTATGGTTGCTTGGTGTCCCGTGATGTACTCCAAGAAAAGGATTTTACAGGTAAGTATGACTGAAAAATCCAAATATTATCCTGGCACTTTGTATGTAACTAATAATAATAATAATAATAATTAATATTATGTGAAATCCTTGCAGTTTAGAGACTCTATTGATAATATGCTGTCATTTTGAAGATGATTTTGAAGAGAATATCTTGAGCTGAGTTAGTTATCAAATGCTGCAATGGAGAAAAGCAGTAAAAAAATAATGTTTTTATCTTTTTTTATAATTAAAATCTATTTATCTAAACCTGACTTAAAGTGGAGGGCCACCCTAAAAAAAAAATTGCATGAAAAAAAAAATTTGAAAAAAAAAAAAATTTAAACTTACCTAAACCCTTGTTGCTAGGCAGTCTTCCTAATCTGCCTCTTCCTATTCCGCGGCGTGTTCTGCTCCTCAGTGAGCGGCCCCGTTGCCTTCTAGGAACTGTGCGTGTTCCCAGAACACAGGGCCATTCACAAAGCGCCACGCCGCTCGCGCGTGCACAGTAGGAAACTGGCAGTGAAGCCGCAAGGCTCCACTGCCTGTTTCCCTTACTTAGGATGGCGGTGCCGGGACCCGAGAGCCGAGGGACGGGTCGGCCTCAGGCGGCCGACATCGCAGGCACCCAGGACAGGTAAGTGCTTATTTAAAGTCAACAGCTACAGTGTTTGTAGCTGCTGACTTTAACATTTTTTTTTTCAGGGACGGAATCCCGTTTTAAAATGAATGCCCTATTTGTCAAGAACAAAAGACGATAATATGTTAGGATAGACCACATAGTTATTTGGTACAAACTTCAAAAAAAAGCCTGAGAAAGTTCTGAGAGTTAAAAGGCTTAAGCCTCGTACACAGGATCAGATTTTGCGCCAACAAAACCGTGGACTTTTGTCCGCAGGGCGTTGACCCAAACTTGTCCTGCAAACACATGGCACACAATTGTTGGCCAATAATCATGAATGTAGTGACCTACTACATGGTTTTTCAGCTCTTTAGCGCCACCCTTTGGGCTCCTTCTGCTAATTTTGTGTTAGTAGAAGTTTGGTGAGTGTTGATTCGCGCATTTCTTTTCGCACTTTTCATTTAGTGCTTTTAAGTTCGCGCTTTTCAGTTTGCGCTTTTCATTTTGCGCTTTTCAGTTCGTTTCTGAACGGCGGTTCGTCAACCAGACATGTTGTGGAATCGGAGGAGAAAACGTGTTATTTATTATTGGCCTTGGAGTTATTGCGTTAACATTATTTTTTTGGTTGAAAAATTATTTGATTTGGTATATTTTCTATACTTTTGGATGCATAGAATGCACTTTTTGGTTAAGTTATATTGGCAGATAGCATGTCTAATTTTATTTGTTTTCTTTAATGCACAATAAAAAAATTGTGGAGGATAATACTCGGCATGTGTTTTACTTCAGATGACATTTTGGGACACCAACAAAGCTGTATCTTTGATCTTAAAAACTACAGGATAATGGTGCTGTGGTAACTTGCCCAAATAAAAAAAAAAAGCATAATAATATTATTCTTGATATCACTAGAAAAAAAAGCCATCAGTATCACCAGCAAAGCAGCTTCATTATTATCCCATTAAAGAAGAAGAGAAAGTGTGCTGCATTTCGAGATTTCATAATTTACCACGTCACGAATGTTAATTTTCCATTACGAGCGCTAGTTTACAAGACCAACCACTTCTGGCTCGTCCTTGCCTCCGAGCATGCATGTTTGGACTTTTGTCCGATGGACTTGTGTACTCACGCTCAGAAAATCCGAAAACAGACATTTGTCCGCGGAAAATTTTAAACCTGCTATCCAACATTTGTCCGCGGAAAATCCGCCAACAATTGTCTGATGGAGCATACACACAGTCGGATTTTCCGCCATCAGCCTGTCATCACACATTTCCCATCGGAAAATCCGATTGTGTGTACGAGGCTTAAGAGGGATTTAAGGTGTGAGAACTTGGATTGTTAAACACAAAAGATAACTTCTGGTTTAACCCCTTCACGCCGACGTAATACAAGTATGGGGCCTCCGGCTTGAAGGGGTTGTACCGGTGTGATTCATGCAGCTGCACGCATCACTCCAGTACCGTTTTTTAGAGCTGAAGGTTGGCTTTCTTATGATAACAATCAATGTGGCTAAGCAGCTGCTCGATAGTTATCACAAGCAGTGGGAGGGTACGTCCCCCCTCCTGCCGGGAGGCCCGAGCAACCAGCCGGAACTTCTACTGGCTGGCCGGAGACCCGAACAATGCCGCAATCGGCTTTGATCGGGTCTCTGATCTAGCATGACATCACTTCCAGTTTAATGAAGCCTTAAAGGCGCCAGATTAAAAAAAATGACAGTATTCAAAACAGCCAAACTTGGTGTTTTGAATGCTATTAAATACAAAGGAGGGATTGGGGGTCTTATAGACCCCCAATCTCTCCAAAAAGAGTAGATGTCACTGACTATTACTGTCACAAGGGATGTTTACAGTTGATCAAAAGTGATCAAAAACATTTTTTTAAAGGGACAGTGGAAAAAAAAAAATAAGGAAAAAAATGTTTTTAAAGCGCCACATCCCTCTGTGCTCGCCCGCAGAAGCGAGCGCATACATAAGTCACGCCCGCAAATGTAAACAGTGTTCAAACCACACATGTGAGGTATTGCCGCAATCATTAGAGCAAGAGCAATAATTCTAGTACTAGACCTTCTCTGTAACTGTAAACTGGTAACCATTAAAACATTTGAAACCGTCACCTATGGAGATCTTTAAATAACGTCGTTTGTTGCCATTCCACGAGCGTGCTCAATTTTAAAGCATGACATGTTAGGTATCTATTTACTTGCCATAACATCATCTTTCACATTATTACAAAAAATTGAGCTAACTTTACTGTTTTGTTTTTTTTTAATTCATGAAAGTGTATTTCTTTGAAAAAAATTGCATTTAAAAGACCACTGGGCAAATACAGTGTGACATAAAATATTGCAATGATCGCCATTTTATTCTCTAGGGTCTCTGCTAAAATATATATATATATATATATATATATATATATATATATATATATATATATATATATATATATATAATGTTTGGGGGTTCCAAGTAATTTTCTAGCAAAAAATGCTGATTTTAACTTGTAAGCAACAAGTGTCAGAAAAAGGCTTAGGCATGAAGGGGCTAAATTCTTAAATGTTGACTTTACCATAATTCCAAGATATATTATTTACCATTGTGGAACCAAAATGTTTCTGGCATTGGTCTTCCAACAACTTTCAGGTCAAATCTTGCAGTTTGTCCTTCAGCACATTTGAAGGAGGCAGGTTTCATCACAAAGACTGGCTTATATAATCTCTCCAACTGGGACTCATCAGTTTCATCCAATCGGCGAGCAGGGGAACGTGCAGGAGAGCGTCCAGGGGAGCGGCTTGGTGAACGTGGAGATACAGACCTATTCGATGTAAGTGTTAAAAATCAATATTTATTCATCTGTATTATACCTAAACTAGAACTATTGTTTGTGCAAATAATACAGTGGTATGGATAGCCATTCTTCAGAAAGAGTTCAGAATAAATGAATTAGTACTAATCAGGTATACACCATCCCACAACTGCAGGAAAAGGTACTTTACACAACAGTAATTTAGGTCAAGGTACTCCTAATTATACTAAGTCAAAGAAAATAACAAAAAACTATCATCTATTTCAGTGGAGATCAAGTGTGGCACCTAACATCACCAAGTAATTTTCATTGAATGTAATGTACAGAAAGCTGTCAGAGACTTCAGACATGTGACAGGGGATGGTAGAAACAAGTAAAAGGTTGTTGGAGACTGGGCCACATTTGATATTTTTCTTGGCAAGATGCATTATAAAACATGTGAGGGAAAAAATAAAAAGGGATGGAAAGCACAGAAAAAAATAAGATAGTGTGAAACAATTAAAACAAATCATTTAACTACAAAAATCCAGTCTTAAAGGGAATAATGTTCTTCATTGGCCTGAGTAAGTATCCAAGAAGGAAAAACAAAAAAACAAACTAATGTTTGCAGGGGGCTCAAGTGTCACAAAATAAGTGCTAAAGGGCCGCATGTTGGCTACCAGGATCTTGTTATACTTCACATATGAGAAAGAATTAAGTCAACTTTGTAAAAAAGCATGATGTGTGCAATATAAACTATGGGGTTGGTTTACTACACAAACATTCTGTTCACTTTGCACAGAAATTTTCAATTTGTAAGGGATTTTTTCCTTAGCTTAGTGAATGAGATGAAGCTCTGCTGACTTCCATCATCCAATCATGTGCAAACAAATATACTGTTTATTTTTATTTTCCTTGCACGTGATTGAGTATTCTTTGCAAAGTGAATTTTCACCTTATTCACTAAGCTAAAGAAAATTTCCCCTGCAAAGTGAAAATTCTCTCACAAAGTGAACAGCCTGTTTACCTTTAGTAAATCAATCCCTGTGTATTATTAAAAAAAAATCAAAAGACTTTGGCCCCTTTTAAATGGGCATTCAGAACAGATCTGCCTGGCAGTTTTTCAGGTGGACCTGGTCAGAAGGTCCATGCATTACAATAACCAGGCTGTATTATTGGTGTGCATTCTTTCCATACAGACCCTAGAAAGTATAAAAGGAAAATGTTGTAGTGTAAATAGTTCTATGTAGATATATCTATTATGCATAATAATTCTGCTACCTGAGAATACAATCCTTCAGCATTCCATAACAATCCTATAGGTTAATTGTGAATATTATTTACCGTATTCTTTTAACAGCCTCTGGAGCTGGCATGTAAGGTGAAACTCCAGTTGGTGCAGCAGGCTCCACATACAGTTTTCCTGAGCATATGGAATTCCCTTTAACATTGCTGGACAAAGCAGTGTAAATACCCTCATCTTCAGTGGACAAAACAGAGATGCGCAGACTAGCCCTGCCATCTTGCAAAGTTTCCATCTGGTAGCGGCCTCCATGCTTAATGCGTTTCCCGTCTTTGTACCATGTAATCTGCAAAAATGACATTGGACAATATTCTCAGTAAATCTATGTGAGATACAAAATATCATTTTCAAGAGATGTTTTTGTAGAACAGCTATAATGATATCTCTTCATTTGAAAGTGAAGTCTGATTAATCTACATACATTTTAATTGCCATAAATTACAGGCGATCTGATGCATTTGATAGAGGCAGTAATCTGAAAATGTTTGTTGTCACTAATGTTTACAGAATAAGGAGTTGTGCAATTAGATTTAAGGGGAACAAGAGTTTTATTGACATTTTCAGAGGTATACGTTAAAGTAAATTTTTTCAATGTAAATAATTATATCAGTGTGTGTTAGTAGTTCAAACACCTTATTTCTATATATAATCTGTAACTGTACATGTACAAGGGGTTAGCGCTATTTGCTCCTTACATACTGTATATAAGTGCTTCTTTCTGGTTGTGCCTTGTTTTCTTTTTGGTTGTGCCTTGTGATTCTTTTATCTCATTGTACATCTACCAGATCGCTAAAACAATTAGAGCCTATTAATCCTCTAAAGACTTTAACCACTTCAGTCCCGGAAGATTTGCCCCCTTAATGACCAGGCCATTTTTTGCGATTCGGCACTGCATCATTTTAACTGACAATTTCGCGGGCGTGCAACTTTCCCCACAAATAGAGCTTTCTTTTGGTGGTAATTGATCACCTCTGCAATTTTTTTTTATAGCGATATAAACAAAAAAAGAGCGACAATTTTGAAAAAAAAACTATATTTTTTTCATTTTGCTATAAAAAATATCCCCCAAATTAAAAAAAACAAAAAAACTAATTTCTTCTTAAGTTTAGGCCAATATGTATACTTCTACATATTTTTGGTAAAAAAAATTGCAATAAGCGTATATTGATTGGTTTGCGCAAAAGTTATAGCGTCTACAAAAAAGGGGCTATACTTATGACATTTTTATTATTAATTTTTTTTTTTGCAAGTTATTGTCATAAAAAGTGTTTGGGGACCTGGGTCCTGCCCCAGGGGACAAGGATCAATGCAAAAAAAAGTTTTAAAAATGGCCATTTTTTCGGGAGCAGTGATTTTAATAATGCTTAAAGTGAAACAATAAAAGTGTAATATCCCTTTAAATTTCGTACCTGGGGGGTGTCTATAGTATGCCTGTAAAGGGGCGCATGTTTCCCGTGTTTAGAACAGTCTGACAGCAAAATGACATTTCAAAGGAAAAAAAGTCATTCAAAACTACTCACGGCTATTAATGAATTGCCGGTCCGACAATACACATAAAAGTTCATTGATAAAAACGGCATGGGAATTCCCCACAGGGGAACCCCGAACCAAAATTAGAAAAAAAAAAAATACATGGGGTCCCCCTAAATTCCATACCAGGCCCTTCAGGTTTGCTATGGATATTAAGGGGAACCCCGCGCCAAAATTTAAAAAAAAATGGCGTGGGGTCCCCCAAAAAATCCATACCAGACCCTTATCCGAGCACGCAACCTGGCAGGCCGCAGGAAAAGAGGGGGGACAAGAGAGCGCCCCCCCGAACAAAGAGGGGGGAGGAGAGAGCGCCCCCCCCGAACCGTACCAGGCCAAATGCCCTCAACATTGGGAGGGTGCTTTGGGGTAGCCCCCCAAAACACCTTGTCCCCATGTTGATGAGGACAAGGGCCTCATCCCCACAACCCTTGGCCGGTGGTTGTGGGGGTCTGAGGGTGGGGGGCTTATCAGAATCTGGAAGCCCCCTTTAACAAGGGGACCCCCAGATCCCGGCCCTCCCCCCTGTGTGAAATGGTAAGGGGGTAGTACCCCTACCATTTCACAAAAAAACTGTCAAAAATGTTAAAAATGACAAGAGACAATTTTTGACAATTCCTTTATTTAAATGCTTCTTCTTTCTTCTTTCTTCTATCTTCCTTCAGTTTCTTCCTCCATCTTCTTCTTCTTCTGGTTCTTCTGGTTCTTCCTCCGGTGTTCTTGTCCGCCATCTTCCTCCGCGGTGTCGGCATCTTCTTCCCTTCTTCTCCTCGGGCCGCTCCGCATCCATGATGGCATGGAGGGAGGCTCCCGTTGTGTGACGCTTGTCTCTTCATCTTCTTCTCTTCCTCTTCTTCTTTTCATCTTCTTGTCTTCATCTTCTTTTCGGGCCGCTCCGCATCCATGATAGCATGGAGGGAGGCTCCCACTGTGTGATGCTTCTCCTCTTCTGACGGTTCTTAAATAATTGGGGGGGGCCACCCGGTGACCCCGCCCCCCTCTGACGCACAGGGAATTGACGGGACTTCCCTGTGGCGTCACAGGGAATGCCACAGGGATTGAAGAACTGTCAGAAGAGGAGAAGCGTCACACAGCGGGAGCCTCCCTCCATGCTATCATGGATGCGGAGCGGCTCGAAAAGAAGATGAAGAGAAGAAGATGAAGAGAGAAGCGTCACACAGCGGGAGCCTCCCTCCATGC
The DNA here is from genome assembly GCF_042186555.1 of Aquarana catesbeiana. NCBI lineage: Eukaryota > Metazoa > Chordata > Amphibia > Anura > Ranidae > Aquarana > Aquarana catesbeiana. The sequence goes on along the minus strand of NC_133329.1, from coordinate 326,715,995 downwards.
CATCATGGATGCGGAGCGGCCCAGAGAAGAAGGGAACAAGACGCCGATGCCGCGGAGGAAGATGCCAGACAAGAACACCGGAGGAAGAACCAGAAGAACCAGAAGAACCAGAAGAAAAAGAAGATGGAGGAAGAAACTGAAGGAAGATAGAAGGTAGAAGAAAGAAGAAGCATTTAAATAAAGGAATTGTCAAAAACTCTTATGTCATTTTTAACATTTTTGACACTTTTTTAGTGAAATGATAGGGGTACTACCCCCTTACCATTTCACACAGGGGGGAGGGCTGGGATCTGGGGGTCCCCTTGTTAAAGGGTTGTGGGGATGAGCCCCTTGTCCTCATTAAACATGGGGACAAGGTTTTTTGGGGGGCTACCCCAAAGCACCCTCCCAATGTTGAGGGCATGTGGCCTGGTATGGTTCAGGAGGGGGGGCCACTCTCTCGTCCCCCCTCTTTTCCTGCGGCCTGCCAGGTTGCATGCTCGGATAAGGATCTGGTATGGATTTTTGGGGGGACCCCACGCCGTTTTTTTTTTTAAATTTTGGCGCGGGGTTCCCCTTAAAATCCATACCAGACCTGTAGGGTCTGGTATAGATTTTGAGGGGGGACCCCACGCCATTTTTTAAAAAAATTTTGGCCGGGGTTCCCCTTAATATCCATACCAGACCTGAAGAGCCTGGTATGGAATTTAGGGGGACCACCCACGTCATTTTTTTTTTTAAATTTTGGTTCGGGGTTCCCCGGTGGGGAATTCCCATGCCGTTTTTATCAATGAACTTTTATTTGTATTGTTGGACCGGCAATTCATTAATAGCCGCGAGTAGTTTAAATGACTTTTTTTCCTTTGAAATGTCATTTTGCTGTCAGACTGTTCTAAACACGGGAAACATGCGCCCCTTTACAGGCATACTATAGACACCCCCCAGGTATGAAATTTAAAGGGATATTACACTTTTATTGTTTCACTTTAAGCATTATTAAAATCACTGCTCCCGAAAAAACGGCCGTTTTTAAAACTTTTTTTTTGCATTGATCCATGTCCCCTGGGGCAGGACCCAGGTCCCCAAACACTTTTTATGACAATACCATGAATATAAGCCTTTAAAATTAGTACTTTTGATTTCTCCCATAGACTTTTAAAGGGTGTTCCGCGGCATTCGAATTTGCCGCGAACACCCCAAATTGTTCGCTGATCGGCAAACTTGAGAACAGCCGATGTTCGAGTCGAACATGAGTTCGACTCGAACTCGAAACTCATCCCTAATCACATAATATCTATCTGCTTGGTAAGTTAAAAAAAAAAAGTTCCTGTTGATATATCCAGAAATCTTTAAGCTAATAACGTCCTTGTTCTCTGCCTGTGCTGACTCTTAATAATTGCATTGCTTTCAGGTATCTTTAATCACTTGCCGACCAGCCACAGTATATATATCGTGGCAGATCAGCACATGCAGGCAAAATCACGTACATGTAAGTACTTTTTCCTGTTTGGGCTAAGGAGAATGCTGAGCTCCCAACCCGCACCCCCGCCGAAAAAATGGATTGCAGATCCCAGTACTCAGGGCCTGGTGATTGCTATGCAATAACATGATCACAATGTCAACAAAGCTGTTATGAATTAATTAATTCAGCTATCACATGGGACCTGGGCCAATCACAGCACCCTGTACCATATGATTAGCTGTAGCCAATCACTGTTGATCAAAGCTGTCATGAATGGTAAACCCATTTATGACAGTTGAAAACTTTGCTGTCACAATAATCTTTTTTATAACAACAAACAAAATGTAAAAAAAAAAAAAAAAAACCTGTTCACCCCCAAAGAGTAGTACAGTGTTACTATGGTGACACTGAACTACTCTGATGAAAGTGTGTAAAAATAGTAAAAAATTAAAAAACATAATGTTAAAACATGAAAAACATTTAAAAAAAAAAATTAAATAAGAGATTTTTTTAACATGCTGTCACCAGTGTCCCCGATCACCCCCACATTATTCATATGATGATGCTGTACTGCACTGGTGACAGTATGTAAAAAAAAAATTATTCAATTTCTTAATTTTCAAAAGAATGTTGACTAATAAAATACAACTTAAAAAAACTTGCCATGCCTCTTACTAAATGCATTAGACTGTCTACTTTTCAAAAAGGGGTAACTTGGGTGGTATTTGTACTGCCCTGGCATTTTAGGACCTCAAGAAATTACAGTACATCAGAATTGATCAATTTTCAAATATATATATATATATATATATATATATATATATATATATATATATATATATATATATATATATATATATACCATAGTTTGTAGACGCTATAACTTTCACACAAACCAATCAATATACACTTATTGGGAGTTTTTTTTTACCAAAGATATGTAGCAGAATACATTTTGGCCTAAATTTATGACGAAATTACATTTTATTGGTTACGTTTTATGACAGAAAGTAGAAAATATTGTTTTTTTTCAAAATTTTCGTTTTTTTTCATTTATATCGCAAAAAATAAAAATACAGTGGGGATCAAATACCACCAAAAGAAAGCTCTATGTCTGTGGAAAAAAAAAAATTATTTGCATATAGTATTGCATGACTGCGCAATTGCCAGTAATTCTGCGCAGTACTGAATAGCAAAAAATGCCCTGGTCATGAAAACCTTCCAAAGCTGAAGTAGTTAAAGGAGTTGTAAAGGCAGAAGGTTTTTTATCCTAATGCATTCTATGCATTAAGATAAAAAAAAAACTTTTGTGTGTAGTAGCCTCCCCAGCAACCCCCTAATCACTTACCTGAGCCCCATGTCTCTCCAGCGATGTCCACGAATGTCTAAGCTGTCTGGGACACTCCTCCTGATTGGCTGAAACACAGCAGCAGCGTCATTGGCTCCTGCAGCTGTCAATCAAAGTCAGTCATCCAATCAGGGGAGAGAGGGGGTGGGGCCGGGTCAGGGCTCCATGTCTGAATGGACACACGGAGATGAGACTTGGCCCCAGTGCCCCCATAGGAAGCTGCTGACTGTGGGTGCACTCGATAGGAGGGAGGGGCCAGGAACAGCAAAGAGGGACCTGAGAAGAGGAGGATCGGGGCTGCTGTGTGCAAAACCAACTGCACAGGAGAGGTAAGTATAACATGTTTGTTATTTTTATTTTTTTAAAAACAAGACTTTACATTCTCTTTAAAGACTACTGAACCACAGCCCAATTTGTTATATACAATAGAAGAAGGTCATGGTTCCATAGCATCTTTTTCCTGTTGTCCTGTATAGAGTAGTACAGTACTATACTGTATAGTACAGTATAGTGAACAAGTGTCGTCATTCTAGGTCCACAAGTGTGCTACTGATAGAATTACCAGATGAAACCAAAGGAAAAGAATATGAAAAAAGAAAATCATTGGTATTTGCTGTCTACCAGGGTAAAATATTTTGTTTTATACTACTGGCACCTTTAGGTTGGGGAAAGGCTGAAAACTGAACTATCCTTCGTTGGGATGAATGAAAAAAGAAATTGTAAATGTGAATGAAAATATTGCCTTTTGTTTACCTTTGGTAATGGGTATCCAGACATTTTACAGTGGAACGTGACTCCCATTCCTTCAAGAATCTGGTAACTCTTAAGTCTTATGTCAAATCCTGACTCAATTATTTCAGATTCCGGAACATCAACAATCATTTCCTCCCCATCTTCTTCGAGTAATTCCTCCAAGGTAATCCTAATGATTCTGTATTCAATTTCTTTGATGAGTTTCTCTTCAAATGCAGTCAGCTGATATTCCTACAAAAAGTCATGGATATCAGATAAGCACACTGTATAAATGATGCTTAAATGTAGCTACAATTTTAGTAAAACTACAAAATTATTTGTAGCCTATTAATATTATGTCCCTAATTACCCCCGATAAGAAGTGAAAGTGGTGCATGTTTTCCAACTGACATGTTATTTACCTCATGAATTGTAGTCTTAACTAAAGTAGTATCCTTGGCCATCTTCTTTCTGATAAGGGCTTGTTCCTTCTCATATTCCTTATCAAACTCTGACCGAGGTAAAATTGGTGCGGCTTCAGCTTCTTTGGGTTCAGGTACAAATGGAGTTGGCTCTTCGTGCATCCTCATGTAATGGTCATATTCAGCTGTTAGAAAAAATATTCAAATATAATCCATATCAGTTAGCCATTATTACAAACCATTTTATGTTTGCTGGGTTTGTTATCTGAATGTTAGTTTACCTTCCTCCAAAAGACTTGTGGTCTCAGTAGCTTCTCCGTATTTATTTCGGATAACAATGCTGTAATCTCCAGCATCATCAGCAAAAGTCATAGAAATCTCAAGTTTGCATTCTCCGGTATCCTTGTTATAGGACACCTTATATCTGGAAGGAAAAAATATAGATAGATTATCGGTCACACAGATGTCAGTTTATAATACACCAAAGTATTTGAAAGCAGATGCTGTATATTAAAAAAAGTAAATATAGCAAGCTGCAATGCTAAAGAAATTAAGCTATCCATGAAAAAATGTATTTTTTTTTTAGATATCTTCAATCTCTGTAGATGAATCTGTGAATTAGATTTTTGTAGAATATCTACTTTAAGGGATGCCAATAAAGGAGTAGAGCCAGCTCTCTCATACCAGGCGTGGGCCCCATAGGATCAGCAGGGGACCTGGCTTCAGCTGTAAGTCCCGTACGGTGTAATACTGTAAAGGCACAGGGTGAACAGGGCTCATTTAGGCTCCTTCACTGCAGCTGTCAGACTTCCAAGGGCATATGTTCCTAGAGTCCCGGATTATGCATGATAGCTCAAGGATTTTGTACATTGAGCACACCGCAGAACAATGCAGCATTCCCATAGCTAGGTAGGCTATGTGGCTCAGGCTGCTGCTCATCAGGCTTGCCCTATTCTTTTGTACCAGTTCTATGGAGAGCACTCTGCAGGGACCTTTCTTGCTTCTCTGAGTTAGTCTGTAATTAATGGTATACCAGGGTCCCTTCTTTGCAACCCTCTGCCATTTATAGGCAGAAAGTTCCTTGCTGCATAACTAAGGCATTAGCTCAGGGGTCTGATGTTATAAATAAGTGGTGTTCTTGTTGATCTTGTGTTATTAAGGAACACGCATTTCATGTTACATGTTTCTAATTAGGGCAACTTTATTTCCAATCCATTTTTGTGTCACCTTATTACTAATTTTACATTATTTATGCTGTTAAAATTCTGCAGCTGAAATCAGTACCTGATGCTTTGTTTAATTTATTACATAGTGATGTTTATCATGCATTTGTACAGCCACTTTTACTATTACCAGGGCTGGGACAAGGGGAGGGCAAGACAGGCAGCTGTCCAGGGTATAGTGACAGAAAGGGGGTGCCCCCTCACTGAGTACGTTAGATCTGCTGGTACAACGTACCATGCCCACTTTCCGCCCCATCCACCCACAGCTGACACGAAAAACTTACTGTGTATGTGCAACTACCTTCTAACTGCTAGAAAGCAAGTGACTTCCCACGCATGTGCAGTGCACACTCTATGCCAACCACAGGCAGCCAGAGCAAAGGGGGCAGAGAATGGGTGCAGCAGGGTACACCCATTCTGTGGGCAAAGGGGGCACAGTTCCGCATCCTTGCCCTGGGCACTGGACGAACCAGTCCTGGTACTGACTATTGCTATATGTACATGTAGTGAATCTTGCTTATTTGTGCAATGATAGCATAACAGATTTGTTCAGTGTAGCACTTGGGTGATTGCTCCGCAATAACATACATGAAATGACCTGCAGTCCTTTGCTTTGCCCTTGAAACAGTATGATTTATATGGCCTGGTAATAAGCGTATTCTCTTTAATGTACTTCCAGAGCCATAGTTTGTCCAAAACATACCAAAGTATAGGGGAAAGGTGCAAAACCCATTTTTTTACCATGCCTTATGTGCCCCTTAAAGGTGTCCTTCCTTTTAGCTTTCAAATGTTGTCAACCATTCAAGGGAATGTTGCACGTCCACCTAATTTGTTGGCCCTCCCCACCTCTCCAGTGACACCTTCCTTCACTAGCCACTCAATCTTGTCATTGTTTTGCTATACTGTAGGCAGAGGGAGTTGGTTTAGGAGGGAGCCTTGAGCTCTAAATAGTCAGGGTTGCCATTCCTTATACCCATGCTGGCCCTGTCTATCGCTTTTTTGCCCATCAGCTTGCATTGTCTCAATGAGTGGTGGAGGGCAGCTGGGATTAGCAGAGCGGAGCAGCCCCAGTCAGGGATGAGAGTGTGCCCCCAGAGTGATGGAGAAGGACCCCTAGGCTTAGGCTCTGGATATGTAGTGGGGTCACCCCCTAGTCTCCCTGCAATTGGCTGATCAGAGTTTACCTTCTGTGTATCCCTGATTGTTTTAGCAGGTCTTTGAATGTAGTGGGGTTTCTTCCTGTTCTCGCGTAATTGAGTTGAGCTCTGGATCTTAGCTGGGCTTAAAATGTATCTGTTGTCTGAGCAGATGTCTGCATGGATGTTTTGGTAATTCCGACTGTCCATCCACCCCTGACACAGATACCCACCCTTACATTGATCACACAGAAAGGTTTAGCACATAACGCACAAGCCAAAAACAATTGTGCAATAAAAACACAGAATTGTATCTTGACACTTTAACTTTCTGCTAATCCTTATCACTGGATAGCTGGGTGGAAGAGGGGGCCCTGTCAAGTATGTAGTACAGGGCAACATGCATTCTAATGGAGGCCCTGTCTACCGTCTATAAAAATGTAATTGAACTAGAGATTTTTTGTAATAAGTACTTAGTGATTAATAACATCGAAACATTCAAGTACCCTACAAATGCCAATTATTTTGCAGAGATAGAAAATACACAAACAGAAACCTCAAATAATCCTTCAAGTAAAGTAAATCCATTCCAAGGGGTACTATGGGTGATATCAACATAAAGCACCACCTTGCAGCTCAAGTGTTCATCAAGAAAAAGCTACCATAAGTAGAAAGACAAGAAGGATAAAAGTCTACTAGAAAAATGCATGAAATAATTATTTTAATTCATTTACAACAAATGTGAAGATCAGGGGCATGAAAATAGCCCACATGGAAAAAGATCTGTATTGGGCCTACAGGATCATACAACATAAATGTGCTCCTGTCTCTGCAAATGAGTACTTAATTAAAAAAATACCTAATACATAATTAAAAAATCAGTTAGATGGTCTGTAATTACCTGTATCCAGTGCTTAGAGGAACACCAGCCTTTTTCCAGTAAATGTGTGGCTTGGGGTTGCCTCCAATCTGACATTCAAATATAACACGGCCTCCCTCGACCAACTTCTGAACAGTTAGTTTTCGAATGAAGAAGGGTGCCACTCCTTCTCCTGTTTCAGCAGGAGCAGTCACCTCTATCTCCATCTTCTGCTCCTCTGTGTATCTGCAAAAAGATGGTCAATAAGTAAGCACCTAAAGCTGTTCTTATGCACTGGTCTCTCATTGTCTAATATATTATCCTCTGTCTTGGGCCCATATAAATGTGCATCTATAAAACAATAATTTGGCCACACTTCATTTTACATATCACCATCAGAGTTGTGACTCTAGATAACAAGTGCACTTCGGATTAGAGGGACCCTATTAATAATTTTTCCAAGTTCAATGTATTTTTATTTGGTTATGTTTAGTAATTACCTAATGTACATTGCTATGAAAACAATATTTGAAATGACCTTTTTTAAGTTAGTTACCATTTCATATTTTTATATAGTCTATTTCATAAACAGGTCTGTAAATTCTCCTTTAGCATTTATCTGTATATTATGCAACATAAACAATGCTATTTAAAGTAAACCTGCAATTACAGAAATATGGGGATTGCAATGCTGCATTCCCTCTGAAAATGCTACTTGCCTGGTTGTTATGCTGGTTGTTATGCTGACCCAATGAGATTGATTTTCTAAAGGCAAATATACTGTGCACTACAAGTGCAGTTGCTCTAGATCTGAGAGGAAGCTCTGAAATAAGGGGAAGTTCTGCTGATTTCTATCATCCAATCAGGGGCAAGCAAAAATGCAGTTTTTTTATTTTCCTTGCATGATCTAGAGCAACAGCACTTGCAGTGCACAGACAATTTGTCTTTAGTAAATCAACCCTATTGGGTTCACTTTGTAAGTCATGAATCTGAAGTGAGCAGCTCAGAAAAGTCAGTAATAGGTCAGAAGTCCTTACCCTAGTACCTAGTACTCTGAGAGTAGTTCTACACTAGTTCCAGGTCTATGACTTGAAGTTTTACATCACTAGGTCACTTTGTTGGCCATGCAAATAAAATTTTTAAAGGGAGGCTCAAACCATCTAATTTTACATATTGGTAAATCAAGCATTGTGATAGTAACACATTGACATGCAACTTAGCAGGATGCAAAATTTGTGCATCTAATGAGCCTAAATGTTATCCTCATACACAAAAAAGTTTTAAAAATTCTTAGATGAAACTTTTTGCGTTGTGCACATGAGATTGACAAGCATAAAAACATGTTAAACGCTTTATTACGCTGTTAGATTTCATTTGGTGCTGAAGATTGAAAATCTAATCATAGAAACCCATGATTTGCGATAGCCAAGTTTTTATCTTAGCACACTGTTTCAAAAAAGACTTGAAAATTAACAGCTGATAACATACATCTAAGGCCACATTCCCATAGGTGATGATGCCTGTATAACATGAATGAGCTGCTTTTTGCATCTTCTGTAATTTCCAGGTGCTGCGTTCAGGCAGCCTATTGAAGTCTATTAGGATGTGCGGCTGCACAGACACAGTTGCTTGTCCTAATGTGACAGGTGTGTGGGTGCAGGTGAGTGGTCCCGAATGCACACTGTGTGTGTTCAGGGCTGCTCACCTACACCCGCATGCCTGTCACATTGAAACGAGTGGCTGTGTGTGTGCAGCTGTGTCTCCAATTAAATTTGGGCTGCCTAAAAAGGCCCATTCATGCTATATGGGTATCATTGCCTATATGAATGAGGCCTACACTCAAATATTCAAATTTGAAGTTGACATAGAAAATATAAAAATATAATTACTCTTTTTCTTCTATCATTTTTTCAGTAACAGTTTCTCTGGCTTCATACTCCTCGGACACTAAAATAAAAAGAGAAAAACATATTCAGCCTATTGTAACTACTAATAATTAAATTTCCAAATTATATCAAATTATTGTGACTTGTGCCCCCATAATTTACACACACTCCTGAACAATGATCATGAGCTCAGTCCTAGTTTTACTGCCGTTTAATTATAAGTACTAGCTGCAATGCACATCAAGTTTCTCTCTGCCAAATAAAAGAACCAAGTGCACATTTAGCATTGTGTAATATAACATAAAATATGTAAAATATAACATTAACATCAGAAATGTACACTACATAGCATACAAGAGACTTAAGTTTTTCTAGGAGATAAAAACATCTTTCAGTGACATGACTTTCAGTTATCCTTAAGGGCTTGTTACCTGATTTACTTTACCACATAAACTGTACAGACAGTTGCCATGACAGTCAATCACTTTTGTCTTTTTATTCACATTCAGAAAATCATTTCCTATAACTGCACTGAAGAATGAGAAATAAAACAGTACTGCCTGGCATATTCAAGGCTTTGGATATCTTTTTATATCCTTTTTCCATCTTTGTAAAGTTTCATTACCTTGTTACACAGGTCTTTTGAATGTTCTTTTCTACCTCCTCATGGTTCAGTGTCTAGCCTGCTTAGTGCATATCCATGTGAGAGCTAACAAACCCATTGACTATTTATACACAGACACTAATTGTGATTTAAAAAGCCACAAATGTGGGAAATTAACCTTTAATTGCCATTTTAACCCGTGTGTGCCACCTTCTGTGTCTGTACCAAGACCAAACATTCCAGGGTATGTAAACTTTTTATCAGGGACATTTGGATGTAGGGAATTTTCTAAATGAGGGAACTTCCTTCGTAAACAGTTGTCACCAAAGCAAGTGTCCACATTAAAAGATTCCCCCATTTTCATGTTTGGTAACAGCTCAAAATGTGGGATTTCCAAACTTTCAGTCACTGTGACAATACTCCCATTTCAAAGAGAATGAGGGAACCTCCCCAAAAGGGTCATAGACAGCAATAAAATATACCAGGAGTTCTACCCCTCAACAAGTAAAAGACAAAAACAATATTGGCGCACAGAAGCTGTAGGAGGAGTAGGTATGAACTGCAATAAACAAAGCACAACTGTGCATCTCTAAAAGTCTCTGATGGACAATCTTTAGGATAAACTGCAGACTGTAGACGGCAGCAGGCTCAGGAAAGAGCTAGGATACTCTGCAGATACACAAGCAAAGAAAAGAGAGCAGCACCATCTGAGTGCAGTATGCAAGTATTTTAATGGCAACAAAAGAATGTACACACTCACAGTGTAAATATGAAAAAGTCAGCATGGTGGAGACACTGTATGGGGTCCATCCACTCTGAAGGGAGGACGAGCTAGTCCATGGGTATATGCAGAGGAGTGCCGACATCACTTCCTGGTGTAAGGTGGATATCAGATGGAGTAGGGGTGGTACACGCGTTCGGAGTATGCGTGCTCCTTCCACAGTGTTTCCACCACCCTGACCTTCTCATATTTACACTGTGGGTGTGTATATTCTTTTGTTGCCATTAAAATACTTGCATATTGAACTCAGATGGCGCTGCTCTCTTTCCTTTGCTTGTGTACCTACCCCTCAACACTCCATCAAAAAAAAAAAAGTACTGGCTTTAGATAAACTAGTCACAATAAATGATGGGTGCTGCAGAATATCACATACCTTAGCTCAACTTCTTTTAGCCTAGCCTCAGCCATGAATAAAAAAACAAGGATTCAATGTGTTACTATTTGTTAAAATGGGGGAAGGAAGGTGCAAGCTGTACCAGGAATGGCTCATCTTAGGATAAACCATGGTTATCTAGCCTTTTTAAATTCTTTTAACCTTAAGGTCTGTTGAGTGGAGCAATCAACAGTTGCCTATAGACACAAGCTTGCCTATCTCTCTGGACAGAAATGGCTGGAAAGGGAGAATCTCACTATTAGAGAGACAGAGGAAGAATGCTGCACCCCAATACCCATACACTAAGATTTTAGGAAAGCATCTACAATCAGGTGTTCCAAGACACATTCATAAATATCATAGAAAGAAATCAGTATGCACGCCATATAACTTATGATTGTTTTGATATAATATGAAGTTCTGCCAATATATGGTGTGTGCTCTGATTACTTTCTATGGTATTAAGAAGACTTATATTTATGAGCATTCTACCAACCATTACAGGATTATGGCCTGATCATTTGTTTAAACTTTGCATACATGACTGCTAAATTAGCACCTTAATAACAGGATTAACTATAACTTAAACATAACCTAAACAACACCAAAAAAATGCCCAAAAATAACTATTTTACCTACACCCTTTTAAACTGGTTTAACTCAGTGGAACACAACACCTAATTCCAAATGACAGCCTCTGCTTTGCTATATATATGTAGGAAGCCACACAAGGTCATAAACATGAAAGGCACACTGTGACACACAAACATAGCTTGCTAAATCTTACAATACATGCAAGTTTAACTCACTCTATAGCGTACACCCAATAAAACTATCACAGTGTATAGAAACATTTTCTTAAAAACGTCATGAAACATGAAAAACATCTATGAAAATTATAAAAATGATCAAATATATTATCACACAACTATGGTGATATATAAAAAACAACAACCCCTACTTTGCGCTAAAGTTACCCAATAAGGACAAGTTACAAAAAAAAAAAAAAATATATATATATATATATATATATATATATATACACAGTATCCCACAAAAGTGAGTACACCACTCATATTTTTGTAAATATTTTATTATATCATTTCATGTGGCAACACTGAAGAAATGACACTTTACTACAATGTAAAGTAGTGAGTGTACAGCTTGTATAACAGTGTAAATTTGCTGTCCCCTCAAAATAACTCAACACACAGTCATTAATGTCATGTAACTAGTTAGTGTTACAAGGTCTCAGGTGTGAATGGGGAGCAGGTGTGTTAAATTTGGTGTTATCGCTCTTACTCTCTCATACTGGTCACTGGAAGTTCAACATAGCACCTCATGGAAAACAACTCTCTGAGGATCTGAAAAAATGAATTGTTGCTCTACATAAAGATGGCCTAGGCTATAAGAAGATTGCCAAGACCCTGAAACTGAGCTGGAGCACAGTGGCCAAGACCTTACAGCAATTTAACAGAACAGGTTCCACTCAAAATAGGCCTCGCCATGGTCAACCAAAGAAGTTGAGTGCACGTGCTCAGCGTCATATCCAGAGGTTGTCTTTGGGAAATAGATGTATGAGTGCTGCCAGCATTGCTGCAGAGGTTGAAGGAGTGGGGGGTCAGCCTGTCAGACCATACACTGCAAACTGCATCAAATTGGTCTGCTTGACTGTTGTCCCAGAAGGAAGCCTCTTCTAAAGATGATGCACAAGAAAGGCAGCAAACAGTTTGCTGAAGACAAGCAGACAAAGGACATAGATTACTGGAACCATGTCCTGTGGTCTGATGAGACCAAGATAAACTTATTTGGTTCAGATGGTGTCAAGCATGTGTGGCGGCAACCAGGTGAGGAGTACAAAGACAAGTGTGTCTTGCCTACAGTCAAGCATGGGGGTGGGAGTTTCATGGTCTGGGGCTGCATGAAAGCTCCCGGCACTGGGGAGCTACAGTTCATTGAGGGAACCATGAATGCCAACATGTATTATTATTTTTTATTTATTTATTTATTTTTATGGTTGAACTAGATGGACTTGTGTCTTTTTTCAACCTGATTAACTATGTAACTATGTAACTATGTACTGTGACATACTGAAGCAGAGCATGATCCCCTCCCTTTAGAGACTGGGCTGCAGTGCAGGGCAGTATTCCAACATGATAGCGACTCCAAGATGACCACAGCCTTGCTAAAAAAAGCTGAGGGTAAAGGTAATGGACTGGCCAAGTATGTCTCCAGACCTAAACCCTATTGAGCATCTGTGGGGCTTTCTCAAATGGAAGGTGGAGGAGAGCAAGGTCTCTAACATCCACCAGCTCCGTGATGTTGTCATGGAAGAGTGGAAGGAGACTCCATTGGCAACCTGTGAAGCTCTGGTGAATTCCATGCCCAAGAGGGTTAAGGCAGTGCTGGGAAATAATGGTGGCCACACAAAATATTGACACTTTGGGCCCAATTTGGACATTTTCACTTAGGGGTGTACTCACTTTGTTGCCAGCGGTTTAGACATTAATGGCTCTGTGTTGAGTTATTTTGAGGGGACAGCAAATTTACACTGTTATACAAGGTGTGCACTCACTACTTTACATTGTAGCAAAGTGTCATTTCTTCAGTGTTGTCACATGAAAAGGTATAATAAAATATTTGCAAAAATGTGAGGGGTGTACTCATTTTTGTGAGATACTGTATATATACTCTTAGATTGCAAGCTCTAACGAGCAGGTTGCTACTGTATTGAAGTTTTACTGTCTACCCGAAAGTTGTAAAGCGCTGCGCAAACTGTCTGTGCTATAAAAAACTTGTATAGTAATAAATAATAATAATATACAAGCAAGGTCCATAAAGACATGGATGTGTGAGTTTGGGGTGGAGGAACTTGACGGGCCTGCACAGAGTCCTGACCTCGACTCGATAAAACACCTTTGGGATGAATTAGAACGAAGACTGCAAGACAGGCCTTCTCGTCCACATCAGTGTCTGACCTCACAAATGCGCTTCTAGAAGAATGGTCAAACATTTCAATAAACACATTCCTAAACCTTGTGGACAGCCTTCCCAGAAGAGTTGAAGCTGTTATAGCTGCAAAGGGTGGGCCAACTCAATACTGAACCCTATGAACTAAGACTGGGATGCCATTAAAGTTCATGTACGTGTAAAGACAGGTGTCCCAATACTTTTGTTAATAGAGAGTATATGTGCTAAAAATTGAATGTGCTAAAAAATATATTATTAAATATTAATGTGTTGGTCCACTGCCACCGCTATAAACCCCAAGTGAAGAAATAAAAAAGTAATTAATAGTAGTAAGTTATTTGAAGAACTGTGTTTAAACCCTAGAATCATACATGCTATATAAGTTTAAATATAACAAAAAAAACAGTAATTCATATAAACCAATACACATATATAAACATATTTGACAAATAATATTAAAGTCCTCAAAATACCATTATGTATCAGTGAGTCTAATAATACAATAAACATTGAAAGTTAAAATATAAACAAGGATGTCTTCTTCCACCACACCAATAGTGATTACTTTGTGCAGACTACTTATCTCAATGAAGGTAGAACACTCACCAGATAGTATTGCTTGTCATTTTTCTGAAAAGCAATATGCTCTTCATACAGGAAGTCTCTACACAGTGCTTCTAGTAACTTATTACTATTGGTTTCTTTTTGATTTAGTATGATTTATAGATATATGAACATTTTCAACAAGATCTTTTAAAGTTCCATATATGTTCATAAAGATATTAAATATATCATAGGTCAACATCCAATTCAGCTTTCTTGTTTACTTTTTTATTGACCAAATTTTTATATACATGTTATGTGGCTCACTGATATAAACTTGGGCAAAAATGTGATAATCAGGAAGAAATGAATAGTCACACAGCATGATTTAGCACAGTGACCATCTGTCTGCCATATTTAGAGAGGAGTCATAAAATGCAGCTGTTCTTCACATTCAACTGCTTCGTTATTTCAATCACTAACCAAAATAACTCAAACAAGTGGTGTTGGCTTACCTTGAACAAGGAGGTAGCATGAAGTGCTGACTGTGCCTGCCTCGTTGTTAGCTGTGCAAGTAAATCTTCCGCTGTCTTCAGCAAATGCTTCACGAATTACAAGTCTTACAATTTCTTGTTCATAGGTAATTTGGAAATCAATTGAATTTTCAATACGGTAATCCTCACGATACCAAACCACAGTTGGAGAAGGGTGACCAGCAATGTGACACTCCAAAGTAACTGACTCACCTTCAAAGACTGTTACATTTTTTAGTCCCTAATAATAAAAAACAAGCATCTTAGTATTGTTGAATCTATGACACATATGACAGGCTACACATGACGCCATGCTCGATGATGGCTATTGCATGCTTGCACTAAAATACATTAAGTTAGCATTTAAAAAGTATTGCTTATATGTTTACTTTGCAGCTCAACATACAGAAGTGTAAAGACATTTATTCTAAATCTGTTCCCACAATCTTTAAAATAGGATTTTAAATATCTACAATTCCTTATTGAAAAAAAAATTCTCACATAATTTAAAGAATATGAGCTTATTTAAATAGTTACAGCTATTCAAAAAGACAGAGGTTTAATGCACATTTAAAGCTACAAAAGGAAGATTTGGACAGGTAAAAAATATTGGCATGTATACAAAATGAAATACAAATTTGCAGGATAAATATAACGGACCACAACCATAGATACTGAGTTTTTGTTTTAAAGTTTTTTGTATACACACACCTTATACATTTTATATACATGCATGTGAATATATTTTGACTATTTACATGTACAATAAATAGACTCTTTGGGATTGATTTACTAAAACCGGAGACTGCTAAATCGGGTGCAGCTCTGCACAGAAACCAATCAGCTTTCAGTGTTTTTTTTTTGTCAAAGCTTAATCGAACAAGCTGAAGTTAGAAGCTGATTGGCTACCATGCACAGCTGCCCAGAGCACTCTCCAGTTTTAGTAAATCAACCCCTTTGTGTATACAGAATACACAGACATAATACATAATTATTAAATAAAAAAAGTTATTAGCTTTCTCAGTTACTAAAACTAAAAAAGTAATTTGTTATTTTTATTTATAAAAATAACTAAGACAATCTACCCCAATGCAAAGATATTTACACACTTCTGGATTAAGAACTAGATAAACATGGGCTCACTTCCAAATGTTGAGCCTTTAATCCATTAACTATATTACTTACAGAGACTATTGTTGGTGGAGAAACGGGGACTTCAGCTGGCTCCGGCACATGGGCTGCTTCTTCAGCCTGAAACATATGGAAGAGTGTGAGCTTTTCTATAGGCAAGGAGTCTAAAAATAAGCATCATATGAGAACGGGTGTATAGTATTACTCCTGCATATGGTCATGTTAGAAGCATAGTAAAGCACTAATAATACACCCACATGTAGAGAGCAGAAAGTAACAAGAAAGGGTTGATGAGAAGCTAGTAGATGCCTACTTTGTTATAGCTTGTTGTTATGAGAAGAATCAAAGAAGATGAACAAGAGTCTCTTGATAACCAACCTCATACTGGTACTGAAATCTTTCATCACGCGAATAACCACCTGTAATGGTCAAACCTATATCTCTTTTCTGTGTAACATCGAATCGGGTTTTGTAAGCATCAGCTGGTTCTGCCAAAGGATAGGGTTGAGAGACAATTTTTTCTGGTGTTGCTCGTGCTTCAGCCGGTTTTAAGTGCGGAGCCTCCACATGTTTGGTAATCTTTTGTGAAGCTGCTGTTGAAGTGAATTCTTTTTCCAGGGTGGCAGCAGCATATCCTGCAATTGATACCTAGCCCAGCCAGAAGAAAATGTATTATCATCATTTGATCACGAAGCTGAATATTTTAAAGATGCCCTCTGTTTTTACTATATTTTTTTTCTTCATGCTGTGCCTACATTTTGGAGGAATGTCATTATCCAGGAATGTAAAGTTTCTTTGATTTAGAAGTTCCCTTTTGTATTTAAGAATTGCTAGATGTTCTTCTCTTTGCTATGCATATCTCGCAAGCACCAAGGCTGTCTTTTTTTATACAACAAATATATGCCTTATAAAAGTCTGAAGCATGTATATAGTACTGCAATACCTTTTTCTAGTTTGGTTTTATTAGGTAGACTTTAGGGACTTTAAAGTGAAAGCAATGAATGGTTTCAATTCTTGAACATAGGCTTAAAGCTTATGTATAGTCAAAACTTTCTTTTTATTTTTTTAAAATTGTTGATGGAGTACGGAAGAGTTAAACCTCTGTCAGTTTCTCTTTTGCTATCTCTGTCCCATCAGTGATTTCCTATCACTTCCTGTACTGAAGATACAACAGGAAGTGGGAGAAAAATCTCTAAAAAGTGAGAGAAATCCCCCTCTTAGACAGTTGTCACTGGAAAATATGTTTTTATTTCTTATCACTTTCTCTTCCTATGACAATAGTCATTAGAACAAAAAGAGAATGTGACTAAACCCATTGGAGACCCAGACAGGAGAAAACACCTGACATAGGTTCTAATGCTTCCCTACGCTATCTACAAAACCCCCCAAAAAACGTTTTGGCTATATATACACTTTTATTAGGGGTCCTTAACCACTTCAGCCCTGGACCATTTGGCTGGCCAGAGACCAGAGCACTTTTTGCGATTCGGTACTGCGTCGTTTTAACTGACAATTGCGCAGTCGTGCAACGTGGCTCCCAAACAAAATTGACGTCCTTTTTTTCCTACAAATAGAGCTTTCTTTTGGTGGTATTTGATCACCTTTGCGGTTTTTATTTTTTGCGCTACAAACAAAAATAGAGCAACAATTAAAAAAAAAACACATTATTTTTTACTTTTTGCTATAATAAATATCCACAAAATTTTTTTTTTGGTGAAATTTTTTTCCTCAGTTTAGGCCGATACGTATTCTTCTACATATTTTTGGTAAAAAAAAATCGCAATAAGCGTTTATTGATTGGTTTGCGCAAAATTTATAGCGTCTACAAAATAGGGGATAGTTTTATGGCATTTTTATTAATAATTTTATTTTTATTAGTAATGGTGGTGATCTGCAATTTTTATCATGACTGCGGCATTATGGCGGACACATCGGACAATTTTGACACATTTTTGGGACCATTGTCATTTTTACAGTGATCAGTGCTATAAAATTGCACTGAATACTGTAAAAATGACACTGGCAGTGAATGGGTTAACCACTAGCTGGCTAGGAAGGGGTTAAGTGTGTCCTAGGGAGTGATTCTAACTGAGGGTGGCGTGGCTACGAGTGACCAGTCACTGATCACGCTCCCGATCACAGGGAGCAGAGATCAGTGACAGTGTCACTAGGCAGAACGGGGAGATGCTTGTTGACCTTAGCATCTCCCCTTTCTTCCTCTTCGTGAGACGATTCTGGGTATCCCCGCGGACATCGAGTCTGCGGCACCTGCAATCCTACTCACAAAGATCGCGGCGGGCGAGCGCCGCCGGCGTGCACATGGTGGCACAGCAGCAAATTCAAAGGGATGTACAGGTACGCCCATTTGAGCAGCCATGCCATTCTGCCGACTTAAATGTACAGGCGGCGGTCGGCAAGCGGTTAATTTGAAACAATTACTCTTCAAACATAACTCTTGGGGTGCAGCAACTCATCCAGCCTAGAGATTTTGTGATAGCAATGTATGGTATTCATGTTTATCGAGCAAAAGGCTCACTATAAACAATAATAGCAAGCATTTCCATCATGAAATGAAAAGGCTGTCAAGGCACTGCACCCCAAAAAATCTACGGTATGTTTCTTAATGTCATTTTAGGAAAAGTATTGCAATATTTTTATTTCTGTTTAGCTTTGTAACCGTGATCTCTTTGCACTGCATTATTAAATAATATATGCATAGCAAAACTGGCCATCAAAGTTAAAAAGAAAGCCTTGTGACTTTTAAAATCCTCTGCATCAATATTTTCAAACTGTTCTTTACAGTTTGCCAGAAAAAAAAAGAAACTACAGAGCATCTTTAAAACCAACAAAGATGAAAAGAAGCTGAAGATTGCCTGCTGCACACAGAAAAGACTGGACGGGCACAGACACCGAAAACAAATGAGCCAAAGACACAAAGCGCAGGGTTGTTATCTGCAGAAGATGTGGTAAAATGTTGGAAAGTTTCTGTTTATGCATTAACTACCACAGTGAAAGTATTTAAAATAAAAGTTATGTTAGTGAATAACTTTTTTAGTAAGCAGCAAAAACAACTGCAAGTGTTAAAAAAATAAAAATTTATATATTATTACAGTATATTTAAAAAAAAGGGATGTTTTAATTACTTTATATTTTTTGTGGTGCATATCAGACTAAATATTACAAATATCCATTTGTTAACATGAAAATGGTAAGAATAAATTTGCACTTATGAGTTTTAGTCATTCTACTAAAATCAATCGACTGTCTTAATGTTTGTAAGAAATTCCAGAGCAGATGATTATAAAGGCTTCTTTTTTTGTTTTAATTCTCATGGTAATTAACATCTGTGGCTGACTGAAGATGATTTTTCCACAACACATTCATAAAAAATATATAAATATGCCAATGTTGTATAGAAGAATTGGATGGTTTTACCAGCAGTATCAAGCAGCCCAATTCAGTTTAGAGCTATTCACTTTATTAGACTGATTTAAAAAGACTTAAAAAGCTTTTCAATGTGTTTCCGAGGCCAGACTGCATATATGAACCGATGGGTTCCAGTGACCAGCTTTAATGCCTTAAAAAAAAAAATTGATAACCAATACTGGCCTTGGAACAGCTCAGTTGCGTTGGGAAAATAGCTGACCTATGAAAAATTGCTGACCAAATCAGCAGCCAAACAGTTTTTTCCTTTTCTCTTGAAGGAAAAACCCCCTTAAACCCACCTAGGTCTACTTACTCTGTAGGTACTTTTAAATTGAATTTCATATTGGATTTGACTCAGATTTTTAACATTACATATATATTAAATGGATATTTGTAATTAGGTGATAAGAGTTTAGTGAAGCCACAAAACCACCAATTTAGTCAATGTAGTATTGGCAGTTGTGGTAATAAATGCCTTGCCTGACACAGGCTACTCAGCTCTTACCTCGTGTGTTTGCTCAGCTTTAGGGACTGTGACTTTAGTGACGGTAAAATGAGGAATAGGTGTATGTGATATAGTTTGTTCCACTTGGACAACTGGTACAGTTGGCGGTGCAGGAATTCTTTTAATCTATGTTAATCAATAAAGTTTTATTGACTTTGAAATCATATACAGTATAAAAAAAGTAATCAAATCAAAATGGACATGTTTAGAGCCTAACCTGTGGTACAGGTGTTGGAACATGTTCAACAGGGACAACTTTTGGTACTGTTGGGACGTGAACTTCTGGAGCTTTTATGGGTTTAGTGACAACTTGACGCTCAGGTGAGAATTCAACTGTTTTCCTAGCAGAAACATGCTCTTTGTATTCATACTGCAGAGCTGTTTCTTCAGAATAGCCTTCTTCTGTGTATCCAGGTTGCCTGACACGAGCCTGGTCAACTGCAGCAACAACTGTAGCCACAGCTCCTGCTTTTTTGCCAGTTCCAATCTAAGGATAACATTAACAAAATTTATACATACCTCCATATTGAAAGGGCAGAAAAAAATGACAAAATCCACAAACATAGTAAGAATCAACAGTATTCATTTGGCTGGCCTATGGATGGTGGCCATTTAGCTCATTATAGCTGCGTACAGTAGTAAACGGATTATACACTTCTGCTGTGTCCTTCATCTTAAATAGGTAATTCGATAATGAATATATAGCAAACAATACAAGGCTGCCATGTTGTGGGTTGAATGAAAGATCTCTGAGAGAGTATTACAATTAGCTAGACTAAGGTTAGATTGAGTTGGCCATCCTAGGAACAAGAAATATTATAAAACTGCTTATAGATAGATATTTATGAGGCATGACTTTTCTTCATGATGTCCTGATCCCTTGTGAATTGTTATAAAACATGGCCATCTTTATTTGTTACATATACAAAATGGTCACTGTTGTATACAAACAACAGCTGAATCTTAATACACAAAGGTTGCAATGACCTATGTTTCCTTCATCAAAATGTTTTAATTATTCTATCTTCTATATCAGGGGTCTCCATACTATGTCCACACCTGGCCCTCTACAAGATTTTACCTGCCCTGTATTTGCAACGTGTTCCGTATTTGTGTCATTCATTTTACCTGCCCTGTATTTGCAACGTGTACCGTTTTTGTGTCATTAATTTCCATAGAGCACTAATGCAACCAATGGCAATGAGTGGCCATGGCACACAGCATCATTCGTGTTATGGTACTGGTGACTGGCCAAACCATACCATAAAACTGAATGATGCTGATCTAGAGTGGCAGCATCCAATGTATTCAGAAGAGGATCTGCTTTGCCTCCTGCTGTCCATCAATAAATGCTCTGCCTCCCATCTCGTGGCATGCCGCTGCTGTGGTGAAGATTGTAAGATAGAGAGGAGGACAGAGGGCTCTGATGTGAAGAGAGGAATCTGATGTAAAAAGGGGGCTCTGATGTGAAGGGAACTCTGATGTGCAAAGAGAGGCACGGATGTGAATGGGGAACTCGAGTATGAAGGGGGCTCTGTTGTGAGGGGGGGCTCTGATTTGACAGGTTGACTCTGATGTGCAAGGGGGGGTTCTAATGTGAAGGGGAGCTTAAATGTGAAAAGGGGGTTCTAATATGAAGGGTGGGCATTGAAAAGAGGATGATGTCAAGGGGAATTCTGATGTGTAAGGGGTGATCTCATGTGATGGGGAACTTCTGATGTGATAAGGGGGCTTCTTGGAGCATGTTCATTAATATAAATTGTATTCATTTATTTATAAAGCAATTTTTTTTGGCCCACAAATATTTGTAAAATATACAATGTGGCCCTTGTACTGAAAAGTTTGGAGACCCCTGTTCTATATAATATGTAGAGAATGTCCACAATTAATGGCAGGTTGATCAAATTCCTTTTTAAAGCTTGTGTGACACATCTGTTTTGCATTTGAATGGTTTATTGTGTTATTGCTACATGTTCTAAATGTTTACTTCTATGCATTAATACACATGGCCTATAAGTCTTAGCTTATACTTGAATTCACCAAAATGATAACATGTATACATATATAAGACACAGAGGCTCAAACATATCGATGACAAGCAAAGACGGCTCATATAAACCAGGAGATATCAGTACCTCTCTGTTTTTATATGGCCCTACAACTTTAACATGCATGCAGTTGGTATGTGCCAAATTTAAAGTGACCAAACAAAGAGGTGATAAGTAGAAAATAGACGCGGTGGTAAAAGAAAGAAGTGCTTAGTGACTAAAGATGTGCCCAGTGAGGAAGGAATCCATGCTGAGGTTTTGATCACGGGGATTGTACCTCCTCTTTCTTGACAGGCATCTGAGCTATAGCTGGCAAATCAGCACCTCTAAGAGTCCGGGTTCTTGCTTGCTCCACAGCGGCCAGAACAGTAGCCACCGCCATTTCTATCTCAGAATTGTAATTCATCTGTTTGGCCATTAAATGTACAGGATAACACACCATTTTAACACCAGAAGGTTTTTTTTACTACAAATTCACACAAATGCTCTCAAACGTTATGGTAAAAATTTTTACTTGCATGTGTGACCAATGCCATGGCTGTTCATAAGGTTTTTACTTTAATATTTTTGGTGTTCTTTTTCAAATAATATACCAATTTAATGTGGATTTTTTGTAAAGCCAGTGGTACTGGTCACAAGACTTTAGTTAGTAAACATTCTTAAAAAAAGTAGAAAAACAAAAATAAGTTAGGTGTTAGCATTTATGGTGTAAACCAGAGGTGCATCATCTGCAATTTAGGACCCCACATGGTTTGGAGAAACAATTTTAGGGGTTTGGGATTCCCTCATAGGTTGATATATATATTATATTTTACTGGAAACCTTTTCTTTTCTATCACATTTACAAACTTTTGGCTTCTAGTTGCAAAGGCATACAAGCTCCTAGAGTTCAATGTTTCAGCATTACTGGTTTAGACCATAAAAGTATGATTATGACCTCTGCAGATCACGCAAATTCACCTGTTCTTGTACTGCGTGTATTTGTTCACGCCTGGCTGCAACTCCTTGTACAGTTCTCGAAACTGTTTCTTGTTTGCTTTTGTCAGTGGACACAACTACTGTGCTTACAGTTTTTTCAGCTTCTTTTTTAACCTGGTGTTTATAAAAGAAATGTTTGCTTACAATAAAAAAAAGGTATGAATGATGATGCGCGAAAAAAAAAGAATGAATGAAGTGGGTAAGCTGAAAGCATGGTGATGGTAGTTTTTTTGATGAAGATGGTAGCACAAACGTGGGAGTCAATAAAGCATATAGCAAGCTCTTGTTATATTTATGCTGCTGAATCAGGGACAAGCTGGACTGGGTGGTACTAAATGAATGTAAGGACAACAGCTTATGTTTGGCGTGATATATTAGCCAGTGTTTAAACTTAAGAGATCAGTCCACAGAAAGTGAAATTTTGGCTACAGGTGGAATCTGGTGCACTGTTACCTATTAGGTTTGTGTATGACTTGCAGGCTTTAGCGACTAGATCTCAGCCCTCCTGCTGTACTCTCTGCAATATTAGTTTAAAACCCTTACAGAAAAAGTGAAACTCTCTCATAAGTGATGTAGCGTACACAGCTGTGCAGACTTAGATATCAGTTTTCAGTGGACTGATTTTTCAAAATTCAGTGTAAAGAAATGTCATAAATAGCCTCAAAATGAAGCCGCAGCAATTGACATGATGCATTTCACTGCATCATGACTCACAGGAAGTTCTGTTGTATAACTAAACTAAATTAGATATAATCAAAAAAGTTGATAATTTGCTCTCATGTCAAATATCTCCAGCTTGCCCCTGGTTTAGATGCATTTGTGCTCTATTTGCCACTACAGCTTGGCATGGTTTTCTACCTGTTCATGGACAGGCTGAATGTGCACGGCAGACATTGCTGTCCTTTTAGCAGTCACTTCAATGGCACTTGGAGCAGGCTCTCTCACTCTGGCCAGGTCAACAGCAGCAACTACTGTAGCAACAGCTGCTGTTTTCCCTGCTCCGTAGACCTATATCAGTCACATCAAAATACATGTTTCAAAGGTAAAAACTTAAAAAAAAATCTTTAGTCATACAGTTTTATCAATTTAAATGAATATTTGTTTGTGATATTGTTTACAGTTTTGTTTCAAATAAGCATAGTTTAAGGTTTTACATTGTAATGTAATAGTGATTACTTCTCCACTAATCCTTCATGTTACAATGAGAATGGTTCTCACCTTCTATGCAGTTCTTACAGCCCATGTGACCCCAGTCACACGTAGGAGAAATAGGTGATATGGCTTTTACATGCAAATATAATGTTCCTCATTACATAGGAGTGGATGGATATAGTTTTTATTGTTACTATTTGGGGAGTTGCACAAAGAATGACCTACGGGGGCATTATGTACTACTACACTAGGAGGTCATAAACTTAATTACTTTTAGATTACAACAGCAAACCCCTTACATTTAAGAACAAAAATCTACATAATTACAGTATTTTAAAATGTATATTTTTACCTCTCTCTGCTCTAATCCAGTGACAGTCACCTGCTCCCTTGATTCCCTTGATTCCCACTTCTGCTCAGTCTTTATCTGTGAGGTTGAGGAGGACACAAATACTTCATGCTTCCATGGAGGTGGAACCTCAACACCAGCCGATGTAAGTGAACTCCTTGAAGGAGATGGAGATTTCACAGATCTAATTGGAGAAGTGGACAGTCCTCTTCCAGCCGGAGAGACAGCCCTAAAGTAACATAACATTTTTATAACATCGGTCACATGTGTATACATAAATTTTTTACAAACAATTCTTAGAGGAAGGAACTCACTGACCTAAGTTTAAATTTTATGACTAGTTATAATGTATTTGTTTTAAACGTTTTTAAAAATTTTTTTTTAACAGGAAAGTATTACCATTTTTGACCCTGCTGCATTCTGTATACTAGCCACATGATGGCACTATTGCACTGTCTGAAGACTACATGACAAGACATAGGTATAGGAAACCAGACATACTCTGCTCTAAATGCAAAAAACATTTAGTACCGTGATAGTTTTTTTTATTTGTACTAACATTCAAATTTTCAGGACAAGCTTTCTGGGAGTATCCCCTTCTTCTAGGGTCCAAGCAGTACTCACTAGGACCTTAAAAAAAGTAGGTACACCCTAAAAGCTTGTCCTGAAAGTTTGAATGTTAGTGCAAATTTAAAAAAAAATCACGGACAGTACCCAATTGTTTTTGTTACAAGTGCACTAATATGACTATTATTATCTCAAGCCTGTTATAATTCAAGCAGAGAGCATTACCATGTTCACCACATTTTACATCAAATTCTACATATGCTGGATTTGGATCAAAATACTATTAGTCAACATAGCTGAATTCAAAAGAATATTTTGTAGTTGTACACAACTTTGGGCCAAAATTTACAGCGGGAAATCAAAAACTTGCAATGTCTGAAAAAGTATTTTTGCTTGCGCAGACTATATGTTAAAAGTGTATTTCCCTCCATTATTTCCATAAATGGGTGAATGCTGGTAAGCGTTGTGTACATTTCAAAGTTTCTTGGTCAGCCCTATACCATCTTTGCGTCTTACTTTTCTTGCTGCAGTTTAAGAGTCTTAATCCTGCTGTATTCCTCAGATTGTAAAATAAATGAGAAATCCAGCAGAGAGACAGACCCGCTTCATAATGGCCACTGTAGATATTTATATGTCAAAGTTGCAAGGCTGGTGCTGGTGTGAATCATCACATCAGCACATTTCAGGAAGTAAAATATAAAATGTGGATATTTTAACCCTTGATAAAGTACAAAAGCCAAACTGACTGTACCTGACAGGTGAAGGAACTGGGGCTTTCACATGTCTGACAGGAGAAGGAGATTGCCGTATAGGTGATGGTGACTGCTGCCTCACCATCTGGACCTTAGTAGGAATCACTGGCGGAGTTGGTGATTTTGATGAAGGCTTTGGAGGAATTCTGGGAGGAGTTTTATGGGGCAGTTGCCCTTCAATAGTCATCTCAACTGTGGTACTGGATCTTGCATCAAAATGAGCCTCTACTCTCTGTAAGGGTCAAATATTCGGCAAATTATGTTCATATGCATGTTACAATAATTTATAGTATAATCATATATGCACACTAGTACAGCAAGTACAATTCAGAGTTAAGTACTATATAAAAAAATAGAAAAGTAACAGATAAAGAACAAGCAGAAGGGGGTGAAGAATATTTTGGATAGTTCGAGACAACAACAAGATGCAACTTTAACTAGTGTACCTTTTCGAAACGTGCTTGTCTTGTTTGGGAAATCTGAGCAGTCGATACAATTGTCTTTGTCTTTTTGGCAGGTATTTCTTCTTCAGCTTGTTTGAAAATAAGGAGGTAATGGTAAAATTAGAAATTTAAAAGAACACTTAAAAAATCTATTACTTTGACAAACAGAAAGATTTGATTAACATTTCCCCCTGAAAATATAAAGCTTCAATAGGAATCCAATCTTGACGAACAAGTTATCCTACCTATTCAGTTGAGTTCATTCAGGTAGAAACAATTATAATATATGAAGTGCAGTAACCCATGACAGCTAATCAGATATAATTATATTGTAATCAAATCAATGAAAGAGTTAGGTTGGCCGCACACGGATCAAATTTCTTTCCTGCAACCGTGGGATGCAGGAAAGAAATTTGCTTGATCTCCCATCAACACAGACATTGTTGATGCGGCAATCCCTCCTGCCTCGCCATTGTCTTCTCCTGGTTGAGAGGCGGGGGGGTGAAGAAGCCGTCCCTGCCAGGAGAAGACAGTGATTATTACTAGCAGCTATAGCAGCCACTCGTGATAATTGCAAGAGAATCCGGCAGGCTGGTTGTACCCAAGTTGATTGATTATTTAACCTCCCTGGCGGTTTTCCCGAGTGTGGCTCTTGGTTAAATTTCAGCACCATTAGCAGTAACCCCGAGCCACACTTGGGACTGCATTGCAGGATCCTGGTGCAGTATACTTACCTTGTCCCCAGGATCCTGCAATGTCCCCCCGCTGTGTCCATGGGCTCTGTCCTCCGCCCAAAGCCTCTCTGTGCCGGGCTCCGTGCCACGTGAACGTCGTGGCGCACAGGGGCGTAGCCCGGCGGCAAATTCAAAAAAGTGATTGGTTGCTTTTCAATTATCTAGTTCATGTTATTAAACTATGCTGCTCCTTCCTTTTAAAAACTGTATTACAAATAGGAGATATAGGGGTTGATTTACTAAAACTGGAGAGTGCAAAATCTGGTGCAGCTCTGCATAGAAACCAATCAGCTTGTTTTTTTAAAGCTTGATTGAACAGAAGTTAGAAGCTTACAAGGCTACCACGCACAACTGCACCAGATTTTGCACTCTCCAGTTTTAGCAAATCAACCCCAAATCAACCCCATACAGTTTATTTGGTCACAAGTTTGAAAATTGTTAGTTGGCAGTTAGGGAGTTGCATTGAGACAGGGTAGAGAGAAATAAGTTCTCCTTTGTCCATGCTAAAGCAGAAGGATCTACTCTACCCAGGAGAACCATCATCTTCATGTTCCCATAACTGGAAGAACATGTTAATGGCAGTCATGTTCACCTAGGTATCTATGCATTCCCAAAAAGCAAAATTATTACTGAAGGTAAGAATTAATGGACAAAATAAAAGGGGAGTGGGAATAGGACCCAAGGTGTCCTTACCTTCAGTGAAGGAAAAGGAACAAACTGCGGTTTAACCTGATATAACTTTATTAGAACAATTAGTAGAAAAACATTTTAATCATTGAAAGGAAAGCATAAACAATAGGAGATTGCATAAGGTAAAAACTGACAATGTTGTCACTTAAAAACACATGCCCATGTGCTCAGCCA
The DNA here is from genome assembly GCF_042186555.1 of Aquarana catesbeiana. NCBI lineage: Eukaryota > Metazoa > Chordata > Amphibia > Anura > Ranidae > Aquarana > Aquarana catesbeiana. Next base: position 326,688,195 of record NC_133329.1, on the reverse strand, counting down.
TATCCCAGTCATCTACACGTGTCAATCATCTCAAGTCATTAAGTGTGACTTAATATATAATGCTTACATGTGTTTAGGCGAGGTGAGTTCCGGGAAACCTTGGTAGCACAAGTCGGTACCCATATTGTGCTTAACCATGGACCTCCAGACTCCCTATATGCCTATAGAGCTGCTGCATTAAGTCTTTACAATGTTGAAGAAAGCATTGGTTATCTCAGACAAATAAATGCAATTCTGGCTAGAAACTATTCCTGATAATTAGTGAACAGGACAAGTTTGATTTCTGGATGTAGCACTGTCAATCATAGAGATAATATATATTAAAAAAAAAAATGCAGCACGCTGTGATGCGAGCATGCGTCTTGAGTCAAGGAGAAACAATAGATCCACACCAAGCCTGTTAGTCATTCAGCACCATGTTTCCATGAAACATTAAAGATAGCCCCGCATATAATTTGGATAGGAAAATATAGTCAGCTGAGTCATAACACAGAATTAATGGAAGCTACAGAATAATCTGTACCACAACACTGCAAGAATCGAACATGCACAGTATGTACGTAACTGGGCATTTCGATGTAATGCAATGCTGGTGCACTGACTTGTATTAGTATGTTGAAGTGCCATTCAAAATGAACATAAGCCATTCAACACACCACAGTCCTCAGTTTGCCATTTGCTGTAGCAACGCCCATTAGAAGCACATATTAATAAATTAAATTACTGCAACAAGTAGATCTAAGTGGGCCCCAAAAGGATGAGTGTACTTTAATGTGGTTGCATAGCTGAGTTCAATATGTGAGAATCTTTACCAGGAGTGCCTGGTCCTGGGTGATTTATATGTGCGATTAGGTGCACTGACTAAAATTTGACCCTGGAATTAGTATTGGAATTAGTACTACAATGTAGTATAATGTAATGAAAGGCTCTCTGAAAAAATGTAATGTTATACTAAAACAGCAGATTCTTATCCCATCATTACATCATCACTGAATTTGCATTAACTTTATGAATAAGTATGAATGGAATTTCATGAACTCCATATATTAATATGCCAAACACTTTTAAAAATGTACAGAAAAAAATGTGTATGTTTTAAACCAGTGTAGATCGATTCCTAAAAGCAAGCCTATACAGTATAAAATACTGTATATTGCAATATATATATATATATATATATATATATATATATATATATATATATATATTTATATATATATATATGACATTGATATGCATCTTAGTCTAAAAAAATAAAATGACAGTGTTAGTGATAGGTATTTAAACTCTCAAAATTCTTCCTGGAAATCCAAGGAATACCTTGAACGGTGAGTTCAGCTGTTGAAGTAGCACGTCCGACATTATTGGTTGCATTTACAGAATAAGTTCCGGAGTCTTCGGGGTATGCTTCTGCAATGATTAAACTGTAGAGGTCTCCATCTTGAAGGATCTGAAAATCTGGGGAGCTGTGAATTTCAGCTCCCTCTCTGTAGAACTTCACCACAGGTGTAGGGATTCCACTCACTCTAACGTCAAGACGAACTTGACTGCCTTGTCTTACTGTTGTAGTCTGTAGTCTTTGTGTAAAATTTGGAGGTGCTGTTTCAGCTACAGAAAAGGAAAGAGATATTCCATTATCACAAAGGATAATACGAATCTTTAATTAAACAGTTTTTAGGATATAGATTGAAGGGCACGTTCAGTTTTTGACATGACATACCCAAATGTTGTTAACAGTTCTAGTTAAAACTGGCCTCTTAGTTCATTTAGCAAAGGTTTTTTCTTTTAAACATCTAATCCCTTATTTGAATTGGTCCCATATGTTAAATACATCACTCTTGTAAAAAACAATGGTTTTAATAAGTCCCTTCAAAACATGTCATCTAGTACCACCATAAGGTCATGTTAAAAAAAATCTTTCTTCGTGGGAATGGTTATTGAAATAGGTGATCTATAAAACACGTCATGAAATCAAAAAACATGCTTGGGGTATTTAAGGGATATAGTAAGAGATCAGTATAACAGAGGATCCCTGTTTATTTTGGTCACACTGCAGTACAGGAATTCACCATTTGGTGGCACTGCAGGTAAAAAACCCAGAGGTTTTTAACCATTTTATCCTCAATGAAGAGTAAGGGACATGTATGCAAACACCAAAAGGGGGAACTTGGTGCTAAATGCCCCCCTACTGCTTGATGAAACTAATTTGAGCATCTTAGTGATGTTATCATGAGTCCTTGAAGGACTTACACAAGCTGTGGGCTCATAACATGCTGTCACAGTAAAGGTGATCATTGAACTACATCTTGTTATTAAAAGTTCATCATCACATATCTTACCTGTAACAAGTAGCTCAGCTGTGCTAGTTGCTTGTCCTGCTCCATTGGCGGCTCTTAGGGAATATCTTCCACTGTTTGTTGCTGTAACGGCGGGGATTACAAGTTTAGCGCGGCCATCGCTAAACGAGATCTGCACGCCGGACAGTGTTGCAGCGGAAATAACTTGGCCATCCCTAAACCAGCTCACCTCAGGAACTGGAAAACCTATGGAGAAAAGATAAAATATGTTGAAATTATTTCTTGTATAATAAATATATCCTAAAAGTGAACAATATCATAGATAATTTAGGGCCTGTGTCACTAATGTATGGGCTTTTGTTCGCATCAGACAAGTCTAGGGGAATGCAAAACCTGCTTAAATCAAGTGAAATGCAGGTCAGAAGTAAGTCAACTGCAGGTCTAATTTGCCATCAATAAATTCTTAATTACCTCTGAAGTGTCTCAGACTGATGCTATCAACCCTTAGCAAGTGGTACTTTTCTATAGAATAGCAATTACATTAGGTATATGGCAGTGTTCCATAAAAATAGTACATCTTTCATAAAAATAAACAAAGCAAAATAAAAAATAAATTGCTTTATTAAAAATTAATTATTGAAAATTTCACAATATTTCATAGTCACATATTTGATAGTTTAGAAGCACCTCATAATGAAAATTCTATACATTGTCACTTTTATTAGAATAAGCTAACACTTAATTGGTTGCTTTGGACAAAGCCATCCTATTTCTACCTAATTTCTAGCCACAAATTAAATAGTCTGAAATGGCTACATTATATACATAAGAAGGCAGGATTTCCTCACCTGAAGGTTACAATAAATGGAGTAATTACATTATATTGAATAGTGTGTATAAGATAGGTGTAACAGAGCTGTGCTTCAGTGCTTCAGTGCATAGTCATGGTCATGTTTTTTGGCCACATAAAGCCTTTCAACTGCAACTGTAGTTACATGTTATAAAGAAATCTAATCCCAGACTAAAGTTGAATGATCTGTTCTCCTAAAACTGAAAATCAGTTTGTATCCCCCAGCAGGCAGAACAATTTTGATAGCAGAAGGAATGATACTTCATGGTAGTGTGAAGATGAACCTAGAACTTCAGTAAACTTGGGTTCCATTGAGAGGCCAGTGGGTGATTTAATCAATCAGCATCCACCAATTAATAAAAAAAAACAATTTTAGGTAGGCTAATTCTTTTGGAACGTCTGGTTATACTCACATGAAATATTATCCAGATGTGGAAATTACCACTTATGTTAAAGGTATTGTATAGCAATTTTGCATATATTATTTTGTATTAAGGTCAGGACTAAAAGATAATATTTTACAATAATCTTTTATTTTTTCCATCTCAAGCCAGCAGGTGAGGCTCAAGTGCTTTATACTCCAGACTCTTCTTATCTGCCCTGCCAATGACCAGTTTACAGAGCTCAATAGCTGAAGGTCACATTTACACTCAGAACTTAAGGAGTCACGCAGGCACCTTGTCCTCCCTAATCCCTCCTGATGTGTACAGAAGACTCCATACAAAGTACCTACATAGGCCTAACAGAATGCCTTACTTTCACAATAATGGTTCAGATAACTGGAGTGCATGGCTAAACTGTGTTGTCCTGTACAGTATAAATGGACAACACAGACCATACATTTCAAGACTACATTCACACCTGGTGTTTCTGGAACGTGTGTTTTGCCATGCCTTTATTTTAAAAATGCACTGCAAATGTGCTGCAAATGCGTGTCATGCTTGGGGTGCCATTAATTGTTAATGGCACCCCAAGCGTGGTAGTTGCGTGGCAAATGTGCCAAAATGTGCTGTGAAAAAAGCTACACGCTCTACTCCAAAAAAGGTTCTGGAGCTTCTTTAGGGTGTTTGTTATGCTTAGGGCAGCCAAATCAAATGAATGGGCGGCCCTATGAGCTAAGTGGAAATGTGCAAAAAACGCAAGTTTCCACTATGCTCAGGTGTGAATCCAGTGTAAATGCCATTTTGCAACATCAAAAATGGTAGAATAGTACTTCATTACAAGATAGGTCACACATTTAGTTATTACAGTTTCAGGAGCCATATATTTTTTTATGCATTAGAATATTTGTTTATATAAGTAAATACAATGTGTTAGATAACCAAAATGCTTTTAGAAAACTGCGAGGAGACTCCATGGTGTTGAGCAGCTCACATTACTACTGCACCCAAAATAAGTTATGGTATCTCTAAGCTCTGGGTTCAATTTATACTACTCAACCGAAAACTAAGTTTTCAGCTTTGTGTGATCTTTTCTCTGATTACAGTGACCCTTTAACCACAAACTCCTAATACTATGTCAAATACAAAAATTTCCAGAACACACAAACAGTATCAAAATATAGTATAACTTAACAAAATAATCTAAACACAATCACAGTTTCTTGCTTGCAATCTACAACATTTAAATAGCAGCAGTTTAAGGTTAAGGTATAACTAAAGGCAACACTTTTTTTAATTTTGGATAGAGTGGAGATGGATTACAACACCTGTCAGTTTTCACTGCTGTCTGTGCCCCCCTTCAGACACCTTTCACACTGGGGTGGCGGGTCGTTTTACCGGCACTTTTCAGCCACTTGCGGGGAGCTTTTAACCCCCGCTAGTGGCCGAAGAAAGGGCTAAAAGCGCCCATGTTGTGGCACTTCCAAAGCACTTTTCAGACACTTCGGAAGTGCTGCCCATTCATTTCAATGGGCAGGGGCAGTGTAGGAGAGGTGTATGCACAACTCCTACACCGCCCCAAAGATGCTGCTTGCAGGAATTTTTTTCCCGTCCCACGGGCTTTCACACTGGGGTGGCTTGAAAGGTGTTTTTCAGTCGCTTTACAGGCGCTATTTTTAGAGCTAAAACACCTGAAAAGCGCCTCAGTGTGAAGGGGGTCTTAGGGAGATTCATACTTTCGATTAGTCCTGTTTACCATTATCATTAAATGTGAAAGTAAAAGAAAATCCCAAATTTTGGTTTGTCTCCAGAAAACTAATAGGGGATATCTTCCAATGGGAACACTAGTTCTGGTGACCTGGTGGTCCCTAAGGAGTTACCTTAATTTTTAGGGATTTCCTCTCATTTCCTGTTTGGCTATGGGACAGGAAGAGAAGAGAAATCTCTGCAATGTGACACAGATGATGAAAAAAAAAAATCTGACAGGGCTTATAACCCTCCCTTAAGCCTAGTACACATGGGCCAAATGACGACCCGTGTATATGGCAGCAGGTTCGACAGAAGCTGGCCGTTAGGCTGACTTCTGACAAAGGGGCATGACTGAAAAAGGTCTACCGATCGGCTCCTGATCAGAGTGTTCTGGTGTTCTGGAGTGTTCTGGTGGGGAGGCCGTCCCCCTGTCAGAACACAATAGAACATTGCATAGTTAGTACAGCGGTTCCGACCTGAGCTGTCTGGTTTTTTTTTTGTTCAGCCCACTGGGTTGAATGAAAAAAACTAGTAGTGTGTACCAGGCTTTACTCTATCTAAAATAAAAAAAAGGTTTTGCCTATAGTTCTACTTTGACCCTAACTTTTATATTTCAATTTGGGATGAGTAGAGCTTAAATAGTCTACTAAAGTCTTGTACCTCTATAGATTCCAGAGACAAAATTTCCATGCAGTTATTTATATCTCCACCCTTTACCACAATCACGTTCTCACAAGTGAAGTCTCCAGTTATTTATTACACATTATAGAAAATCAATTTGGGAAGCGTGACACCGTCTTATGGTTTTGTAATGGCCACAGCAGTTGGCCAGAACTGACAATTGTGGTGTTTAAAAATATCTTGACCCTAGAGCCATTGAGAACTATAAAATGATATAGCATGTGATAAATCTCTTTGGTGAGCATTAGAATTTGAACACTAGTTTTGGGTGGAGTTGGTCAGTTTGTTCTTACAACATTCCAAGCAGGATAAAGGCAATCATAGACTGTAGCATGTGCCACTCAATTTTACTTGTTGCAATGGGGGTGATTTACTAAAACTGGAGCACACAGAATCTGGTGCAGCTGTGAGTGGTAACCAATCAGCTGCTAAGTTTTCTTTTCAAACCTTAATCAAACAAACTGAAGCTAGAAGCTGATTGGTTAACATGCATAGCCACACCAGATTATGTGTGCTCCAGTTTTAGTAAATACCCCCCCCCCCCCCCCAGTGCTTTTGTTGCTCTAATAGAAAGCTTGTTTAATTTAGATCAAGCAGCAGCTACCTGTGGTTATAATTATTATTTATCCATTCCCCCAGGAGCGCATAGTATTCTGGATATATAGAGTTTTTAAATTCCCCAATGTCTACAACAATCTGCAGGGAAATATTTGCCAACTTTACCAATGGATTAGCTTGAATAAAAAACTACCAAACAGCTAGTAAACTTACTGCACTGATATTTTTTTGTATGTTTAAGATGGCTTCTATTTTGATAATAATTTAAAGATACAAAATGTATGCATTTTATTAGATAACACAAGATATTTATTATAACAGCTTTAGTCTGCATTCGCATTTAGCATTTTGGGAACGTGCACAAAATAGCGCTGCTTTTTTGTGCCACACGAATAGGGCAGCCCATTGATTTTACACAAATTTAAATGCTAAGTAAGAAAGCAGTCTGAAACCCTTCTCACAGTATGCGTTGCGCTGACACACATGCATTAACGCAAGACATTATTGAGCATAATGCCAACTGCATTAAGACAACCTAATCATTTTGAATTCCTTTTATTTTTAACACGGTGCACCAAAACAAAAGTCATGTGCGCTGTGATGGGTTTCAAGTCCAGGTGCATTGCCCACTACAGCAAGAGTCTGTTGGGGTGCCTTTCAAAATGAATGGATCTGTAACAAACCATATCTAGCACCAACTGCCATAATCAATGCTTGCAACAGTTTCCTTTCAGTCTGTGACCCCCATGGGGGGAGGAGGGATTTCAATTCACTGCCTGTCCTAGTTACCACTACCTTTCTGGGACAGGAAATTGGATGTTGATTAGATTTGGATTCTAACAGTGGCATGGGCAAAGGTTCTAAACCTTTTCCACTCTATCAACAACATGAAAAAAAAAAAGTTTTTGAGCAGATTTCTACTTTAACTTCCATAGTGAGAAATGACTGCCCATTTCCCAATTTGTAACAGTGGCAATGGAGTACAACACAACTGGGCATACTGAACATAGTGCAAAGATAAAAAAAGTGATGCTCAGCAACGAATCACATAAAGTTGTGCTTTAATACATAGCCATCAGATCATGCAAAGATATATTTGTCTTGGTTGCTATAAGTAGCTGACCATTTCTTATTGCTTTATTGTTAAAGTCCAGTTGAGACCTGATCCACGTGGCAGTGTGCAACAACCTATGGTAACCACCAACTAGGTTTCAGGCTGTCTACATTTACTGTCTACATTTACTGAACTTGTCGTAACAGTAAAATCAATAGTGCTCACACCATTCTATCAAAAAAAGTTATTTTGCACGCCGAATAATTTTCATAAATTAAGCTGACAATTTAAACATTTGCTATTATATGCAACAGTACACAAAATATGTATTTGAAACAATCAAATGCATTTGAAAAAATAGAACACGTTTAGCATGAAAGCGTGCTCACAGGAAATGATTCAGTAAAATAGCAGTTAGGACCGATCAATTTATATTGTGGATTTATGGAGTTATTTTGACAAAAACTACCAACTTCCAGGCACTGCTAGCTTGCAATCAAGGGTATGTAGCCAAAACAGGTGAAAGTTACTAACCCATCTGCTCAGACTATTCCACTAGGAGTTATGTAATGATAATCCAAAAACACACACAAACCAGAGTGCTATATGAAAAATGACCACAAGATGGTGCTGTTGTATAGATATATTAGTTCATTGTAACGGGATCTCACAAATCAATCATATATGCAAATAATCCAAAGGTTAAAAAGTGATTTAAGTACAAAGAATGGCTTTAAAAGTCTTATAGGTTAAAAAAAGTTAATCTATAAGGTTAACTCAATATTATGTCCAGGGGAACTCCAGGGGGGTCTCCGAGGGGATAATCTCCTGGAAGAAGATGTATTGAGCAGCTTGGCTAGCAAGCTACCAACTTACCATGGCTTGGTAACTTTGCAGCTGGCTAGCCAAGCCTCTCTCTGTTCCAGTGGCTTCCTTCTGGCTGCTTAGCAGTTCCTGATAGGCCACTTCTGGGTTGCCGTAATGTCACTTCTGGTGTGCAGGTTGGTGGCTGGTTACTGCTCTCCCATTACATCTTCTTCCTGGCGATTACGCCCTTGGGGACCCCCCTGGAGTTCCCTTGGGCATAACATTGATTGGATTACACATCTACTGCTCTCTCTGGCGATTCCCAAATCAATGGGCCGGTATGCAACATCTAATGTTCTTGCCCCCTCTACACAAGCTCACCGCTGTAAACTTTTTTAACCTATAAGACTTTTAAAGCCATTCTTTGTACTTAAAACGTTTGTTACCCCAACACTTCATATTCCTGATATGTGCCTGCTGTACCAAGTACTTGTATGAGAAAGTCTCCTGTTCTCTTTCTATTGCTTCCTTTATGTGAAACCCCTGGTCTTCTGTTCTCTTTCTATTGCTTCCTTTATGTGAAACCCCTGGTGTTCCTGCTAGTGCCTGCTAGCTGTCCTATTAAAAACTGACCACAATAAGCAGGACAACACACCGTGGTCAGTTCTCTAGCTATGCTGGGAACTTGGTATGCTCTCCTCCAATGATCAGACTTGTCCTGACACGCCCCCACTGCAGAGCCATTCACTGGGAAGCTCAATGTGCTGCTGCTTCTCCTTCCCCAGCTCTTACGCAGCTGAGAACAGAGGGAATGTAATCACTTATAAAAAAGGGGAAAAGGGTATTTATAATGTTTTTGTATCATACAAACATTTTGTGCCTTTCAATTCAATATTAAAGTGAACGGCTTGTTTTACAAGGTGATCGTTTACAATCACTTTAGATAAACTTTTTACCCTTGGATCTTTCCATATAGGATTGATATGTGAGATCATATTACAATAAACGGATATAGCTATACATTACAGCACCATCTTGTGGTCACTTTTTCATATAGCACTTTGGTTTGTGTGTTTCTATGGTGTTATTTTGACACATGGGGACATCAATAGCAAAATTTAATTCCCAGCTAAGCTCTCCACCCCCATTCAACAGTCTCACTCCCATTGCAGTATTTTGCTTTCCAAAAAATACATTTAAAAAATCCAACAAGAAGAGTAAGGTCTTAAAAAAAGCTCACATGCACAGATCTTCCAATCTTCCTCTAGAAGATTTAGATCCTATAAATCTTCCAATAAGGAAACTTGTTCGGGTGACAACTGTCATAGAAGGGAATTCCCTCGACTTTAGAGATTTCCTCCCACTTCCTGTTCTGCTTCTAGAACAGAACATGAAGGGAAATCTCCCCAATAAGACACAGAGAGCAAGAAATAAACAGAGGCCTATCTCCACTACTCAATCTAAAACTAAAATGAAAAGCTTGGGCTATACAATAACTTTAAGATCACAAAAGATTTTAAATGTTTGGGTCGAGTAATCATTTAAATGATAATAAAAAGTATGCATTTAAATTGAAATGCTAAATAGTGTGTGCTTGCCAGACCCCTTTTTATGTATATTTTGAGCTGTGGTTGACATTTGGAATCAATGTTGTTGTATGCCTTAAAGTGGAATTAGACGCAAATATTAAAAAAAAACAATGACAGGCTGGGTTTTTATGACAGAAGAGACCCCATTGATTCCCTGCCTGTCAGCAGTAATGTACACTAAGCTGTGCATGCGCAGCTTAGAGCACATTTATGGCACCGCTCTGTGATATGATGAGGTGACTCCGTACATATGCCCAATAGTGACATCCTCCAGCCGGGCCATTTCAGTAATGAACAGAGCGAACGCAGTAGAAAGACCAGATGAGGATGGATGCACCCAAGCACTGACAACGCAGCACTAGAGGGCATCCTTTGACAGGTAAATCTGTTATAATGTGCTAGTATGCAGAGTACACTAGCACATTATGGCACAGTGGTGTAGTGGGTAGCATTCTTGCTTAGCAGTAAGAAGGGTCGCTGGTTCGAATCCCAACCACGACACTACCTGCCTGGAGTTTGCATGTTCTCCCTGTGCCTGCGTGGGTTTCCTCCGGGTACTCCGATTTCCTCCCACACTCCAAAGACATGCTGGTAGGTTAATTGGCTTCTGTCTAAGTTGGCCCTAGTATGTATGAATGTGAGTTAGGGACCTTAGATTGTAAGCTCCCTGAGGGTAGGGTGCGATGTGAATGTACAATGTATGTGTAAATCGACAGCGCTATATAAGTACCTTAAATAATATTAATTTACCTCCTGGGCGTCCATTTACTATTTTTTTTTTTTTGGCGTTTAATTCCACTTTAAATTGGATGCCATTCAGCAATCTAGGCCCTCGGGCACCTCCAAGGCTTGTCAAAAAAATGTCCACAAAAGATCAACAGAGGACTTCACTGTTCTTAACCACTTGCGGACCGCCCACCGTACATGTACTGCGGCAGGGCGGTGGCTCTGCACCAGATCACGTGTCTAGGACGTGATCCAACACTTCTGGGTCTGGGGCGCACATGTGCGCCGCCAGCGACCCACTGTCTAACCACAACGGGAGCTTATCTGCGAATACCCTCACCCGCCACTCATTAGGCAGAGAGCTAGAACGGAGATCTGCCTATGTCAACAAGGCAGATCGCTGTTCTGTCAGTAAGGAAGGATCAATGCCTTCCCCTATTAAAAGAACCTCCCACACTGTTAGAAAACACTTGCTAGGCATACAGTTAACCCTTTGATCACCCCTGATGTTTAACCCCTTCCCAGCCAGTCTCAGTACAGTGACAGTGCATATTTTTAGCACTGATCACTGTATTGGTGTCACTGGTCCCCAAAAAGAGGCAAAACTGTCATTTAGTGTCCCAACTGTCTGCTGCAATATTGCAGTCCAGCAATAAGTCGCTGATCGCCACCATTACTAGTAAAACAATTAAAAAAAATAAAATATCCCATAGTTTGTAGACGCTATAACTTTTGCGCAAGCCAATCAATGTATGCTTATTTGTTTTTTTTTTTACCAAAAATATGTAGCAGGATACATATTGGCCTAAATTTATGAATAAATTAGATTTTTCCATTTTTTTATTGCATATCTTTTATAGCAGAAAGTAAAAAAAATTTTTTTTTTTGTTTATAGCACAAAAAACAAAAACCGCAGATATGATCAAATACCAACAAAAGAAAGCTCTATTTGTGGGGAAAAAAGGACATACATTTTGTTTGGGTACAGCATTGTTGTCAGTTGAAGTAACTCTGGCCGTATCACAAAAAAATCGCCTGGTCATAAGGAGGGGGTAAATCTTCCGGAGGTCAAGTGGTTAAACTGCAACTATTTTTCTTCAGTGCATCAAAAGGCAAACCAGAATCACAGAGTGTAGTTGATTTACTAAAGGCATACAGACTTCTCACCTTCAAAGGAAACTTTCCCCAGATCTTAGTAAATGAGGTAAAGCTCCTCATTCAATCATGTGCAAGCAAAAATGCTCTTGTTTTCTATATTCCTTGCATGTGATTGGGTTTTCTTTGCAAAGTGAAATTTCACCACATTCTACTAAGAGAAATTTCACCACATTCTACTAAATCTCACCACATTCTACTGTGCAAGGGCAAATTCCCTTGCACAGTGCAACTTCCCCTCTAAAGCAAACAGCCTATTTTCCTTTAGTAAATCACCTCCTGTAACGCCTGCTTGAAAAAGTATCAGGAGTGACCCAACATGAAGTGGTATATAGATGGAGTAACCTATTTATCACACTACTTGATTGTAATCTGATTTTTGATGCATTAGGCCCCTTTCACACTGGGGCGGTTTGCAGGCGCTATTGCGCTAATAATAGCGCCTGCAAACCGACCCGAAAGTGCTGCTTCTTTGTCTCCAGTGTGAAAGCCCCGAGGGCTTTCACACTGGAGTGGTGCGCTGGCAGGACGGGAAAAAAAGTCCTGCCAGCAGCATCTTTGGAGCGGGGAAGAAGCGGAGTATATACCGCTCCTTCACCGCTCCTGCCCATTGAAATCAATGGGACAGCGTGGCTATACCACCGGCAAAGCGCCTCTGCAGAGGCGCTTTGCGGTGGTTTTTAACCCTTTCTCGGCCGATAGCGGGGGTAAAACCGCCCCGCTAGCAGCTGAATACCGACGGTAAAGCGCCGCTAACAATAATTTGCATTTTAACAAGTGAGGTCCTTTGTGCCAAACAAAGGTTCTCATTTACATTCAGCTCAGGTCCGCAATCAAAACACATGTATTTGGTCTGCTGAAAAATATTGCACTGACTTACGCTGTATGTGTTTTAGAACATTTAAGCCCCTGTACAGACGATCAGAAAATCGTACGGAAAATACCGCTTATGAAGCGATCGTATGATAATCGGATCGTTCGTACAGAGCTTTCGAGAGCCGATCAGGACAGTTCATCCGATATTATTCTATCGGACATGCACAGAAATTTTTTTCGTACGATGCCAGATCGTACAATTTTCATTTAATCAGTACAGCTATCGTTCGAAAATGCAATACAAATGCATTACAACACATGACATCACTTCCGAATTTTATTTCTGTCGTGCGGGAATTTTCGTGACTTAGTAAACTCATCAGATTCGATCTGAGATTAGCATGGAATAAAAAACGGACGATCATTCGTCCGATAATCTCATCGTGTGTATGGGGCATTATAAACTATAAAAGTAGATTGGGCCTATTTTGTTCATGCTAGAGCTCATCAGAATCTGATGGCCTATCATCTGTCAAGCTGCATTACTAATAGACTTCACCATCTGAGTGAATATATAAAATAATCTGATCCAATACAATGTTACTATATATTCCTAGTTGTACTGCACTTGTCAGTTTCCTTTTCCTGTTTGCAGCCTCATTACATTTGAATTAGTGTGACAGAAAAAAAAAAAAAAAGCGAATACAGTAGTTAACACTCTTTTGTTGTTCTTCTTCATTCACATCTCATTGTCAATAGGTAAAATCCGCAATCTCAGTGAATTTCTATTTTAGAAAAGACAGCTGGAGTCGAGGCATTTGATTGACAAGACAACTTGTTGGAGCGCTGACAGAGCTGGGAGATATGGGCAGATGATCAACAAATCAAACCTTTTATAGAGAAACAGCTGTCTGCCATGTAGCTTTAGAGAGGATCAGCTTTCCTGAAATAGTAACCAACAACCTCTTCCAATATCATCTGATCCTTTGAAGTGAACTTTAATGTGTCATTATTTCAGTGTGCTGCCAAAGTCAGATCACTAGTCATCCAAAGGGCAACCAACATCAAGCCAACAGGCAGGACTAAGCACCCAAGTGGTCAGAGTAAGAGCCCAAGAATTGAAGCCAGTCATTCTGGGAGTCACATAAACACCACACTGACAAGTGAGTCTTTTTTTAATATTCATGTTAATAATCAGAAGTAAGATCAAAAAATAAGCTACGGTTGTTTACAAAAATTGGAGCTTTAACAATGATTGACCTTATACAATGAAGTACTGTCGGGTTGATTTACTAAAACATGAGAGTGCAAAATCTGGTACAGCTGTGCATGGTAGCCAATCAACTTCTAACTTCAGCATGTTCAATTAAAGCAGTAGTAAACCGCAGTTATACAAAAAAAAAAGTCCCCTACAAGGCAATGTCATAACGTGCTAGTATGCGTTGCATACTAGCACATTAGGAGAGACTTACCCTAAAATGAGGCCCTCTAGCAGCGCGCTGACGGGGCTTTCATCTTCACCCAGTCTTCCTTCTGGGTTTGCGGCCTCCGGCTACATGAGTGGCTGGGGCACGATGACGTCACTCCCGCGCGTTTGCGTGGGAGCCGCTGTTTACAGCACGGGCTCTGAAGGTCCGGCGCAGTATGCCGGACCTTCAGAGTGTATGCGCCAGTGAAGTCACTGGCTGCATGCAGTGTGAATATCTCCTAAACAGTGCAAGTTTAGTACTGTAGATACAGTACCTACAGGTAAGCCTTATTATAGGCTTACCTGTACGTACAAGTGGTAAAACTGAGTTTACTACCACTTTAAGCTTTGCCGAAAAACCTGGAAGCTGATTGGTTTCAATGCAGAGCTGCACCAGATCTCGTACTAAACCGTTTATTTAAATCAACCCCACTATGTCACCAATTGGAATATATCGTGTACTGTGGGGGTTATTTACCAAAGGAAAATTTACTTTGCACTGCAAGTGCACTTGGAAGAAAAGTCGCTGTAGATCCGAGGGGGACATGCAAGGAAAATAAAAAACAGCATTTTAGCTTGCACATGATTGGATGATAAAATCAGCAGAGCTTCCCCTCATTTCAGATCTACCTCTTAGATTTACAGCGACTGCATTTCCAAGCGCACTTTCAGTGCAAAGTGCATTTGCCTTTCGTAAATAACCCCCTGTGTCTTCTTCTCTGCCTCATAATGCTACCCCATGCGTTTGTGCTGCCTTTTAAAAATGAAACTTTTTAACACTGTTAAAGATTTAGTGACTCTCACAAGCTTTGTAGGCTGTGTGGCACATAGGGGGTTATTTACGAAAGGCAAATCCACTTTGCACTACAAGTGCACTGCAAGTGCACTTGTAAGTGCACTTGCAGTGCACTTGTAAGTGCACTTGCAGTGCACTTGGAAGTGCAGTTGCTATAGATCTAAGGGGGACATGCAAGGAAAATAAAAAACAGCATTTTAGCTTGCACATGATTGGATGATAAAAATCAGCAGAGCTTCCCCTCATTTCAGATCTTCCCCCTAGAACTAACGCAACTGCACTTCCAAGTGCATTTGTAGTGCAAAGTGGATTTGCCTTTAGTAAATAACCCCCAAGTTTCCACTGCTCTGGCTACATTATTCATAATATGAAATGAAAATAACAAGAAGTAGAGTGGGAACCCCTCATACTGACTACAGCAGGTATGGGGACACGGGATCTCAGGCATACACAACTCAATGGAATCTTGTCCAGATATAAGACATTTTAAATTGGTTTTACTTTTCAGCATTCACCAAAAACTAAAATATATGTTAGGATGTTATCCGAAGTAAATGCAGTACATTTCCTGATGTCTAATGACCCATACTGTGCCTGCAAGAGTTTCTTAGATGCAGCTCCTCAATTGGCCCTAGACTCAGTATTCCCTTCTATGATCCGACACTCACTGCCCTTTTAGGGTCAAGCCCCATGACCATCAGTGACTTCCTAGACTGTCCTATACGGGACTTTCATTGTACTCCAATGTTATCTTATTGCCATGGCCTTCATTGCTCATTAAGTGCACATTATGCGGGTGTTGGGTCCTTTACTGGGACTCATTTCAAATCCAGAGCTACCCTTGCTATGCACTCAAAAATTAAAACCAAACTGATCAAAATTGAAATTTCATGTAGATTTTATGACTATCAGCCTACAGTAAGCAGGATATGTTCAATCATAGAGACTGGTTCCCTGTCTCCAGGGTTTTATTTAGCCCTGCTCTGGGGCAATACAAAGTAGAAACAAGCTTATAATCTTTAATATATTAAAGTGTTTGTATAGCCACTGCTGTTTCTTTGAGTTATGTATATATATATATATATATATATATATATATATATATATATATATATATATATATATATATTGCTGCACTTCAGAAGATTTACCCCCCTTCATGACCTGGCCATTTTTTTGCAATACAGCACTGCGCTACTTTAATTGATAATTGCGCGGTCATGCAAATGATGCATACAATTTATGTATTTTTTTTCCCACAAATAGAGCTTTCTTATGGTGGTATTTGATGACCACTGTGCTTTTTATTTTTACGTTATAAACATAAAAATACCGACAATTTAAAAAAAAAAAAAACAATATTTTTTTACTTTCTGCTATAAAACATATCCAATAAAAGAAAAATCACATTTATTCATACATTTAGGCCAATATGTATTCTGCTACATAGCTTTGGTAAAACAAATCCCAATACATATATTGATTGGTTTACGCAAACATTATAGCGTCTACAAACTATGGGATATGTCTATGGAATTTTTAGTTATTTTCTTTTGGTAATGGCAGCGATCAGCGACTTATAGCAGGACTGCAATATTGCGGTGGACAATTGGATACTAACTAACACTTCTGACACTTTGCAGGAACCAGTGAAACTAAGACCCCTTTCACACTGGGGCCGAATGCTGCTTGTTTTAGCGGTGCTTTAGCGCTGTTTAAGCTGCGCTTTTTGGCCACTAGCGGGATGCTTTTAACCCCAAAGAAGGGGTTAAAAACTTCCGTGTTGTGGCGCTTCCGAATCGCTTTTCAGGTGCTTCGGAAGTGCTGCCCATTAATTCCAATGGGCAGGGCATTTTGCAAGCGCTAAATACAGAGCTCCCAAACCGCCCCAAAGATGCTGCTTGCAGGACTTTTCTGAACATCCCGCAAGCGCACCGCCTGAGTGTGAAAAGTCACACTGCAGTGAATGGGAGGCGGTTTTCAGGCGATTAGCAGAGGCTATTCCAGTGCTAAAACACCTGAAAACTGCCCCAGTGGGAAAGGGGTCTAAGACAGTGATCAGTGCTAAAAATATGCACTGCCACTGTACTAATGAAACTGTCTGGGAAGGCGTTAAACATCTAGGGCGATCAAAGGGTTAACTGTGTGCCTAGCCAGTGTTTTTGTGTAAACAGTTGTGGTACTTTCACTAGGGGAAGAGATGTATTCTAGTCCCTAGTTCCCTTTGTAGGAACACAGAGTGCAGTGTCCCCCCCCTCTCAGAATGGCGATCCGCCTTGTTTACATAGGCAGATCCCTGTTCTGTGTGTATTACCAACGATCGGCGGGTGTCGGCGGACATCGAGTGCCATGCACCCGCAGATTGGCTTCTGCTGTGAATATTCACAGCAGAAGCAGCCCACCGGTGGCGAGCGCGCACCCCCTGAAGGCAGAAGTGCAGAGTCATGTATATATATATATATATATATATATATATATTCTGCACAGTAGAGCTGCCCTGTAGCAGTAAAACTGCTATGGGGTGGATGGGAAGTGTTGGTCAGAATGTTAAATTAAAAGTGGATAAACCCAAAAAAACAAAAATGTCAAATATTGCAGTTTACCAAATCTTAGATGTGGTGGCTGCATTCATTTTCTTTTTTAGGCTATTTTCCTTTATTTTCACCTATTGATCCTGCCAGTAAGTCTGTTGTTTTTCAACTTCCTTTAACAGACCAAGCTGTTAGAGGTTTGAGACAAACCATTTAACCCTGCACTGACAGGGGGGCTTACAATGGTCAGGTAAAACCTGTATCCCAAAAGGAAAAAAAAATGTTTATGTATCTGCTTAAAAAGTGTTAGCTGGAGTTTGCTTAGTCAAATCGACCTAAATCTGCTAGTGCATCTAATATTACCCTCTGCCCAAATTCACAGTGCTACTGTCCAAAGGTGTCTCCGTCACTCCTCCATCCAGTGTGGAGACACCTGAAGACAGAAAATGTGTTACTGGCCAGATCACCAAAAGAAAAACAGAAGCCAGAAAAAAAATCCTAAAAAAAGAAAACAAATATATTAAATAGGGTTGTCCCGATACCACTTTTTTAGGACCGAGTACAAGTACCGATACTTTTTTTCAAGTACTCGCCGATACCGATTACCGATACTTTTTTTTTAATGTCACGTGACAGTGTTTTTTTTTTCATTTTTTTTTTTTCTTTTAACAGTGCTTGCTTTTTTTTTTGGGGGGGGGGGGGGGGGGGGTGAACGTTGTATGTGTGTGTTATTTTTTTTTTTTTACAATTTTTATTTTTTACAATAATATTTCTTTTATTCTTTATTGTTTTTTTTTTTTTTTTTTTTTAATCAGCCCTTTTGGGGGGCTTTGGTGAGATATCAGGGGTCTTAACAGACCTCTGATATCTCCCCCTTGAGACAGAGAAAGAGACAGAGGATAGAGATTCCCCAGTCCCTTTCTCTGCAGCGTCAGCTGCACTGACAATGAATGGAGAGAAGACCGCAGCTTCTCTCCATTCATAAACTGACACATCGTAATCTCGTAATCACAGAAGATTACAATGTTTCAGTTATGTGAATGGACAGAGTCAGCTGACTCTATCCATACACAAAGGAAGGAGGAGGGGGAGGACGGAGGAACGGAGGGGGAGAACGGAGGGGACAGATAAGAGCAGAACGGAGGGGACAGATAAGAGCAGAACGGAGGGGACAGCTGAGAGGGACAGAGGAAAGGAGGGGGCATGGAGGAGGATGCAGTGACAGTCAGCTGTGAGCGATCACCGCTGTCTGTCACTAAAGCTGGTGAAAGCCGCTGGGGGAGAATCTTGTAACTCCCCCACGCGCCGATCACAGCTGACAGTCAAGGTATCGGGGGAGGCATCGGGAGCATTTGCCCGAGTACAAGTACTTGGGCAAATGCTCGGTATCGGTGCCGATACCAATACTAGTATCGGTATCGGGACAACCCTAATATTAAATATTTGATTTTGGGTTTAATTCTGCTTTGGGTTTTATATTCTAATTGAACATGTTGCTTATTTTGTTATCCCCACCATTCCAGTGCACTTTCCTTGTTTCTTGATGACTAAGACTGGCCATACACGGGTCGAATCTTGGTCAGTTCAGCAGGAACCGGCTGAGATTCGAACCGTTAATGGTCAGGCTGAATGTATGGAGTCGATCGATCATTCAACTTGGGTACAACCAGCCTGCCAGATTCTCATGTGACTATAGTGAGCGGCTGCTATAGCTGCTAGCTATAATCAGTCTTCTCCCGGGAGGGAGAAGACAATGGCCCGGCAGGAGGGATTCCTGCATCAACACCGTTTGTGTTGATGGGGGTACCAAGCAAATTTCTTTCCTGCAACCTATGGTTGCAGGAAAGAAATCTGCTCCGTGTATGACCGGCCTAAGGGTGATGGTTTTACAGTTCACCTTCAGAAAAAACCTGATATCATAGCCATCTTTGACTTTTGTTAGTGTCCAGTGGACTTTACGTTGTCAAGCAATCAAAAACAGCAACGGCATGATGATGAGGATTCTACTGTTTAAAGAAGTCATTTTGGAACATTGCATGTAAACTATTAAGTCAATTAAGTTTGAAGTCTGAATTTTTTCTGTTACCCTGGGAAACCTCATACAAAGGGGTTGGTTTACTAAAGGCAAAAGACTGTGCAATCTGCAAGTGCAGTTGTACTCACTTTCCCCAGAGATTGGTAAATGTGGGGAAGCTCTGATGATTTCCATCATCCAATCATGTGCAAGCAAAAACATTTTTTTTTCCTGCACCTGATTGGGTATTATTTACAAAGTGAAGGTTTACCTCATTGACATTTACTAAGATAAAAGAGTGCAACTACACTTGCAAAACGCACAGTCTTTAGTAATTCAACCCCAAAGCATGCTACAAAGGCCATACATGTGTGTAAATAACACAATTTAGAATAGTAATGCTTGGCATTATGTGATATAATTTTTTTGTAAAAGAGTAAAAACAAATGATTATGTTATAATTCTCCAGTACTTCTTTAAAAAAATCTCTGGAACGCTGGAAAGTGCTAACAGAGTGCGTTTCATAGACATTACCTTATGCAATTAATTGTAACGTCCATACTTTCCAAGGATATTAAAAGCCGCTGTGGCCAAAAAAGGACATGATGCCACCAGCCAAGTGCAATAAAACTGTGCTTAAGAGTGAACTCCATTTTTATCAGTGCCATGGATTTCATTATACAGCACATTAGACAGCTAAGTTGCTAACTATGAAACCTAAGTAACTGTATTTTATTTTCATATATAATGGATTTTATCACAAGACAGCAATATACCATATACCGGTAGTAATTAATACAGGCATACCCCACTTATAAGTACACAATGGAGATTATTTACTAAAGCTGGAAAGTGCAAAATCAGGCTCACTTCTACATAGAAACCAATGAGCTTCCAGGTTTTATTACCAAAGCTTAATTGAACAAGCTGGGGTTAGAAGCTCTTTGGTTTCTATGTAGAAGTGAGTCTGATTTTGCACTTTCCAGCTTTAGTAAATAAACTCCATTGTGTACTTAAAAGTGGGGTATACCTGTAGACTATTCCAGGGCTGTTCAACTGTAGCCTTCAAGTTGTGCATACATTAGGACTTGGGGCACAATAATTTGCTTGGTCATATAAACCTAATTGGGGTTGCTAAACATGCGTAAACGCACAGTGACCAGGTCATTTAGATTGTTAGGAGCTGCATTTCATTGCTGACCCATGCAGCACATTTAATCATCAACCACTTGTCTACTGGGCATTTTTACCCCATCCCTGCCCAGGCCAATTTTCAGATTTCAGTGCTGTTACACTTTGAATGACAATTGAGCGGTCATGCAGGGCTGCACCCATATGACATTTTTATTATTTTTTTTCCACACAAATAGAGCTTTCTTTTAGTGGTATTTAATCACCACTGGGGTTTTTAATTTTTTACTAAACAAACTAAAAAAGATCAAACATTTGGGCATGTTTTTTTTTCTTAGTTTCTGTTATGAAATTTTGAAAACAGATAATTTTTCTCCTTCACTGATGTGCACTGATAGGCTGCACTGATCTGCAGCGCTGATGGGCACTGCTAGGCAGCAGTGATGGGCACTGATAGGCAGCACTGATGGGCACTGATAGGCGGCACGGATGGACATTGATGAGGAGGCACTGATTGGCAGCACTCATGGGAACTGATAGGCAGCACTGATGAGCACTGATTGGCTGCACTGATAGGCACTGATGAGATGGCACTGGTGGGCACTTATGAGGAGGCACTGATGAGGCTGTACTGATATGTGGCACTGGTGGGCACTGATAGGTAGCACTGATATGCGCCACTGATGGGCACTAATAGGCAGCACTGATGGGCACTGATAGGCAGCACTGATAGGCGGCATGTATGGGAACTGATGTGAAAGCACCGCTTGGCAGCACTGATGGCCATTGATTGGCAGCACTCATGGCCATTGATTGGCATAATTGATGGGCACTGATGGACACTGATTGGCAACACTGATGGGCACTGATTAGCAGCACTGATTTTGTGCAGTTTGTTCTTGATAAGTAGTGCATGCCCTACTTTTCCAATTTCAGCCAATTAAAAAAAATGGGCTGAAAATCATAATGCACTGAATTACATGGGAACGCGGTCCACTTCCCTGTGTGTTTCAGATGCGAACCAACCCTTAGGCAAGAAAAAAATTTTGTTTAAAATTTTGTTACCTATAATTGCTTCCTGCAACAACCAAAAAAAAAATGGATGCAGAAATGGATGCAGACTGATGTAAACAGAACTGAACTGAACTGAAGATGGAGGTGTAAACAGATGTAGCCTGAATCCATATTCATCAGTTGTTTTTCTTAGCAAAAAACATGACTGAACTGATGACACCCGTGTAAAAGTGAGCCGGCGGATGGCAGGTCCGTCTCCGCTCACTGTGCAGAGGCGGACATGTCAGAGCCCTGCTGTTCTCTATGGGAGATCGGAATGAAAACTGATCCACCAGATGAATGGAAAATAGGGTCACCGTCCATCTGGATTTCATGAACAGGATCGGATAGCAGCGGGTGTCAGCGGGTGTCAGCGGACATGTCACCGCTGACATCCGCCGCTCCATAGGAGTGAATAGAGGGTCTGATCAGGTCCGCCTGAAAAACTGACAGGTGGACCTGATTGGAAAGCCTATGTGAAAGGGGCCTTTATCTACTAAACAAAATATTTCTGTCTTTGTTGCTGGTGAAGATTGTCTTAGGATAAAGAGGTAATGGTCAGAATCTCTGTCATGTTTTTACTGCTATGACTGGTTATATCTATCTATATATCCTTCTGTGTTTTTGGAGATTTGCCCTCACTTCCTGTTCTTCTGATTTTACCAATCAGGATGTGATGGCAAATCTCCAAAACCACAGAAAGATATATAGATAGATATAGCCTGTCATAGCAGTAAAAACATGACAGAGGTTCTAACCATTCCCCCCTCTATCCTAAGATAATAAAATACTTTTAGCATGGCATACACTTTAAGCTGTGTTTGGTACTAGCCTACTAGAATAGAAAATGAGGTGAAGTAACCTTATGTGCACTTCAAACATCCAATCAAGTGCAGGGAATAAAAAAAAATGAAATTCTTTTGCCAACATTAAAAAAGTTATTGCACATCACTTCACCATTTAGTAAATCTGGTCAATTTGTTATATTGCACTTCGCCTTAATTCATCACAATGTATGTTACACATCCAATCATTCAAAGAAGAAACTATGGGGTGGATTTACTAAAGGTCAATAGACTGTGCACTTTGCAAAGTGCAGTTGCACTCTGCAAGAGCAGTTGCTCCAGACCTTAGTAAATGAGCAGAAGCCCTGCTGACTTCCATCATCCAATCATGTGCAAGAAAAAATGCTGTTTTTTTTTTTATTTTCCTTGCATTTGATTGGGTATTTTTTGTAAAGTGAAGCTTTACCTCATTTACTAAGCTTTGGAGCAACTGCACTTACAAAGCGCAATTTCACTTTGCAAAGTGCACAGTCTATTTGCCTTTAGTAAATCAACCCCTATATTTTCAACTTTTCCTGCCTATATTGAATGCATTGAAGTGCACACCGATGCCAATGACTTCAATGCACTTTTTCCAATGCTAACTATTTTAGACTCAGGCACTCTTGATTTTACCTTTCTTCACACTTTGCTAAATCAGGCCCTGAATATGGTACTTTAGAATGATGGCAATCAGGAAAGTTGGCATGGAGGTACGTCAATTTCAAATGCCAGATGTCACATGTCTACACTTAAAACATATGCATTATTTGGACAATGAGTGTTAGGCATTATGCACATTGGCATACAAAACACAATTTTAACAGGCATCCAGCATATTTTTATTTTTTTTTTATATGCCTTTAACCTCCCTGGCGGTATTCCCGAGTCTGGCTTGGGGTGGAATTTCAGAACCAAAAGCGGTAACCCCGAGCCAGACTCCGGATCGCATCGCAGGATCCAGGAAGAGCTTACTTACCTTGTCCCCTGGATCCTGAAATGTCTCCCCGCA
Organism: Aquarana catesbeiana; assembly: GCF_042186555.1. NCBI lineage: Eukaryota > Metazoa > Chordata > Amphibia > Anura > Ranidae > Aquarana > Aquarana catesbeiana. The sequence continues at coordinate 326,664,704 of NC_133329.1, read as the reverse complement.
GTGTGAGCGGCTCGTCCTCCGCTTGATTCTTCATGGAGCCAAGCTCCGTTCCCTTCGAGCGTTGCGACGCACGGGGACAGAGAACGGCGCCAAATTCAAAAAGTGAAACACACACAATACATACAGTACACTGTAATCTTACAGATTACATTACTGTATGAATTTATTTAACATCCCTTTTGTCCTTAGTGGTTTCTCCAGTGGCCTGCATGCAGTTTTATATTATAAAAGCTGTTCTTTCTGCCTGGAAACTGGAGATTGTCCATAGCAACCAAAACCGTCCCTTTACATCAAAAGTGGTTTTAGACCAGCTAGAAAACAGCGATAATAAATTAGAATCACTCGCAGAATTGAGCGATAGTGATTTGTGGGGAAATCCGTCATCAAACACTGGAAAGTAATGACAGCGACAATTCTGCAACTGAGCAAATTTCAGTGTTTTTGATTTGATTACATTTTTGAATAATTTTTATTATTATTATTATATTATTATTTGGTATAATTATTTATAGTTATTTATTATATTATAATTTATAATTTTGTGTTTCAAACGTTATCATACCCGGGATGTCTACTAGACTCTTGTTTGGACAGATTTAAGTGAGTTATTCCTAAGAATTACAGGCCTACAATATAAAACACCAAATTTCCATGCAAAATAATTGTACCTCTTTCAGCACCTAAAATCCGACATAATCATACCACCAGGGAGGTTAAATCCAGTTCAATGTTAGCCTATGGAGCCATGCACATTAAGCATTTAGAACTGTATTTTAATAGCAACTTTTAGAGACATTAAAAATGCCCCAAAATGCATTTGGAGAGGAGCTTATAAGCATAATTTAGGCATGTACGCACCTAAACCTGCATAAACATGCCGAAATGTATATAAATGCATGCATATTGAGGTGTATGCACATAGGCAACAATATGCATGTAAATCTATTCAAGTGGATGGAATAAATGAATATTCTGGCCAATAGAAGCTCATACGCTTTTAAAAGCCATATGCCTGTAAACGCATTCAAATATGCACCAAGACAAGCATTTTTTTATGCTTAAAAGATGGATCTGGCAGAAAGGTCCAGTGTAGATAGGAGTATTTTAATACACCCGTGTGTATGAGGCCTTAATAGTAAGTATAGGGACCCATACACTGACTTATTGTCATAGGTATCAACATCCCCATGAAGTTCAAGCTACCTATATCTACTTTTGATTACCAGTGATTTTTAAAGTGGTATGCAATATGGCTCATATGTAAATCCATAAAAGCTTTGTTTTATTAGCATGAATTTAAAAAAAATTGAAACCACATTGCCCAGCACATATACATTAACACCTCCTAGCTCCTATCCCACCACCTATATAACATTGTCTTTCCTTTAGCTCTGGTTCACACAAGCGCGGCTTTGAAATCGTGCTACTTCAGTGCAACTTCAAAGCCGCCAATCAGTGCGATTTCATGTGCAGCTTGCTGACATCTGTGCAACTTCATTCACACAGATGTCAATGCAAGTCACACTTGAAATTGCACAGGAATAGTACAAGAACCATTTTCAAAGTTGCTGCCACATGAGTCACGGCTACTTGAATAATTCCATTGTCAGCAATGTTGTGCAACTTGTCATGCAATTTTAAACAGTCAAATCGCATGACAAATTGCACTGGTTTGAACCAGAGCTTAGTAAAGCCGGCTATACACTAGTAGAATTTCATTCAAAATGTTTTGTTTTAGGAGCATTCGTTCGCTTTTCTAATCATTATTGGAGTCAAATTGACATTTGTTTTTGACCATTGTAGGGAGAAAAATTTGAAAGCGCAGGATGGAAAATGTATCTTGAAGGAATTACCGGTAATTCCTAACAGTGTATGTGGTTTCTGTTTGGACAATTCCAAAGTCAAATATTAAAAACAAGCTAAATTTTAAAGTACATTCTAATGACATTTGTCAAGTCATCAAATTAAATGAGAATTTTCATTCAAATGTTTGTATGAATATTCCTATTCATACATATGTTAGTGTATAGACATCTTTAAAGATGTTGTTTGTATTTATACATCAACCAACTAAACGAAAGGCAATGTTATATAGATGGTGGGATATGAGCTAGGAGGCGTCATTGTATATATCCTTTTTAAATATTATTCAGCCATGTGTTGGCTATTTTATATGAATTAATGATAATAATTTGAAACTTTTAAGGATTTTTTTTGTGTTGTGTTTGCTTTAAAAATATTTGGAAAACATATGGTAGCATTATTTGTACACTCTGTTCTACTTTTAAATTTTTCAAACAACAAATAATACAATCCAACTAAAACAAACAATGGAATATAAAAGTACAATCAACAATATAAAAACTAATAAATATTTTTTTTACATACTAGAATAATACAATTGCAGCTATACTTGATAGGAAACTAAATAAACTCAGTTGAGAATTAGTGGAATAATATCAATTTCTTTGCATCACTAGAAATCAGTATGCTTTTTAAAATGACATTGTCTAGATATATTCATTTTGTGCTGTACACCTTTAAACGTGAGCAAGCAATTCTAATTTTAGTACAAAATATTTTAACATCCAATTCAATGGTAAAAGAGTCACTAGTATGTCACTACAATTTTTTTATGTGGCATGTAACAAAAGAAAAAAAAGACTGATATAAATGTATTTAAAAACTACTTACCACTAATCTGAGCCTCAAAGGTTGCGGTACTACCCTCCAGTACCACAACACTTTGTAAAGGCTGTATAAACGTCGGTGCTTGCAAAGCCATGTTTATAGGCACTCTGAAAAGTTAATAAAAAATAAATAAATTGATGTACAACACATTCAGTAGATAAAAGATAAACATTTAATGCTGCACATGAATAAAGCATCAAATATCTGCTGATTTTTAATTAATGCATTTATTTGTTTATGAATACTGTATCACTATCAACCATTACTATTTTTAAATAACAACTACAGATGATATATTTAAAAAAAATAACAAATTTAAAATTTGTTAGGATACTGATAGAGACTTTAAGAATGGGAAGCCGAACTGTGGGCTATACGTTGAAGGACCACGTAAGCCTTCAAAAATGGCTTCAGGAGTAAAAAGTGTGTAAAAGAGCTGTAAAAATTGCTTTAATTTTTTAGCCAACTTTTATAAAAGTAGTATGTGTTATATTTCAATATCTATCTATCTATCTATCTATCTATCTATCTATCTATCTATCTATCTATCTATCTATCTATCTATCTATCTATCTATCTATCTATCTATCTATCTATCTATCTATCTATCTATCTATCTATCTATCTATCTATCTATCTATCTAGCTATCTATCTAGCTATCTATCTAGCTATCTATCTAGCTATCTAGCTATCTCTCTATCTAGCTATCTCTCTATCTAGCTATCTATCTATGCATTTTTTAAATACTTTTTAGGCGTTTATGGGTATAGGTATAATGCATTTGAGGCTTAAACCAGTTATCTCTCTCATATTTAAAGTATTTGCAAAGCTCTACTGCAAAATTATTTAAAAATGTGATGCTATTTCAAGTGCACATGATTGGAGAATAAAATCAGCAGAGCTTCCCCTCATTTCAGATCTACCCCTCAGATTTACAGCGACTGCACTTCCAATTGCACTTTCAGTGCAATTTCAAGTGCACTTTGCACTTGTAGTTAGCACTTGTAGTGCAAAGTGGATTTGCCTTTTGTAAATAACCCCCAATATATTGAAGGACCACTTAAGCTTTCAAAAATGGCTTCAGAGGTAATACATGTGTAAAAGAGCTATAAAAATTGCTTTCATTTTTTTAGCCAACTTTTATAAAAGTAGTATGTGTTATATTTCAATGTCTATCTATCTATCTATCTATCTATCTATCTATCTATCTATCTATCTATCTATCTATCTATCTATCTATCTATCTATCTATCTATCTATCTATCTATCTATCTATCTATCTATCTATCTATTTTTTAAATACTTTTTAGGCATTTATGGGGTATAGGTATAATACATTTGAGGCTTAAACCAATTATTGCTCTAATATTTAAAGTATTTGTAAGGCTCTACTGCAAAATTCTTAAAAAATGAGATGCTATATAAGTCATATGTGAAGCTGATAATGTTGATATAATAAGGCATAATGATGTAACATTAATTACATGTAGCTGGATAGCATTCATTGTGCAGCAACACATTATCTTGAAGGACCACTTAAGCTTTCAAAAATGGCTTCAGAAGTAGTAAATGTGTAAAAATAGCTGTAAAAAATGCTTTTATTATAAGTCATATGTAAAGCTAATAATGTTGATTTAATAATACATGATAATGATGTAACATTAATTACATGGCGCTGGATAGCATTTATTGTGCAACAACTTTTTTAATGTTTTAAAAAAAAAAAAATTCTAATGAAAAAAGTTAACATCAATATTTAATTTGTAAAAAGAGATTTCAAATACATATGTTAAATGGTTTACATAATTTACATAAAAATAGAAATGGAACAGAAATGAAAAAGTGAAAAAATAATCATGTGTTTTAATCATATGTGCTGTATCATGTACTCATTTTTTTATAAGGATAATTAGCACAGATCACAAAAGGGCATGTGCTAAAATTAGAACCAAGAGCTTTGACTGACAGGAGACAAGTGGCAATGGCAGGAATGACATAGATATGGGAGCAGATGATTCCCTTAAAAAGTCATCAGTGCCTAGCTGATACCTCATGCATCTTATCAGAGTTATTCCTGGCATTGTACTGTCTGAGTAACATAACCTTGTAAGTTTACATGACTACACAAAAGTACAACATACTTAAGGTTTGTCTTTTAAGACATTCTTTAAGCTAAATGTGTTAACACAATACATGTTTAAGCTGTATTAGTATCCTCAGTGTCTAAGTGACCATTTGAACCAATGTTTGCATTTTTTAATTTTGTTGTTCTTTATATCAGATTTAGTAAGTCAATACGTACACGTATGTATGATTCAGTAAGTCAGTACATACACGTATATATGATTAATTCATACATACGTCCACACACATACACACATCTTTAGAAATGCAAATACAACTCATTTTATAATTTAGTTATAATGTTATTTTTTTTTTTAATTAAGTACATATGAATTACTCTATTAGCAAACAATAATCTAACTACTAACCTGATGTTTCCAGAGTGCCTAAAAGGGTTGGGACTGAGCCCAACAGTTGGAAAACGACGTCCTTATCCCAAACAGTAGTGTTAGACAATCCCAGTGCATAAATGGTTGCGCCTCTGTGCCTAGAAAACAAAACTACACAGTTGTTGGTTGTGTGTAGTTTTGTTTTTCTATGCAATCCCTACACCCGAGGCAAGGCTGGGGATGCACGAACTGCTCAGAAGAGCTAACATGGTGCTTTTACCTTTTATACCCCTGATCTGCTCACAGCCCTGATTCGTCACTTCATGGGCTGACTCTGTTCCTCAGCTACCACGTGGGATACTGCAAGAGGGTGGTCCATTTCATGTAATGTCACACCTGTCCCTATGACTGCTGTTGCTAAATTTGTCATTCTATAAGTTATCTTCACAGCCGAGACTCAGCATGTGCTCTGGGTGGGGGGAAGTGAGTCTATTTGTTCTAGGACTTTTAGGTGGAAAGAAGACACATAAGACACCAATCATTCATGTTATGAACATGGCATCAATAATAGCATAAATTAGTTTAAACTAATAGGAGCTGATTTTGTAAAGCCGTAAGAAAGCTTGTGTTCAATCCAAAGTCCTAATAATATGAAATGTAGTTTGTAAAATAGAAACGTTTTACAAGAATGAAAATTACTTCTTTATTAAATCTGCCCCATAATCTTCAACTTTGAATGGTAGTGGAATAATTAGCAATGATACCAAATTAGGAATTTTAGGCTTTATTATTTCCACTAATCATTTTAAACAGCTATTTGTTCTAGCAAAGTTTACCATATTTTTATTTTTTGCTTGGGTTAACTATTTTTATTATAGTGATTTTAGCTTTTTCACGCTGGTAATAATGCAGGTATTTCAAATTTTTCAAATTAAAACTATTAATACATATTTAAATAAATAACATAAAAAATATTGTAATAAGATAGATATGCATCTGTGACATGATGCCACACTACCTATGTAAAATGGACAGATGAATTAAAGTGTACCTATCACTCTAAAATCACTAATCATCCATTGGTGGACACAGAAATTCAGAAACAGGTGGGGTATTCAAATATAGTACAACTAATGGGGTGAGCCATTGAAAGGCCCATAAAAAAATGACTGGGAGCTGTTTGCAACTTTAAACTACCTAAAGGACCAACACCCAAATCTGAAGCAGATAAGGTGAAGCCCCCTGTAAAGCCGCGGGAAGATGCCAATGACCAAGGGAAGGCCATAGAGGAACAACCTGATGTTTAAGACCAGGATAGAGGAAATTGCCACCAAAGGGGAACGACTTCACCCAAAGGAACACTAACTCGCCTAAACCAGTGAGAGGCTGTGAAAACATAATACCACCAGAAAAGGTGGAATGGCATAACAAAACAAAAATGGCAAATGTCCAATTTATAGAGCTTTTGGAGTAAGGTTACACATAAAAAGGGCTTTGAACACAACACACTTACTAGCTAGCAGGGGCGGATCCAGGGGGGGGGCAGCGGGGCAATTGCACCCCCCGAAAATATCACTGCAGTCCCGACCGAGTCTCTCTCTTTCACATCAGTGTAATTAGCCGATCAGCGGCGCTGAGAGAGACTCCGTGCCGTGATCATTTTGCTGCGCTGGACCTGGAGAAGATGGAGGGAGGAGGTGGGTGGAGCTGCTGGCTAGTGTATCCTGCACTGGTTGCTAACGCCTGGGCCGCCTGGTGTGTAGCAACCAGTGACGTCAGTCACGTTGGAGGCTGGAGCCGCTGCTGAGGAGGAGAACCCAAGCATTCATAGCGGAGCCTTCTTTGTTCTCTGCCCCTGAGTGTTGGCTCCACCCACCTCTTCCCTCTATCTTCTCCACAGCACGGCGTGAACACAGGAAGAAGCAGTGACTGTGTGTCACTGTCATCTGATGCTGCCGGCTGCACCACCTGCTAATGGATCCTGCTCCTCTCCATTGCTCCTGCATGGGAGCCCCTCCCCCCCACCAGAGCACCAAAAAGTGAGTAAAAGAATTAATGAATGTGTAAAACTGCCATTATTTATGGAAAGCAAATGCTGCCCTTTTAGTCTTGTTCAATCTAAACCCCTTCAGCTCCGGAAAGTTTTACCCCCCCCCCTCATGAACAGGCCATTTTTTGCGATACTGCATTGCGTTACTGTAACTGACTGACAATTGCGCGGTCCTTCCACACTGTACCCAAGTAAAATTGATGTCCTTTTTTTTCCACTAATAGCACTTTCTTTTGGTGATATTTTATTTTTTGTGATATAAGCAAACTGACAATTTTGAAAAAAAAACAATATTTTTACATTTTTTCTATAAAAAAAAATGTCTTCCTCAATTTAGGCCAATATGTATTCTGCTACATATGTTTGGTAAAAAATCCCAATAAATGTATATTGATTGGTTTGCACAAAAGTTATCGCATCTACAAAATAGGGGAAAGATTTACGGCATTTTTATTTATTTTTTCTAGTAATGGTGGCGGCAATCAGTGATTTTTTTTTTTTTTTAGCGGGACTACAACATTGTGGCTGACTGATCGGACACCTATCTGACACTTTTGACACTTTTTGAGGACCAATGACACTAATGCAGTGATCAATGCTAAAAATATGCACTGTCACTGTACTAATGACACTGGTTGGGAAGGGTTAACATCAGGGGTGATCAAAGGGTTAACTGTGTCCCTAGGGGGTGCTTGCTAACTGTGTGGAGATGGACTCACTACATGAACAGAGTGATCCGTGTTCCTGGTTAGCAGGAACACAAGATCACTTTGTTCATCTCTGACAGAATGGCGGTCTACCTTGTTTACATCAGCAGACCGCTGTTCTATTCCTTTTTGGGAGCGATTGCAGGTGGCCGGCGGATATCACTTCCGCCGGACTCGCTGATTGGCTCCCCCTCTGGTCAATCAGCACGCGTGCCTTTGCTGGCTATTGCACAAAATGGCGTACAGGTACACCTTATTTTCTGGCAGTGCCCCTCCCGAGACTAGACTCAGGATCCGCCCCTGCTAGCTAGACAGCAAAAAAAGACAAATTACACTGTCTAATAAATTGTGTAAAAAAACAGGGGTTTCAGTTGCATAACTACCTAATAAGGGAGAAACACATTGGACTTGATTAATTAAAATTGGAGCAGGCAAAATCCGATTCAGCTGCGCATCGTAGCCAATCAGCTTCTAACTTCAGCTTGTTTAAATAAGCCTAGAAGCTGATTGGTTTATACTCAGAGCTGGACCGGATTTTGCATGCTCCTTTTAGTAAATCAAGCCCCTTGACAATGTGATGAGTAAAAAAAAAACTAAGAAAAAAACATTAGGACAAGCCCCGACTAGAACAGGCCCCAAAATTGAACATTGGACAAAACCAGACAAGAAAAGACTAGCCAGTCTTGTGAGAATCATGACAATGCAATAGCCCATAAAGATTGCTAATTGACCCCTGAGACTGGTAGAGAACTCAAAGATAGATTTCCATGAAGTCAGCCTTACTGAAAGGGTGTAGGGTGCAAGGAATGTACTCTTACAAGGGTAGGCAGGGATGAAAGGTAAACTGTAACCATAGACTGGTGTAAATGAGTACCAGCAGAGACAGAAGATAAGCAAAAGCCACCAAATGTAATACAGAGATACAGTATATATGGTGCCTGAAAGAGGACCTGCCAAACCCTGAGCACAGGTCATGGTTCTAAGAATCTCCTGACCTGCCCAGCCCAGTGAAGCATCCATTGTCCTGGAGTGAGAGACAGGAAACTTATCTACACTGCTAAGAGTAGTCACTTGATTAAGGGCAGAACCTAGGAAGGCATCTGGGAGACTCCCTCTGGAGGCTGCACATCATCCACAGACCTATCTCCAGGTGATAAAGTTCCATGTATACATCCAGACATACTATGTCTCCAACAGGAGGTACCTTCAACAGGAACCCCACATGTTGTGCATGCTGACAATCTATGGGTAACAGAATCCTCCAGCAATGCAGGAGATGTGGAGTCACCAAGGTGCGCAAAACTTTTTCTTTCTTGCTAAGACTATTGGCTGAGGAAAGCCAGATGGTAACATGCTGTCTCTATGGTAGACAGTGCAGTCGAGAGTAGTACTCTTAGGGGTTGGTTTAACAAAAGCCAAATAGACTGTGCACTTTGCAAAGTGCAATCGCACTGTGCCAGGGCAGTTGCTCCAGAGCTTAGTAAATGAACAGAAGCTCTGCTGACTGGCATCATCCAATCATGTGCAAGCAAAGATGCTGTTTTTCCTTGCATGTGATTGGGTATTCTTTGCAAAGTGAAACTTTTTTTTTTTTTTTAACAACAAGGTTGGTCTTTATTTAAAGAAAGGAAAAAAATGGTACAATACACAGTAGTCTTGAAATTAGATAACTGTAGTTACAATCATACAAGGAGTGTAACAATTTGCAAATATTGGTATAGTATAAGATCTTGGATAATGGACTAGTCATACATTAAATAAGAAGTACACAGAATATGGAAGGAAAAAGGGAGGGAGGGGAGAGGGGAGGGACATGGGGGAGGCAAACATCACAGGTACATCCTAAGGACTGGTACACCCACAATCACAACAATTAAGGGCAGGCGTTTTACGTGGGATCCGTCCACAGCCGCCAAATCCGGTCATACTTCAGGGGACACCCTCTGCTCATATAGGTTAACTTATATAATGGTAAAACTGCATTAACTGAGTCCTCCCACTATCTCAACGTGGGGGGCCTATGTGAGGACCATTTCAGCAAGATTTCTTTTTTAGCATAAAAGAACAACAGTGAAATCAATATCTTAGTATATCTAGGTCTCTGCTCATCATCTTGGATACCCAACAGGGCCAGCTCTGCCGTCACTGGGACATTTAACTGAAGACAAATATTAATAGATTCCCCCACCTCAGCCCAGTACTTTGATAAACGTGGACAGGACCAAAACATGTGAAAAAAAGTGCTGTCTAGTGACTGACAACGCGGGCAATTTGGGGAGCGCAACGGATAAATTCTGTGCAATCTCTGAGGCGTGTAGTGTACCCTATGCAAGAACTTTGTTTGAATTAACTTGTCCCTAGACGAAATCACCAATCTAGAGCCATCCTCAAAACATTCCTCCCAGGTCTCTCTATCCAAATCAGGTAAGTCTGCCTTCCATTTATTCCATAGGGCTTCCATTTTTGGTGAATCCTTCTGAAGGAGGGCTAGGTATAATGTGGACATAATCTTAGGGAGAGACTCCTGCGCCAGTAACTCCTCAATAGGTTCTGTCTTGAGACTAGGTGGCAATGGGAACTGTGCTCTGGCTGCATGACGCAGCTGGTGATATCTAAACTCCATCCAGGTTGGGAGTCCAAATCTGCCTGCAAGAACCTGAAACGAGAGAAGAGATCCAGCCTGAAACACATCTCGCAACAATTTAATACCATAGCGGGCCCAGAGTTGTGGGTCTGGTATAGTTCGGAAGTGAGAGAAAGAAGGATTCTCCCACAAGGGGCAGAAGGGGGACCACCCGTTAGGGGACGCAAAGCGTCTTCTAGCCATTCCCCACACCTGAAGGGTCGCCACACTCGAGGTCGGAAGAGAGGGGTACGCCGAAGAGCCTCTCTATACCAAATTGCCCAGTTCCCTAAGAGATTCCACTATGGCCGCCTCCAGACACACAGCTGCATTTGCCCTGGACTGCTGAAATCACCACCTCACTGTGACAAGCATAGCTGCCCAGTAATATACCAATAGGTTGGGCAAGGCGAGGCCACCACAACTCACTGGAAGCTGAATGGTTTGTCTGGCCAACCGGGGAGAAGCCCCCTGCCACAGAAAAGAGCCAATGCAGCTGTCTATGTCCTTAAAGAAGGATGGGGATATCCAGACCGGACAATTTCTGAAGATATAGGTAAATTTGGGAAGATAAATCAGCTTTAAAATATTAATACGACCAAGAAGATTAAGCAGGAGATTAGCCCAGCGAGAGCAATAATCTCTAAGACGATGGACTATAGGTTGGAGATTAAGGCGCTGAAAGGAACCCAGATCCCTCGAGATTCTAATACCTAGATATGTGAATTCTTCCACCCATTGCAACGGGGTCTGAGCCCCGCACACCTTGGCTTGCGCATCTAAGGGGAATAAGGCAGATTTGGACCAGTTGATGCGAATTCCAGAGAACCCCCCGAATTCATCGAAGGCTGCTAAGGCACTCAATGACGATTCAGCGTCCTGCAGGTATAGCAGAGTGTCATCTGCATATAAGGATATCTTCTCCTCCAGAGGGCCGACCCGAAGACCTACAATACGATCAGAATCTCTAATCAGGACCGCCAGCGGCTCCAGCGCCAAGGCAAACAGGCCGGGCGACAGCGGACACCCCTGCCGGGCCCACCTCTGGAGGAGAAAGTAATCCGAAAGGTTGCCGTTTATACGGAGCCTAGCTCTAGGAGCGCAGTAAAGCAGACCCAGCCAGTGGAGGAACCTTGGACCAAATCCAAACCTCCTCAGTACCTCCCACAGGTATCCCCACTCCACGGAGTCAAAAGCTTTCTCTGCGTCTAGAGAGGCTATGACTCTTTAACCAGCATTGTCATGAGAGGCAGACAAGTTAAGAAATAAGCGGCAGATATTAATATCTGTGCCCTTACCCACCATGAACCCCATCTGGTCTACATGGACAAGATCATCCATTACTCTTCCGAGCCGGGTGGCTAGTATTTTAGCCAGCAATTTGGCATCAGCATTAATTAGCGATATCGGCCTGTAGGAGGCACACTCCTCGGGGTCCTTACCGGGCTTGGGCACCAACACCACTATCGCATCATACATTGATTCAGGAAGACATTCCATCTCCATAAATTGTTTCATCAATGCTGTAAGCCTGGGCGCCAACAATTCCTGGTAGGTGGAGTAGAATTCTATTGGTATCCCATCTGGCCCAGGGGTTTTCCCAGATTGCATAGAGCCCAGTGCCTCTTGTACTTCCTCCAGGGAAATGTCTTCATCTAATTGCTCACTTCTTTCTGCACTAAGGGAGGGGAGCTGGATTCGGTCCAGATAGTGAAGCAGGTCAGATCTGTTGTAGGAGACCCTAGAAGAGTACAGGACTTGATAAAATCCCAGGAGTCTCTCATTAATATCAGCTTGTAGCGTTAGAGGACGGCCATCCGGCCCCCTCAAACGCCTTATATGTGTTACTGCATGTTGCCCTCTGGCTAACCAAGCCAACAGCCTGCCGTTTTTATCTCCAAATTCAAATACCCTCTGAGCTCCGTCTAACATAGATTTCTTGGTAAGGTCTATTCTAAGTAAGGCTAGGTCCCTCAACGTGCCCTGCCAAACTAAATAATTATTCTACACCGGGGCCCGCACAAACTCTGCCTCACGTAACTTCGCCTGTTCCTCCATTTGCTGCAGAGACCACACAGAGTGTCTTTTCCGCTGAGCTATTCGGGTAATAATTTCCCCCCTAAGCCATGCCTTAAAGGCATCCCAGAGCACCCTGGGGTCTGCAGACTCTGCATTGTCTATCCAAAAATTACGGAGAGCTTCAGGCATTACTGCCTGAATCTCAGGGTCTGCAATCCAGCTCCCGGACAGCCACCACACTCTCACACCCTCCACCGGAGAGGTCCGAATGGTTACAGCCAGCGGAGCATGATCGGAGATACCCCTAGACATGATCTCAGCGGAGATCACTTTCTGCAACATTGCTGGGGAGGCAAATGCCAAATCAATCCGCGACATGGTCCGGTAGCACGTGGAGAGGCAGGTATATTCCCTGTCCGAGGGATGGAAATGTCTCCAAACATCATATTATAAAGGTAGAGGGGAGGAATCAAACAAGAACACCACAACCCAATAGATAAATTGAAGAAAAAAGAGACATTAGGGCCACACACAGGGCCCCTGTGTGCAGATGCAGCAGATAACGGTATACAATGTAGAAAATGTTTTGGTAATAAGTGATTTCAATTTGGTGCCGTCCAGGGAGCTGGATAGGCTGCATGCTTCAGGTCCCCCGCAATATGGTCTCGCTCATTAGGCTACCGCCTTTCACATGACTGATGTCTGGAGACAAAAGGGACATTAGGGCCACACACAGGGCCCCGGGACTTTAACGGTGCTCGATAAGCAGAGTGAAAATTAATAGGATAAAAAAATATATTTTATTGAACAATCTTTAAAAGGAACAGACATGAGACAAAACACTAATAAATATTTACAGAGCAATTTTGATAACTAAATGATACAGAGGTTGATACCACTTTCTCAACATGTTTCGCTTTCTTAAGCTTCTTCAGGAGATACAGTGTGGCATCTGATCAACTATAGAATGAGAAATAAGACATAAAAACTCATGTCTGGAAATGTGTTGTAATCATCATATTAAGTTTAATTAGTAAGCAGGTACAGCAATACAAAGCATTTTCAGATATAAGTCATTGTAAGGGTAAATATTACTGCATAATATGACAACAGGATTGCAAAACAGAAAATAGTAATCTGTGTTAGAACAGTAATAATGAATAATCATAATGTAAGAAAAAAAAAACAAAAAACAAAAAAAAACACACACCAAGAGAATCCACCTTACCCGTATCAGAAAAGCTAAAAATAGCCGTAGGTATATATTAAAAACTTGGAATTGTGCACAGAAGAATTATGCCCTCCAGTCCATGACTCACTGGCAAAGCATGCAGAGAGGGGCAAAAAAACTCAAAATGTAGAGTAGATGAAATTCTCTAGAAAGAGACAAAATCTAATACATACAGTAGGTGTCAGAAAAACGATGAGCAAAGAAATGAAAATTGCCAGTGTAAACTGTTAGTAGTAGGACACACTGGGGTGGTGTAAGTTAAAAATGATTAGTACAAAATACCTCATCAAGTAAGTAGAATCAATCAGATAGCAGAGTCACATCCGAGGGATGGTTTAAAGCAATTTGCCTTTTTAGGTGAAGGGTTCTTTAAATGCAGCAGGATGCAAGCAACAACTTGGCAGGATATAGAACGAGGACCCCACATACACCCTGCGGGTCACATGGCCTAAGAATTTGTTGTGTTTCCTATAGCAGACAACGCTGTGGTCTCTTGGTTGAACTAATTTTTGCGTTCTTCCCTACAATTGGTAATTTTCACAAGTAAGTTTCTTATCCTATGATAACCAGGGATTTGCTATTATATTTTCTCTATAGACTTGAAAAATTATATTTTGCCTATTCCTTCTCAAATTCATAGGTTCTCAGCTATAGGAAACACAACAAATTCTTAGGCCATGTGACCTGCAGGGTGTATGTGGGGTCCTTGTTCTATATCCTGCCAAGTTGTTGCTTGCATCCTGCTGCATTTAAAGAACCCTTCGCCTAAAAAGGGAATTGATCTAAACCATCCCTCGGATGTGACTCTGCTATCTGATTGATTCTACTTACCTGATGAGGTATTTTGTACTAATCATTTTTAACTTACACCACCCCAGGGTGTCCTATTACTAACAGTTTACAATATTAATTTCTTTGCTCATCGTTTTTCTGACACCTATGTATTTGATTTTGTCTCTTTCTAGAGAATTTCATCTACTCTACATTTTGAGTTTTTTTTGCCCCTCTCTGCATGCTTTGCCAGTGAGTCATGGACTGGAGGGCATAATTCTTCTGTGCACAATTCCAAGTTTTTAATATATACCTACGGCTATTTTTAGCTTTTCTGATACGGGTAAGGTGGATTCTCTTGGTGTGTGTGTTTTTTTTCTTACATTATGACTATTCATTATTACTGTTCTAACACAGATTACTATTTTCTGTTTTGCAATCCTGTTGTCATATTATGCAGTAATATTTACCCTTACAATGACTTATATCTGAAAATGCTTTGTATTGCTGTACCTGCTTACCAATTGAATTTAATATGATGATTACAACACATTTCTAGACATGAGTTTTTATGTCTTATTTCTCATTCTATAGTTGATCAGATGCCACACTGTATCTCCTGAAGAAGCTTAAGAAATCGAAACATGTTGAGAAAGTGGTATCAACCTCTGTATCATTTAATTGCTCTGTAAATATTTATTAGTGTTTTGTCTCATGTCTGTTCCTTTTAAAGATTGTTCAATAAAATATATTTTTTTATCCTATTAATTTTCACTCTGCTTATCGAGTACCATTAAAGTCCCGGAGCCCTGTGTGTGGCCCTAATGTCCATTTTGTCTCCAGACATCAGTCATGTGAAAGGCGGTAGCCCAATGAGCGAGACCATATTACGGGGGACCTGAAGCATGCAGCCTATCCAGCTTCCTGGACGGCACCAAATTGAAATCACCTATTACCAAAACATTTTCTACATTGTATACCGTTATCTGCTGCATCACCGTATGAAGTACATCAATATCCACAGGGGGAGGTAGATAGACACCCACTATCACATATGGGGGTCTCAGAAATCATGTAACATAATATAGCGGCTGCTGGGGTCTAGTTTAACATCTATGAGTTGAAAGGGCAAGGATCAGTGGACCAAAACACTAATGCCCCGTACACACGGTCGGATTTTCCGATGGACATTGTCCGATCGGAGCGTGTTGTCGGAAATTCCGACCGTGTGTGGGCGCCATCGGACATTTTCCATCGGATTTTCCGACACACAAAGTTGGACAGCAGGAGATAAAATTTTCCGACAACAAAATCCGATCGCGTCAATTCCGACCGTGTGTGGCCTGTTCCGACGCACAAAGTGCCACGCATGCTCAGAAGAAATTCCGACACGGGACAGCTCGTTCTGGTAAACTTATCGTTCGCAATGGATACAGCACTTTCGTCACGCTGCAATGTAAAAAATGGTTTAATACAGCGCACTCTCTTCTTCTTTATAATGTGACAAGAATTAAGTAGTTTTGCTGCTCATATTCACACACACTTCTCACAAAGTTTTATTTGTGTTTTTTTAGTGGGATTCCCTCAATATATTGTTATTAGTTGTCACATCTGACAGTTTTATATTTTTTATGTTTTTTTTTTTTTGTTTTTAAGCCTTTTTTTTTCTTTAATGTTTGGATTTTTTCCAAGGCTGATCTTTGTTCAATGTTATTTTTATTTTTACTCCAGAATATTTTTGTGTGTGTTTTGTGTGGCAAGTTACCCCAACACCATTGATATCTTTTATTATTTAATCTCCATGAGATTTTTTGTTGTTGGTGTCCCTTGTTCATTTCACATTGTATATTAGAAATGTACCTGAATCCTCACAAACAAACCATCATTTTTGAAGTAAAACACATAGGAGAGTATAATTCAAAACAAAAATCCTTTATTAAGGGCTCAGAACCAAACAAAGAGGAAGGCAACACTGGATCAACAGGAGAAATTAGTGAAGCCTGGGACCCCCACGGCAGACATCAATTCTTGAACATCAAAATTGGTGGCCTGAGGAGTCCATATGTAAGGGAGGGCAGTCTGGTCCGGGATTCACAGAGGTCCGGATAGCAGCAGATGACATCAGTGTCCCCAGGCTGTGGTACCACAAGAGGCTGCATCTTTTGGCCGACCAGACTGGATCCAGGGTCCTCACTGTCTGGTCTTCCTTTCACACTTCCTTCCGGGCTGTGGCTGTGCAGTTGGAGATGTGGCAGGAGGAGGAGTAGGACCTGGAGGAGGAGTAGGACCTGCAGGAGGAGGAGGAGGACCATCGCGAAGGTGTGTTTGAGGTGTAATTTGGCCCCTCATAACTTTCGCCAGAGCCTCTGATATGAGGGCCTCACACATGGCTTTTTGGCCCTCCTCCATCCTCTGCATTTTATAGGCTATGAATGCAGCAATGTTCTCCTGCCTGGTGTGGGGTGCTCCCAGGACCTCTGTAGCCCTACAAAAAAATCTGATAGCAGCCTCCTCTAGGGTACTCCTCCTACTGCCACTTTCTGTTTCCAGGGGGGGTGGAGGGACCTGCAGATCAGCCAGCCGGCTCGGCCCGGCCACCTCCTGGCTGAGACTTCCCTGTGTATGAAAAAGGGACATGGTTTTAGTTTTTGCATCATCAATCACAATCATAAATTAGTACTCCCAACTAACATCTAGTTATCATCATTGATTGGACAAGCAGAAATATTTAGAGGAATGCTATACCTGGCTCAATCTGGGCTCCTCCACATGTGGCCTGGAAGGCCCAGGTTGGGCGTCAGAAGCCTCAGCCGGGGGGGAAGGAAGCGTGGAAGGAAGACTGGAGAGTGATGACCTGGGTTCAGTCTGGCCTGCCAGAAAGTGCAGCCTGTCGTAGTACAACATCCTGGGGACATAGATGTCATCTGCTGCTCCGGATCTCTGTGAATCCAGGACTTTCTTGCGCTCCCTCAGATATGTGCTCCTCAGGCCATCAATGAAAATCTTTAAAAAAGTGATGTCTGCCGTGGGGATCACCTGCTTCACAATTTCACACAATTGCTCCAGTGCTGCCTTCCTCTTTGCTTGGTTCTTGTAATGGGGGTGTTTAATCTCCCACAGACAGGGCAGCTCACTTAGCATCTCTATGAAGACTGAAATGAAGTCCTGATCTTTCAGTACCATATCCATGTTCACTGCAAGACACAACACAAGGCAAAGCCTAATGTCACACCAAACTCTCCTAATCTTGTTACAATATAGGCCTCAATCTATAGAAGCAGTATAGGCCCAAGTTTGTCTCTTACCTTCGTTCTTACGATCGCCGCGTTCCATGCTCCTTCCTCCGCTCACAGATCAAACGTAATACGCACGCGTGTTACGCTTTATATACACTGCGCATGCGTGTAACTCCGCCCGCCCCTGACGTTCTTTCTAGTGTATTCCCCGCCCCTTTTCGTTCGGCGCAGTGGGGGAAGAGCATGATGGCGGACATACAGCAGGTGCGGGCTAATTGTAGCAACGAGGAGGAGGAGGAGGAGGAAAGGGCGGATCCAGGCACGTCCCGATCCAGAAGGAGACGTTTTAAGGCCACAAATATGTCGTTTGGGGAGATGTTGGAGATGGTCGACATCATGAGGAAGTCCGACTATGATGGAAAATATGGGCCTTACCCCAACCCCAATATCCGAAAGGCCAAAATCATGGCGAAAGTGGTCAGGAGTCTAGAGCGGAATTTCGGGGTACGAAGGTCTAAAGATCAGCTCAGGAAGCGGTGGTCGGACCTGAAGTTGAGAGAGCCAGAGCAGTACCGAAAGATCCGGAGAGTGCTGCAAAAAAGTAAGCAGTTGTGCTGTGTTCCTATTCTTTCTGTCTTTATTACGTTCGTTCTGCTCCATATGCTTTGATTAGTTGTAACGTTTCCAAAGGTCAACTTTAATGTTCATGGGCACATTATTCGTTCGTATCAAACATTTTTCTTTCGGCCTCTAGAACACCATTGTTTAGGCCATATGCATTTTCACACATTTTTGGGGGCCTACTTGGATGCCAAATATTTGTTTGTGTAGATGGGTTTGTTACTAGAATGAAATGCAAACTAGATTGTGTGTAAGGAGAGGACACTGAGCAGCTGTTTTCACATCTGGACACTGGAGCACTAGTGTGGGACACAAGAACACCATTTTTATTAGGGGGCCACACAGGTGCTCCAGTGTATACTATAGGGGGGTCTCCATCTGTGAAGCTTGTACCAAACAGGTAAAGTATTGCAGCTTGACAAAGGGCAATAAAAAATATACATCTTGGAACTCGGCTAAAATAGACAATTGTACCCCACTTCCAAGCAATGTTTCCTATTTCTATAGTTCTGCCATCAAATATCTGTGTGCTAAGTATACCATTTTTGTTTTACATAGGGGAGAAAAGACTCGGACACCCTTCATCCCAGGAGACCACAGACCCCCCCTCTCTGGAAGAAGGGGAAATACCAACCCAAGAAGCTGAGCAGGAGGAAGAAGAAGACGTGGTGGAGATTGGCACCACAACAGGTGAGTGTCTGCGACCACAGACTCAGGTAAAAGAGATGGCTGGTGGCAGATTTTTGAGACCTTTTTTTTGTTCTTTATCTCTTTTTAGGTGATCGTGATGTGAGGGATCCAGAACGCTTTACATCTGAAAGTGCCCAGATACTCATCGGGGAGATCATGGGGTGTAATCTCCAATTGCAAAACATACATCAACAAATCAGTGATGTTATTAAAAAAAATAATAACATCATTGATGTTTTGGGGCGAATTTAAACCCCACAAAATCACCTGTTTTATCGTACCAAACTTTTTTCAATGTTTAGAAAAGCCAAATTTGGAGGATGCACACAGTGTGCCAACATGTGCTATCTGCCATCACGGGAGATCAATGGACGCGTTTTGGGGGGGCAACCCCTTCCTCAATTATAAAGTAGCGTTGAGGAAGGGCTTGCTCCCCCCAAACACGTCCCTTGATCCCCCATGATGGCAGATAGCACATGTGGACATTTGTAAATTGGTGTGCATCTTCCAAATGTGGCTTTTCCAGGGGTGATTTCCCCCCATCTGAACGCTATATCAAACCCAGTTCCTAAATACTGATGTCTGATATAGCCTTCAGGTTTTACCTAATGTGAACTTTGTAAGTTCAAGTTTTTTGGCTTTCTTGTTGGTTTTACACAGGCCTGTTTTATCTGAAATGGATATTTTGATTTTTCATAATGCTACTGCAAACATTGTTATACAACAAACATGTTGGTTTGTTTTAAAAACCTTTGGTAAATGCGCATGTGATTGTGCAGGTATAAAAAAGTGCCTTACTCAAGAATGTGTGGATTATTGTCTCAACACTACAACACTTTTGGGGTGATGTAATTGTTGTTTTATGCACAAATGGGGGTTATTTCCTAAGGGCAAATCCTCTTTGCACTACAAGTGCAGGTTCAGTGCAGTTGCAAGTGCACTTGTAGTGAAATGTGTTTTTGCATTTAGGAAGTACCAGCCAACACTGTTTTTTATAAGGTTACCCAATCACGACATTTTCTGCACTCAACACATTTCTGTCAGGGTCAGCTAAAACAAACACAAGCAGTAAATGTCCACCAAGAATTTCTTTTGGTTGTTTTTTATTTGAAAAAGGTGTCACATATTGTCTGGCATATTGATAGCCCCCCTACCCGCAAAGAACTCCAGGTATCGTAACCGGACATCACGGGCATTCAGGGAGGGCAAGCCAGGACGGCCGCTTTCAAGTGCCGTCATTGTTGATGTATTTGGGATTCCGGCCTCAGGCCCAACTGAGCCAGCATAGTTGGCTGAATGTTTTCGTAGAAAATTATGGAGAACACAGCAGGCAAGTATTATATGGTTCAGTTTATACTCCGCCATATGGATGGGTGTCATAAATAATCGGAACCGGCTGGCCAGGATTCCAAATGTGTTCTCCACCACTCTTCGGGCTCTGGCCAGCCGGTAATTAAAAACCCTCTGTTCCGGGGTGAGGGTCCTCATCGGGAATGGCCGCATCAGGTGGTCCCCCAGCGCAAATGCTTCATCAGCAACAAACACAAATGGGAGACCTTCAACATTGTCCTCTGGAGGTGGCAAGTCCAAGCTGCCATTCTGGAGACGCCTGTAGAACTCCGTCTGGGCGATCACTCCACCATCGGACATCCGGCCATTCTTCCCTACGTCCACATACAAGAAGTCGTAATTAGCCGACACCACCGCCAACATCACTATACTATTAAACCCCTTGTAATTATAATAGTACGACCCCGAGTTGGGTGGTGGGACGATGTGGACGTGTTTCCCATCAATTGCCCCTCCGCAGTTAGGAAAGTCCCACCGCTGGGCAAAGTGGGAGGCCACAGTCTGCCATTCCTGTGGCGTGGAAGGAAACTGTTGAGGAAAAAACAATAAACATTACTATTTTTTCACAGAAACCTGGCAAGCAGATTAGACACAAACATTATGGGTCAACCTCCAGATAGCATTTATTAAGGGGAATTTAACAACAACAAAGTATAAGGTACACCTATCATATTCCCCCCCCCCCTCTCATGGGCCATTTCTAACATTATAGGGGGGGGGGGAACTCTTGGACAGGTAACCCTCTTCACTTCATTGAGAGATGAATGCCTAAATACAGGGTATTACTTGGAACAGCCCCTCCTTAGTTACACTATTGGCAGCCCACTGGACAGGTAAGAAGTGTCATAATACAAAGATATAAATACACACTGTACACATTTGAGCACATTTGGACATTCTGCTATTACCTATCAAGATCATAATAGGATACAAGAACTTTAAACAGTACCATTGGAAAGTATACAGGCAGGCCCTTGCACTACATGCTTTGGGGAATTCATCCATAAATCTGAGCACTAAAGAGATGGGTATAGTGTGTATGGGTTTGGCAAAGTCAGCAGATAGATGATTGAGGATAGAGAATTGGGATCAGCTGACTTAGCAGTTGGGGGAGGGAGGGTTACAAAAAATTTGGGGACACCACAAAAAAAAGCCTCTGGCCCTCTGCCTGAATTTAAATCAAAAATAACATTTCAAAACATTTTAGGGGGTGTTTGGGGTAAAGCACTACTATGGAGCTGATAAAATACATTGTTAAGTAACTACATGAGGTGAATATAGGGCAGGAGACACCATGCTGGGGAGGTTATTGAAGGGCAAATATGTATGAAGGACCTAAAATAATAATTACATAAAAATCCAGCATGCATGAGGACAAAGGGGATATTCACAGCATAATACAATCATGGTAATTAGGGAATGAGAAAAGAAATACAATATATTATCAAACATTCAATACAATAAAATGTGATATAAAAGGATAAAAATCTTACCTTCATATACTCCTTCTGTAGGACCTGGATGATGGCAGAACAGGTCTCTGGGATAATGATCCCCAGAGCCTGGGGGGAGATGCCTGTCGAGAACTTGAGGTCCTGCAGGCTTCTCCCTGTGGCCAAATACCGCAAGGTAGCGACCAACCTCTGCTCCTGTCATGAGAGGGTTTACCCGTTGGTGGCGCTATCGGTCCCTTGGATCGCAGTACCAGTGTCCATCAGCAGGTGTCTCCCAACACCTAGGACCTGCAGTAAGAGGTCTTTCCTGCTGGTGGCACTGTTGCATCCTTGGGCCGTAGTACCGGTGTCAACCAGCGGGTGCACTCTGGCAGTGTGGAGCAAACAACACACACTGCGCTCAGCTGTGACATGAGGTCAATCACCACAGCCTTATAAATACCCGGCAAGCCCTCATAGGCTTGCCTTGGTATCTCTCTCTCTCTGCGTTCTGACCGTTGCTGCCTGTTTGACCTTGAAGCCTGCTATCTGCCTTGTCCTGATCTGATCCTATCCCTATCCTGAGGCCTTCCTAGTCCTGTCCCTTCTGTTCCCGGCTCCCTTGTATCCCTGCCCTGTACCCCATCTGCTGACTTCCCTGTGTATGACCTTGGCTTGGCTTGTTTACGATTACGGTATCTCCATTTACTTATATATATATATATATATATATATATATTGTTGTTTGTAGTGGGTTGTTGTGTGGGTTTGCACTGTTTTCCTTTTACTTATCACTTGTTAATAAACACCATTTCACTTACATGTGTTTCTGGTCTCCTCTGTGCAGTCCACACAGTCTGGTCAATTAGATACTCTGACAGTATACCAAGGCCATCCCTGACCAGACGTGGCTGCACTGAGAAACCGTTCTGTTACGGTGGGCGCGCAAAATGGACTTTGATGAAATTGTCTATTATTCTCTGCTGGCGGCAGAGGATAATGAATATTGTTGTCAGACTCTTAAAGATTGGACCCGAGACCAACTGCTGGAAACGATTCAAACCGCCCATTTACTTGTAGATCGAGGTCATATGTTATTTGAGGATGTTCAGCCTTTGATCCAATTATGTACAAAGTCAGCTTTGTCATGCATTCCCGAGGGTAGTGACGATTTCTCCCCTCCTTTCAGTTGTGACCAGGTTGAATCCCTGTTATGGTTGTTAGAGGATGATCCGGCTTCCTTTGATGAACATTATTCCGCTTGTTCCCAGCAGGTGTTATCCGATTGCATTTATTCAGTACAATCTTTGGTTAGTCAGGCTGTGTGTAAATCAGCGTTTGTTCAACCTTTGCTGCAGGCATGGTCAGATCTCCTGTCTTTAGCTAAACCACAATATTCCAGCCCTGCCATTAATCATCTACCTTCCAAAAAATCTATCTCCCCGTCACCTATGGCAACCTCAGCTACAACCCAGTTTAATCAGCTCCCTACCCAATACTACCACCCAGTCTCCAAGTGTCGCACCTATCCTGCCTTCAATTCACCTGTCTCTTCTCCTCCACCTGTAACAGTCCCACAAAACCCCTCTCTAGCTACAGTTCCTTGGTCTTCCTTCTGCCCAGCTACTTTCTTTTCTTACAGCCCTGCACCTACATACAAAATTGCACGGGCTAAACCAAAAAGGAAACAAAAATTCTTCCCGACCCACACCATCTTGCCAGTAACCCAACCTGCTCCCACTTTGCAGTCTGATGTTCCAGCTTTGCAGTCTGATGTTCCAGCTTTGCAGTCTGATGTTCCAGCTTTGCAGTCTGACGTTCCAGCCTTCCAGTCTGACGTTCCAGCCTTCCAGTCTGACGTTCCAGCCTTCCAGTCTGACGTTCCAGCTTTCCAGTCTGACGTTCCAGCCTTCCAGTCTGACGTTCCAGCTTTCCAGTCTGACGTTCCAGCTTTCCAGTCTGACGTTCCAGCTTTCCAGTCTGACGTTCCAGCTTTCCAGTCTGACGTTCCAGCTTTCCAGTCTGACGTTCCAGCTTTGCAGTCTGAAGTTCAAGCTTTGCAGTCTGAAGTTCAAGCTTTGCAGTCTGAAGTTCAAGCTTTGCAGTCTGAAGTTCAAGCTTTGCAGTCTGAAGTTCCAGCTTTGCAGTCTGATGTTCCAGCTTTGCAGTCTGATGTTCCAGCTTGCAGTCTGATGTTCCAGCCTTCCAGTCTGATGTTCCAGCCTTCCAGTCTGATGTTCCAGCCTTCCAGTCTGATGTTCCAGCCTTCCAGTCTGATGTTCCAGCTTTGCAGTCTGATGTTCCAGCTTTGCAGTCTGATGTTCCAGCTTTGCAGTCTGATGTTCCAGCTTTGCAGTCTGATGTTCCAGCTTTGCAGTCTGATGTTCCAGCTTTGCAGTCTGAAGTTCCAGCTTTGCAGTCTGATGTTCCAGCTTTGCAGTCTGATGTTCCAGCTTTGCAGTCTGATGTTCCAGCTTTGCAGTCTGATGTTCCAGCTTTGCAGTCTGATGTTCCAGCTTTGCAGTCTGATGTTCCAGCTTTGCAGTCTGATGTTCCAGCTTTGCAGTCTGATGTTCCAGCTTTACAGTCTGATGTGCCTGCCTCCCAGTCTGTCGTCCCGATGCCGGCCTTCCAGCTCGATGTCCCTGCCTTCCAGCCGGATGTCTTGCAGCTTGCCTTCCAGCCCGATGTCTTGATGCCTACCTACCAGTCTGATGTGCCAGCTTCCCAGATTGATGTGCCAGCTTCCCAGATTGATGTGCCAGCTTCCCAGATTGATGTGCCAGCTTCCCAGTTTGCTGTACCAGCTTCCCAGCCTGATGCCTTGCAGCTTGTCTTCCAGCCTGATGTCTTGATGCCTACCTACCAGTCTGATGTGCCAGCTTCCCAGTCTGATGTGCCAGCTTCCCAGTCTGATGTGCCAGCTTCCCAGTCTGATGTGCCAGCTTCCCAGATTGATGTGCCAGCTTCCCAGATTGATGTGCCAGCTTCCCAGATTGATGTGCCAGCTTCCCAGCCTGATGCCTTGCAGCTTGTCTTCCAGCCTGATGTCTTGATGCCTACCTACCAGTCTGATGTGCCAGCTTCCCAGTCTGATGTGCCAGCTTCCCAGTCTGATGTGCCAGCTTCCCAGATTGATGTGCCAGCTTCCCAGATTGATGTGCCAGCTTCCCAGTTTGCGGTACCAGCTTCCCAGCCTGATGTCTTGCAGCTTGCCTTCCAGCCTGATGTCTCGAAGATTGCTTCTCAGTCTGATGTGCCAGCTTCTCAGTCTGATGTGCCAGCTTCCAAGTCGGATGTTTCAGCTTTCCAGTCTGATGTTCCAGCCCTCCAGCCTGATGTTCGGGTGTCTGCCCTCCAGCTCAAGTGGTTCCTGTCGTCTGCTGCCCAGCTCAAGTGGTTCCTGCCGTCTGCTGCCCAGCTCAAGTGGTTCCTGCCGTCTGCTGCCCAGCTCAAGTGGTTCCTGTCGTCTGCTGCCCAGCTCAAGTGTTTCTTGTCGTCTGCTGCCCAGCTCAAGTGTTTCCTGTCGTCTGCTGCCCAGCTCAAGTGTTTCCTGTCGTCTGCTGCCCAGCTCAAGTGTTTCCTGTCGTCTGCTGCCCAGCTCAAGTGTTTCCTGTCGTCTGCTGCCCAGCTCAAGTGTTTCCTGTCGTCTGCTGCCCAGCTCAAGTGTTTCCTGTCGTCTGCTGCCCAGCTCAAGTGTTTCCTGTCGTCTGCTGCCCAGCTCAAGTGTTTCCTGTCGTCTGCTGCCCAGCTCAAGTGTTTCCTGTCGTCTGCTGCCCAGCTCAAGTGGTTCCTGTCGTCTGCTGCCCAGCTCAAGTGGTTCCTGCCGTCTGCTGCCCAGCTCAAGTGGTTCCTGCCGTCTGCTGCCCAGCTCAAGTGGTTCCTGCCGTCTGCTGCCCAGCTCAAGTGGTTCCTGCCGTCTGCTGCCCAGCTCAAGTGGTTCCTGCCGTCTGCTGCCCAGCTCAAGTGGTTCCTGCCGTCTGCTGCCCAGCTCAAGTGGTTCCTGCCGTCTGCTGCCCAGCTCAAGTGGTTCCTGCCGTCTGCTGCCCAGCTCAAGTGGTTCCTGTCGTCTGCTGCCCAGCTTAATGACTCTGACATGCCAGCAGTACCCACTCTCCAGGTTGATGTACCCGATGCCCGGCCTGATGTGCCCTCATCTGTTCGGTTGGAGGCCATGAACTTTGGACAGATGCACCTTGTTGGAGCGTCCGGAGGCCGCTCCTTTAGGGGGGGGTACTGTCATGAGAGGGTTTACCCGTTGGTGGCGCTATCGGTCCCTTGGATCGCAGTACCAGTGTCCATCAGCAGGTGTCTCCCAACACCTAGGACCTGCAGTAAGAGGTCTTTCCTGCTGGTGGCACTGTTGCATCCTTGGGCCGTAGTACCGGTGTCAACCAGCGGGTGCACTCTGGCAGTGTGGAGCAAACAACACACACTGCGCTCAGCTGTGACATGAGGTCAATCACCACAGCCTTATAAATACCCGGCAAGCCCTCATAGGCTTGCCTTGGTATCTCTCTCTCTCTGCGTTCTGACCGTTGCTGCCTGTTTGACCTTGAAGCCTGCTATCTGCCTTGTCCTGATCTGATCCTATCCCTATCCTGAGGCCTTCCTAGTCCTGTCCCTTCTGTTCCCGGTTCCCTTGTATCCCTGCCCTGTACCCCATCTGCTGACTTCCCTGTGTATGACCTTGGCTTGGCTTGTTTACGATTACGGTATCTCCATTTACTTATATATATATATATTGTTGTTTGTAGTGGGTTGATGTGTGGGTTTGCACTGTTTTCCTTTTACTTATCACTTGTTAATAAACACCATTTCACTTACATGTGTTTCTGGTCTCCTCTGTGCAGTCCACACAGTCTGGTCAATTAGATACTCTGACAGCTCCGGAGTGATGGCTTGCCTCATGCAGGTATCCTGCCTGCTGATATAGGGGGTCAGCGAAGCCAACAAACGGTGAAATACGGGGTCCGTCATCCTGAGAAAGTTCCTGAAATCATCAGGATTATTCTCACGGATCTCACGGAGCAAAGGCATATGACAGAACTGGTCACGCTGAAGCAACCAATTCTTGGTCCATGAACTCCTCCCCACCCTGTTCATGGACTGGACTTGTGCCAAGGTCAGGACCCCAACACCAAGCCCCCGCACAGCACGAACTCTACGAGGAGTACGCATACGCAACATGGCTAGAAAACGGTCGGCTGCTCAGAACGAAGTAACAGAACGCACTGAAGAACAGCAAGGCCTGTGAAGAGCGACCTGAAAAACAGCAACGAGCGGACAAGATCGCACAGAAAACTCCAATACGAACTGACTGCACGCACTGAAGAGCAGATACAAACCCACAAGCACAAACTGAACGGCAGAAAACGATCTGAAAGCCACGAGTCTGAAAAAGCGCGAATCGTCTCTCACCAAACTTTTACTAACACGAAATTAGCAAAAGGAGCCCAAAGGGTGCCTCGCTTGGTTCTGAACTGGCCTTTTCTAGTCTCGTCGTACGTGCTTGACGTCACCGCGTTCTTGGCGATCGGAAATTCCGACAACTTTGTGCGACCGTGTGTAGGCAAAACAAGTTTGAGCCAACATCCGTCGGAAAAAATCCGAGGATTTTGTTGTCGGAATGTCCGAACAAAGTCCGACCGTGTGTACGGGGCATTACACCCCTAACATAATTAGAATAGGGGGCGTGATAGTGAGCACCAACCCAGGCCCTCTTAAGGCACATGACCTTCGAGCCCACCAGGTGTGTTTCTTGTAAGATACAGATGTGTGGGTGGAGTTTCCGCAGATGATTAATTACCAAGGAACGTTTAACAGCCGAATTAAGCCCTCGTACGTTCCATGATACTATCAAACATTTAGCCATATCAGTAGTAGTGGGAGAACTGAGCGGAGAAATAATAGTGGCCGCACCTGGGCTCCTCGGACCGAGGGAGGCAAAATGCCCTCCCCGGTGCAGTAGAGCCCAGTAATGCGCCTCCTCCGCCAAGAGGTATCATACCCAGGTAACCGCCACCATGTGCAGTCAGCAGCTTTAATAGACCAACCTAATTTTAACAGAAAAGATAAGGAAAAACAAAAAAACAACCAATAACCAAACCTTTGGTCAGCTACAGCCAACCTCCCCCACCCCCCACCCCATGCAACTCGAAACAGAGAGCTGCATTTAAATCCCATAACACCCTTAGTCTAAGGACTAAAACCACACAGGTTGGGGACGTGCAACCAGCTAAAACATAGCACAGCTCACTCTGAGCGCGGGGACTGGTAGTATTAAATGTACAAAGTCTAGTCCAGAGCCATCTGAGTGGAGTGAATATGCATAAAAACTTAAAACTGCTTTCTCCTGACAAAGCAGGGGCACACACTTATGAGTCAGTTGCAGGGAGATAACATTCCAATGGATAGTGGAATAACCAGGGTATATAACTCCAGCATAGTCAGTATTAGGAGGAAGAAGAGCCTACCGACATACAGGACAGGTAGGTATAGTAAGCAAATGTCACATTGAGACAGGGAGCCTATACCTTCGTGGACATCCACTACACTTCTTCCATCATGCGGATGGGGCAAACAAAGTCAGGGGAACACAAGGCATTGTATATCCAAATGGGAGAGTTTGCTTACCAGAACCAACTTTAACTGGAGGTCATACACAAGAATTAGAGAACTATTTGCAGCAGGAACAACAGCGCTACGGCGGCAGCGCCTCTAACCAAGCGGCAGCATCCTTGGGGGCAGTAAAAAAGCGTACAGTCTCTCCATCCACCACTCGCAGTTTAGCCGGGAACATGACGCTGTACTTGATTCCCTTAACGCGTAGAGCAGCTTTAACACTGTCAAAGGAACGGCGCTGTCTCTGGGTTTTCATTGTGTAATCCAGGAACAGCAGTAGTTTGCCATTGCGATAGGGTAGGACACCAGCCGCCCGGGCAGCCCGAAGCAGCTCATCCCGGTCCCGATAATTTAAAAGCTTCAGTAAGAACGTGCGTGGTGGAGCCCCCTCTGGACCAGGCTTAGGTGGAACATGATGAGCCCGCTCCACAGCAAAGTGCAGGGAGAGCTGGGCCGTCGGCAGCAGAGAGCACAAAAGATCCTCTATAAACAGAGCAGGGGACCGACCCTCAACCCCCTCCGGGAGTCCTACGATCCGCAAGTTGTTCCGGCGGCTCCGGTTTTCTGCGTCCTCTGCTCTGTATTCTAGTGCCCGTACTTTAGTTTCCAGAGCCCGGATAGACGCCGCATGGTCGGTCACTGTATCTTCCACATCCCCCACACGTCGCTCCATTTCCGCCACTCGGGATCTGATTTTATCTAAATCCTGCCGGATCAAACCCACATCCATTTGCACTTCTTCAATCTTGGATGTAAGAATAGTTTGACAGGAGCTGATAGCTGCCATAACCTCTGGTATGCCAGGAGCTGTTAGTATAGGGGTCTCCTCATGATCAGTTTGAGACGCCATATTGTGAAGGCGTGCAGGAGAGTCCAGGGCCCAAGAAATCGGAGAGGTCTCCACCGAGGCACCCGGCGGGAATCTCAGCCGCTTACCCCTCTTCTGAATCCCAGATTTACCCCTCTTCTGATTCCCAGGATTTAGAAGGCATCCAGCTGTGTCAGGATCTTTCCGATCCATGCAGTCACTAGGTGCGGATGTATTATTCGGATCACACTCCAGAAGAGCTCAAGAAGCACGTCTGCTCAGTCCGCCATCTTGGCCACGTCCCTGCAAAGTGAAACTTTACCTCATTTACTAAACTCTGGAGCAACTGCACTTAGCAAAGTGCACAGTCTATTTGCCTTTAGTAAATCAACCCCTGCCTAGCATAGGGACTAGACCACTTTCCCAATCACAGTAATGACTCCCATACCTTCCCAGAGGTAAAGGTCTTGAAACACCTAGGTGATACCCAACAGAGTTCTACTGAGGAAGCTGACTCACAGTGGGATTGCCTGACTGAAGCCTTGGTCATGGGAAAAGCCTGGCAAGGGAGTCCGCCCTATCAAAAGAGAAAATTATTGACACTCTTAGGTGGGGTCCAGGGCCCTTCAGGATGTTTCCTGTCTACATATTGTAATGTCTCAAACAGCAGGTGTAGTGGAAAGGCCTTTTCAGCTGTAGAGCTCTAAAAGAGCCAAGGCCCGGAAGAGCAGAATGATCCATCAAATGCAGTGTAGTGTGCAGTCCATCAGTAAGGTTTGAAACAACTCCCTGTAAACAGCTGGTGATTGTGTTGCCTCAAAAACCGTCTCTTCAGAGATGGACTGCTGGGCAGGGTTGCCAGTAGAAATCATCAGGCCCTGTACTGCTTACCTGAGAGGACCTACCCCTTAATCACCCAGAGGACAATAATGAGGCATGCACTATGGTGAATTGTGGGTGTGGTAAGCTTGCTTTACACATGCACGCATGCACACATACACACAACAAAGTAAGAAAATATGGAAATTATTTTCCCAGGAAAAGTCCTTGAATTTTAACACAGTTTAACGTCATTATTGGATAACTCAAAATAGAAAAACCTGCATGAGCTCTACCAACACCAATAGTATATCTATAAAATACAGCCCACTGTACATATTAGATTTACAAAAAGTTTATTGTATGACAAGCATAGAAAATCCAACATTAAAATACAAAATTATTTAATCGTGACATTCGTGCAGATAAAACTCCATGCCCACATCCAGTGACCACTCATATATAACAATAGGAATATTAGCGTACAAAACACAGTGATAAAGCTGACACCCTCATTTGTGCCAATGAGTGATAATTGATGTTAGAACATATACAAAGGTCAGTGCTTGGCTGAATTCCTGCAAGGGAATATAGAATTGGTCCTGGACTGATGAGAACCTGGAATCCTGAGAAAAGACACGATCAGCACTAGTCCTTAGTGTTATATGGTGAAGTAATACGGAGGCAGCTGAACAGAACACAAAATAATAAACAGTGGTCCAGATGAGGTATGTTGATCAGGGTTGCGTTCACAATCTGTATATCATAAATCGCCATGTAGATGTAAAGCCTGTAGTGGAACCATGTCCCGAAATCACCTTCCTCACACTGTGCTGTAAATCACAATGGTGAAACAAAACTTGTGTGCAGGGGCGGATCCAGAGTCCAGTCTCGGGAGGGCACTGCCAGAATATATGTTTTTTTTGGGTCAATTTATCGGGGAAATGGCTGGTGTTAGCGCTTCAATCATCATGGCACCATGGTTGTTATGGTGTCAGGATGATTGAAGCGCATTATTACTATAATTACATTGTTATAAAAAATGAAATGGTTCAACTCACCATAATGCCAAATCAGTGGGAGCCCCAAGCGTGTCACTTGCCACTGTCACCTGACACACGTTGCGGATTGTCACTTGCCACATTGTCTGTCACCAGATGCTGATTGTCACTTGCCACGTCCCTTGCCACATGTTGCAGATTGTCACTTGCCACATCACTTGCCATGTCCCATGCCACACGTTGCGGATTGTCACTTGCCACGTTGCCTGTCACCAGATGCAGATTGTCACTTGCCACATCCCTTGCCACACGTTACAGAATGTCACTTGCCACATGCTGCGGATTGTCACTTGCCACGTCCCATGCCACACGTTGCAGATTGTCACTTGCCACATCCCATGCCACATGTTGCAGATTGTCACTTGCCATGTCCCATGCCACACGTTGCAGATTGTCACTTGCCACACGTTGTGGATTGTCACTTGCCACGTCCCATGCCACACGTTGCAGATTGTCACTTGCCACATCCCATGCCACACGTTGCAGATTGTCACTTGCCATGTCCCATGCCACACGTTGCAGATTGTCACTTGCCACACATTGCAGATTGTCACTTGCCATGTCCCATGCCACACATTGTGGATTGTCATTTGCCTGCTATAATTGTCTCTTGCTGTGTCCCAGAGTCAGGCAGCAGATTACCAGTCAAGCAGCAGAGAGGTGATGTAATCTCTCTGCTGCCGCGGCTGCCTGCACACTGCACAGTGAGAGTGGAACTGCAGGGATGCAGGGCGGGCTCCGGGCGGTGAGAGATGATGTCATCTCTCTGCTCCCCCCCACCCGCCGGCTCCCTGATTGGCCAGCAGCCCACTCACAGTCACACACTGTCACCGCACAGCTGTTCACCTCTCTGTCGCTGTCTCTCACCAACGGAGCCGCCCGGCTCTCTCACCTGCTGGCCCACTTACTCACCCGAATTTTCGGAGGGGGCAATTGCCCCGTTGCCCCCCCCTGGATCCGCCCCTGGCACTGCAAGCTACCAATCCTGGTCCTAATGGACCATATGTATTCCAAGGGGTAAAGTCCCAAACAAATACGCAGTTCCAAGAATATGTGTAGTAAGTGATACTTATCGTATACTTTTAAGCATCAATGTCATCAGCACAAGTAGAATACCAGTTCCTTGCAGAATCTACCAAGCCACAAAGCAATGAAGGAGTGTCCTCTGGTCACAGGGGCATGAGTGGACAAGGAGATAGCTTAACCGGTTTCGCCGGTCTCTTCTGGCTGCTTCAGAGGCTCAAGGGAGTGCTCATATTTGTTTGGGACTTTACCCCTTGGAAAAAAAATGGTCCATTAGGGACCAGGATTGGTAGCTTGCACGCAAGTTCTGTTTCCCCATTGTGATTTACAGCACAGTGTGAGGGTGGTGATTTCGGACATGGTAACGATTGAATGACTTTGGATTTTAATGTTGGCTTTTCTATGTTTTTGATACTATAAACTTTTTGTAAATCTAATATGTACAGTGGGCTGTATTTATAAGTATACGATTGGTGTTAGTAGAGCTCATACAGACTTTTTATTTTGAGTTATCTAGCATTTTCTTATTGTGAGCTCCCACTCCATTCCTCCCGCCTTTTTTTCTCTACTATTTTAGAGAGTTATACAGATTGATGGTTATTTTATGTTCATAGGGATTAATACCTGGAGGGATCCTTGTTTTTAGTTTCTGATTTAGTGCCATTATTACATTCCTGTTTTGAAATGTTACATTCACTTGTTGCTATTAGGTAAATGACAATGGTGTCCCTAAATATTACCATAAAATAAAAGTACTTGTGACCCTAATATATACAGTCAGAGCCGATCCGCCCTATACGCACACTACGCAAGCTGCGTAGGGCCCCGCCGCTGTGGGGGGCCCCCAAGACCCAGCATCCCCCCCAGTGGCATACTAAGTGGGGGGTGGGCCCCCCGGGTGCCGCACACTCAGGGGGTGTCAGGCTGGCACCCCCCTCCGAGACTGAAGCAGGGACAGCGGGCGAGTTAAGGCAGTGGGAACACAGTCACGGTGACACAGGCACACGGAGAGCAGTGGCGCTTTGTGGGGGAGGGGGGTTTGCGAGCTGCACCCGAGTGACACCCGTTTGCCGTCTGCAGACTCGGCACACCCGGGACCCGCCGCAACGATCCCCTTCTCTCGGACTCAGGGCCGCGGCTCTCATCAGTCTCAGCTGTTTTACTCAGCCGAGCAGAGTGAGGCCGCCTCCCCCTCTATGTCTACACAGGGGGAGGGGACGGAACCCGACCCGTGCATGTCCTGCGCTGGTGCTGTTAATCTGAGGTACATTATGGGTCTGGGGGTCTGTATTGTAGGGGGGAGTCTGTATTGTAGGGGGGAGTCTGTATTGTGGGGGGTCTGCACAGTGTGGGGGGGAGTCTGTATGGTAGGGGGGTCTGCACAGTGTAGGGGGGTCTGTATTGTAGGGGGGTCTGCACAGTGTAGGGGGGTCTGTATTGTAGGGGGTCTGCACAGTGTAGGGGGGAGTCTGTATTGTAGGGGGGAGCCTGTATTGTAGGGGGGTATGCACAGTGTAGGGGGGGTCTGTATGGTAGGGGGGTCTGCACAGTGTAGGGGGGTCTGTATTGTAGGAGGGGGTCTGCACAGTGCGGGGGGAGTCTGTATTGTAGGGGGGTCTGCACAGTGTAGGGGTGAGTCTGTATTGTAGGGGGGTCTGCACAGTGTAGGAGGGTCTGCACTGTAGGGGGGTCTGTACTGAAAGGGGGGTCTGAACTGTGGGGGGGTCTGCACTGTAGGGGGGTCTGTGTAACATGCAGGGGGTCCAGAACTGTTAGAAGGTGTCTGTGTAACATACAGAGGTCCAGAGATGTGGGGGACTGTGTAATGTAAAGGGGTCCAGAGCTGTGGGGGTTGTGTAATGTAAAGGGGTCCAGAGGTGCAAGGGCTGTGTAATGTAAAGGGGTCCAGAGGTACAAGGGCTGTGTAATGTAAAGGGGTCCAGAGTGCTGTGTAAGGTAAAGGGGTCCACAGGTGCAGTGCTGTGTAATGTAAAGGGGTCCACAGTAGTGACAAATAGATATTGAAGGATGCATAGGTATGCAGGGGGCAGAGTGGTGTGTTTTTACATTTTAAGGTGGGGGGTGCCAGATATAGGATCTGCCCCGGGTGCCAAATGCTCTAGGTATGCCCCTGTCCCTCCTTGCACCTCTGGCTGGCCATTTAGAGTGCAGTGGGGAGAGGTGGGAGGAGGTGGAAGGCGGCGATCGGCAGCTCTATGGTGCCTGAGCGGGCGGCGGGATCTCCCTGGGGCTTGTAGTACTCTCAGTGTATACAGTGGAGAGGAGAAGGGAGGGGCCTCTGACCCGGGCAGGTATCAGTTTCACTTTCACTCTGCTTGAAAACTGTTGCTGATGCCCGGGTCAGAGGCCCCTCCCCTCTCCACTGTATACATTCAGAGATAGAACTACTAGCCCCAGGGAGATCCCCCTGCCTATGCACACCATAGAGCTGCCAATCGCCTCCTCCCACCTCCACCAGCCAGGTACAGGGGAACCTCTGCAAGGGGGGAGTCAGCTGTTTGGGGACACTGATGTAAAAGGGGGGCTTTCTGGGGACACTAATGTAAGAAAGGGGCCCTCTGGGGACACTGATGTAAGAGCGGGGCCTCTGGGGACACTAATGTAAGAGGGGGGGCTCTCTGGGGACACTAATGTAAGGAGGGGCTCTCTGGGGACCCTGTGTAAGGAGGGGCTCTCTGGGAACACTGGTGTAAGTGGAGGCTCTCTGGGGACCCTGATGTAAGGGGAGGCTCTCTGGGGATCCTGATGTAAGGGAGACTCTCTGGGTACCCTGATGTAAGTAGGGAGGCTCTCTGGGGACCCTGATGTAAGGAGGGGCTCTCTGAGGACACTGATGTAAGGGGGCTCTCTGGGGACCCTGATGTAAGGAGGGGCTTTCTGGGGACCCTGACATAAGGGGGGGCTCTCTGGGATCCCTGATGTAAGGGGAGGCTCTCTGGGGACCCTAATGTAGGGGGAGGCTCTCTGGGGACCCTAGTGTAATGAGGGGCTCTCTGAGGACCCTGATGTAAGGGGGGCTCTCTGGGGACCTCATTCTGTTCTATATTGTTGTACTTATTCTTTGACTGTTTTGTTTGAAGGAGGGAGGATTGTATTGGGTGCACTGAAGTGTCAGGTGTGACTGTGTGGCAATGGCAAATGGTTTACATAGTTAACGGCATCACGGGTCAGGTAGAGGGCCCCTTAGCAGAATTTTGCTTAGGGCCCCAGGGAGGTCAGGATCGGCACTGTATACAGTACACAAACATATGTTATATTGCTGCTTGAAACCTGGATGGGTGCAAGAATGCAGACATGCAAGGGATAGTTTGCAGGGTAAAGGAATGGAGTACACTGTGCAGACACAGTCAGTGGTGAAAGGAAGATATGCGAGTGGCAGTCATAGGTAGGTAATAAGTAAAGTAGCACTTGTGGTGGCTGGAGAGACACAGGTATGTGTCAGCTCAACCACATCTTCCACCGTTAAATGAAATTGGGATCTGCTTGCTGTCTCTGGGTATGTGTGTTTGGTATGCGTCAGCTCAACCACATCTTCCACCGTTAAATGAAATTGGGATCTGCTTTCTGTCTCTGTGTCTTTGGTATGTGTCAGCTCAACCTCATCTTCCACCGTTAAATGAAATTGGGATCTGCTTGCTGTCTCTGTGTATGTGTCTTTGGTATGTGGCCTTCTCTATCTGTTGCCCTGTGTGCATAACCATGATGTTGTTTTTTTGTTGCTCTGGACTATCTTACCTAAATTTTATGTCTTGATCTTATCTTGGCCTCTGGCCTCTTGCTATTCTTACTTTAGAAGCAAAAGGTCCACTTTGATTGTAAGGCATTCCTATATTCATTCATGATTAATTAACAAACTTCCACCCCACCCTCATAACAGTATAAATTTGAGCATCCTTAAGGGGTCAGCACATTGCAGGGGTTTCTATCCTTAAAGCTTCTATCTCTAAGTGATTCTTTCTACAAGTGATATGCACTTCAATCTCTGCACTTCAGCGATTGCACGAAGCAAACAAATATAGCAAACTGCACTGGAAAGCACCTATCAGACTGCAGGTGACCCTGTCTCTCTATTAATCTCTCCTTCCACTCTATAACATGCGCTCTCTACCACTGCTTCTGACACTCGTGTCCTCTCTCCTCAAACTCTCTTACCTTCACCCCTCTTCTCTACCCACCTGCTTATACATATCACCCTGCCTTCTGTCCTCTCCCTACTACTGCTCCTACCAACTCTTGCTCATTCTACATCCATATACTGATAAAACCTCCAGTACTCTGAGACATGCCCCTTCACGTAAATCACATTCCCACATTACCTCCCTCACCCTCCTGCTTCTCCTAACCTCTGGTGACATATCCCCAAACCCTGGGCCCCCATCATCTATCTTTGCCCAACGCTCCCATCCCCCTACACCCTCTGGCAGGAGCCACAACCCACAGAACTTGGTCTCTATTCCTCTTCTTTCCAAAACCAGCCCCCCCCTTTTCCTGTGCCCTTCGGAATGCACGCTCTGTCTGTAACAAACTCACCACCCTCCACGACCTCTTTATCACAAATTCCTTTAACCTACTTGCCAAACCTGGCTTCATGAATCAGATACTTCTTCCCCTGCTTCCCTCTCCCATGGGGGCCTTCTCTGGACCCACTCCCCCAGACCAAGTGGACGGCAGGGAGGTGGAGTGGGAATCCTTCTACCCCCATGCAGCACCTATCAGGTACTTCAGCTACCTCCCTCTCTGACACTCTCCTCTTTTGAGGCACACTGCATATGTCTATTCTCTCCCATTTCTCTAAGAATTGCTGTTATCTACCGGCCCCCTGGACCAGTATCAGCGTTCCTTGATGACTTCTCTGCCTGGCTACCCTACTTTCTCTTTTCTGAAATCCCCACAATTATTCTCGGTGACTTCAACATCCCTGTTAACACTAACACTACTATTACTTCTAAACTTCTCAGTCTAACCTCATTGATTGACCTAAAATGGATACATGCTCCTAATCACTCCAATGGCAACACCCTTGACCTTGTCTTCTCCTATCTGTGCACTCCGTGCAACCTTTCCAACAATCCTCTCCCACTCTCTGATCACCACCTTATTAGTTTTGCTCTCTTCCTGTCTTCCACCTCCTCTCCCTCCAACCGCCACCTCAACCCTTCTCTTCTCTACTCTGATACTGATCACCTCTATGACAAAATCTCATCCCTATCCTGCCCCAACCTAGCCACTTTCATCTACAACAGCTCACTGTCTTCCTCCCTAGACAAGCTTGCCCCCCTCACTACACGCAGAATTAGGCCCCGACTGCTACAACCCTGGCAAACAGATGACACCAGAAGTCTCAGAAAAGGTATCCGCGCTCTTGAGCGCCTGTGGCATAAGACTAAGTTCCAGGAAGACTTCACACAATATAAATCTGCCCTCCTAAAATACCATTCCTGCCTTCACACTGCCAAACAGACCTACTTTATCACACTCATTAACATCTTCTCATCCAGTCCACGTCAACTCTTCTCTACCTTCAACAATCTACTCTGTCCTCCACTGCCTCCACCCACCAACTCACTCATTGCCCAGGAGATCTCCAATCACTTCAAAACTACGATTGATACAATTCATGAGGAGATCTCCAATGCGCAAAAACCTCCCCCATGCAACACCCTATGTCCACAGATACAATCATTACTTCCCTCATTCAACCCTGCTACTATTAATGAGGTTGCTAAACTTTTATTTTATTAACACTCATCTAACCACCTGCCCCCTGGATCCTGCTCACTCGCAAATGCTACGCTCACCCTCTGACTCGATTCTACACTCTCTAACCCACATTTTTAACCTCTCCCTCTCTTGCGGCATCTTCCCAAACTCTCTAATGGGGCGTACACACGGTCGGACTTTCTGGAAAGCTAGGTCCGACGTACTTGCCGCCAGACTTCCGGCGGACTACCGCCGGACTTTCTGAACGGCCAGACTTGCCTACACACGGCCGGACTTTCCGGAATCTGGTCTTCCCGACGGACTTCCGCCGGACTTTCAGAATGAACGGACTTTCCCACACACGGACAAGTCCGTTCATTTTGAACGTGACTCGGGTACGACGGGACTAGAAAAGGAATTCAATCTCGCCGCTTTTTTTGGCGAGATTGAAACCTTGCGAGCCCCGTCGCAGGCATCCCAGGCCCTTAGGTCTGGTATTGAACTTTAAGGGGAACCCCCTACGCTGAAAAACCGGCGTGGGGTCCCCCCCAAAATCCATACCAGACCCCGATCCGAGCACGCAGCCCGGCCGGTCAGGAAAGGAGGTGGGGACGAGCGAGCGCCGCATGCCCTCAACATGGGGGGGTGCTTTGGGGGAGGGGGTGCCTTGCGGTCGACCACGCCCCCTAAAACGTCACAGTCCCAGCATGCCCAGGGACTGTGACATCATATGGGGGCGGGGTCTCCGCCTATATAAGTCACAACGGAGCCCTCAGAGACCAGTCCAGCCGGAGAGAGCGTCGTGTCAACATCTGGGGAAGAGAAGAGAAGCCCAGAAGCCCAGAAGCCCAGAAGCCCGGACCTCCGCTGGCAATAGAGCTACCTGAAGACAGCGGAGGGGCCGGCCGAAGACCTGGAACACCGGGAGAAGAGGCCGGAGAGAGCGTCATGTCAACATCTGGAGAAGAGAAGACAAGAAGTCCGGACCTCCGCTGGCAATAGAGCTACCTGAAGACAGCGGAGGGGCCGGCCGAAGAACCAACCAGACGCCGGGAGAAGAGGGACCCCCGAAGCCGGAGCAAGATCCCCCCCCAGAGCTGTTTAATAAAATATTTTAAAAACCTGTGTTGTGTTTTATTATTTACACTTTTTCCCTAGGTGAATGGGTAGGGGTACCATGTTCCCCATACTCATTCACATAGGGTGGGGGGGCCGGGATCTGGGGGCCCTCGTATTATAGGGGGCTTCCGGATTCCGATAAGCCCCCCGCCTGCAGACCCCGACAACCAACGGCCAGGGTTGTCGGGAAGAGGCCCTTGTCCTCATCAACATGGGGACAAGGTGCTTTGTGGTGGGGGGGCACCGCAAGGTGCCCCCTCCCCCAAAGCACCCCCCATGTTGAGGGCATGCGGCCTGGTACGGTTCAGGAGGGGGGGCGCTCGATCGTCCCCACCCCCTTTCCTGACCGGCCGGGCTGCGTGCTCGGATCGGGGTCTGGTATGGATTTTGGGGGGATCCCCATGCCGGTTTTTCGGCTAGGGGGTTCCCCTTAAAGTTCCATACCAGACCTAAGGGCCTGGGATGCCCCCCGCGCTCGCCGCAATGGAAAAATATGTTTTTCCTATTGCAGCGAGCGCGATATGCAGTACCCTGCTCCTCCGTCGTATCTGGTCCGTCGGACCAGCATACAGACGAACGGGCTTTCCGTCAGGAACTGAGTCCGGCGGAGTTACGACGTAAGATTTGAAGCAAGTTTCAAATCTAAAGTACGTCGGATTTCCGGCCGAAACGGTCTGTCGGAAGTCCGATGGAGACCACACACGGTTGGATTGTCCGCCGGATTTGGTCCGGCGGCGTCCGTCGGACTTTTGCATGTGAAAAGTCCGACCGTGTGTACGCCCCATAAAACATGCGCTAGTCACCCCCATACTTAAAAAGCCCTCACTGGACCCCACCAATCTTAACAACCTATGTCCCATCTCCTTACTTGCCTTCTCCTCCAAACTTCTTGAAAGACTGGTCTACACCCGACTAAGCGACCATCTGACCATGAATAAACTTCTTGATCCCCTTCAGTCCAGATTTCGCCCTCAACACTCCACAGAAACTGCTCTCCTTAAACTCTCAAATGACCTACTAACCTCTAAAACCAGTGGACACTATTCTGTACTACTTCTCCTGGATCTCTCTGCTGCCTTTGACACAATGGACCACCCCCTCCTCCTCAATAACTCCACTCCTTTGGTCTCCGTGACTGTACTCTTCGCTGGTTCTCATCCTACCTATCCCACCGCTCCTTCAGTGTCACTTACAACTCTACTTCCTCCTCTCCTCTTTCTTTCTCCATTGGGGTCCCCCAAGGTTCTGTTCTTGGACCTCTCCTTTTCTCAATCTACACCACCTCCCTGGGTCAGTTGATTGCCTACCACGGCTTTAAATATCATCTCTACGCTGATGACACCCAAATCTATCTCTCCACCCCCCAGCTCTCTCTATCTGTCTCCTCACGCATGACCAACTTACTAGCAGACATATCAGCCTGGATGTCACAATACTTCCTCAAACTCAACCTATCCAAAACCGAGCTCATGATATTTCCTCTCTCAGGTACCACTTCCCCTGATGTCTCTGTCAATATCAACTGCTCAGCTATCAACCCATCTCCCCACGCCAAAGTCCTAGCTGTAATCCTGGACTCTGAACTAACCTTTCGGCCCCACATTCTATCACTATCCAACCTCCGCAACATCTCCAAGATACGCCCCTTCCTAACCAATGTCACCACAAAGCTTCTAATCCACTCCCTGGTCATCGACTACTGCAACTCCCTCCTGATTGGCTTACCTCTAAATAGGCTATCTCCACTTCAGTCCATCATGAACGCTGCTGCCAGGCTCATCCACCTCACAAACCGCTCAGCGTCTGCTATACCCCTCTGCCAATCCCTCCATTGTCTGCCACTCAGTCACTGAATTAAATTTATGATACTAACTATAACTTACAAAGCCATCCACAACCTGGCCCCCAGCTACATCTCTAACCTAGTCTCAAAATACCAACCTAATCATTCTCTTCGCTCCTCCCAAGACCTCCTGCTTTCAAACTACCTTGTCACCTCATCCCATGCTCGCCTTTAGGACTTCTCCAGAGCCTCTCCCATCCTCTGGAATGCTCTACCCCAATCCATCTGATTTTCTCCTACTTTATCCACTTTCAGACGATCCCTGAAAACTCATCTCTTCAGAGAAGCGTATCTGGCCCCCACCTAACAGCTGTACATTTATCTTCCCAATCAGCACATCACCCACAGTTATTACCTCTTGTATCTCTTGACCTTCCCTCTTAGATTGTAAGCTCTAAGGAGCAGGGCCCTCTGATTCCTACTGTATTAAAGTGTATTGTATTTGTACTGTCTTCCCTCAAGTTGTAAAGCGCTACGTAAACTGTTGGCACTTTATAAATCCTGTAAAACAATAATAATAAAAAAGGAACCTGCAGACATACAGTATACTGTAAATGATCCTAACATAAAAAAATGAACCCAAACTGCACCTATCTTCAGTCCTGGGAGGACTGTAGCTACAAGTCAGGAAAATCGAGCAGCAACAGGCCAGCTGGCAGTTATCCGCTGAAGTATTCTGATGGGTGACAATCATGCATTTTGCAATTAGGCAGGCCTGATCGTTGCATTTATACTCCTTCTATTTCTTCTATGTAATATTAATGTGATGTGCCCACCACCATTTTGAGCCTTCATAATACAATAAATCTGAAACATGAACAGCTCCATTCTGGTGTGAACAAGCTCCTAGAGAAATGGACTTACAATTGCATACAAGGGTTCTACATGAGGAATTAATTGAATGCAATTAACCAATGTTTACAAGAGGTTTACATGTTTAGGAATAGGAAATAAAGATATTCTGAAGGCATGAAGCAACAGCAAAGTGCTACTTGATATGAAACTAATGGTGCTCCAAAGCACTTTGGATGCCACTATTTCCTAAATAACTGACAACAGAAGTGTAGTGACGAGTATTTAATGTATGTTACTTTAACCACCTCAAGACCGCAATATGTATATATACCTTGCGGCTTTGAAGTGGTTTACCAGGGTTATGGCTGAAACTATCAGCCATAACCCCAGTATTTTTTTTTTCAGCCGGTGGCTGGCTTTATCACAAAAGCATTCTGAGCAGCTCACGAGATTTTTAATATTTTTAAGGCTGCAGCTTTCATTAAAATGATACCTGGTCATCCAGCCATGAAGGTCCTTGTTCAAATACTTTCTGTTATAGGCTGGGAATGCTCTGTCTCTTGTCTCCTGTATACAGGAAGTAAATTGTTTATGAAGTACAATGCCTTAGCAAAAAAAAAGTCCTTTGGTTAGGTATGACATCAACTAAATCCAGATCAAAGCAAAGAAGTACATTTGATAAAAAATTACTTATTTTCTTAACAAGAATGCTATAATGTGATTCAAAATAAGTTACATGTGTTTTTGACAATATACAGTTATATATCTGTAAATGGCCTGTCCTTTAAAAAGTCCATTTAATATTGGCGGAGATGGTATTACACATGGCTCCATACTTAGACGATCGGAACCTCTTGAAGCATAGATTTACAAACCTATAAAGAACTATTTCTAACCTTGTTATGGCTGTTAAATACTTATGATCAGTGGGGTCAAAAAAAGGCATGGTTAAAAAGTCACTCTGCATGAAATGATCAGGCAGGCACCACGGTAGATGAAGAATTGATAGATGAGTGGGCCAATAAAACTTTTCTCCAGAGGGAACATATAGGTTTCAGTATCATAATTTACACTCACCAGCCACTTTATTAGGTACACCTTGCTAGTACCAGGTTGGACCCCCTTTTGCCTTCAGAACTGCCTTAATACTTTGTGGAATAGATTCAACAAGGTGTTATAAACATTCTTCTGAGATTTTGGTCCATATTGAAATGATAGCATCACGCAGTTACTGCAGATTTGTCGGCTTCACATCCATGATGCAAATCTCCCGTTTCACCACATCCCAAAGGTGCTCTATTGGATGGAGATCTGGTGACTGTGGAGGCCATTGGAGTACAGTGAACTTATTGTCCATGTTCAAGAAACTAGTTTGGGATGATTTGAGCTTTGTGACATGGTGCATTATATACCTGAGATTGTAAGCTCCTTGAGGGTAGGGACCGATGTGAATGAACAATGTATATGTAAAGTGCTGCGCAACTTGACGGCGCTATATAAGTACCTTAAATATTAAATAATAATAATAATATCCTGCTGGAAGTAGCCATCAGAAGATGGTTATTACGAGTGGTTATTTGACTTACTGTTGCCTTTCTATCATCTCAAACTAGTCTGCCCATTCTCCTCTGACCTTTGACATCAACAAGGCATTTTTCGTCCACACAACTGCCACTCACTGGATATTTTCCCATTTTTGGACCATTCTCTGTAAACCCTAGAGATGGTTGTGCGTGAAAATCCCAGTAGATCAGCAGTTTTTAAAATATTTAGATCAGCCCATCTGGCACCAGCATCCATGCCACATTCAAAGTCACTTAAATCTCCTTTCTTCCCCATTCTGATGCTCAGGATGAACGTCAGCAAGTCGTCTTCACCATGTCTAGATGCCTAAGTTGCTGCCATGTGATTGGCTGATTAGCAATGTGTGTTACCAAGCAATTGAACAGGTGTAACTGTTCAATAGTGAACAGTGTCACTATGGTGGCAGTGATCATGTACAATGGCTAACTGCTCGGATATTATTATTATTATTATTATTATACAGGATTTATATAGCGCCGACAGTTTACGCAGCGCTTTACAACATTAGGGAGGACAGTACAAGTACAATACAATTCAATACAGGAGGAATCAGAGGGCCCTGCTCGTTAGAGCTTACAATCTAGGAGATCTCTGCCTCCAGCCATTATCTCTGAACACCACCACAGCAGTACAGTGTCACCAGACCAGTGCTGCCAGTCCCTGGCCCTAATACCTGGTGCATGAGTAAGTGTTCCTAATTAACACCATCCACTCACTGTGTTCGTAATTACCACCAGGGTCAAAACTAGGGTTTGGGGGGGGCATCTGTTGACAGGAGCAATGACAGTAGTATCGCTTCTCCTGTCATCCCAGCGCTGGGAGCGAGGAGGAGAGAGCCAGGGGCGGTAAGGACTGTTTTCTTTGTCCCCCTCCTAATCTCTGCCAGGGCAGCGCTTCTGTACCTGCAGAAGAAGAAACTGCAAGCAAGCATACAACACAGGAGGAGGGAGCTGTGGATTCTTTCCTCCCAGCTAGGGCCAAGACAAAGGGGGAGGAACACATTAGGAGCTTCTGGCTTCTTCTGCCTTACTGACAGGCAGGGGATTTGTATTGAAGCTATCTGTTTTTGGGTCTGCTCACAACTTGTAGTCAGGGGAGGGATTCGGGCACTGCCTGGCAGGAGGGTGAGGGAAGCCCAGGATAGGAGTGGAGTAGAGGGCAGGGCGAGCAGGGGACTGCTGGTGACGGTAGGGGTTGCAGAGGAGGTGGGGTCACCCTACCTGATTCCGAAATTAGCTCACCTGTGAACACTACATACAGCTGCTGATGGCGTGACAAAGCACTGACTCCTTCACCACGGGTAAAGTATGGGGGATATGGGAGTCTTCTCCTCTCTCTCACCCCCTCTCTCTCTCTCTCTCTCCCTCTCTCTCCCCTCCTCTCTCTCTGACACCACCTCAACCCCCTCCCTCTTACTGCCCCTCTCTCTCTCTCCCCCTCTCTCTCACCTCTCTCTCTCACCCCCCTCTCCTCTCTCAATCATCTCTCTCACCTTCCTCTCTCCCTCTTACTCCCACTTTCTCACCTCTCCTCTCTCTTTGTCCCCCTCTCTCCCACCCCTTCTCACCCCTCTTTCTCTCTCACCCCCTCACCCCCCTTTCCCTCTCACCCCCTCCCTCTCCCCCTCCCTCTCTCACTTTCCCGCTCACCCCCTGTATCTCTCACTCCCTTCT
This sequence comes from Aquarana catesbeiana, assembly GCF_042186555.1. Classification (NCBI taxonomy): domain Eukaryota; kingdom Metazoa; phylum Chordata; class Amphibia; order Anura; family Ranidae; genus Aquarana; species Aquarana catesbeiana. The sequence goes on along the minus strand of NC_133329.1, from coordinate 326,619,758 downwards.
CTCTCACCCCCCTTTTACCCCCTCTCTCCCACCCCCCTCTCTCTCTCCCCCCTTTCTCTGTCAACCCCTCTCTCTCTATGACATCCTTTCACTCTCACCTCCTCTCACCTCCGTCTCTCTCACCCACTCTTTCTTTCTCACCCTCTCTCTCACCCCCTCTCTCTCTGCTCCCCTCACCTCCCTGTTTTTCTCTCACCCCCTCTCTCTCTCTGCTCCCCTCACCTCACCCCCCTCTCTCACTTTCCCTCACCTTCCTCTAGCTCTCTCTCACCCCCCGTCTCATTCTCTCTCACCTCCCCTCTTCCCCCTCACCTCTCTCTCTTTCTCTATTACCCCCTTTTCTCTAATCCCCCTCTCACCCCAATCTCATCCCCTCCCCCCTCTCTCTCTCATACCCCCATTCTCATCTCCCTTTCTCTCCCCCCACCTCTTTCCCCCTTCCCTCTCTCCCCTAATAGTGTCCTTAATCACTGGGATACCAGTTCCAGTGTCACCAGACTAGTGTATGCCAGCGACAGTGTTCCTTATTACCACCACACCAGTTGCAGTGTCACCACACCAGTGTAAGCCACCAACAGTGTTTCTGATTGTCTCCATACCAGTCCCAGTGTCACTAGACCAGTGTAAATTAGCAGCAGTTTTCCTGATTGCTGCCACACTAATCCCAATGTCACCAGACCAGTGTAATCCAGCAACAGTGTTCCTGATCACTGCCACACCAGTGCAGTGCTGCCCCTGACTGCTGCTTTTACTATCCCTGGCCTGTTTACTGCCCATGTTTCTGCCTGTTGCCTAGCTTAATCCTTTGCCTGTTTGCTGACCATGTCTGTCTGTGAATTAACTGATCCATCTACAAGTCTAACTGACTGTGTTCCTGAGAGAAACCAGTGCTAGCCATCCCCTGTGGACAACTGCATTCCTAAAACCACAGGAACCCTTTTGTTCTTCCTTTCTTTAGCCTTTCTTTCTGTACTTCCTGGCCACTGAACATGGCATTCCTAGTGGCAGTCATGTACCAGTATGCTAAGCTAGGCTTGGCTTGCTCGGCTTATAGGAACTGGGACTGCTATAGGTGAAGCATCACTAGGCCAGGACTGGGACAAAAAAATAGGCCTGGGCATTTTGGACTGAGCAGACTGTGACATGTTAACTGGCCCCTTCCCCACTCTCCATCCAGGAGAGGGAAGGGATGGACCTGGCAGAGGTGTGGGGGTTGGGAAAGAGCATGGGGGGGAAGAGAGCACGGGGGCCGGAGAGCACGGGGGGCAGTAGAAAGAACCAGGATAGGAGGAGTGGAGGGGGGAGTGAAGACCACAGGGTGGGGCATAGAGCATTGGGGTGGAGAGCACGGGAGGTCTTGAGAGCACTGGGGGGGGTCAGAGACCAAAGGGGAAGTGGAGGACACTGGGGGTTGAGAGCACAGGGGGGCCAGAGAGCAATGGGGGGCAAGAGCACGGGAGGAGCCAGAAAGCATGAGGGGAGCATGAGGGGGAAGGCAGAGAGCATGGGTGGAGGGAGAGCACGGATGGGGTTAAAGCATGGGAGGGGGGTGGAGAGCACTGGGGGGCAGCAGAGAGAAGCGGGATAGGAGGAGCGGTGGGGGTGGCTGCATATACAAGAATCATTCTCTCCATTTCCTCTCGCAGCCTCTGAATGCCTGCTTCTCCTCTCCCTCCCAGTCTTTAAGAGGCTGCAGGAGGAAATAGAGAAAATGATTCTTCTATATGCACCCACCCGCACCGCTCCTCCTATCCAGGTTACAGGGGGGTCGCACTCACACTCTCTCTGATCTGGCTTCATGGTGTCTGCGGCAGGTGTCTCCTCTAGATCCTCCCCCTTTATGGTCACTCCCCCCGGTGCCAACGGCTGAACTATACTGGCGGCCGTGCGGTCGCGGAGAGGCCAAATGTATCTCCTCTAGCTCCTCCCCCTTCATGCTTCCTTTCCCCACTGACTGAACTGCTGAGCCTCTGGCTGAACTGAACTGGCAGCCGGGTGGCCGCTGAGAGACCGGGTGAGCGACGCGGGCTTCAAGAACAGCCCAGATGCCTTGGGCTCCACAAGGACATGCAGTTCAGTTGCATGTGCCCTGTGTGCCCTATGGCCAGCTTGGGCCTGAGCTTCACTAAGCTATATTTCCTGACCACTTCTATAGAGGTGACCATTACAGTATACTGGTTTTGATACAATTAACTGATTTGTGTGAAATACAAGATACAATGTCCGGTATATAATCAGTCCAAAAAGTGAAGAAGTCTCACCAGACTCAAGAGGAGAAGCAGAATGTGTTTTTGGCTTTAATTCTAAGTATGCTCATGCCGTGTGTGATAAATATCCTATTAAACTGACAACTTTGTGTAAATAAAATAATTTTCATTTTCTTTCTGCATTTTCCAAAAACTTGTGGCTAAACAGTGAAGTCTTGGAAAGATTTACCATGCCTTGGAGTATTTGCTTTCCAAAATGGGGGTCACTCCTATTAGTTTGAATGGCTTGAAAAAGGAGCCAATAGGAGTTCCAAAACACATTACCATAGCAACCAGCCCACACCAGGTGTGACATCACATCTTGTCTTGTGTCTCACAGTGGCTCTCCTCATTTCCTGGAACATTTTTTGCTGTCACAAACTTCTCTCTCGGTGGACGGCTTCCATCCAATGCGGCATGGCTGCAGGGCTGTCTTTAAGGCAGGGGAAAAGGGGCAGCTGCCCTGGGCCCCATCATTGGTGCGGGGCCCAAAGCAGCTGCCTCATACTTGCCAACTATCACAGTTTAAATCTCCATGTCGCTTGAAGTTTTAGTTCCGTGCTATGTCCCGATATCTCAGTGTGTTCTGTTACTAATGCTGCCCAGCTCTTCCATATTACAGATGACTCACCTGCAGACCCTGTGTAAATAACCCGCATTGATATGTAAATACAGGTTGCATTAATATGTAAATAGCTGCGGACCGACTGCATTAATATGTAAATAGAGGCAGCATTCATATGTTTATCATGCCTCTCTGAGGTCATATTCACCATAACTTCTGCTGAATGCTGCCGACTGGAGAGGTAAAGGGTCATATTTGAATGTCCTGCCTACAACTGTGGTCATTAAGCTTAACATCAGCCTGTTCTGCAAAGGTAAGCAAATTGCCCCTTACACTGGTGGTCAGTGTATACCCCTTTTTACATTGGTGGTTACTGTTAATGCTCCTATTACATTGGTGGTCAGTGTAAATCACCATTGCATTAGTGGTCAGTGTAAATCCCCATTACATTGGTGGCCATTGTAGAAACTCCTCTTTATATTGGTAATCGGTAAAAAAAATTCCAAACTTGTATTTGTGGTCAGTTTTGAATCCCCCTTTACATTGGTGGTTCATGTAGAAGCCCCCTTTAAATTGGTGGTGAGTGTAAATCCCCCCTTACATTGGTGGCCAGTTGAGATGGACGAACGGTTCGGCTGTTCGGACGTTCGACTAATGCCGGTACACACGGTCGGACTTTTCGACCGGACTGGTCCGATGGACGCCGATGGACCAAATCCGGCGGACAATCCGATTGTGTGTGGGCTCCACCAGACGCAAATCTGACGGACTTTAGATTTGGAACTTGCTTCAGAAATCCGCTCGTCTGTATGCTAGTTTGGCGGACAAAAAAAAGAAGCAAATACTAAACGGAGGCGCTCAGTCTGGTAAAACTAGTGTTCGTATTGTAGGTAGCACATTCCTCACACTGCAAATTCTGTGATCGTTGAATGCAGTGCATTAATTGTCTTCTTTATTAATGCTATAAGAACGAAGTTGTTTTGCTGTTCCTATTCACACAGAGTTCTCTGAAACTGATTTCTGGATTATTTCTCTTGATCTCATGAATGATATTGTATTTGTTTTAAAAGCCATATCTCCATATTAATGTTTACACAATTGTTTTTTGGAGTCATATTTTATTTTTTATTTCATCAAGATCTTTTTTATGATTATTGTCAAAATTATTTTATCTTTATCTCCATATATTGTTACCACAAAGAACCATTTTTTTTTGTTTTATTTTGTTTTTTTGGTTCTTAAATTTACCACAAATAAATACCGTATTTATCGGCGTATAACACGCACTTTTTTCCTCTTAAGATCAGGGGAAAATCGCGGGTGCGTGTTATACGCCGATCCCCTGCGATCCCCGCTGTCAGATCTAAAAAATCGCTGACCGCGATTTGAAAATGGCGCCACCGGCGCCGAAATACACAGTGCCGGTCCTCGGCTCTTCTCGGCCACTTTCGGCTTCACTCGGGCGGCGGCGGAGTGTACTCGGCTAGGTTCGGATAGCTCCGCTCACCGTCACGCCCATCCCGAGTGGAGCCGAAAGTGAACGAGAGCCGCCGAGAAGAGCCGAGGACCGGCTTTGTGTATTTCGGCGCCGGCGGCGCCATTTTCAAATCGCGATCGACGATTTTGAAGCTCAGCGAGCTGCAAGGCTGCACTGGGGCAAGGCTGGACTGGGGCAAAGCTGCACTGGGGCAAGGCTGCACTGGGGCAAGGCTGCAATGGACACTTGGGAAGGCTGCACTGACAAGGCTGCACTGACATGGCTGCACTGACATGGCTGCACTGGCAAGGCTGCACTGACAAGGCTGCACTGACAAGGCTGCAATGAATGGGCATTTAAATGTAAGTTTTTTTCCCTTCAACTTCCCTTCTAAAAGTTTTTTTTTCCTTAAAGTTCCCTCCTAAATTGGGGTGCGTGTTATACGCCGATAAATACGGTTTTTTTTTTTTTGTGTTTTTTTTTGGAAAGTTACCACAAAGAACCATTACTTTTGTAATGTTTTAAATTTTGTTTGTTTATAAAGTTCTCACAAAGAACCTTTTTTGGTTATATTATTATTTTAATTTAATTTTTTTTTTTTGGTAAAGTTACCACAAGAACATTATATTTTTTATTATTGTTTTTGCAACCTCAAGGAGGTTGCTGTCCCTTGTTAATTTGATATTGTCTCTAAATAAATGATGTTAATTAAAACACATAAAGTCTTTTCATAAACTAAAATATCCATTTATTTCTGGTAAACAAAATAAAGATGAAGTCAACGCTGGCAAAATACTGGAATTTGTGAATACTTTTGGCCCCAGGGCACACATCAAAAGTCTGTGGAAAAGAAAATTGGGATCTTGAGGAGTCCATATAAGAGGGAGCACAATCTAGTCCAGGAATCCCAGAGATCAAGAGCAGCAGCAGATGACATAGATGTCCCCAGGCTGTGGTACTACACCAGCCTGCGTCTTCTGTCAGACCAGACTGAACTCAGGTCATCACTTTCTTCTCTTCCCTGCAGCCTTCCCTCCACGCTGCCCTGCACCCTTCCCTGCAGCCTTCCTTGTAGGCTATGGCTCTGGTGGTTGACTTGTGGCAGGAGGAGGAGGAGGAGGGGCTGCCTCATTTATTTGGGTGTTGGCAGTTAACTCGCCCTTCAGCCCCTTGTGGATAGCATCAGGAAAAAGTTTTTCACACAGGAGGCGTTGGCCCCACTCCATTTGAAGCAACCTGCTGGCTAAATAACAGCCATAGGCCTCTTCTGCTTCAGGGGGGCTCTTCAGAAAATTTGTTGCTTCTCTCATAAGGCGCAGTGATGCCTCCTCTGTCACCGTCCCCTTCCTGGCCCTTTTTGTAGGAAGGCGGAGGGGAGCCACTTGTGATTGTGTCAGGCTCCTACTGGGCCCGGCCACCTCCTGGCTGACGCTGGGCCCGGCCACCTCCAGGATTACACTGGGCCCGGACACCTCCTGACTGACACTGTGCCCAGCCTCCTCCTGGCTGTCCCTGGGCCCGGCCTCCTCCTGCCTGCCACTTTCCACACCTTCCTCCTGGCTGACCTCATCCTGTGTATAAAAAAGGGACATAGTTTTAGTTTTTAGTTTTTGGTTCATCAATGACACACAATTTTCTTCTCATGACTTGCAAATTCAATGTTAATACATATATTAATAAGAGTATAGAAATCTGACACCATCATTTTTTAAAGCAGGTAACAAACATTTTTGGCCGCTACTGTCAATTGATATGTATACATCACTTTTAGGATAAAATTCTTAATCAATTATAACATCTAGTTAACATCATTAATATTAGGACACTAAATATGTTTAAAATTAATTTACCTGACTCCAAATGGTCACATCCGGTTCTTCCAGGATTGAAGACCCAGCTTGGTCCTCATCAGCCTCTGCTGGGGTGGAGGGAAGGGTGGAGGGAAGGGTGCATGGAAGGGTGGAGGGAAGGGTGGAGGGAAGGGTTGAAAGTGATTCCCTGGCTTCAGTCTGGTCATCAAGAAAACGTGGTTTATCGTAGTACCACAGCCTGGGTACATATACATCATCTGCTGATGCTCCTGATCTCAGGGAATTCTGGATCTTGTTATGCTCCCTCGCAAGATCCCAATTTTCTGTACCAAAATCTCCATGGTTGCTTCTGGGATGAAACTCTGCACAAATGTCAGAAGTCTCTCCAGCGTTGACTTCCTTACATGTTTTAGATAATATTGAGGGTGTTTGACCTCCCACAGATTCCTCATCTCCCTGTACTTGTCAATAAATGCTGTCAGAAATTCTGGCTCTTTAAATTTGGCATTCATGTTTTCTGCAAAAGATAAGACACAAGACAAAAACACTTTTATGTTTTAGCTAAACCCTCATCATCTTATCCCAACATAGGCCTCATCAATCTGTAAGCCGTATAGGCTGCTTGCTACAAAGTTTACAAAAAATTATTATAAAAAAATTACCTTCGTTTATGGCGTTCCGGTCCTTTATCATCTACGCACAGAACGTACGTATGACACAATACGTAACAACGTTTTATACACTGCGCATGCATGAAAATCCGCCTGCTTTGCCCGCCCCTGACGTTCTATTTTAACGCATATTCTCTGCCCCCTTGTCTCTATGCACAGAACGTACATACGACACATGCGTAATAACTCTTTTTTTATACACTGCGCATGCGTGAAACTCCGCCTGCGTCGCCCGCCCCTGACGTTCTTTTTTACAGAATATTCTCCGCCCCCTTGTCTCTACGGTGCGTAGTGGGAGGAACAATGGCTGAGACACATCAGGTATGTACTACCTCAGGTAGCGACAAAAGACCGGAGCCTGGAACGTCCCGATCCAGGAAGCAGAGATTTAAGGCCTCCAATATGGCCTTTCAAGAAATGGTGGAGATGGTGGCAATTTTGCCAAAAAATGACTATGATGGGAGGTATGGACCGTACGCCTGGCCTAATTTATGAAAAGCCAAAATAATGGCGAAGGTGGTGAAGACACTGCATCTTACTTTTGGGGTTCGGTGCTCGAAAGACAAGATTAGGAAAAGATGGTCCGACCTGAAACCTTGGGAGCCGGATTAGTACAGACGGATCCGTAAAGTGCTTAAAAAAAGTAAGTACTAGTCGTGTGTTTATCTTCTGTCTATTATCTTGCATACTGCTCCATGTGCTTTTCTTTGACGTACGAGTTTAGATCGTTTTAAACGATCTTAGTAAACATCGTTACATATATACACACACCTATATATATCTATCTATATCTATACCTATATCTATATCTATATCTATATCTATATCTATATCTATATCTATATATATATATATATATATAGGTATATATATATAGAGAGAGATATATATCTATATATATATAGAGAGAGAGAGATATACATGTATATTATATGTGTGTATATATATATATATAGAGAGAGAGAGAGAGAGAGAGAGAGAGAGAGAGAGAGAGAGAGAGAGAGAGAGAGAAAGAGATATCTATATATAGATATATATATATCTATATATATAGATATTTCAAAGTGAATTTTTATTATGTCTTCAACTATGAACTCTGCACAAACAGACAATTTGTACACCACTTCACTACAATGTTTCAGATTACTATTCCTGGACTCAAATATCTGTGTGCTAAGTATAGCTTTTGTTTCATTCACATAGGGGAGAAAAGACTCAGACAAGCTGAACCCAGTGACCCCCGACCACAACACCCCAATTGGGAAATCAGCCCAAGCCCCACAGAGGATGTTGAGGAAGGAGAGGTGGGCGACATGGGCACCCCACCACGTGAGTGTCTGACACACCATCTTACGGTAATCTATGTATGGCTGCATATTTTGACATACATTTTGTAATATTTATTTTAGATGATCTGGTTATGGAAGGTCAAGAAACAAGCACCAGGGCCACCCCCGAGGATGTGTAAGAAGTAGAGGTGGAGGAAGTAGGCGACATGGGCACCCCACCACGTGAGTGGGGGGGGGCAACCCCCATAATTATATTGTTTTAAAATTATATACCGTATTTATCGGCTTATAACACAAAACAGTTTTGTAAGTTATTTGTTGTTTACAGTGACAATGGTGCTTATTTACTAAAGAAAAATACACTTGGCACTACAAGTGCTCTAGGATAACCTAGGAGCAAGCCAAAAAGAAAGGCAAGCAATAAATATAATTCAAGATTTGATCTGATCGTGATTTTTTATTAAAATAAATTAAAGATTCTGTGGCATTGTAATGGCCCCCCTACCCGTAAAATAATCTACATATTGATCCCGAACTTGACGGGCACTTTGGGGGCCAAGCCAGTATAGACAGTATCTAGGCCCATCAGAGGATTGTCACTAATAATTCCGGCCTCAGACCCAACTGATGAAACATAATTGTTGGAATGTTTTTTTAAAAAGTTGTGCAGGATGCAGCACGCTAGAATAATGTAATTCAGTTTGTATTCCGCCATGTTTATAGCTGTCTAAACAGGTGGAACCGGCTGGCCGGAATCCCAAAAGCATTCTCCACAATTCTTCTTGCTCTGGCCAGCCGGAAATTAAAAACCCTCCTCTCCGGGGTGAGGGTCCTTTGGGGGAATGGCCTAATGAGGTGCTTGCTCAGACTGAAGGCTTCATCTGCTATGAAGAAAAAGGGGAGTACTTCCACGTGATCGGCATCAGGTGGCAATCCCAGGCCATCACTCTGGAGATGCTGGTAGAACTCCGTCTGGGCAAATACTCCTCCATCCGACATCCGGCCAATCTTCCCCATGTCCACATACAGAAATTCATATTGTGCCGACACCACCGCCATTAAGACAATACTATGGAACCCCTTATAATTAAAATAGTATGACCCCGAATGGGGTGGTAGCACGATGTGGACGTGTTTCACATCTATAGCCCCTCCACAGTTGGGAAAGTCCCAACGGGTGGAAAAATGGGATGCCACAGTCTGCCATTCCTGTGGCGTTGAAAGAAACTGGGGAATCAAACAAGAAACAAAAAATCAGTAATTTTTAAAATAACATTCCAAGAACATTACACTTTTAAAACATTATTGCCCAGCATCAGTATAACATTAATTGAAATATTATTTATGAAATAATATATAAAGGCCCACTTATCAGATTTCTCACCCTCTCTGATGGCACATTGTTACATTTTAGGGGGGGTGAAATTCAAAATCAAGTTTAAGGACACGCAGGGTTTGATTTACTAAAAAGGCTACAAGACTGTGCACTTTGAAAAGTGCAGTTGTTGCACTCTGCAAGTGCAGTTGCTCCAGAGCTTAGTAAATGAGGTAAGGCTTCATGTTGCAAGGAGTACCCAATCACATGCAAGGGCAATTAATCAAGAAACTTTGTTGATTGAGCTTCTGCTCATTTACTAAAGTCCTGGAGCAAATGCACTTGCAGAGTGCAAATGCATTTTGCAAAGTGCAACATATATTTGCTTTTTGTAAATCAACCCCACAGAACATTATAACAAATTATTAGGGGGGAGGGGATTGTAAATCGAGTTAATGATACACAGACTACTTGGATGAATTTAAGGGGGGGGGATTGTAAATCGAGTTAATGACACACAGACTATTTGGATGAATTGTAGGGGGGGGGGATTGTAAATCAAGTTAATGACACAAAGACTATTTGGATGAATTTAAGGGGGGGGGGATTGTAAAGCGAGTTAATGACACACACACTTTTTGGATGACTTGTAGGGGGGGAGGGGATTGTAAATCGAGTTAATGACACACACACTATTTGGATGCATTTTAGGGGAAAATAACTACAATGCAGCTGACAAAATACATTAAAAGTTAGTAGACTAGGTGGATATGGGCCCAGCATTGCATGCTGGGGAGGTTAGTGAAGGCAAATATGCATGCAGGACAAAAAATAGCATTAAAAGATTACAGCATGCATGAGGACAAAAAGAGGACATTCACACTATATTGCAATGATGGTAAGTAGTGTTTGAGTAAAGAAATACATTACATTATCAAACATTAAATAAAATAACATGTGATGCTAATAAAGCATAACAATTCTTACCTTAATATAGTCCTTCTGCAGGACCTGAATTATAGCAGAACAGGTCTCTGTCATAATGATCCCCAGAGCCTGGGGGAGATGCCTGTCAAGAACTTAAGGTCCTGCAGGCTTCTCCCCATCGCCAAGTAACGCAACATGGCGACTAGCCTCTGCTCCGGAGTGATGGCTTGCCTCATGCAGGTATCCTGCCTGCTAATATAAGGGGTGAGCAAAGCCACCAAACGGTCAAAAACGGGCTCCGTCATCCTGAGAAAGTTCCTGACATCCTCAGGATTATTCTCACGGATCTCACAGAACAATGGCATGTGACAGAACTGGTCACCCTGGAGCAACCAATTCTTCGTCCATGAACTCCTCCTCACCCTGTTCATGGACTGGTCTTGGACTGAAGAATGAACTACAGCACCAAGCACATACAATGCACGAGCTCTACGACGAGTACGTACACGTAACATGGCTTCAAAACGGTCGGCTGGTCAGAACGCACTTAACAGAACGCACTTAAGAACAGCAAGGCCTGTGAAGAGCAACTTGAAAATCAGCAACGAGTGGACAATAAAACACTGATTACTCAATGCGAACTGACCACACGCACTGAAAAGCAGATACAAACCTCACAAGCACAGACTGAACAACAGTTAAAACTAACTGAAAAATACGAGTCTCACAAGCGCCAATCGTCTCTCACCAAACTTCTACTAACACGAGATAAACACGAAATTAGCAGAAGGAGCCCAAAGGGTGTCGTACAGGCTATTGAACTTCCATTTTATAGTCTCGTCGGACTTGGTGTACGTCACCGCGTACTAGGATGTCAGACTTTTGTGTGATCGTATGTAGTTAAGTCCGTTCGTTAGAAAGTCCGCCGCAAGTCCGCCAAAAGTCAGTCGAAAGTCTGTCGCATAACAGCTAAACAAGCGGGTCGTTCGACCGTTTGTTCAGCCCCCTGAACCGACCACAATGCATTGCGGCGCTGAACATTGCATTGCAAGCCCCGATTAGCCAAAGCAGTGAATGCTTCAGCCAAGCAGGGCACAGAGCACTGTCAGAGTCATGATTGTCATAATGACTTTATCCAATCATGGCTCATTCCCGCCCCACAGTATAAAAGTATTCTTTCAATGGCAGCCATTTTCAGTGTGATTTCAGCATGGAGAAAGATAGAACAGGGCTCTGTTCAGCGCTATTAGTTAGTTAGCGTGCTATACTGTGCTATTTTGCTTCAATTGTCAGTGTAGAATATTAGTTTAGTGTCAGTCTAGGGACAGTGTGAGTGTAGTGAGGAGGACCATCATTAAGCTTTGCATAGTGTGCAGCTAGAGTAGGGACAGCTCAGATAGTTTCACTGTAGTGTAGTGAGACCGTGTCATTTATACATACATTAGTGTAGAGAAGGGACAGCTCAGATAGTTTCAGTGTAGTGTAGTGAGACCGTGTCAGTAATCTTTACATTAGTGTATAGCTAGAGTAGGGACAGTTTAGATAGCGTCAGTGTAGTGATGGTTGAACATCGTTTATTTGATTATGTTACTGCCAGTTTAATGCAATATAGTTTTGTGTGCGTTACTGCCAGTTTTAACGCCATATAGTTTTGTGCGTTACTGCCAGTTTAACGCTATTTACTTCTGTGTGCGTTACTGCCAGTTTAACGCCATATAGTTCTGTGTGTGTTACTGTCAGTTTAATGCCATATCGTTTTGTGTGCGTTACTGCCAGTTTAACGCCATATAGTTTTGTGTGCTTTACTGCCAGTTTAACGCCATATAGTTCTGTGTGAGTTACTGCCAGTTTAACGCCATATAGTTCTGTGTGTGTTACTGCCAGTTTAATGCCATATAGTTTTGTGTGCGTTACTGTCAGTTTAATGCCATATAGTTTTATGTGAGTTACTTCCAGTTTAACACCAAATAGTTTTGTGTGCGTTACTGCCAGTTTAATGCCATATAGTTTTGTGTGTTATTGCCAGTTTAACGCCATTTACTTTTGTGTGTGTTACTGCCAGTTTAACGCCATATAGTTCTGTGCGTCACTGTACGTTTGGTGCATTATATTGCAGTATATTATTTTGTATGCGTGGAGTGTGTCTGTGTAGTGTGAGTACTCAAATTAAAGTGCACCAAACACCTCTTTACATTGATTAAAGCGCATCCACGTACAGATTTCAGCTTCTTCTTTACATTTGCTTATAAAGCGTTCGATACAGTTCCGCACACACGGCTCATGTGTAAGCTAAAGTCTACAGGGTTGGAAATATCAGTTTGTAAATGGATAGAAAACTGGCTAAAAGACAGAATTCAGAGAGTAGTGGTTAATGATTCTTACTCTGAATGGTCTAAGGTTATCAGTGGTGTACCCCAAGGTTCAGTGCTGGGACCCTTACTCTTTAATATCTTTATAAATGATATTGGGTCTGGGATCAAAAGTAACATTTCTGTCTTTGCAGATGACACCAAGCTATGCAGTGGAATAACGTCCTTACAGGATGTCTCCAATTTACAAGCCGACCTCAATGCTCTGTCTGATTGGGCGTCTATGTGGCAGATGAGGTTTAATGTTGAGAAATGTAAAGTTATGCACTTGGGGGCTAAGAATATGCATGCATCATACATTCTAGGGGGAGTACAACTGGGGGAATCCGTAGTGGAGAAGGATCTGGAGGTTTTGGTAGATCATAAGCTCAATAATAGCATGCAATGCCAAGCTGCGGTTTCCAAAGCGAGCAAAGTTCTTTCTTGTATTAAGAGAGGTATGGACTCCAGAGAGAGAGACATCATTTTGCCCCTGTTCAAATCATTAGTAAGACCTCATCTGGAATATGCCGTTCAGTTTTGGGCACCAGTTCTCAAAAAGGATATCGGGGAACTGGAGAAAGTGCAGAGAAGGGCAACCAAACTGATAAGAGGCATGGGGGAGCTCAGCTATGAGGAAAGATTAGAGGAACTGAATTTGTTCACTCTTGAGAAGAGGAGAATAAGGGGGGATATGATCAACATGTTTAAATATATAAGGGGTCCATATAGTGAACTTGGTGTTGAGTTATTCACTTTACGGTCAACACAGAGGACAAGGGGGCACTCTTTACGACTGGAGGAAAAGAGATTTCATCTCCAAATACGGAAAGGTTTCTTCACAGTAAGAGCTGTGAAAATGTGGAATAGACTCCCTCCAGAGGTGGTTCTGGCCAGCTCAGTAGATTGCTTTAAGAAAGGCCTGGATACTTTCCTAAATGTACATAATATAACTGGGTACTGACATTTATAGGTAAAGTTGATCCAGGGATAATCCGATTGCCTCTCTGGGATCAGGAAGGAATTTTTTCCCCTGCTGTAGCAAATTGGAGCATGCCCTGCTGGGGTTTTTTGCCTTCCTCTGGATCAACTGTGGGTATAGTATTGGGTATATTGTTTTTTTGTTTTTTTTTTTGTTTTTTTATGGTTGGACTGGATGGACTTGTGTCTTTTTTCAACCTGACTAACTATGTAACTATGTAACTATAAGCACCGCCCCCTCCCTCCCAATAATGTCTGGGAGGACAACAAGAAGAGACAGACATTTCCATGGCACTGTAAGGGGACCAGCAACAAATGTGTCCACAGGCAAAGGTGGGTGTGGTGATCAGTCCTCAGGCAGGGCATAATTTCCTCTGTTTAGTGAGTTTGCCCATGCTATCCAGCCACAGCATGCAGAGGAGGTGGTGGACTGGCTTACTAAACCTTCCTCATCCTCCTCATCCTCTGTCACGCAAGCAGAGAGTGTGCAGTCCCCTGCAGTTGCCAGAGTGGATAAACCTGCCTCCTTGTCCACATCTATTCCTGCCATAGCCCCAACATCAGCCATTGAGGAGCCAGCTGAATTATTTGACCACAGCGTCAGCCACTTGCTCTTTGATGATGCCCAGCCATTACTGGATTCAGATGTTGGTTCTGAGGTTGAGGATGACAGGAACATGAGCCTAGAGAGAGGGAGGAACACTGGTAGACAAATTGGCATTCATGTTCCCCAAGCCGCAGCATATTGCCAAGTTGTCTCCAGTGGTAATGATGAAGACGGAGGAGATGATGATGATGAGGTCACTGATGCGACTTGGGTGCCAGATAGAGCAGAGGAGGAAACTGAAGGTGAGGCGGCACAACCCCAAGGAGGCCGACATCAAGAAAGAGTAGAGAGCAGCCACCCTATTCCATCACAGTCTGCAGCTGTTATCTCCCGGCCCAGTCCCCAAAGCTAAGCTGTCTGGGCATTTTTCAGCACATCTGCAGTAGATCGCACTGTTGCTATCTGCAAACTGTGTCTCAGGCACATCAAACGTGGCAAAAACACCAACCATATGCATATCATTGTAATTTTTTTTTCCCTTATCAAGAGCACCTCTATAGGGTTATGGTGGGAAGGTGCCCCCGACACCCAAAGAGTAATTTTTCTGCACCTATTTGACAGGTGCAATTTTTTACAGCAAGGCCAATTCTTGCTTTCATCAAGAGTACCTCTATAGGGTTATGGTGAGAAGGCGCCACCGACACCCAAAGACCAATCTTTTACGCACCCGTTACTTCTATACAAAGTCAAAGTGACACCAGAATGTATCCAAAAAATCTGTAATCTTGTTCCCAGTGCACTACATTGTGGCCTCATCATACACACTGGCTCCCAAGCTGTTGCTGAGCATAATAAGGCAGCTTGCAGGGAAAATTTCATTTTTTTTTGGCTTTATAAATGCAATTATTGCTGCGGCAGATTCTAGACATGGTACAGATCTGCCACTTTACAGGTAGGCTAAGTGGACCCCCCAGGCACTATATTGGAAAGAATTTTTCATTTTTAGGCTTTCAGTTTAAAAATAAAAAAATCACTGCTCATTTAAAAATGAAGTTTTTCACAAACTTTTTTTTTAATGATACATGTCCCCCCAGGGCAGGACCCCGGACTCCTATAACCAATGTATGCCCAATTACTTGCATATAAGCCTTTAAAATGGGTACTTTTGATTTTTGACGTTCGGATCCCATTGACTTTAATGGGGTTCGTTATTCGGGTCCGAACTTTTGTGGTGAACAGGGGTATGTTCGGCCCATCCCTAGTGGCCAGTGTAGAAATTCCCCTTTATTGGTTTTTTATGTAAAAACCCCCATTACATTAGCTGTCAGTGTACATTCTTCATTACATTGGTGATCAGTATACATTTCCCTTTACATTGGTGGTAAGTGCAGAATTGGCCTTACACTGGTGGTCAGTGTAAATCCCCCTTCATATTGGTGGTCAGTGTAAACCCCCCTAACATAGGTGGCCCGTGTAAATCCCTCCTAACATTGGCGGCCAGTGTAGAAACTGTCCTTTATTGGTTGTTGAAAATACCCCATTACATTGGTTGTCAGTGTAAATTCCCCCTTACATGGAGGTCATTGTATATTCCCCCTTACACTGGTGGTTGGTGTAAATGCTCCTATTACATTGGTTTCAGTGTAGGAATCCCTCTTTATATGGTGGGTGGTGTAAAATCCCCCTTACATGGTGGTCAGTGTAAATCCCCCCTCACATTGGTGGTCAGTGTAAATCCCCCCTAACATTGGTGGTTATTGTAAATTCACCATTACATTGGTGGTCCATGTAGAATCCCCAACTATATACTTGCCAAAGATTTTGTGCTTTGCTCTACATGATACAGAATTTGCCATAGTGTACTGTCTCCTAACTAATCCCATCCCCCAAACCATTGCCACAGATCCCATCAACCCCCCAGATTAGTGAGCAGTAATAATGTACAGTAACCTCTAGCAACCAATTA
Source organism: Aquarana catesbeiana (assembly GCF_042186555.1). Classification (NCBI taxonomy): domain Eukaryota; kingdom Metazoa; phylum Chordata; class Amphibia; order Anura; family Ranidae; genus Aquarana; species Aquarana catesbeiana. Next base: position 326,603,615 of record NC_133329.1, on the reverse strand, counting down.
ATGAGTGGTAAGGATGTACAGTAATCTCTAGCAACCATTCAACCAGTAGAAGTCTTGTGCTGTAACCTCTAGCAAATAATCAGTGAGCTATAATGTGTGCTGTAAGCTCTAGCAGCCAGTCAGTGAGCAGTAATGATACACTGCAACCTCTGGCAACGAATCGCAATTGCTGCCTGATCTGATTCAGTAAACTGCTTTTGAGTATAGCTGTTATTTATTGTATGTCTCGGATCAGGTGGAGAGTAAAGTTGCATGTGGGGGGGGCAAGAAAATGTTTGCCCAGGGTCCAGTTAATAATAAAGATGGCCCTGCATGGCTGCAGATAAGCTCTTTGATTTTATATTTCTTTAGTTTGCATTTGGCTTTTTAATTGTAATAAACCCATTGATGCTGCAATTAGCTGGTGCCCCCTTGTGTTCCTTTTTTGGTTCACAGTAGTGCAATGTGATTTTGATACGATTTCGGTTGGGGGCGGAGCCACGTGACGTCGTCAAACTACACCTGGAAACCAGAAGTTGGCAAGTTCCTATTGTGGATGTGATACTGAGGTTATTTCTTAAGGGGACAATGCTCTTTTAAGATGGCTATAGTTGCCAGTGCACAGGATTAGTATGTACTCTATTATATGAGTGTATTTCTTTGGGTTTTAGTTCTTTTGGGTCCAATAAAGTTTGGAAAATTTAAAATTCTACAGGATGATTTTTTATTATTCATTAATTATTATTATTCATGAGTGATACTGATCAAGGAGGAGTGGATTGGTTATGAGAAAAATTTTATGATATATCTGATGTGGAGTAAGCTGCCTGTACATCTGGAGGGAGCTGTGAGAGATATAGCCCAATTTAAAGGGCAAGGCGTTGTATGACCTATTTCCTTCGTAAGTTAATCTGTGGAGGTGAGCAGGTGGAGTGATAGGTGATGGCACACACGAAGGTGATAATTCACAAATATAAATACACAGACACATTATTGGACACTTTTGAGCACTTTATTTTGGACTTTTGTGAGTGCGATATAAAAATTAAGATTACATTTTGGGACTGCATAAATATAAATGGATATTTAAAATAGCCAGTATTCATGTATGCAGGGGGGTACCTAGAGCATTTGGCACCCAGGGGTGGAGGGATCCTATATCTGGCATCCCCCAACTTGGTGGTGGAGGGATGGGATCAGTGGCAGAAGGATAGTAGTGGGGGGATAGGATCAGTGGCAGAGGGATAGTGGTGGGGGATTAGATCAGTGACAGAGGGATGGTGGTGCGGGGATGGGATCAGTGACAGGGGGATAGTGGTGGAAGGATGGGATCAGTGGCAGAGTGAGGGTGGTGGAGGGGATGGGATCAGTGGCAGAGGGATGGTGGTTGGGGGATGGGATCAGTGGCAGAGGGATGGTGGTGAAGGGGATGGGATCAGTGGCAGAGGGATGGTGGTTGGGGGATGGGATCAGTGGCAGAGGGGTGGTGGTGGGGGGGGTGGAATCAGTGGCAGAGGGATGGGGTGGTGGGATCAGTGGCAGAGGGATGGTGGTAGAGGGGATTTGATCAGTGGCAGAGGGATGGTGGTGGGGTAGTGGGATCAGTGGCAAAGGGATGGTGGTGGAGGGGATTTGATCAGTGGCAGAGGGATGGTGGTGGGGGGAGGGATCAGTGGCAGAGAGATGGTAGTGGGGGATGGGATCAGTGGCAGAGGGATGGTGGTGAGGGGAGGGATTATTGGCAGAGGGATGGTGGTGGAGGTATGGGATCAGTGACAGAGGGATGGTGGTGGAGGGATGGGATCAGGGGCAGAGGGATGGTAGTGGAGGGATGGGATCAGTGGCTGAGGGATGGTGGTGGGGGTATAGGATCAATAGCAGATGGATAGTTGGATAGTGGGGGGATGGGATCAGTGGCAGAGGGATAGTGGGGGAGGGATGGGATCAGTGGCAGAGAGATGGTGGTGGGGGGGTTGAAATCAGTGGCAGAGGGATGTTGGTGGAGGGGATGGGATCAGTGGCAGAGGGATGGTGGGTAGATGGGATCAGTGTCACAGGGATGGTGGTTCTGGGAGGGATCAGTGGCAGAGGGATGGTGGTGGTGGGGGATCAGTGGCAGAGGGATGGTAGTGGGGGGATAGGATCAGTGACAGAGGGATGGTGGTGAAGGGATGGTGGTGAAGGGAGGGGGTCAGCGGCAGAGGGATGGTGGTGAGAGGATGGGATCAGTGGCAGAGGGATGGTGGTGGGGTGGATGGGATCAGTGGCAGAGGGATGGTGGTGGAGAGGATGGGATCAGTGATAGAGGGATGGTGGTGGGGGGGTGGGATCAGTGGCAGAGGGATGGTGGTGGGGGGATGGGATCAGTGGCAGATGGATAGTGGTGGGGGGATGGGATCAGTGGCAGATGGATAGTGGTGGGGGGATGGGATCAGTGGCAGAGGGATGGTGGTGAAGTGATAGTGGTGGAGGGATGGGATCAGTGGCAGAGGGATGGTGGTGGAGGGATGGGATCAGTGGGAGAGGGATAGTGGTGAAGAAATTAGATCAGTGGCAGAGGGATAGTGGTGGAAGGATGGGATCAGTGGCAGAGGGATGGTGGTGGAGGGAAGGGATGAGCGGCAGAGGGATGGAGTGGATTGGTTGTGAGAAAAACGTTATGATATATCTGATGTGGAGTAAGCTGCCTGTGCTTCTGGAGGAAGCTGTGAGAGACATAGCCCAATTTAAAGGGCAAGGCGTTGTATGACCTATTTCCTTCGTAAGTCAATCTGTGGAGGTGAGCAGGTGGAGTGATTGGTGATGGCACACACAAAGGTGATAATTCACAAAATAAATACACAGACACAATATTGGACACTTTTGAGCACTTTATTTGGGACTTTTGTGAGTGTGATATAAAAATTAAGATTACATAGTTACATAGTTACATAGTAGGTGAGGTTGAAAAAAGACACAAGTCCATCAAGTCCAACCTATGTGTGTGATTATGTGTCAGTATTACATTACATATCCCTGTATATTGCGGTCATTCAGGTGATTATCTAATAGTTTCTTGAAGCTATCAATGCTCCCCGCTGAGACCACCGCCTGTGGAAGGGAATTCCACATCCTTACCGCTCTTACAGTAAAGAACCCTCTACGTAGTTTAAGGTTAAACCTCTTTTCTTCTAATTGTAATGAGTGGCCACAAGTCTTATTAAACTCTCTTCTGCGAAAAAGTTTTATCCCTATTGTGGGGTCACCAGTACAGTATTTGTAAATTGAAATCATATCCCCTCTCAAGCATCTCTTCTCCAGAGAGAATAAGTTCAGTGCTTGCAACCTTTCCTCATAACTAAGATCCTCCAGACCCTTTATTAGCTTTGTTGCCCTTCTTTGTACTCGCTCCATTTCCAGTACGTCCCTCCTGAGGACTGGTGCCCAGAACTGGACAGCATACTCCAGGTGCGGCCGGACCAGAGTCTTGTAGAGCGGGAGAATTATAGTTTTATCTCTGCAGTTGATCCCCCTTTTAATGCATGCCAATATTCTGTTTGCTTTATTAGCAGCAGCTTGGCATTGCATGCCATTGCTGAGCCTATCATCCACTAGGACCCCCAGGTCCTTTTCCATCCTAGATTCCCCCAGAGGTTCTCCCCCCAGTGTATAGATTGCATTCATATTTTTGCCACCCAAATGCATTATTTTACATTTTTCTACATTGAACCTCATTTGCCATGTAGTCGCCCACCCCATTAATTTGTTCAGGTCTTTTTGCAAGATTTCCACATCCTGCAGAGAAGTTATTGCCCTGCTTAGCTTAGTATCGTCTGCAAATACAGAGATTGAACTCTTTATCCCATCCTCCAGGTCGTTTATGAACAAATTAAATAGGATTGGTCCCAGCACAGAACCCTGGGGAACCCCACTACCCACCCCTGACCATTCTGAGTACTCCCCATTTATCACCACCCTCTGAACACGCCCTTGTAGCCAGTTTTCAATCCATGTACTCACCCTATGGTCCATGCCAACGCACCTTATTTTGTACAGTAAACGTTTATGGGGAACTGTGTCAAATGCTTTTGCAAAATCCAGATACACCACGTCTACGGGCCTTCCTTTATCTAGATGGCAACTCACCTCCTCATAGAAGGTTAATAGATTGGTTTGGCAAGAACGATTCTTCATGAATCCATGCTGATTACTGCTAATGAAATCATTCTTATTACTAAAATCTTGTATATAGTCCCTTATCATCCCCTCCAAGAGTTTACATACTATTGATGTTAGGCTAACTGGTCTGTAATTCCCAGGGATGTTTTTTGGGCCCTTTTTAAATATTGGTGCTACATTGGCTTTTCTCCAATCAGCTGGTACCATTCCAGTCAATAGACTGTCTGTAAATATTAGGAACAACGGTCTGGCAATCACCTGACTGAGTTCCCTAAGTACCCTCGGATGCAAGCCATCTGGTCCCGGTGATTTATTAATGTTAAGTTTCTCAAGTCTAATTTTAATTCCGTCCTCTGTTAACCATGTAGGTGCTTCCTGTGATGTGTCATGAGGATAAACACTGCAGTTTTGGTTACTGAAGCCCCCCGATTCACTTGTGAAGACTGAGGAGAAGAATAAATTCAATACCTTTGCCATCTCCCCATCCTTTGTAACCAGATGTCCTTCCTCATTCTTTATGGGGCCAATATGGTCTGTCCTCCCTTTTTTACTGTTTACATACTTAAAGAATTTCTTGGGATTTCTTTTGCTCTCCTCCGCTATGTGTCTTTCATGTTCTATCTTAGCCATCCTAATTGCACCCTTACATTTCTTATTGCATTCTTTATAAATTCTGAATGCTGAGGATGATCCCTCAACCTCGTATTTTTTTGAAGGCCTTCTCCTTTGCTTTTATATGCATTTTTACATTGGAGTTAAGCCATCCAGGATGTTTGTTCGCTCTTTTAAATTTATTACCCAATGGGATACATTGGCTAATGCCCTTATTTAATATGCTCTTAAAGCAAACCCATCTCTCCTCCGTATTCTTTGTTCCTAATATTTTATCCCAATTTATGCCTTTTAGCAAGGTTTGTAGTTTAGGGAAGTTGGCTCTTTTGAAATTCAGTGTCTTTGTGTTCCCTTCATGTTTCCTATTTGTGTGATTTATACTGAAACTAATTGACCTGTGATCGCTGTTACCTAAATTGCCCCGTATTACCACATCTGTTATCAGGTCTGTATTGTTGGTAATCAGTAGATCTAGTAATGTTTTATTTCTAGTTGGTGCGTCTACCATCTGACCCATAAAATTGTCCTGCAAGACACTAAGGAACTGGCGAGCCTTAAATGAATGCGCGGTTCCCTCCGCCCAGTCTATGTCTGGATTACATTTTGAGACTATATAAATATAAACATACATTTAAAATAGCCAGTATTCATGTATGCAGGGGGTTACCTAGAGCATTTGGCACCCTGGGGGGATCCTATATCTGGCATTCCCCAACTTGGTGGTGGAGGGATGGGATCAGTGGCAGAAGGATAGTGGTGGGGGGATAGGATCAGTGGCAGAGGATGGTGGTGGGGGATTAGATAATTGACAGAGGGGTGGTGGTGGGGGATGGGATGAGTGGCAGGGGGATAGTGGTGGAAGGATGGGATCAGTGGCAGAGGGATGGTGGTAGAGGGGATGGCATCAGTGGCAGAGGGATGATGGTTGGGGGATGGGATCAGTGGCAGAGGGATGGTGGTGGAGGGGATGGGATCAGTGACAGAGGGATGGTGGTTGGGGGATGGGATCAGTGGCAGAGGGGTAGTGGTGGGGGGTGGGGTGGTGGGATCAGTGGCAGAGGGATGGTGGTGGAAGGAAGGGATCAGTGGCAGAGGGATGGTGGTAGAGGGGATGGCATCAGTGGCAGAGGGATGATGGTTGGGGGATGGGATCAGTGGCAGAGGGATGGTGGTGGAGGGGATGGGATCAGTGGCAGAGGGATGGTGGTTGGGGGATGGGATCAGTGGCAGAGGGGTAGTGGTGGGGGGTGGGGTGGTGGGATCAGTGGCAGAGGGATGGTGGTGGAGGGGATGGGATCAGTGGCAGAGGGATGGTGGTGGGGGGATGGGATCAGTGGCAGAGGGATGGTGGTGGAGGGATGGGATCAGTGGCTGAGGGTATAGGATCAGTAACAGACCGATGGTGGGGGGAATGGGATCAGTGGCAGAGGGATAGTGGTGGAGGGATGGGATCAGTGGCAGAGAGATGGTGGTGGGGGGTTGAAATCAGTGGCAGAGGGATGGTGGTGGAGGGGATGGGATCAGTGGCAGAGGGATGGTGGTGGGGGGATGGGATCAGTGGCAGAGGGATGGTGGTGGAGGGATGGGATCAGTGGCTGAGGGTATAGGATCAGTAACAGACCGATGGTGGGGGGAATGGGATCAGTGGCAGAGGGATAGTGGTGGAGGGATGGGATCAGTGGCAGAGAGATGGTGGTGGGGGGTTGAAATCAGTGGCAGAGGGATGGAGGTGGAGGGGATGGGATCAGTGGCAGAGGGATAGTGGTGGGGGGATAGGATCAGTGGCAGAGGATGGCGGTGGGGGATTAGATCATTGACAGAGGGGTGGTGGTGGAGGGGTGGGATGAGTGGCAGGGGGATAGTGGTGGAATGATGGGATCAGTGGCAGAGGGATGGTGGCGGGGGGAGGGATCAGTGGCAGAGAGATGGTAGTGGGGGGATGGGATCAGTGGCAGAGGGATGGTGGTGGGGGAGGGATCATTGGCAGAGGGATGATGGTGGAGGGATGGGATCAGTGGCAGAGGGATGGTGGTAGAGGGATGGTATCAGGGGCAGAGGGATGGTGGTAGAGGGATGGGATCAGGGGCAGAGGGATGGTGGTGGAGGGATGGTGGTGGAGGGATGGGATCAGTGGCTGAGGGATGGTGGTGGGGGTATAGTATCAGTAGCAGACGCATGGTGGGGGGGTGGGATCAGTGGCAGAGAGATAGTGGTGGAGAGATGGGATCAGTGGCAGAGAGAGGGTGGTGGGGGGTTGAAATCAGTGGCAGAGGGATGGTGGTGGAGGGGATGGGATCAGTGGCAGAGGGATGGTGGGTGGATGGGATCAGTGGCAGAGGGATGGTGGTGGGGGGGAACAGTGGCAGAGGGATGGTAGTGGGGGGATGCGACCAGTGACAGAGGGATGGTGGTGAAGGGATGGTGGTGAAGGGAGGGGGTCAGCGGCAGAGGGATGGTGGTGGGAGGATGGGATCAGTGGCAGAGGAATGGTGGTAGGGTGGATGGGATCAGTGGCAGAGGGATAGTGGTGGGGGATTAGATCAGTGACAGAGGGATAGTGGTGGAGGGATGGGATCAGTGGCAGAGAGATGGTGGTGGGGGGTTGAAATCAGTGGCAGAGGGATGGTGGTGGAGGGGATGGGATCAGTGGCAGAGGGATGGTGGTGGGGGGATGGGATCAGTGGCAGAGGGATGGTGGTGGAGGGATGGGATCAGTGGCTGAGGGTATAGGATCAGTAACAGACCGATGGTGGGGGGAATGGGATCAGTGGCAGAGGGATAGTGGTGGAGGGATGGGATCAGTGGCAGAGAGATGGTGGTGGGGGGTTGAAATCAGTGGCAGAGGGATGGAGGTGGAGGGGATGGGATCAGTGCAAGAGGGATAGTGGTGGGGGGATAGGATCAGTGGCAGAGGATGGCGGTGGGGGATTAGATCATTGACAGAGGGGTGGTGGTGGAGGGATGGGATGAGTGGCAGGGGGATAGTGGTGGAAGGATGGGATCAGTGGCAGAGGGATGGTGGTGGGGGAGGGATCATTGGCAGAGGGATGGTGGTGGAGGGATGGGATCAGTGGCTGAGGGATGGTGGTGGGGGTATAGTATCAGTAGCAGACGCATGGTGGGGGGGTGGGATCAGTGGCAGAGAGATAGTGGTGGAGAGATGGGATCAGTGGCAGAGAGAGGGTGGTGGGGGGTTGAAATCAGTGGCAGAGGGATGGTGGTGGAGGGGATGGGATCAGTGGCAGAGGGATGGTGGGTGGATGGGATCAGTGGCAGAGGGATGGTGGTGGGGGGGAACAGTGGCAGAGGGATGGTAGTGGGGGGATGCGACCAGTGACAGAGGGATGGTGGTGAAGGGATGGTGGTGAAGGGAGGGGGTCAGCGGCAGAGGGATGGTGGTGGGAGGATGGGATCAGTGGCAGAGGAATGGTGGTAGGGTGGATGGGATCAGTGGCAGAGGGATGGTGGTGGAGAGGATGGGATCAGTGGCAGAGGGATGGTGGTGGGGGGATGGGATCAGTGGCAGATGGATGGTGGTGGCGGGATGGGATCAGTGGCAGAGGAATGGTGGTGAAGTGATAGTGGTGGGGGAGTGGGATCAGTGGCAGAGGGATGGTGGTGGAGGGATGGGATCAGTGGGACAGTGACAGTGGTGAAGAGATGAGATCAGTGGCAGAGAGATAGTGGTGGAAGGATGGGATCAGTAGCAGAGGGATGGTGGTGGAGGGAAGGAATGAGCGGCGGAGGGATGGAGTGGATGAGAATAACGTTATGATATATCTGATGTGGAGTGAGCTGCCTGTACATCTGGAGGAAGCTGTGAGAGTCATAGCCCAATGTAAAGGGCAAGGCGTTGTATGACCTATTTCCTTCGTCAGTCAATCTGTGAAGGATGGGCAGGTGGAGTGATTGGTGATGGCACACACAAAGGTGATAATTCACAAAAATAAATACACAGACACAATATTGGACACTTTTGAGCACTTTATTTGGGACTTTTGTGAGTGTGATATAAAAATTAAGATTACATTTTGGGACTGCATAAATATAAACGTACATTTAAAATATCCAGTATTCATCGTATGCAGGGGTTACCTAGAGCATTTGGCACCCGGGGGGGATCCTATATCTTGTATCCCCCCAACTTGGTGGTGGGGGGATAGGATCAGTGGCAGAGGGGTAGTGGTAGGGGATTAGATCAGTGACAGAGGGATGGTGGTGGGGGGATGGGATCAGTGGCAGGGGGATAGTGACACTGGCACTTACCTGCTCTCAGTGTCAGTCAATACCCCTCCTTCATGCTCATTGTGTTTCTGCCTCTCTTCTCCCTTTCGGTGCCTCCAGTGATGCCTCTTCTGACATGGGGTCCCCTCACTGTTAATATTTACTTCTGCTGTATATATTTTTTGATTTAACATAATTTTGTGTTGCACTTTTTATGATTTATGTCACTTACCTGGCTGAGGCCGAGTTGACAAAAGGCCTTTCTCTTACACCTCTAGTCCTGTTTCCCCTGGGGATGATAACAGGGAATAATAGGGCATAGAGTGGCACGGGAGCCTGGAGACTATCTTAGTCTGGAGATCTGGTAGCAGATGTGAAGCTGAAGACAGAGCAGCAGGCAGGCTGGTAGGTAGAAGATGCAGGCTCACGAATATGTGGTCAGACAGGCAGGAGAGGCTGGCAGCAGTGCAGAATCAGGAACCAGAAGCAGAGTCAAAGCAAGGCCAAAGTCAATATCAAGTGGGCAGCTGAGGTACCAGAACAGCAGGCAGAAGGCAAGATCAGGTGCCAGAACAGAGGAAATTTAACCAGGAAGATGTCAATGTGACAGCATCCATAGCTGTTGGAAATCACCTATGGAAAGAGTGAGCAAGAACAGCAACAATTTTGATTTCTATTAAAAGTGCTTAGGACTCCCTACCAGACTTTCAGACCTACTTCTGGACGGCCGTCCTAGTGACGGTCAGATGGTGGTTCTCCCAACCACAAGACAACCCAGCAGTGACCCTGGAAGCAGCCATAATGGGCTCATACGCCTCCCTCAGTAACATGGTGTTCAGGGGGGCGGGATCTCACCCTGGCATCACGGCACTGATGAGCACAACCATCACAGTATGGAATAAAGCTAGGACCCACTTTAGCTCCCCCCAGACATTTTCTCCCCACATGCCTCTCTGGGGCAATCGCAACCTACCACACATGAATACAGTTCCAGACCCCCATGTCTGGGCAAGGAAGGGAATAGTCAAATTGAAGCATATCGTTACGGGGGGGGGGGGGGGGGGTAAATTGAGATTCTTTTCTGATCTCAAAAGTGCCTACTCACCTTAGAAGAAACTTGAAAAAACCCTAGATAAGTGGAAATTAGACATCCCAGATCTGCCAGAGGAGGAATAGGAGACATGTGTATCTTCCTTTGTCACCAGCATGATCTCGGCCAGAGACCGTTTTATGCAGGTCAAGTTCCTCCACAGAGCCTACTACACTCCAAAGTGGTTAACAATTATGAATCCTAACACCCCGGTGGCCTGTCCTAGATGCGATCAGGGATCCGCCTCCTTCTTTCATATGATATGGTCTTGCCGCCGCCTCGGAGACTATTGGTCAGAGATAGCTGTTATATTCGTGCAGGAAGGATCTGGACAGCCGCACACAGGGATGAGCAGATAAAATCTTCTTTTATTCAAAACATGGCATAAAATCAGTACATGACACCGCTGGAGCAGCACAGCTTAGCCGCTAACGCGTTTCACGCTCTTCCAGAGCGCTTACTCATAGCTGGCTTACATAAGAGTGATAACCACTTTTATACATAAAACATACATGTCACATGACCTAGCATTAATGGGATAATGCTAAGCAGCTGAAGGCTAGCAGCATGAGATTTCAGTGCTTGTTAGCTAGGTTAAATGACATGTGGTGGAATCACATTTGATACAAATGTAGAATAGGAAAAAACAAGCGTAAATAAATATATAAATAAAGTTGAAAATGGAAATAGTGAAAGTGAATAACTTATGTGAATTGTTTGTTATTGGAATGGAATCGTGACAAATAATAAAGTGCAAAGGAAAATAAGAAATATGTATGTAGTAAAAATATATAAAGATATATAAAGAGCAACTAACGTAAAACTAAAATGTCCAAAAGAGTTTTTGATGTGAACCAAATATAAACACATATGTGTGAAGTGTATAAATAAATAAATAAATAAATAAATAAATACACATGTATAAAGGGCATAGGTATTATTAGTAAACATGACAGGTATATATATATATATATATATATATATATATATATATATATATATATATATATATATATATATATACATATACCTATGTGTACAGTGTGTATGAATATAATAATAGTGCAATAACCTATGAAAATATATATATGTGATTATAGTGTGACATACTTGTGATATGTGCTGGATATTATAAGTGAAAAATAAAACAATGATATGTGTGTACATATGTATAGACAAAAAGACAAAATGCAATGAGCAAGGTGCAAAGACAAAAGAAAAAACGAAAAAACAAATACACACAAAATGTGTATGAAGACTAAATAAAGACTAAATAATACCCAAAAGACTATTGTAATGGGGAAATGAACTGCGATTGACATCCGCATTATCTCAATAAAACCCAATCAACAGCACCAAGATCTCGAGCAGCAAATATACTCCCTGGACATTGAACAATCTGTCTATGCGTGTATGGTCTTTGATCGCCAATCACAAAGTCTAAAAATGAAAACATAAATACAACACATATCAATATCCTCAAAAAACTTTTTTGTATGTATGTAGATAATCCCTCATGACATCGATGTATTCTTTTGAAACCAAAACTCAAAGCTGTTTAATACTTTGTGTCAATCACACGATAAAAGTTGCTACATAATAGAACAAGTTTGAAAAAATAAAGTAAAACAAATTAGACCTAAATTCCAAACCTATATCGGAACTCTCTAAGATAATTTTTAATGTAGACCACAAATGAAGTGAGTGACCTCCTGTTATACTTGTGAGTGAACCATGGCATAACCAAAATGTCCAAACATTTGTGTGGCACCCGCCAATAATGGCCTGTTGGATTTATTAAGAAAAGAACATGAAATAAAAGGAAAAGGGATTTGTCAAGACAAATTGTAAATTGTAGTCCTATTCAAGTGTATATATATATATATATATATATATATATATATATATATATATATATATATATATATGTAGTTTATATAGGGGTCCAAACTATGGATTAATAAACCTATGAAACATTCATATATATATGGGGAACTTGAAAGGATGTAGATCCCTTGGACACAACAAACTATGTGGGAATGATGCTGGGTAGTTTATTCATAAAAATGGGAAACATCCCATTCAAAGTTCAACCCCAACGGGATCCTAGTGTCCAATAGAAAAATCCAAAAGACTTCACGCTTGCACAGTATTTGAAATCTGTCACCTCCTCTCACTGGTGTCGTGACCCTTTCAATACCTTGGATGACCAAACTAGATGTGTCTTTATGATGTGTAAAGATCCAGTGTTTCGCTACATTAGTTACTTTTTTTTCAATATCGTACGTGGATTTTTCTATTGGACACTAGGATCCCGTTGGAGTTGAACTTTGAATTGGATGTTTCCCATTTTTATGAATAAACTACTCATCATCATTCCCACATAGTTTGTTGTGTCCAATGGATCTACATCCTTTCAAGTTCCCTATCTATATGAATGTTTCATAGGTTTATTAATCCATAGTTTGGCCCCCCATTCCCCATTACAATAGTCTATTGAGTATTATTTAGTCTTTATTTAGTCTTCAGACACATGTTGTATGTATTTGTTTTTTCGTTTTTTCTTTTGTCTTTGCACCTTGCTCATTGCATTTTGTCTTTTTGTCTATACATATGTACACACATATCATTGTTTTATTTTTCACTTATAATATCCAGCACATATCACAAGTATGTCACACTATAATCACATATATATACATACATATTGCACTATTATTATATTCATACACACTGTACACATAGGTATATATATATATATATATATATATATATATATATATATATATATATACCGGTCATGTTTACTAATAATACCTATGCCCTTTATATATGTGTATTTATTTATTTATTTATTTATTTATTTATTTATTTATTTATTTATACACTTCATACATATGTGTTTATATTTGGTTCACATCAAAAACTCTTTTGGACATTTTTGTTTCATGTTAGTTGCTCTTTATATATCTTCATATATTTTTACTACATACATATTTCTTATTTACCTTTGCACTTTATTATTTGTCACAATTCCATTCCAATAACAAGCAATTCACATAAGTTATTCACTTTCACTATTTCCATTTTCAACTTTATTTGTATATTTATTTACACTTGTTTTTTCCTATTCTACATTTGTATTAAATGCGATTCCACCACATGTCATTAACCTAGCTAACAAGCACTGAAATCTCATGCTGCTAGCCTTCAGCTGCTTAGCATTATCCCATTAATGCTAGGTCATGCTAGGCGATGGTAACTATTCCCAATAATTCTATGTATCAGAGATAGCTGTTACCCTTAGCCAGATTACCTCCCTGGAGCTGGGAACAGACCCCAAAACGATGCTGCTAAATGTTTTCAGCTCTAGGGTAAGGGGCAAATGTACTAAACTATTCCTGAACTATGCTACTTTTTATGCCCGCAGGGAGATATTCCTAAACTGGAAGGATGCTATACCTCCCAGGATGTCTTCATGGCGTCTAACACTGAACTCGGTGTTGCCACTGTATAAGCTCACCTATACCAATCGAAACCTGACAAATTTGACAAGATATGGTCGGGATGGATAGATGCATGGGGCACAGAGGTGACAGATGATCACTGAGATATTGCTGATGTGCCTGCCCCACAATGGGGTACCGCTGCTAGGATCTCCCAAATGTTTTATCCATTGGTTGGACTCTGTGAGCTTAGCAAAGTAGATGAGGTCCCTCCTTTGCTTCCCTTCCTCCTCCCCCCCTTCTCCCCCCCCCTTATCTCCCACGTACCCTGCCTTTCCCGCAGCCCCCCCCCCCCAGGACCTCCTCAAATAGTAATGCTGAAATTTACTACCTCCAAACCCATATCCTAATGTGATGTAACTTAACAGCTCTACACATCTCTCTCCTGTTCCAATGTGCAACCAATCATCTTGTGACATTTCATGCAATAATATATCTGTGAACAACTGTGTATATGCATCGCTTGTACTGTAAAAATCGAAAAAACATTTTTCTTGTGAAAAAAAAAAAAGTGCTTAACTTGTATTATCAATTCAGTGTCTGCGTAAATGTTTTTTGTTGTAAAGTCAAATGATTGTGAGTTTAATCCATTTTTGGTTGAAAAAAATCACAAGAAGGCGCCTCCATCTAGGTGTAGCAATTTAATTAAAAAGGCATAAAAAACAATTAAAATGCTCTCACTAGATAAAAGTAGATCAAGGCTTTTCATAGACCCATATAGACCTTTATAGGATCACCGTGGCAGGCACATGGCTGGTTGAAGCATAGTTCTTGAAGGAAGTGCAGCTGTCAGGCTTCAGGCTGGAACATAAGCATCAGCAGCTTCCAGAAGTGGCAAGATGGCTGCGGCTCCAAAACAGCACCTCTCTCAGCTGGGTGAAGACAGGAAGTGGAGGGGATGTGGCTATATGTTTCAGGGCAGAAAGAAGGGCCCCTTTATCGAACCATCAGATGGTTGCTTGCCTGCTGAGCTCTGAATCCTCACGGTGATCCTATGTAGGTCTATATGGATCTATGACAAGCCTTGATCTACTTTTATCCAGTGAGTGCAATTTAATTGTTTTCTATGCCTTTTTAATTAAATCGCTACACCTAGATGGAGGTACCATCTTATGTTTGTTTTTTATATGTGCATTAGACCTAATTTTTGAGGAGCTGCATCCATTTTACCTGGTGATCCCTACCAATCCCCTGGCCCTTTTATGTGCCCCATTCAATGACAGTTGGATTCCAGTGAGCGCAATAGCTTATTCCTTTTTCTTTGGTATCTAAAAAATGTATTGCATCTCACAGGAATTAAAATAAGATAAAATAGGTAACCAATATGACCCCTGCACTACCTGCATGAATGAATCCTCTAAAAATTACAGTGTAGTGTATAACAGTAATCTACAAAATATAATGATAATAAACGTTGCTGCAACACCTATTTGTGTTCTCACAGTGTGAAAAGTGTTAAAGTAATGACAATGATGCACAGCCACCGTTTCACTTAACAAAAATAAATAACAAGAATAATCATAAATGTAATCATATGCATACACATAAATAAGGACTATAAGAAAAAATTAATTAATAAAAAAGTGTCCATAACCACATAAATAATAAGTGCTGGGTGTATGCTGACTGGTAAATAAATATTCTTCAATCGTGAGAAAACCAGTGCTTCAGTGATAAACCAAAGTCCACACTTTCAAGTGAAAAACCATGCAGTTGCTCCCCTGAAGAAGTCACGTAGTGTGACATAATGCGCGTGGCATCTCGAAGGGAGATCGGAAGTGATGTGGGAGGCAGCTATTGCCGTTTACCTAGATATTTGAAGCGATTTTTAAAGTTTTTTTATATAAGCATCATTTTAATTGAATACATTTGTGGCATTCTAAATACTACACTATGGGGTTTATTCTAACATGTTGGTGAGCGCATGAGAATAACGGCGCCTTAAAAGGACCATCGCCCGAATTTAATTACCCTATCTGGAAGGATACGGAGAGCAATTAGAGACAATAGTGATTTGAATATCGCTATCTGGATTTATTATATGATGCATATGGTTGTATGAGATTTCTGTGAGCACTGTGGGCACAAGTGGAGCAACAGCACAGTTTTTCACATGGAAGTGTGGACTTTGGTTTGCCACTGAAGCATTGATTTTCTCACGGTTGAAGATTATTTATTTACCACTCAGCATACACCCAGCACTTCTTATATATGTGGTCATGGACACTTTTTGATTAATTAATTTTTTATTATAGTCCTTATTTATGTGTATGCATATGATGATATTTATGATTACTCTTAATTATATATTTTTGTTAAGTGACGCATTGACTGCGCAACATTGTCATAACTTTAACAAGATAAAAAGGGTACAATCCATAAAATTACCACAATCCACCTTTAAAAGGAACAATATGAAAGAAGGTAAGGTCAGAGTGACAAGTTGGAGTCAATAACAGGGGTTCAGAAACAAGCAAAGTCAACAAGCAGGGTCTGGATACAGAAGTTCACAGGATCAAGTCATAGGCAGAAGTAGCTGATGAACACTCAGCAATAATCCAGAGGCCTGTATGGCTTTATATAGGCCACTGGACCCCAAAGCAGCAAAAAGGCATGTTTTTTTTTAATTTGAGGGTAGTGCAGAGAACAATTTTTGTTTTTTCTTATTCAGCAGGAACTGAGCCTCTAAAGAACACTATCAAAACCCAGAAACTATTTGATTGTGGAACTGAAATGGACTGGAGTGATCCATTAGAGAATGGGGTGAGTGACTGTCTATTAACCACCTCAATACAGGGCACTTTCACCCCCTTCCTGCCCAAGCCATTTTTCAGCTGTCAGCGCTGTCGCATTTTGAATCACAATTGCGCGGTCATGTTACACTGCACCCTAATGAAAGTTTTATCATTTTTTCCCCACAAATAGAACTTTCTTTTGGTGGTATTTGATCACCTCTGCGGTTTTTATTTATTGCGCTATAAACCAAAGAAGAGGGACAAGTTTGAAAAAACACAATATTTTTGACTTTTTGCTATAATAAATATCCATTTTTTTTTTTTAAACAAATTCTTTCCTCAGTTTAGGCCGATGCGTATTCTTCTACATATTTTTGGTAAAAAAAAACCTGCAATAAGCGTATATTGATTGGTTTGCGCAAAAGTTATAGCGTCTACAAAATAGGGGATAGATTTATAGCATTTTTATTATTATTTTTTTTTTTTTACTAGTCATGGCGGCGATCTGCGATTTTTATTGTGACTGCGATATTAAGGCGGACATATCGGACACTTTTGGCACATTTTTGGGACCATTCACATTTATACAGCGATCCGTGCTATAAAAATGCATTGATTACTGTGTAAATGTGACTGGCAGGGAAGGGGTTAACACTAGGGGGTGATCGAGGGGTTAATGTGTGTCCTAGGGAGGTGATTCTAACTGTGGGGGGAGGGGACTGACTGGGGGAGGTGACCGATCGGTGTCCCTATGTACAAGTGACACACATCGGTCTCCTCTCTGACAGGACGTGGATCTGTGTGTTTACACACACAGATCCACGGTCCTGCTCGGTTGCTGGGCAGTCGCAGGTGCCCGGCTGACATCGCAGCCGCCGGGCATGCGCATCAGGTCCCCAGTGACGTGGCGGGCGTGCGCGCGCGCCCCTTAGTGGCCCAGGAAGGCGGTCACGTCATATGACGTCCACCCAGAACGAGAGCTGCCTTGTCCCACCCTCATATGACAGTGGGCGGGCAGCTAGTGGTTAAGTATGTCCACTCAATCTTTCTACACATTTGAGTGGCTTAAATGGCCAGAGCAGTGAGTGAGGCCAAGGTCTCCTAATGCCGCGTACACATGGGCAGACTTTTCGACCGGACTGGTCCGACGGATCGAGTCCAGCAGACAATCCGACCATGTGTGGGCTTCATCGGACCTGCAGCAGACTTTTACGGTCGAAAATCTGACGGACTTTAGATTTGGAACATGTTTCAAATCTTTACGACGGACTCGAGTCCGGTCGAAAAGTCCGCTCGTCTGTATGCTAGTCTGATGGACAAAAACCAACACTAGGGCAGCTATTGGCTACTGCCTATGAACTTCCTTATTTTAGTCCGGTCGTATGTCATCACGTATGAATCTGTCAGACTTTGGTGTGATTGTGTGTGTGCAAGTCCGTTTATTCGAAAGTCCGTCAGAAGTCAGTCGGAAAGTACGTTGGACCAGTCCGGTCGAAAAGTCCGCCCGTGTGAGAAGGAGAATCTTTGCAGGTTTGCCTCTGAGAACAGGACTAGAGCACAATGCCCCTACCCTTTACGTGAAGCTGATGATTCTTATCTACCTATGGGGAAAGGTGATTCTATCACAGTAAACATAAAAAAAAGATAAAGGCTGAAGCTAATAAGTAGTTCCCAAAAAATCCGATCAACTTGTAATAGAACAAGGTCACTGTACCTTTTAGATGATGTATGGTGTCCTGGATATGGAGGGGTGGGGGAGGGGGTCATATTTTTAGGACATACAGGAGTCTGTTGCAGATAACAGTGTGCAGAGTCAAAACTCCCAAAGAGAAAAACTGCTCATACCCGACCTACGACCTACGTACTATGTTTAGATTTCTGGAGTTCCAGACACCCTAATGCTGTTTAGTTCATTTAGCTAGTGTGGTAGTGTAGCTTATTTGAAAGCTGCTCCCTTTCAGGAGTGCTTTCCCCTTTACAGAGTAACACAAACAGAAAAAACAGAATAACATCCAAAAATATAGTTAAAGTACATATAAACCACTACAGAATGGCAATTGGTTTTACAAAGCACTGCGTATCAAACAACTGGCATTCATTTTTTGCAATACGGCACTGCATTACTTTAACTGACAATTGCGCAGTAATGCGACACTGTACCCAAATAAATTATATATTTTTATATTATTGTATATAAAATTTATGTCATTTTTTTCCCCACAAAAAGAGATTTCTTTTGGTGGTATTTGATCGCCACTGCGTTTTTTTTGGGGTTTTTTTGCGCTAGAAACAAAAAAAATAATATATTTTTTACTTTCTGCTATAAAACACATCCAAAAAAAAAAAAAGAAAAAAATCTAATTTCTTTATAAATTTAGGCCAATATGTATTCTGCTACATATTTTTGGTTAAAAAAAATTCCCAATAAAAATGTATTGATTGATTTACATGAACATTATAGCGTCTACAATCTATGGAATATATTTATGGAATGAAAAAAATTTTTTTTTACTAGTAATGGCGGCGATCAGCGACTTAAAGCGGGACTGTGATATTGTGATGGACACTAATTGACACTTTTGACACTTTTTGGGGACCAGTGACACTAATACAGTGATCAGTGCTAAAAATATGCACTGTCACTGTACTAATGACACTGGCTAGGAAGGGGTTAAACATCTAGGGCAATCAAAGAGTTACCAGTGTTTTGGTGTACACTGTGTGCTTTTTTTTTTACTAGGGGAAGAAATGGATTCTAGTCCCTGCTTTGCAGGAACACAGAATCCACTCCTTCCCCCCTGTCAGAACGATGATCTGCCTTGTTTACATATGCAGATCACCATTCTGTGTTGTTTACTGATGATTGGTGGGTACTGGAGGACATTGAGTGCCTGGCACCCACAGATTGACTTCTGCTGTGAAGAATCACAGCAGAAGCAGCCCGCAGGTGGCACGTGCCCTCTACAGGTGGTAATGCAGAACCACATATATATACATGATCCTACACACAGCTGTCGGCAAGTGGTTAATAATGCTTGTTCTGCCCTCACAATGTGTTTGTAGTACAAGGCTTGGCAGACAGATAACAGCTTCCTAAGAAAGACAGAGGCCTAAGGGCTCTTTCACACGGGGAGTCCATTTTTCATCCTTCCGTTTTCGGATGAAAAACGGACATACATGTATCCCTATGGAGCGTCAGATGTCAGCGGTGACATGTCCGCTGACATCCGACCTGCTCTGATCTGAAAGGTGTAACGGAGGAAAACCCTACTTATCCATCCGTTTTCAGATCAGATTGTGTGACGACGGACCGTAGTGTCCGTCGTCACCTGATCCCCCATAGGGGAGAGCGGCGCTCTGACAGGTCCATCGCTGCACAGTGTGCAGCGACGGACCTGTCATCTTCCTGCTCAGCGGGGATCGGCGGAGCGATCCCCGCTGAGCAAGCGGGTGTTCACGGGGCAGATCATCACTGATCCGCCCCGTGTGAAAGAGCCCTAAGGGTTAACAGTTGTAATCTTTACTGAGAATTTTATATTTTTTAAATCTTTTAGGTTTAAGTTTACGTTCAAGTTGTAAAACTGCAAAACACAAATGATAAAGGTATGCATCAGCATTAAATATTACATTACAAGTGCAAGTACAGTCAGATGTGCTACATTAGTGTAAAGCATTAGCTAACAGAAATTAGGACTAGCTAGAGGAACTCCCTGGCAGAAACTACTACAAAACAGCTGAATTAGTAGAACACATACTACTTAATTGAATGCTAATGACAGCCTACTTACAGACTTATGCTTCCAAAGACAGTTTTAAGAAATAGTGGAGCTAATGTTATTCTTCTTCACTGCAGGAGGTATTAAGCAAAATGTCTGCTGGACAGGAAGTGGGCGTAATATACTACAGTTTCCTGCCAGCAATGGATGCCAATTTAAAGCAACAGTATCGTAAGTATATACTGTATGATGATCAGAAAAATGCTATAACTTTAAACTGCAACTAATGCCATGTACACACGACCGCTTTTTTCGTCGAAATGAACTCTGCTGTTTTTTTGCGACGGAGTTCCGCTGCAACGGACTTGCCTACACACGATCACACCAAAGTCCGATCGTTTAGAACGCAATGACGTATGATGAGACTAGAAAAAGGAAGTTCAACAAGGCTTGGCAGACAGATAACAGCTTCCTAAGAAAGACAGAGGCCAATAGCTGCCCTTGCGTTGTTTTTGGTCCGTCGGAATAGCATACAGACGAACGGTTTTCCCGATAGGAATTGATTCCGTCAGAAAGATTTAAAACATGTTCTATTTCTAGGTCCGTCAGAATTTTCGAAAGGAAAAGTCAGATGAAGCCCACACACGATCGGAATGTCCGATGGAATGATTCCGTCGAACCTTTTTCTGCCGGAAAGTCCAGTCGTGTGCACGCGGCATAAAAGATATCATTACACTCATAAAATAATCCATAAAATATCCACTACCCTGTCAACTATTTTTCATTTCTTAATGTGTTTTTCAGCCCCCCTTCAATGTCTTCTATGAGCACCTGAACCTCTCCTTTTCCTCCATCACTTAAGTTTGGTGTGTAGTTGGGTCATGAACACATTTCTATGCACACTACACACCCCATAGTCCACAGTCCCTGATCCATTTAAGGAGCAAGCAAGAGAGGGTGACTAGGTTAGTACCTTTTGTAGGTAGGGTTGCCACCTATCCAGGATTCACCCAGACAGTCCGGGTTTTGAATTATGTGTCCGGGTTTCAGTCCACCTTAAACCCAGACACATTATTCAGACAGGAATGTGGCTCGGAACAGGACTTGACAGAAGGGTGAGGGGGCAATATGTGCACTGTATTACTATTCTCTTTGGAGTGCCCAAAGGTGTTCCAGGTTTGTTACAATCCTATAGTCTATACTAAAACATTTTTTTTTTACCATGCTCCGCTAAAGTGTTCGGGTTTGGCTTGAAGAAAAAGTCTGACTGTTCTTTTACATACTGAAACCTGTGTGAACAAGCCCTGACTTTGCTGATATGTATATTATTCATGAGTCATTGACTGAGAAGGCTTTGAAGCCAGTGGGTCACTACAATGGCCAGATAACTAGAATTTTCAGAAGAATGTCAGCAATAGCAACTTCTGTATTTTTTGTTTGTGGCAGGTTTATTTAAGCACACTCATCATCCTCCAAAAAAATCTAATATCAGCTCCCAGAACTGCTAAATGCTGAAGAGGCTCGTGGAGGTTGAAGCTCTTGAACAGCATGAAGATAGGAGATACAAGGTAAGTATAATACCTCTTCTTTTGCATCTACCTTAAATTTAGATTTTTTTTTGAGTGACAACTATACTGCTATAAGGCCTGCTCACCGTGTCAAAACCCAACTAAATTGGTCCTGCCGTTTGCCTAGAAGTTGGCATTGGCTTTAACTTAGATGGCCATGTCTTGGTAAACTGAATGAACATAATTGTACCAGGTAACTTGCACAGATATGTCAGTTTGTCCTCACCTCTTCCTGTCTATCAGTGTCTGTTAGGTTCAGTGTATAACACTGTATAAAATGAATGCAGTTCATTGTTGAAGATGTCATTTAGCTGAATGTTCCATGAACTTCATCTTAATCACGGAACTTCTGTATGATTACTCATGACCTCAAAATTTGCAGTAGGAGATATGTTATCCTCAATGAAGATACTAGTTGCTATTTATTTCCATGTATGCATTTATTTCAATGCATCATGTTGCACAGAGCAATGGGCAGCTGCCTAATGTCAAATGCTTTTCATGCCTCTGTGTGATACAAAGTGTGACACTTAATGATCCTTTATCCCATGGAAATAGAAGTCTCTGCACAGCAGGCTTTAGATTTTCTAAAATGTATTTTGGCAAATTGTTAATTTCATTATTTATGCTGTGTGTATATGCTTGAATGTATATTTAATACATATTTATCGTAGCCCTCTTTGGGGGGGGGGGGGGGGGGGTATGACAAATGGCCCTTACACACCCAAGATATTGTACTAAATCTGTAGGTAAGAAAAACAGAACCTTTGCTAAGCAGAAGAGTGGGTTTTCAATAATCAAATTATCAGTGCCTCCAGGACAGGGCCTCTGTTAACAGAGGGGGTTCCCTTCCTGGGAAATGAACTATTAATCTAATCAAAGTAGTTGGGGGCAGAGGAACTACTGTAACCAGCATATAAAATTAACCATTAATATATAGATGCAAACCAGTATGGAAATAATACAAGCTTTATATATGTAGCACCTTCTAGTGTGTGTGCTAGATATAGCATAGGCTCAGGGCTAAGCTTGAGCTGTGAATCTGGGTCAGGGTTCAGTCACTCAGGGCTGGATGACTCACCCTGACAGTTCCTCTGGTGCCTCCCCCTGTTTCTGAGACATTGGAGAATGTTCTAGAGCTAGTGGGCAGGAGGTTAGGAGGAGCTGCCTGGGATATTTATTAGGCCTTGGTCAATTCCCAGGGGTGGGCTGGCAGGGGGCAGAGCTAACCTCGTAAATAGGCATGAGCCAGGCCAGCAGGGGCAGTCGGTGGAAGATAAAGATATAGTATTGAGGAGGCTGTCAGTGGCCCTCAAGGGTGCCCCCCTAGACTGGGGGTGACCTTAGACCGGGGCTCAGGTGCTAGAAGGATCCTGCCACAACACACAGAGGAAGCCCTTCTTGGAGGCAGGGGAGCAAGAGAGAGGACAGTGTGAGTAGGTCAGCACTTGGGACTTACAAAGGGGGGAGACTGCCACATGTAGCCAGTTTTCCCTGAAGACAGCAGTGTGCTATGTCTTCACCCTCCCCCAGGAGATCTCCTGAGAGTCAGCTGGGTGGTCTGGAGAGGGAGTCAGCTGGGTAGGCCGGTAAAGAGTTAGACTGGAGAACTAGTGAAAGGGGCAGCTGCAGCCAGGTGGGTTGGAAGTGCATGAAAAGGTGGTGCTGGGATCAGTGACCCGGGAGGAAGTCATGTCAAAGTACAAGCTGTGTCACTCAACTGCTCTACACTCGTAGGGGCTGTGAGTCCCTGCCTGTAATGGGCCCTTGCTAGAGAGACTATTAAATCTTCACATAGTGACATAGCTGGAACAAGCTGTGCTGGAGGAAGAAGTTGGAGCTGTATATAGAGACTGTAAATAGGAAGAATGTCCCTAAAGTTGTTGAAGTTTGCCAAAGTTAAACTTGGCATCCAATAACCTCCCATCCCTATCCAAGTTATTAACCCTCAATAAATAACAACAACAAAGTCATGGACTGTTCTTTGTCTCTGGAGTGCCTGAGAAAATTTGGTGTGCCTGGCTGTGTAGGAGTGGGGGATCCAGGTAATTTGTGGCTCCTTAGGGGGTGCATTACATATATAGTAAGAAAAGATGAATAATATTACATACATCTAATGTAGAAACAGATATTATCAGCAAAGGGTCCAACACCATTCTTGGTGGAATTGTGCTTTCTGTCTTACTGACAATGGCCGCCAGTACACATTACTGGATGAATCTACCCGGCCAGAACACAGAGGGCAAGAAAAACCTCAGCCTATTCTAGCCAGTACTGGAGAGGGGAGAAGAACAGGCAGAGGCAGAAGGCATCAGCGGAGAAGGGAGAAGAAATCGGAAGAGACGCCGGAGCTGCCTTAATAAATTACTTTAAAAACCTGTGTACTGTGTTTTATTTTTGACACTTATTTTTAGGTGAATGGGTAGAGGTACAATGTACCCCAAACTCATTCACATAGGATGGGGGCTGGGATCTGGGGGCCCCCTTGTTAAAGGGGGCTTCCAGATTCCAATAAGACCCCTGCCCGCAGACCCCGACAACCAACGGTCAGGGTTGTCAGGAAGAGGCCCTTGTCCCCATCAACATGGGGAAAAGGTGCTTTGGGGTGGGGGGCGCAAAACCTGTATTTTGTGATTTCTATTAACATGGCCATATTTTAAATGATTTGTTGCAATTTTTGTATACTTTGTGCCTATAAAGTCCATAACATTGCCTACCATACATCCTCTATTAAATTAGGACATGTCACTATTTCTATCTTGATCTGTGCACCCACAGGTCCACCCTGTGGGGACACACCCAAATTAATCATTTTACAACCCCTTCCGTCCCTTCTTTTATGAAGGTGGAATCACTTCTTGGAATCACTGGTTATCCAATTAACACTAAACGCAGTCTTTGGTAATGAAGAACTCATCCACGACTGACCAAGGGGTCCTTCCCATCATCAAAAAGATTAAGCTCAAATGCTAATACTTGGGTCTAGGGTGTTTATCTACACCACAAAACAGTTTATATACCAGTGGTTCTAAGAGGAATCAAAAACCTCCTCCAACTGAGAAAGGAGTGCAGATTACAGGGCCCTGGGTTTTTTCACACAAGAACTCAGAGGTCACTAATTACAAATCAAACAATGCCGCCATGGTTGCGTACATCAACAAGCAATCTTGCGTACATCAACAAAAAATGCTTTACAATCAGTGGCAGTGAAGATGCCTTTTGGGAGGAAGAAAAGCTTGCCCCCTTTTTCAGCAGTTCATTTGAGAGGATCTCAGAATTTTTCAGCAGATTTTCTGAGATCTCATCGTTTCAGGGGTCCAAATAGACCAGCTTGGGGACAGTCAGAGGTGAGATTATTTGCTTCCCAGAATGATGCAAAGACAAGTCAAGCAAAAGTCTCCATCATACAAGAATATGCAACTAGTTCCTTCTGCCCTGGTTACTGCACACTCCACAGGGGCTTTGGTGGCCTCCTGGGCAGAAAAAAGCTGGTGCCATCCTTCAGCAGAAATGTAAAGGTGCCTTATTAATCATTATCTCCTGGATCTCTTATCTTGCCAAGATAAGGCTTTTGGGGAAAAAACAGTCTTGCAGACAGTGGCCCCACACTAGCCGGATAAATTCTTGCTGATTGTCTCACATGCTGTCTTGGAAGAAAACTTGTTAAAATTGTAGTAGTCTTCCAAGACAACAGTGCTCCCTCCTTCTTTCATTGTGTTGTGTTTTATTGTAGATTTTCAGTTTTTTGCTGTTACTGACAAGGACACTGTTTTTTTTTACACTCTAATCTAGGTTTTCTGGTTTATATGAAAGGAAACAATGAGAGAAACATTGCTGTCCTAACCCGCTGAAAGTGCTAATTATTACCTATTGACATAATAATCCAGTGGCTTCAATACTTAAAATCATGTATCTGGTCTTCAGACATTTTCTCTGACTTTCTGATCTGCATACTTGTTCTGGGTCATAGGATGTACTGAAGCATAGGGTCAATATAGTGGACAGGCAACCAGCATTTTTAGAAGCAGGTGAACAGTGGCATGCTTTACAAACCGTAAGCAATATTACACCTTCACCAGCAGAGCAGCCCTCACTAATCTGTTCCCCTTCAAGGCCTCTTGCACACTGCAGCTTGAAAATGCTCAGTACAGCTTATTTTTTTACTGAGCTAAAATGCAGCCCATTAATTGTAATGTGCCTATGCACACAGGTGTGTAAACAAGCGCTGTGTATTCTTCATTAAAAAATAAATAGAAAAATTGTCATTTTTGTTCAGTAATTTACTCCTCGTGAACGCACATGGGCACAGCCTTCGTGCACATTTGCGCCCAAATTCGCACAGATTGTCCATTGACTTTGCCTACATGGTAACAAGCATTCTGCGCATGTGCTGAAATGTGCATGAATTTGAGCGAGCGCATATGTGCGAAAATGCACTGAAATATATTTTTTTAAAAGTCTGAAAAAGTAGATGCTCAAACAGGAGTATCGTGTGCAAGAGGACTAAGGCTTCATGTACACTGCTGCTGGTAAACGGACGTTTAGGAACAGTTGGGCGTTTTTTTTTAGCTGCCCCTGAACTCTCCTCTATGTTATCTTATCAGTACATGTACACAGGGTCATTTATAGTCGTTTCTAAGCAGCTGAGTTTAGAAGCATTTTTTGGAAAGTAAAAAAATGCATTCAGGACAGATGTGCAGAGGCATTTGAAATGCCAAACGCCTGTAACAGCTTGTAAACGTGGTAACTCGCGTTTAGCTACATGTTGTTTACAGGCATTTTTAATTCTGGACTATTTGAAAAAAAACGCTTCTAAACGCAAACGCGGCATGTATATGCGGCAAAACTGACGTTTTTAGACATCGGTTACTATCTGTCAAGTTAAGTCCTTCAGGAGAGGTTGTAAAACGTCCTGTGTACATTAAGCCTAAGTGTATATGAAGCTGTGTAAAGAGAAAGACATTGCTAAAGTTAGGTTTGCCTGGTGTTTACTGCGCCTCATAAATCTTTATCTCCAGTGTTGATATATGTGGCATCTGCTGTGACTTAAGAATGCTGAGTTCAAGGAACAGAATGTTTTTCCTGCCATTAACTCTTTACAAGTATCTGAATGCAGTATATGATCATAAAATAACTGAATTATATCTGTGACAAGACACATAGAGCCTGATTTATTAAAGGAGTAGATGGAAAAATAAACCAATGGATGCAGATAAAGAGCAGTCTGTGGTACCCTGACCTCACAGTTGAAGCTGGGGGCAGGCAACAAACACCGGTTCACTTCCAGTCCAGAAGGGGAAATAAGAGAAGCATTTTGCATCTCTCAGTGCACCTCTCATTTAAAAACAGAAGCAAAGTTAGGGAATTATGGATGCATTCCTGTTATCAACTGTCCTAGAGGTAAGTAGAGTCTTTGTGATGACAGAAGTGGGTCCCAGCATCTCCCAAACTAGATATATCATCAATTAAAATTTGGTAGGTGCAAGGAAGCTTTGCCATATTTGAATATTATGGCAGACTTACCTCGAAGTTTAGCATCACTAACAGCTCCACATCCTCCTTTGCCTCTTCATCGCTGCCTCTGCCATCTTCCTAGACACTTCTCCTGGAGCAGCATCTTTTTCTTGCATTCACTGATGATGTACAGCATTGTAACACTGAAGCGTGTATACTGGCATGGCATTATCCAGGCACCCGGCTCCACTATCTGAATCTTATATGTGCCTGAGGCAGTATACAGAAAAAAAAAACTGTTAAACAGAAAAAAAGTAGTTCTATTGTCAGAAGAGACATACAAAGTCTCTTCTACCAAATTAGTTTACTCCCAATTTTTGTTGTTAACTTTAGTCCATAGGGTCCCAGAAGTTCTTTTTGCAGATGTACAGTCTTCATATATAGTATAACTGCTCCTGAATCACATAATTTATGTGCACATTGGTGGTAACAAAGGTATTTGGTAAAGAAAAACAACCACAGACCTGTCTCTACCACAGGAAAAAATCTTTGCTGTTCATTAAAAGTACAGTCAAATCAGATCTGGTATCCATCTTACACAGTCTAGATATGTCTGTCTACTTTCTGCAGTCTCCAGGCTTTTGCTCTTCTAAATATGTTTTACCTTTTATTCAAATTATAATAAATCATGTAGTTTGCTCTTGTGTTGATTTTTTTTTTCAATGTTTGCTAACCGTAAACTTAGAACATTGAGACCAGCAGCCCTGTACTGTGGGTTTTTTAACATTATGAGTCCTCTTCCTGTTTTAGCGTGCCTTGGAGAAATGTGACTAACAGAGCTGGAAGTGTTTTATTTTTTTATTTAAAGAAATACATATAGCAGTAGAAAATTACTTCATCAAATAGGAATATTCTTTCCTTTTAAAAAAAAACTGCTTTGTATACATGGTGTATACACCTCCTCATCACCTAAATCGATGACGTCTCACTGCCGCCCTTTCATCCAGCCCCACTCCCATTACACCACACTACCATGACCATAAAACAATGCAAACACTCCCTGATACCACACTTGCTGGACGACCAAATCCAAAATACCACAGTTATGGAAATCAAAACACTCACCTACCATTCAAGACTGGTTTTCCCAGATAAATTTGCCACCATGGAAGAGTTTATTCACATTTGCCAAGATAACATGGCTCACTTTCCCTAGACTTGGAGTTGGTGGCATTTTTAAAAATGTACCCTCTTCTTTAAACTCATGGACCGGACCTATCACAAGGCACTGTTTAGTACTGGCGAACATACTCCTTACTCAGCCATCCACTACCTACAAATACCAATATATATAAAGAAAAATTCCCCTGAGTGGACTTTAACGGCACTTACAAAAGGTAATAGGTAGTAGATAAGTGTAACAAGGTATAAAGAGTAAAAAAGTTTTTTTATTTGAAAATGACATATATTAAAAACATTGTGTACATTAAATTCAACGGAACATATTACAAAGTCGACAAGTTTAGTGTTGTTATCATACGGTAAGGTTCTTTACAAGGGCTCTTTTCATACCCGACGCGTTTCGGGATAAACCGTGTTTTAGTCCTTCTTCAGGGGTGTAGCAGAAAAGAGAAGTTCATCTAGAGTAATTAAAGTGTAAGATGATGAGTGAATTACCACAACATGTAGATATATATGTATTCATCCACTTGAAGTTAGATAATCAACCAATCACTTACATAATATGTTTTGTTGGTTTATATTAAAACTCAAAAATAGGATAGCGTCGGGCATTAGTGCTGGTAAAGTTGCTGTCTTTTAAACATCATGGTTCTCACTGGATATTAACGCTTAACATTGGTCCCATTTAAGGGGCATATTGTCTCACCTACCCCCGTCTTCCCCGGATGCGTGCAGGCCAGAGCGGTATACTGAGGCAAAAAAGAGGGAACCCCTAAAAGTAAAACAGTAATTTGAGAAAGTGAGTAATCTTTAATTCATATTGGTATTGAAAAAGGTTGAACATGAACCTACAAATTAAAAATGTATAATAACGAATGGGAAAAATGGTATCCAATGATGTAAGAATACCATGTATCCAATAATAATTGAAGCAAGATTCAAACCATGTGTGGGTAGGCTGAATGTACCACGTTGATTGATCAATCAATTTGGATACAACCAGCATGCCGGATTCACTTGCAATCACTGTCTTCTCCCGGTGGAGAACGTTTTCCCCTGTGATCCTTAGACAATATAGTGTGCTGCTCAGGCTCCGCTGCTGCTGGAGTGCTGGCAAGGGATTGGAACTCATCCTGTCTCCTATGGTTACTGGAAAGAGAAAGAAATGAATCCCCAGGCTGCACATCCACGCAAGTATGTGATGGTGAGAATGACACCTCAGCCTGGGCTCCCACAAGGCCATGCCTCCAACGCGTTTTGCTCCGCCCTTTGGAACTTAATCGCATCTTAAATGCATATATCACATGTAGGCTGTGCCTGCTTGCACTACAGTGGGGTGAAAAAATATTACAATGGGTGTGGTTATCAGCATTCTTAAGCCTTGTACACACTGCTCATTTTTTCTTGATCAACCCAGTGGGTTTCTTTCTTTCTCTCTCCCTCCATTCCTAATTACTTATTTATTTTTCCCTCTATCCCTATTTCTTTTTCTTTCTTTCTTTCTTTCTTTCTTTCTTTCTTTCTTTCTTTCTTTCTTTCTTTCTTTTCCCACTCCTTTGAGACCACACCTACAAATCAATGCCCCACACCCCAATTAAAATAAGTCTCAGCCTATATACAAAAACGTGTCCCTAAAATTTCTTTCTGAATGTTGGCAACTATGGCATTGTCCTAGCAATGTCCTGGGAGTATTCCAAGCAGGATCAATGAGGTATGTAAATGGCCTACACCATTAGCAAGGGCATTATTCATCTTTAGTTAGAGCTGCACAGTTTATTTTTATCTACAAACTCCCCTTACCTGCATTGTAAGTTTTTTTTTGTAAAGGTGATTTTTTCTTGTATTGGTATCAATGGAACCCTAATAGCCACAATAGATGTTAATTATAAAGTGTTGAATAACTGTTTTGGTTGAGGTACATTGTTTTTCAGCTTTGTGTTTCTATTTATGAAAGTAGTTTTGATAGGTATCCATTAGTAAACTGAGCATCTGCTAGGATTAATTAATAAATTGGGAAGTCAAGTTCAATGTGCAAATCAGCAATTTTCTTTCCACTGTCCAGTACATTTAGGCACAGTTAAGCTGGCCATACATTAATCTTTTTTTTTTTTTTAACTTCACCAAGACATGCAATCAAGGCTGGAAATATACATCATTTAATTTAAGAAAGTGACATATAGTTCTTGAGACCAAGGAGAGGGGAAGAGTTTCCAGTAAGGAAGTGACTGCTCAGGGCTTCAACAAAATGGCATCCTCCAGTAAGAAGAAACAGGAGCAATGTTTGAGGTAATTGACAGCACACACTAGTTTTGTTACCATATTTATGAATGTGGAATATATGTTCTTTTGTTAAAGATCATTAATTGTTATCAAACTGTTATGGGTAAAGTTCCACTATAAGTACCTAATAGCTTTCTTGTGTAATTGCCTATAGGGAACAAGACATCCCTAGACATGATTATAAAGAATTGTCACTGAAATAACCTTACTGACCAAGCTGACCAAGTGTAACATAAAACCTATTTCTATAATTCTTAGATTTATTTCTGGTCTATTACTCAAATGTATTTTTAAATCTAAGAGTCAGTGAATGCAGAAGTAATATGTAAGTTATGGGTGGAGTCTGTTAGGATGAGTCAGGCCTGGGTTCTTATATGTCTTATATAGTCCAACATCAAGATCTCTCTACCACAATTCTTGCTGTTCATGCAGTTCTTTCTGTTTCTGTTCAATTTTCTTGTTCAAGCATCTCCTGATGCGTTCTCCATAATAAAAACAAACAGTATAGGAGATCCAATGAGGAGAGACGGAGCCCCTCATAATGACTTTATTAAGCATGCAAAATGATGAACTCATGTGCAGAAATCCCTCCAACAGAGTTCTCAAGAAATATAAGAAAAAGCCAAGTAGTTTAACTCTCAAACATCTACCAAATACGAATACCTTTTTTGGAGAAGTACATTCTAAAGCCTTCTTTATTCCTTTGGCTGGAGTTGGTAAAGCCAAGCTTTCTTTCAGGTTCTTATTGCTGTCCATGACCCTACTGGGAAGATTATATTTAATTCTGTCCCTGTGATACTGGTACAAAAAGTAAATATGCTCCGATATTGGTAAGAAATAAAGCACAAACAGAAAGAAAAAGGTCGGAGGATATAACCTTTACTTACTTTACTAAAAATGTGTTTTTGTGGACTCACTGGAGGAAGTGAGGAGAAATTTACTCAGATGGTAGTAAAAGCATGACAATAAAAGCATAACCATTTTCAAAAAGCAATAAGGTTTGGCTAGAGTTATGATTTAACAATTATCCACAAGTAGCTTTATGAATGTGAAACAGCATTGTGTGTTGGACATAACATACTGTATATGTGCAATCAAAATTTTGATTATCCAATTTCGTTATTTTGGGTCAATTGGGTTATAATGCTGTCTCATAAAACCCTGGTAAACAAAAAAGCCATTGGCCAACCAGGTCCTTCCCACCTGTATCATGCTTCATTTTTTTGCTGCCCATCTTTTTTCTATTGTGAAAAGTTTAACCATTTTTTTTCAAGCCATTTTCTCTTTTTTTTCAGTATTTTTATTTTCCTTCATCACAACTTCTTCTGCTATCTGGATTGGTATACAGAGCACTTTACAGGTCCAGAGACATGGCACAGCCTCTGGTGTGATTGTGTTAGTACTCGTTCTGTTAGTACATCATGTGGGCTGAGCATCAAGACCCGCTAATTTTTTGTTGCATACCAACTACACCCCCTTTTTTCCATTAGTTTCCACAGAAATGTTGGGTCACTAACTGAAGGTTCATGTGCACTCTGCGCACATTTTCAGCTTGAGGTAGCTGCTTCCCACCATTGCTCCTATTTGCAAGAGACACACGTTTTCTCCTCAGTTAGTCCTTGCTGCCACCAACCATGACCTGCTCACTTTTTGCCATTTGAACCCTTCCTGCTCTCAGAAGCTGGCTTGTGATTACCCACAGTTTTACCAATTGTTCTCAATTAAATTTCCTCTGTTAAGTGGTGCAACACGTTAGATCACATTCAAGTGCACTTGAAGTAGTCAGGCATCTCCAGTACATGTATGGTAAATGTGCAGCACTTTAAATCCCAAAAGGACAATCTAGGAAGAAATGTTCAATAGTAGTTCAATCTGCGATAGCCAGGGAATAGGGAGACCCGTCACCAGCACCCGACAATACAGCCGCTTACCCCATGTGGTGGACCCCCATCACAAAGGTCACATCAGCTTATGTAAAGTAAACACTTAGTGGCTGCAGACCGGATAGTGGATGCAGCAAACCTGGATGTGACTCTCCTTGTTCAAAAATTACCCTCCAGCGGTAATCATCAAATATATGTCATCCCATGCAGACAAAAGGAGATCAACCTCATTGCGCAGTACATCATAACAGTATTTATTCAGACAAAAAAAAATGACTGAAATTGCACTCACATTGCTGACAAACAAAAAGAAGCTCTGTTTGTATGTATACAGCCTCTCCCCACCCAGTTTCCAGGACATGATCCACTGACATTTCCAGGGAAGCCTACAGTTTTCCTCCTCAAGGATCTGACACAGGCAGCCTGGATTGTTGCCTCATGCTTGAGTCACAAGGTTGCAATCCTTGTTGCCACCACCTCTATGAGGCGTGTATCAGAGCTAGAAGCCTTGTTCAAAAAAGAACCCTATTTAAACAAGAACAAGGTAGTGTTGAGGCCTAGAGCCTTCTTCTTTCCTAAAGTAGTTTTGACCATTCACCGGGACATAACTGCTGGAAGTAATGTGCGGATTTACCTTTAAGTCAAAGCTTCCATTAGAAAAACCAACTCACTTTTTGTAATTCATGTAATGGAGAACCAGCTTCTCACTCCACCATTTCTTGGACGCTTAGACAGAAAATTATTAAAGCTTATAGTCTTTAAGACAAGGTTACACTTTTTTTTTTCAAATATAATTTATTAGAATTTTTTAGGAATGAACAAGGTCCGTATGAGAAAAAGAAAAGGAAAATAGTTACAATATCTTACATATATAAGGAGGTCGCAGCCTCCTAAATATAGGAAACAGTAAACAGGTATGCACATTACATTATAACTTCTATAGGCTAGAGTTTCCGTTGTTGTTATTTCTCATTATCTTAATGCAGGAAATTTGAAGTGGTATGGTATGGGAATAACATACAATCATTATCCATATATCAGAGTGACCATTCTCCATTCCTTATAACACTTACTAAATAATTTGGATATAGAAATACCCAAAGAAGAAGAAGAAGAATAGATAGGTCAGGCAAAGCTAGTAAAGAAAGTAAAGCGGAAAGGGGGTTGGAAGGGAGGGGGGGAAGGGGGGTTTGGGGGTGGCGACCGGGGTGGGATGTGTCTGTAACTCAAGTCATGAGTGTAAAGTTGCACTACTCTAAATGCCCGTCAGTGTTCATGTTCTAAAGAGAGATTTGCCCTCTTCTGAATATTTGAATGAATTCCAAAGAGTCCAAGTTTTCTTATGTCTCATGTCTGTCTGTCGCAGTCATTATCAAGTCCTCCATCCTGTTTACGTCTTCCACTTTATTCAGCCATAACGCTGTGGTTGGTGGATTCTGCTGTTTCCAAAGTAAGGGAATGCAGGATTTAGCTGCATTCACTAAATGTCGTAAAATGGACTTTTTGTAAGATTTTAACCGACATGGTGGAAACGTGTAGTAGAAAAAATGTCGGGTCATCCGGAATCACAAAATCAGTACATTTTTGAGATAAAGTCCAGACTGCCGTCCAAAAGGCTGTCAGTTTAGGACATGTCCAAAATATATGTAGAATCGTTCCCATGTCTGTACCACATCGCCAGCAATGCTTCGGTGTATCAGGGAAAATAGCGTGAAGTCGGCTGGGTGTCATGTACCACCTCGTTAGTACCTTATAGTTGGTCTCCTGTACCTTGGTGCACAGTGAGGATTTGAGAGATAGGTTTATCATATTTTGTATTTGTGGTACAGTAAAAGTGCAGTGTAGGTCTGTTCCCCATTTCAGTATGCTAGGTAGCTCTGGTTGCTCAGGGGGGGTGTTAAGCAGTGTGTACATCTTGAATAGGACTTGAGATAGTGGTTCTGTTCCTGAGCAGTATTCCTCAAATGTGGTTAGTCGTCTCATGTACGCCTGTGGGTCTTTCAAAGTCTGTAGGAAATTATGTATCTGTGCTGCATTCCAGAATGTGAGCTGGTAGGGGCCAGTGGAGTCCATCAATTCCTCGATGGTGGGCCATCTATCTCCTGTCACAAACTGGGATGCAGTGATGTGACCGGATTCATGTGGAGTCTGAAATTGTGTGGATGATGTGCCTTGAGGAAATTTGGGGTTTCCTAAAACCTGGGTCAAGGGTGATGTCTTGGTCATTTGCAGTATTTGTACTGTGGCCTGTGAGCATTGTTTCATAGTATTCCCTATTAAAGGGTGTGTTTTTAAGTCTGGTGGTATGGAGTCCCAGCACCAAAGTGCGCTCTTCAAGGGGATGGGAGATTGATCTTGCTCTATTTGCACCCATAATTTCCGTTTGCTGTGGCGTTGCCAGTCAATGACTCTGCCCAGGTGCACTGCTTGGTAATATCTCCAAATGTCTGGCAGTGCTGGACCCCCACAATGTTTTGGCATGGTCAGTTGGGTGCGGGGATACATGTTTTTTTGTGGGCCCAGACAAAGCGTGTAAATAATGCCTGTACTGGTCTGAAGTATGAAATCAGTATTTTGATCAGTAGGGCTTGGAATAGATAAAGATATTTTGGCAGTATGCACATTTTTAGTAAGTTACACCTACCAAACCAAGAATGAAGGTTTGTGTGCCATTTATTGTTTTTTGTTAGCAGGGGGGGGTTAAGGTCGTATATTCGGGAGAGGTCAGCCGGGATGCTCGTGCCTAAATAATTCAGTGCGCTTGTTGTCCACTTAAAGCGGAAGTCCGATTGCATCAATGGGAGGGTTTGTGGCGACATGGCTATTCCCATTGCTTCCGATTTTGTGAAATTTATCTTTAGGTTAGGTAAAGTGCCATAGATATCAAATTGTTTGAGGAGGTTCGGCAATGATACTGCTGGATTTGTAAGTGAAAAGAGCAGATCATCGGCATAAGCTGAGACCTTGTGTTGTGTCCTACCGACTTTCAACCCCTGTATGTCGGGGTTTAATCTGTCTGTAGAGAGAAAAGGTTCTAGGGAGAGGGTGAACAACAGGGGGGACAATGGGCAACCTTGTCTAGTTCAGTTTATGATTGGGAAAGGTTCCGATAGTACTCCGTTTGCTTTTACTTGAGCGGTCGGGTTGGAGTATATTCCGGCTATCTGACTCAGCATTACCTCTCCCAGTCCAACATGTCTGAGAACGGAAAACATAAATGACCAGTTCACCCGGCCAAATGCCTTTTCCGTGTCAGTGTTCAAAAAGACACAGGAGGTACCATTTTAATGTGGGCCCCATGCTTGATAAGGATTCCCCTGATTATTGGTTTATGTGCTTCCCACAGAATGCCCGGGTCACATTCAGGTCGGTCATTAGTTTGAAAGTACAGCCTTAGCTCTTTAGTTACCTCCTGTAACACTTCTGGGGTCTGTAAGAGGCTTTCATTTAGGTGCCAGAAGCAATGTCTGGGCGATGTGTTACTGGTTAGGGTGTATGTCAGATATATGGGTGCATGGTACAACCATGTGATATTGCCTATTGACGTGTCTTGTACGGCATGTAGTTGAGGATTCAGAAAATAATCTATTCTGGTGTAGGTTTTATGTGTGGTAGAGTAAAACCTGTAGTTACGTTCCCCAGAATGTTGTAGTCGCCATGCTTCTATCAATTGGGCTTTGTGCAGTGTTCTGGTTATGCGTTTGAGGTGGTTGGGGGGAATAGATGATGTACCTGTTGAGGTGTCTATTGATGGTATCAGGGGGGCATTAAAGTTTACTCCGAGGATTAATTGTCCCAAAGTGAAATCCTGGAGTTTGCTCAGGGTTCCGTCTAGAAATGAGGCCTGATTCTCGTTGGGGGTGTAGATAGTTGCTAATGTGACTTGTACATCTCCCAGAAGTCCCTTAAGGAAGATGTATTGGCCCATAGGGTCTACTAAAGTATCCTGGGTTTGCCAAAGGATTTTACTAGATATCAATATTGACACCCCTTTTGATTTGGCCGTCGGGTTAGTAGAATGGTATGTCAGTATAGAACCTATTCTGTAGGTAGTTTAGTCTGTCAGTTTTGAAGTGTGTCTCTTGGATGAAGGCAATGTCTGTATGGGATCTTTTAAGGTCATGTAGCAGCATACGTCTTTTCTCAGGCGTGTTGAGCCCCTTAGCATTGAGTGACAGCACTTTGATATTGTCCAGTGCCATTTTGGGGAGGGGGAAGGGGGGGAGAAGGGTGAGGTTAGCGGGGATCAGTAGAGTAAAGAATTAGAGACATTCGAGAGAGTAGAAAGAAGTAGAGAGAAGGGGGAGAAAAAAACAGGAAGAAAGAGGTAAGAGAGCCGAAATCAAAGAAAAAGTAATACTTAAATCATATCCGGAGGATATGCTATCCTATTTGGGAGAGAGAGGAAGGGCAAGGCTCAGTAGGTGAGTCCCTGACCTTCCCTTCCACCCCAACTACATTTAACAACGCAAGAATAGTCTCAACTCAAAAGGAAGACAACAATTTTAAACTTAATAAAATAACGGCACCTGATAGGAATGTTTTATCTGTGAGTTCCCCTTTTTGTGTCTAATATTCCCCCCTCTCTAATCAACTAATGACACTGTGTCTCGTCTAACAGCTCTATTAGATCAGTGTTGGTATTACTCCATCTTGCCCAGACCATGCTGTAAAGCTGGGTTAGTACCCTCCACATGTTACTCCATATACAATATACAGGATATAGTATCGTTGTTAGTGCACATCAAATGTGTATTCCATTGCTCCCTCTTTCATTACACATCTACCTCACCCCACTTCCCGAGACAGAGACACCTGGCCCCCTCAATGAGTATAGCTGGCATCTCTACCTCAAGATAGCAGGGGGGGGGGATTCCTTCTTCCCTATACCTTTCAGTCGACATCTGAGCTAAGTCAAGTTCCAAGCATTTTATTTTCTGCTCCTCTCCACATCTCTCTCCATATGTGATAATGCTGGGGCAGTGGGAGGGGGGGGTCAAAGCTCTCCCCGGTTTACATGTCTCTGTTGGTGCCTACGGGCTATGCACAGCGGGGCTAAAAGGTGCCAGCGCGTAAGCGCCCTCTTACTCCGGGTGAATTCAATTGCCCCAGGGAGTTCCCCTGTGAAAGTTCTGGATGGAGTATGGATGTCGGCGCTTCAGGGGATCAAGGACCTAAATATACCTGGGTCGTGTGGAGGATGAAGGGGGCTCATCGGGGGTCATTGTGTGAGGAGTAGAAGTGTACGGCCAAAAGTCTCACTTCCATGTGCGGGCTAATGTGGCCGTACCATTCCCCATTGCATGGCGTGGAGTCCCATGGGAGGGGGGCCTCACTCAATGAATGTGGCGAGTGTTCCCGCAGCTCCTGGCAGGTATCAGCCGATAAGTCTGTGCTGTAATCTAGGTATGTCAGGTGTGGGGGGATAGGGAAGGTGGCGGGGTCAGGCAAACTTACAAAGTCAACAGCCTAAAAACCAAGGCACCAATGGGGAAAGTACTCACAGCTATAGGGTGTCACTACTCCGCCTCTGTAGATGGTGCTCTAGGACGACGGCGGTTTCTCTGTTGTCTGGGTGGGAGGTCCTCTCTTCTCTGTGCCGGTTGGTACTGGTGGTTGGAGAAGCAAGGAAGGAGGGCCAGTCAATTGGGAACATCAATCGGCTCCGCGTCTAGGAATTCAAATAGAGCTGGCAGCGATGCCGGTTTCCGGAGGGTGAATGGTCTCTGGTCCTTTCGGAAAGTCACAGAATGCGGCTATCTCCATCAGTATGTGGCATCCCGGCGTCTGGTGAGGTCCAGCAGTGGCTTGAGTAATGCTCGTCAGTGTAGTGTGGCAAGTGAGAGATCAAGGAGTATTTTGATGGAGACGCTTTTGAACTCCGGCTCTCCTGCTTCCCAGGCCTTCGGGATAATATGCTCTTTATGTGTGTAGTGAGGGAGCCTGCAGATCACATCCTGGGGTCTCCTTGGATCCGATGGCCTGGGGCCTAGCGCTCTGTATATGCGGTCCATCATTACACGTTCAGGTAATTCCACCCCTTCGATGCCTCGGAAGATGGCGAGTGCCGTGTCGGCCAAATCCTCGACTCCCGTGGCCTCCGGTAGGCACCGGAGCCGAAGATTGTTCCTTTGTATTCTCCTTGTGTAGTTGCTGGTCTATCAGGGCTTCCATGTGTGTCTCTTGCAACTCCTCCAATGCCGACACCCGATGGTCTAGGGTAGCTAGAGAAGTTTCATCTTTTGTCAGCCTAGTTGCGAGGCCTTTCAGCTCCATTTTGACCTCTGTGAGCTCTTTTCTGTGGGCTGCCTCCACTGTGCCAACTATGTCAGCCTTAGTGGGGAGTGCCTGGAGCAGAGAGCGAAGTTCAGGGTCTGCTCGATATAGGAGGGATGAGGACTGCAATGAGCTTCCAGGATCAGGTGGAAGTCTGGTGGTGTACCTAGGAACAATTCCGGAATTGCGGGCTCTATGGTTAAGTTTGGCGTGTTATCGGTCATGCTTGCATGTGCGTCCGCCATTTTAGGTTCGGGGGGGTGCAGTTGTGAAAGTAGGAATAATCGCCTGATTTCACTCGATAGTGGGGCCGGCGGCAAAGATTTTGTGGGTTTATCGTTCCTCTTTGTCGTCCTCTTCTTTAAGGAGTACATACTGTGCTGGATCTAGCTGAAATAGTCGGGGTAGTCCGGAGACGGCCAGGAGCTCAAGTAAAGCACGTTTCTATTCAGCCAAAGCCACGCCCCCTGGTTACACCTTTTTCTGTCAAAGTGTACTACAATATCCATGAGTGCTTCCTGGGTGTTTTGGCATCAGGCAATGGCTTCCTAGGTTTGCAAGGCTGCCACCTGGTTTTTGGTTTATACATTCTCTGTTTTTCTAGGCCTCATCTAATGTCAACTTCACCCACATTTTGAGGATTAATTGTTTGTTTAGTCTAAGCCGAGAGTAAAAAGCATTTTTACTTACCTGATTCTCCACTCCCCTAATGGATGCTGCTTCCCCATGCTCTGGTGGTGGACTATCCCTTTCATCATGTCCAATGTAGGGTTATGGACCCCGGATTGGTCTTGATGACATCCGAACCTCAGACTGCTGGAGCATGGGAGAGAGGATGCTGCAAGGACCAGTCTAGCAGTCTAGAACTGGGTAAATAAATCTATTTTTGGACCCAAAGAAACAATTAACCCTTGCAGTGTGAGCACAGCCCCACTGCAAAGGATAATTTTAAAGTTTCCTAAAGTTGGGGTTAAGTCCTTCAGGAAACTCAAGAGTCACTTGATATTTCAGGGTTTTCCCTCAGGCTCCTGGGCGCTGTCCAAAATTTGGAGAGACCTGAAAAATCTCCCATGTCAAAAATATTAATAGCCTTGAGGTTGGTAATTGACTAAAAAGCTTGTCAATTATTAGCCTACAGCCACTGCCCTTCTCCTCAGTCTAGGCTACCACTCTTCTACAAGCATCACTCCATGCTAAAGTTGTAAGTCCCCTAAGTAGAGGAGCAAGGCATGTCTTGCTGCTTCGTATTCTGTAACTATCTGGTCTCTCTGGTGACCTGGCCTTTTCTGGGCACCAGTGCTCCAGCTGCCTGCGCAAATCTTTTATGCCTGCACAAATCTTTAGCTGTCTGAAAATCAAAACCCTGCTTTGCCTAGCTGCTTCTCTGTCTTCCTCCCTGTGGCTAGAGCGTGACCAACTTGTACTTATAATCTACAGCTGTCACTTATATCTCCAGGTCTACTTCTTTGAAGCCAAATGCAATCCCCAGACCCAACCAGACCAGACTAGCTTCCTGGTCCTTGCAAATCCAGCTGAATCTAATAGCTGCTGAGTAAACCTGGTTCCTGCCTGCACCACAGCATCATCTGGTTACTGAATCTTCCCCCTCTAATATAGTGAGTATGTTTAGGTCATCTCAGTGTTAAAGGAGAAGTA
Source organism: Aquarana catesbeiana (assembly GCF_042186555.1). NCBI lineage: Eukaryota > Metazoa > Chordata > Amphibia > Anura > Ranidae > Aquarana > Aquarana catesbeiana. Next base: position 326,563,296 of record NC_133329.1, on the reverse strand, counting down.
CAGCCAAAGCTTGTTTGGCTGTACTTCTCCTGTGGATCACAGGAGTGCAGATTGTTCTGCACTCCTGTGACCCGTTTTCGGCAGAGAGCCTGAGACAGCGGTTCCCACCCCCTCCATAGCCCAGCACTCCAGTGAGCATGGGGGGGGGGGCAGAGCAGAAAGCTGCAGACAGTCACCAGCTCTCTGGTCAGGGAGCTGTGAGAACTGAGCGATCAGCAGTGTTAGATCGCCCAGTGCTCAGTCTTAGAGGTGCCAGGGGACAGATGCAGCATCCACCTAGGTAAGTATAATTAATAAATAAAAAGAAAACCCATATTTCTCATTTAAAGCATACCTAAAGGCAAAACATTTTTTGTTGTTTTGGTTAGAGGTGAGAGGGATTATTTTGCTGTCTGTGTCCCTGGTAGGTAGATTCACCCTCTCTCTTTTATATACATTTTTTCTGTTTACCATTATCATTGAAAGTGAAAGTAAAAGAAAATCACAAATTCTGGGTTGTTCCCAGAAAAGTAATAGAAGGGAAATATTCCAATGGGGACACTAGTTCTGGTGACCTGGAGGTCCCCAAGAGATCCCCTTAATTTTCAGGGATTTCTTCTCACTTCCTGTTTTGGCAACGGGACAGGAAGTGAAGGGAAATCTCCCCAATGGGACAAAGAGGGCAAAAATAAATCTTACAGGGCTTATAGCCCTTCCTTACGCTATCCAAAAAAGAAAAAAAAAGTTTTGCCTATAGTTCTACTTTAAGGATGCTAATTCTATATGTACTGTATATGGTTTGTAATTTTTTTCTCAAGCAGAAGATATGATATGCAGCCCAGCTTCCGGCAAAGCCAACCAGTCTCTCTATAGGACAGATACAGATATGAGTAAAGTCTTTTGGGGAATTGGAGGAATACTGTGCAGTTTGTGGGATTATTTGTTAAGCTGCTTACGTGAAAATACCCATCACTTACTCAAATTACACTGTTCCTTATCATTATTGGTATACGGGATTTATATAGTGCCAGCAGTTTGCGCAGTGCAGGGCAGACAGTACAGTTACAATACAATTCAATACAGGAGGAATCAGATGTCCCTATCTCTGTGTCCAGTATAACCATTGTCATTATGACAGAAAGTGAGGAGGAATCTGTCAAACAGGGCACTGGATAGCAGTAAAAAATATAATTTTTACCAATTATATCTAAATTTAGCATAAAGATTCACGCTACTTCTAACTAAACCAAATAATGCAAAGTGCAAAACAGAGTCAACCACTAAAAATACGTCTCCCTCAGTAGCAATAGAGCCATATACTTTTTTTCATGTTCTGATGCTACATTTTATGGGATGATACCGAGTTGATGACCATTATAACACTACCCATCTTTGGAACTGCTCTCTGATGATCCCAGTTGGGCCATTTGGTCTTAAGCTACCATGACCTTTCTTTAACTAGAAGGTCACGTATAGTCGGTAAGCCTGTATTTTCTCTATATGAGGTGGCGGCTTTTTGTGGGTGATGAATGCGTAAGGGCTCATTTACACTTTCTTTGGCTTCAACACACATTAGGGCTAGTTTACACTTGCTTCAAAACAAGGCTTCGGACACGCTATGTTAAAGCTCTCTCAATGCCAGTCAAAGCTCCTGTCACTAAATAAAATGGTTAGCTTACAGTCCTGTTTACACCTTGCTTTTGCTTTCCTTTGCTTCGGCTTCGCTTCACAAATTATACCCCATGTTGCTTTAGTCGTGCTTTAAAGCATCTTCAAAACCTCAATAGAACTCTATGGCAAAGCTCGCTTGAAGCCCCACTGAAGCCCCACCGAAGCCTCATCAAAGCCCCATGAAGCCTCATCAAAGCCCCACCAAAGGCTCATCGAAGCTCCACCAAAGCCTCATTGAAGCCCCACCGAAGCCTCATCAAAGCCCACCGAAGCACCAAGCAAAAGCAAGGTGTAAACAGGGCTGTAAGCTCACCATTTTATTAATGACAGGAGCTTTGACTGGCGTTCAGAGAGCTTTAACAAAGAGTGTCCGAAGCCATGTTTTGAAGCAAGTGTAAACTAGCCCTTTCACATATTGATGATCAAATGAGCACATAAGAAAAGGACTTTTCTCTTTTCCTTTTGCATGAGGACTTTATAATTAACTTTGTAGCATCATGAATGCTGCTGCCAGACTCATCCACCTTACAAACCGCTCAGTGTCTGCTACCCCTCTCTGCCAATCCCTCCATTGGCTACCACTCGCCCAACGAATTAAATTCAAAATACTAACAATAAGTTACAAAGCCATCCACAACTCTGCCCCCAGCTACATCACTAACCTAGTCTCAAAATACCAACCTAATCGCCCTCTCCGTTCCTCGCAAGATCTCCTGCTCTCTAGCTCCCTCATCACCTCCTCCCATATCCGCCTCCAGGACTTCTCCCGAGCCTCGCCCATCCTTTGGAATTCCCTACCCCAATCTGTCAGACTGTCTCCAACTTTATCCACTTTTAGGCGATCCCTGAAAACTTTCCTCTTCAGAGAAGCCTATCCTGCCTCCATCTAACAACTGCACTATTTTCTCCATTAGCTCATCCCCCACAGCTATTACCCTTTGTATAACTTGACCCTCCCTCCTAGATTGTAAGCTCTAACGAGCAGGGCCCTCTGATTCCTCCTGTATTGAATTGAATTGTATTGTACTTGTACTGTCTGCCCTAATGTTGTAAAGCGCTGCGTAAACTGTCGGCGCTATATAAATCCTGTATAATAATAATAATAATAATAATTGGAAGATGTTATAGTTTATGTTTTTCACTGTGCATGCTTTGGTTCAGATTTAAGTAACGCAACTCTTTATGCTAAAACTGTAATATCACTGTGTTAAGAATATCTCATGGTTGAGTTGCTGCTTTAATTGATTTTTATTTCATGTATGTATTCACATTTTGAGCGCAGTTTCTTCAAGATTTTTCTGAATTATATCCAAAAACTAAAAAGTGAAGTTTTGGCTGGATTTAAACTTTAAGCTCTCTTGCTCAAAAATAAACATCCTTAAACATCATTTGATATTACCAGGAACTATACCATGTACAGTCTTAGACCCAGTTATTAAGTTCTACTATGAAAATTTCCAGTACATTACTAAGACACAGATATATATGATTAACAATGTTATCCAGCTGACTTCCAAAATTGGTTGGGTTATGCCTTTGATTTTTGCTTCACCAGCAGAAAAGACAGAGGCTTTATAGGCAGAGGTGTGAGCAATACACTCATCAGAATCCTTCTTACAGAGCTCTTGAATGATGAAAGTGTGACTGGTTTGCTTTCCCTTGCTGATTTCATGATCATTTGTGGAGTATTTCTTTTTCTTTCTGTACCTGAAGCAGAGAGTTAGTATTTGGGTCAGGTTCAAACTGCAAAATTTGAAAATGTTAAGAGATGTTCAGTATTAAGCTTAAATTTAGAAATCCTGATATTAAAATTCCTTTGTGTTGTGTATTATTCAGGGCTATGTGCATATTAAAAGTTTTAGATCACCATAGCATCTAATTGAGTTATGTATGTTAGTGTGTTCTGAAATCTTTCCTGGAGGACTTAAGTCTTAGAAAGCCACTGTAGGCATAATATATAAGAATAAAGTCTTATCAACCAAATAAATTCCAGCCCTCATCCAAGTAGGGAAAAAAAGCAAACACTGCATACCTTTTCTACCCTTAAAAATACGTCTATATCAACTTGTTTAAAGTTTACATTTCCCATGTTCTATCCCTTTAAAAACACTGCAAGTACCAAAAAATGGACCGATGATCCTTCTAGTGTCCTAACTTTCTGCTGTGGGCTGGCAGTGCTGCCTGTACTGCACTGAGCATTGTGAGCTACAGTATATTTGAGACCTGCTGAGCTGGACTATAGATCCCCTCCTCTGTCTGTTCCTATCCACATGAATACACTGATTTTTCGCCAGCAAAACAATGCTGCTGCCTTGCCTCCAATTAGCCAGCCCATGCACTTTGTAAAGGGAAAGGGTTCCTGTGAGATATAGTTCTGGGGGGCGTGCCTAAATAAATAGTGCATTCTGCTGATCCCTCCTCCTAGCAGCTAGTTTTGCAAGCCTGGTGATGACTGACTGATAATTTCAGAGGCCGTAATAAAAACAGTTTTTACAAACCGTAGAACAAAATGCAGTGACAGTTACCACCCATTTAGATCCCCCCATCACTTCTAAGAAGTGGAAGGTGTTTTTCTTTTACTGATAGGGTGAAGTTATCAATAGGTATGTGCTAATCATTGCACAATTTGTATACCCAGACATTATCATAATTGTTTTATCAAGGGTAAGTCTATCGACCATGCTCAATAGGTTTACAGAGACTCCACCAACTTGCATATTTTGGAAATCAACCTAAATCTTTGGATAGCCTGATCTTGGCTGTACCTCTGACCGCTCTCTATTGAATATACAGGTACTTGTTGCAGGTCAGTGATATGCTAAGTGGTGAGGCAAAGATAAGGAATGTGCATCTTTAAAAGCAAGTCGGCAAAGGCAACTTCAGTTGGCTAACATGATTGGTCGCTGTGAAAAACATTCTGCTTCCAATGTTTTAAAATTGAATGGTTGATTATAAAGTGAGTCTACCCAGGAGATGCTGGCTGAGTAAAAAATCTTCTGGTCTTCGTGTTGGAACTCATGAGCACTTTGGATGAGCTCCCTCATGAAGTTCCTGATTCTGGCCATTTTATTAGATATATCACCTTTAATTCTAAGTTAAGTGCATCATGCTCTTCATGCATGTGTCTTTTTGTATTCCTCTAAAAAAATCAGGTACACAGTATTTGATCTAAATTTTTGTAGTATAGGTGCACATCAGTGCCAAGAATACCCAACGGTTTTTGATTAAAAAAAAAAAGAATACCCAATGGTGCCCAAAGGAGTCTAGCTATTGGATCCCTCTCAAGGAGCTAACCAGAATGGACATATGGTTTGTCAGTATTCTTTTGGCAGTAAAAGGTAAGTTAAAAATTCTCTCTTTTCTTAATTTTGGACTAAGTGATGAAAGGTTTCAATTGTTGTATGTATCCCCACTGGGGAGCTTTCCCTCTATTTCCTGTCTTACAGATATTATGAGAAATTAAATGAAATTTCCTTAAAGTGAGGAGAAATCCCATAGCTTTGCAGAAATTCATAACCTTATCTGCTTATATTTGATGAAACAAAAGTATAACACACAGCTGATTAAATAACAACCTTTATTAAAAATCTGTGTATCACATATCAATATAATTTTTAAGAACTCTGGCATGAATCATTGGCTAGTATAATAAATTAGTCACTCCAGCAAAACTATGTAATAATTTGTTTGTTGAAATCAGATTTCTAAAAATGTGAACATCCTGTCCTGTTTGTCACTACAGATGTAATTTTGCAAAAGATATGTGGTATATATGTGTGTGATATATTTACTAAGCTATAGGTGTTTTTTTTCCAGTAAATGTTAGTTACATTACGATAACCTTACAAAAGTGTTAAGTTCACAGTCTTATAAATTTTGCAGTCCTATTTTTTTTTATATGAAGTAGTTATTTAATTACTACAAACCTCATTTCTTTTTATTTTGTAGGCAAAATGACTGTGTCTTTTTAAATGGCGTTTTCTTTTGTCTTCCAAAGACACTTTAAAGAACTCTATAGTTCCCACCGGCAAGAAGTTGATGGTAGTTTAATGAGCAAAGGGGTATATCTACTAAAGGCATATCCACTGTGCACTGCAAGTGCACTTGGAAGTGCAGTCGCCGTAGACCTGAGACGAAGATCTGAAATAAGGGGAATCTCTGCTGATTTCTATCATCCAATCATGTGCAAACAAAAATGCTGTTTTTTTATTTTCCTTGCAAGCCCCCCTCAGATCTACAGCGACTGCACTCCCAAGTGCACTTGTAGTGTAAAGTGGATTTGCCTTTAGTAAAACAACCACATAGTCTTTCTGCTAATTTAAGTGCATTGACTTTTACACGCAAAGTACTCCAAAATCTGATCTTTGTGATAACTTTAGTGAGCTTCAAAAATAGATAGTAAAAATGCACACATAGCATAGGAGAATGAAAATACCTAATGCATTATTTTTTTGTGAACTGGCCACACTGGTCTAGGAAGTTATCTTTAAGCCTAAACTATGAATTACATGTAATTGTGGAATGTAGCGTGACATTAAATAATAAAAAAAAATATTGGGAAGTGCACAAATTTGAAATAAAATAAAGGATTTATTTTAACCTAAATTAACCTATGGCTAGACCAAACAATAGAAACAACATGTGAACATAAATGCATGCACCATATAGTGCCAAGGATGCACTGCTCATTTACACTTATGTTCATCCACAAGGCCTACTTAGCCATACAAACTGAAAATAAGGACTTTCTTAAGTGTATGTATTTGCATGAACATGGCCCCTGCCAGAATCCACATGAAATTGCCTAGAGTTGGCAACAGGGTGTTAAGGCCAAACTCTACATATAAGTTAGGTTAGGAGTATGCCTATTCCATTAAAGTGGCTTCTAGAAAATTAAATTGGTGTGTTTAGTCTTTCTTTAAAAAGATTTTCAACTTTTAGACAAGACGTGGGAAAGGTTGTCCACATGACCCCCTCCATTAGTAACTGGATGGGATCTACCTCTTTAGAACCACCAACATGTGATCCATGTTTAAAAAAAATGTAGCCTGCTGATTCTTTTGTTATTGGGTGTCAAGTCATAAAATGTGGTACATACTAGCAAACGTCCATGGTGGCATAGCCACAGAAACCCGTCTGTCCATTGGAAGATCCCTGAGGGCTAGTTTCAGGAAAGTTATGGCAACACACACAAAACATAAACACTTTAATCGAATGAGTGCTCCAAAAAATTCTAACACTATATTTTTTCTTCATTATAGGCTACCCACCAGGTTAGAGTAGGCTCTGGATATCCGGTAACTTCTACTTCCAGAGTCACTGGAGAGCCTTCCTTAACAGTGACATTAGACAGGTGCTTGGTGAACCCAGGGCTCTGACCTGCTGGGCTTACATTTCTGTGCTTTTCTGAAACACTTTTATTCGCCTCTTGGGTAACTGTATGCCTCTGGCAGGTCTTGGCAGTGTCTGATTGAAACATGAGACCAGAGAATTCATCTGGGGTAGCATGCAGCCTATCTTTAGCTTTAGCAGTATTATCAGAGGCATGCGATTGTTCTGTTTTTTCCGTGCTCTCATAAACAGAACGGCGCTGCAAATGATTCTCATGCACTTTGTTCATCAGGTGGTAGCTGGGTTTTGCTTTTGCAGGTGAAGTACTTAGGGAATAGCGTGTTTCATTGACTACTGTCGAGTGGTGGGAAATAGGAGATTCTGTTTTATATCCAACAGTGGGAGAACAGAACCTCTCATTATAATTGGAAGTCTTTTCTCTCCTGTGACTCGACAAGTCAGTGTAAGCAACAGGTGTTAGCCTTTCTGAACCATCCACCAGCCTCTTGCCGCTGGCATTTATTTGCATTTGCAAGCTGTATGAGCTGACATGCATGTTATGGGAGCTGTAACAATTCTGCTCATCCTGCTCTGTCTCAGACTGGGGCAGGTTGGATTCAGGAGTTTCAGCAAGCGGAGGCAAGGAGATGTCATCAGGGGATATGCACTCATATTCATCACCAGATAAAGCTTCTTCTGCTAGCAAGTCAGGCTGTAATTCTGCATTTGCAAGTATACTACCATCTCTGGCAGACAAAAGAGGATCTGTAGTTTCCCCATGTTCTCCGCTTATGGAATTTTCGGGAACTTTCTGTGGTTCCTTTGAGGAAAAACAGAGGCATAAAATTTACAAGAATGTAACTAAGGCTGGGCATAAATGGGCAGTTTGCATTCTGGGAATTATAAGGCATTTGCCCATGCTTCAAGAGTTCTGCATGCCACAGAGCATTCCGTGCAACTTCGTTGACCAGAGATACATTGCCTCTTTTCAGTGAAAGGAGGGAAGGATTGGCCCAGTCATTCAGGTTTTCTAGCAAAGCGGAAAAGCATTTTAAGTAGTAACTATGTGTCCAGAAACCCTTTGTTTGGCTACACTAGAGTTCCCAAAATAGTCTAATTCTCACCTGAGCAATGTATTTGGCCCATGAATCGAGGCCAGGGTTGAGCTGTTTTGGGGCACCATATATTAGCATATATAGTATCTCACAAAAGTGAGTACACCCCTCACATTTTTGTAAATATTTTATTATATCTTTTCATGTCACAACACTGAAGAAATGACATTTTCCTAAAGTAGTGAGTGTACAGCTTGTGTACAATTTGCTGCCCCCTCAAAATGGCTCAATACACAGCCATTAATGTCTAAACTGCTGGCAACAAAAGTGAGTACACCCCTAAATGAAAATTTCCAAATTGGGCCTAATTAGCCATTTTCCCTACCTGGTGTCCTGTGACTCATTAGTATTAGTGTTAGGTGTGAATGGGGAGCGGGTGTGTTAATTGTGGTGTTATCGCTCTCACTCTCTCATATTGGTCACTGGAAGTACAACATGGCATCTCATGGCAAAGAACTATCTGAGGATATGAAAAAAATAATTGTTGCTCTACATAACGATGGCCTAGGCTATAAGACGATTGGCAAGACCCAGAAACTGAGCTGCAGGACAGTGGCCAAGACCATACAGCGGTTTAACAGGACAGGTTCCACTCAGAACAGGCCTCGTCATGGTCGACCAAAGTAGTTGAGTGTACATGCTCAGCGTCATATCCAGAGGTTGTCTTTGGGAAATAGGCATTTGAGTGCTGCCAGCATTTCTGCAGAGGTTTAAGAGGTGGGGGGTCAGCCTGTCAGTGCTCAGACCATACGCCGCACACTGCATCAAATTGGTCTGCATGGTTGTCATCCCAGAAGGAAGCCTCTTCTAAAGTTGATGCACAAGAAAGCCCGTAAACAGTTTGCTGAAGACAAGCAGACTAAGGACATGGATTACTGGAACCATGTCCTGTGGTCTGATGAGACCAAAATAAACTTATTTGGTTCAGATGGTGTCAAGCATGTGTGGCGGCAACCAGATGAGGAATACAAAGACAAGCGTGTCTTGCCTACAGTCAAGCATGGTGGTGGGAGTGTCATGGTCTGGGGCTGCATGAGTGCTAACGGCAGTGGGGAGCTACATTTTTTTGAGGGAACCATGAATGCAAACATGTACTATGACATACTGAAGCAGAGCATGATCCCCTCCCTGCAGAGACTGGGCTGCAGGGCAGTATTCCAATATGATAACGACCCTAAACACACCTCCAAGATGACCACTGCCTTGCTGAAGAAGCTGAGGGTAAATGTGATGGATTGGCCAAGCATGTCTCCATCCCCAAATGGAAGGTAGAGGAGCACAAGACCTCTAACATCGCCAGCTCTGTGATGTCATTGTGGAGGAGTGGAAGAGGACTCCAGTGGCAACCTATGAAGCTCTGGTGAACTCCATGCCCAAGAGGGTTAAGGCAGTGCTGGAAAATAATGGTGGCCACACAAAATATTGACACTTTGGGCCCAATTTGGACATTTTCTTCAGTGTTTACAAAAAAAGATATAATAAAATATTTACAAAAATGTGAGGGGTATACTCACTTTTTGTGAGATACTGTATGCTCTGTTTTCAATGTTTTGTAACAGTTTTATGTTTATTTTAGTGGATCTTGCCACCTACCTTTTTGTATCTATTTCTTGTATCTGTTAAAATCAATAGTTATTATTGCTCACGGTCCCTGTTAATTAAATTGGTTAAACAGCATTCTACTTCTAATCTAGGCCATAAACTTAAAGCTCCAGGCAGAATTATTGGACACTAATTAATGCAGGTATAATGAATGCATCTTTGATTGTATTTTTATTTTTTTTTATTAAACAGTGTAAATAACTGAAGTTGACTTGGTGTCTGCCACCTGTAGTTTACTGTACAGTCTGTGCAGCAAAACTAACAAGGGGAGGGAAAAGCAACACATAAACCACTTAGGTGTTCTGCAATGCAAAGAGCATACTGAAAGAAATATAGAGAGCAGAGCAACAAAAACCTGAGCTCATCAGTGTGCTGCTTCTCTTTCACTGTCCAGTGGAGATTAGACCTGTAAGTAAAAATGAACCCGCAGCAGAGAAGGTTTAGGTCCCCTCCACTGCTTGGCAGGACTGTGCTGTTTTGCACAGCTGTGTAAATCTCAGGACTAATTGCACATAAATACAATTTATTTGATATATAATCCATGTATGTATTTAACTTCTGTATTAGCTGCTTGCCTTAGGTAAGCTTTAAAGTGATTCTGAATTGCCCCAACCAATGGTAAAATAACTTAAACATACCTCCAGCTTCTCTTCTAGCTCCTTTAAGTAGACACATAAATCATCCACAGAGTTGATGGCTTCCTTGTGTTTTACTAATATCTTCTCAATATACTTCATACCATCATCCGCTCCTGTAAATATATACAAAGTCCTTATCATTTTCGTCTCCTCCTCAAATCACAGTAATGGCACTCACTCAACTTACAGTCACCTCCTTCTCCAGGAAGCCCATACCTCTGGTCTCTCCTCCTGTACCCATGTATACAGTGCTTGACAACAATGTGCAAATAAGCAATAGAGTAGAGTGTGAGTGTGTGACTATAAAGTATATATATATGTGTATCTGCATGATTCTGGAAAAAATGAGAACCACAATTTTTTTTGTTAAGATAAAAGATCACAATTCTCTGCGCAACATCATCTCTCACATTATACAAAAAAAATGGGCTAACTTTATTGTTTATTTTTTTTTTATTCATTGAAGTGTATTTTTTACCAAAAAATTGTGTTTGAAAGACCGCTGCGTGAATACAGTGTGACATAAAATATTGCAAGGACCGCCATTTTATTCTCTAGGGTCTCTACTCAATAAATATAATGTTTGGGGGTCCTAAGTAATTTTCTAGCAGAAAATACAGATTTTAACTTGTAAGCAACAAGTGTCAGAAAAAGGCTTATGCCCCGTACACACGGTCGGACATTGATCGGACATTCCGACAACAAAATCCATGGATTTTTTACGACGGATGTTGGCTCAAACTTGTCTTGCATACACACGGTCACACAAAGTTGTCGGAAAATCCGATCATTCTGAACGCGGTGACGTAAAACATGTACGTCGGGACTATAAACGGGGCAGTAGCCAATAGCTTTCATCTCTTTATTTATTCTGAGCATGTGTGGCACTTTGTGCGTCGGATTTGTGTACACACGATCGGAAATTCCGACAACGGATTTTGTTGTCGGAAAATTTTATAGCCTGCTCTCAAACTTTGTGTGTCGGAAAATCCGATGGAAAATGTGTGATGGAGCCCACACACGGTCGGAATTTCCGACAACAAGGTCCTATCACACATTTTCCGTCGGAAAATCCGACCGTGTGTACGGGGCATTAGTCTGTAAGTGGTTAAACTGACCTCATTTACAGACTGAAGTTTATCCCTTTGATCTAAAAGAACTAAATGTTACAATGTTTCCTTTTATCTCTCAGCACGAGCAATGTTGATAAACATTTGCCAGATGGCTGTTTTAATTTTGACAGCAGTGAGTGAGCAGAGAATGGCAGCTGTTTCAGGGTCTTGGCAATCTTCTTAGAGCCTGGGCCATCCTTATGTAGAGCAACAATTCTTTTTTTCAGATCCTCAGAGAGTTCTTTGCCATGAGGTGCCATGTTGAACTTCCAGTGACCAGTATGAGAGAGTGAGAGCTATAACAGCAAATGTAACACACTTGCTCCCGATTTACACCTAAGATCTTGTAACACTAATGAGTCACATGACACCGGGGAGGAAATTTGGCCCAATTTGGACCTTTTCACTTAGGGGTGTACTCACTTTTGTTGCCAGCGGTTTAGACATTAATGGCATTAATGGCTGTGTGTTGAGTTATTTTGAAGTGACAGCAAATTTACACTGTTATAGAAGCTGTACACTCACTACTTTACATTGTAGCAAAGTGTAATTTCTTCAGTAATGTCACATGAAAAGATATAAGAACATTTTTACAAAAATGTGAGGGGTGTACTCACTTTTGTAAGATACAAGAGAGAGAGAGAGAGAGAGAGAGAGAGAGAGAGAGAGAGAGAGAGAGCGAGAGAGAGAGAGTATATAGTCCAACTTTAGATTTACAGTATATATTAAAATAGTAACCAGGGCTGCTTTTAATTGGTGAGTAACACTTGTGCTCACGTACTTGCCAATACCTTTGCGATGCGATTTGCAGTAGTAGCCCCAATAATATTCTTAGGATTTGCACCATTATTGGTCAGATTTGAAATTGTCCCTATGTTCCCTCCTATCATTGCACTGTGATAGGGGCCACTTAGCAGTCTCTGCGTAGTACCTTACAGAAACGGTTCTCAACCCTGTCCTCAAGTCCCCCCAACAGGCCATGTTTTGGGAATTTCTTTGAGCCCATACAAAATGAATGGGCTCAAATCGCACTGCAAAGAATCACATGCGATTTGAACAGGAATGCAGTGCGATTCCTGTCCGAATCACTTGCAGTTACCCGCACCGCTCCTGTGTGAACCCAGGCTGAAGTCACTACAACAAGCCTGGGTTCACACAGGAACAGTGGGGGAAACCATATGTAATTAATTGCAGTGTGATTTCAGCTCTTTTTCTTTTCATTTTCTATGGGCTCAAATCGCACCGCAAAAGTATCGGTTTCAGGTGTCAGTGCATTTGCACAAGTACGAGTACTCGTGCAAACGCTTAGTATCGGCACCAATACCAGTACCGGAGCAACCTTAATCAGGACATTTATGAAGATCTAGCTAAACTGGTGTGGCAAGCCCACAAGGCTATTCTTAAATATTTAGACCCCAGGAAGTATAAAATGCTTACCATAAATGTGTTTCGCAATGTTGATCGCCTGCTGTATTCTATCTTCCTGATGTGGTAGTGTGGGATCTACAAACTTGTTAAACTGCTTCAAAAGCACCTCTACTGCTTCCTTGGTTTTACATTCTGCAGAGTATCGCCCCACTCGCACAACTGTTGCACAGGCTTCTTCACACCAAAACTGGCTCTTTTGTTATTAAAAATAAACAAATAATACATTTTGTTAGAGTTTATTGCTAGTTTGTCTGAATTAGAATGTACACTGAATAGTAGTATTTAGTTATAGATGGACACTAGTGAGATGAATCGCCCCCAGCTTCTTTCATCTCTTAAGCTCCATGTACACTGGACATTAAAATAACGTTATAAAAACGCCAGTAGCTTTGCAGTGAGTCTTTCAAAGTTTTTTAACGTTTTTGCAATAGTGTTTATTAGCGTTTTAGTGTTTTTCCGCGTTAGCGTTTATTTGGCCTTTTTTTTTTCCAATGGATCAAAAACATTAAAAAAACGCTGGTGAGCCATGTTTTTGAGCGTTTACTGACGTTTATCAGCGTTTAGTAATAACACACTTAAATCTGTCCAAACAAGTCTAGTAGACATCCCGGGTATGATAACGTTTGAAAAACGAAATTATAAATTATAATATAATAAATAACTATAAATAATTATAAAAAATAATAATATAATAATAATAAAATTAATTTCCCCACAATTCACTATCGCTCAATTCTGCAAGTGTTCTAATTTACTATCGCTGTTTTCTAGCTGGTCTAAAGCCACTTTTGATGTAAAGGGACACTTTTTGGTTGCTATGGACAATCTCAAGTTTCCAGGAAGAAAGAACAGTATACATAATATAAAAGTGCATGCAGGGCACTGGACAGAGCACTAGGGACAAAAGGGATGTGAATTGATTTGATACAGTAATGTAATCTGTAAGATTACAGTGTACTGTATGTCTTATGTTTTTTTGTACTTTTTGAAGTTGCCGCCGGGCTCCACCCCCATGCGTCGCGACGCTCGTAGGGAACGGAGCCCGGAACACAGAGCATCAGGCGGATGATCCGGTGGGGGACACAGCGGGGGGGACATCCCAGGATCCTGGTGATAAGGTAAGTAACCTGGACCAGGATTCTGCAATGCAATCCCAAGTGTGGCTAGGGGTTATCGCTAATGGTACTGAAATTTAATCCTGAGCCACACTCTGGAATACCACCAGGAGGGTTTAGAGGTATAAGAGGCTTGTAGGCAGGTGCAGTCTGTTTTATCCCTGCAGTCATGGGAAACATGGTACCTCTATGGTTACCCAGGGTCACTGTGGAAGAATTCCAGTTGGATGCTGTCGCCCCATGTGACTCTAGTGGCCATCTTGGGTCAGACAGGGCCTATTTTCAGGACCTGTCTCCCGGGTTTGGCACGCTTTATGCACGTGGGTAGCATAGGGACAAGTACACTGTTTGCTAGGGTCAGCACTACTGATAGGGAAAAGCTCCTGAAGAGGAATGAAAGCATAAGGTCACAACTCTTCTGAATACCTTCCCGGCTGGGCACGAGGTGGCAAGGCCGCATTCTGCCCCTCTGAACAGATTCTGTCAGCCCGGCTGAAATCTGCTCTTGTCATGTTGCTGGAAACAGTGAGTGCACCCGGTTGGGTAGTCCGCCCACCGGCTTAGTTGTGAACTGTTGCTGCATTTTTTTAATACAAGTTTTATACTGCATATGATTGTGTGACTTATTGCATCATCATGCTGCACCCACCAACAGGCTGATCACTGCTGGACAAGTCAAAACACTAGCATGATATATCAGTTTGTGGTGGCCTACCTCTTTAAACATTACAGAAACATCAAAACATGCCACACTCCTCACCTCCTCCATTATGTGTTGTAGGTCTTCAGCCATTTCAAGGTAGACTTTGTAATCTTGTACCACACTATTAAATTCACTAACATGTTTCTGCAGTTCACAAATCGCCTCACAAATATTATCAGTTTTCTGGGGATCCATGCCTATTTTCTTTTCTAAACTATCTATTTTCTTCTTTAAAGCCTGCAAATACATAACAAATTCATGAGCATCAACTGCCAGTGTGAAAAAATATTTTTGCACATCATTATTAATATCTGATAGGGTTTTATCTCTAATAAAAGTGCATTAAAAGCCAAATTAAAAATAATACCAAGTATTGGCAAATTTAAAATACAAGTCTTTAAAAATATCTATGGTTTTCTGAAGAGTCTTGAGGGTTTGTAAAAAATGCCAAAAATGAGCCCTTGGCACATATTCTGATGTTCGCTTATTGTCTCCTGGCTCCGGCTGTATGAAAACACGGCACACTTGTACATGCTGTAGAAGTCGTTTAGTGAGGAATAGCAAAGCTGAGCATCAGATAATGTGCTGTAATGGATCTAAAAGCTTACATTCTATAGTTAACTAGTGAGTGGTATTATTTTACCTGCTTTATGTCTTTTTTATCAGTGGCTGTCACTTCAGATGTCACAATTTATTGATAGATAGGGAACAGATTTGTTGGCCTGTAACAGCAAAGACTTAAGGCAGCTCTGTCTACTGGAAATGACATTCTGTTAATGGGGGCAATAAACGGCTTACTTAAACCCCTTTTGATGATCCAATTGGATATGTGAGTGGATTGGGTCATATAGGGCTACCATAGGATGCAATAGCGAAAATTGTACATGTTGGGACTACTCTATCACTGAGATTTTGCAGTATATCTGAACATCTGCACAAACCTTCCCTCTTCTCATTGCAGAGGGAAGGAAATTTTAAAAACAATTACTGCTTCCTCTAAATGGAAAAAGCATATTACACACTAGTACCGTATGGGTTCTAATTTACTAAAGGGATAGAGACTGGTTATTTAGCAAAGTGAATAAGTGAACAACCTCATCTATATAGGTTAATCAACCCCATAGTCCCCATATAGCAACTCTGTAAATGGCAATTTCCGTAATCATCATAGGTTTAGCCTTGTGCCATTTCCAGATCTGTCAGATTTGTAAAAGTGGACTTCATTGCATAATAAGCTTGGTGCATAATGAGAATTATTATTATATAGGATTTATATAGCGCCAACAGTTTGCGCAGCGCTTTACAACATAAGGGCAGACAGTACAGTTACAATACAATTCAATACAGGAGGAATCAGAGGGCCCTGCTCGTTAGAGCTTACAATTAATTCACAAGCTTGAGCTTTTCAAAATGTAAGCTACGCGACTGGATCTTTGGAATCTGGCTACACATATTACACTCTAAACATGTGCAATTTGTTTCATTCCGAATATTCGTAAATTTGAATATTCCAAAATTGGTAAATTCAAAAATTCGTAAATCCTTAAGTTCGGAAATTAAAAAATAAGGAAATTCGAAAATCTGAAATAATAACTAACTATTAAATTATAGGTATTGGAATTTCCTTTCAAATTTGGCTGTTAGCGAACGTAACTAATACGAATTTATCCTAAGTTACGAATTATCCGAAATAACAAATGCCGTATCTTTAAACGAATGGAAGGTAATGAAATAATAATAATAAAAAACAATAATAATAAAAACTTTTTATTATTATTTATTATTAATTTGTTCCGTTCCATTTGTTTAGATGCAGCATTTGTTATTTCGAATAATTTGTAACTTTGAATAAATTCGTATTCATTACGTTCACTAACAGCCAGTTTTGGAAGGAAATTCCAATACCTATAATTTATTAGTTAGTTATTATTAGTTAGTTAGTTGTGCTTTCAAATTTTTGGATTTTTGTTCTTTTGAGTTTTCGGATTTTCCAATTTACGCATTTTCGAATTTACGAATTGCGATCATATTGAATGACTCGAAAAACGAAAGAAAAAAAAGAACGAATGAAACGAAAACAAATGAATTTTTTGGCAGTGCACATGTCTATTACACTCTGCTCCAGTTTATAATCTCCTTTAGGTTTACTTAAACAATCCATGTATTTTATATTGTATAGTCCTCAACTGCCAAATCTAATGCTGATCACAAAAGCTAAAGTGGTTCTTAAGCAAAAGTTTCATTCACACCAATGTGATTTGTCATGCCATTTGACAGTTCAAAGTCACATGGCAAGTCACACCCTACTTTTGACAATGGAAACAGGTAAATTGTTGTGACTCAAGTCGCAGCAACTTTGAAAAAGGTTCCTGTACTACTTTTCATTTTATTGCAACTTGCATTGACTTCTGTTAGAAGTTGTAAGCTGCAATGAAATCGCCCCAACACTTACCTGACACCACCTCCAGTGCTTCCCCCGCCGGCAGCCCCACTCTCCTCTCTTCTTGCCTTTAGCCATTGACACCTGCTGCTGTCAAATCCTGTGAGGAGGGAGTAGGAGATGGAGCTGAGCAGCACTATGTGTATGTACATGGACAAAAATGTGGCCCTGGACTTCATCCAGACCGGCCCAGGGCATAACACATCAGGGCACAGCACATCAGGGCACAGCACATCAGGGCACGGTACATCAGGGCACAGCACATCAGGCCACATCAGGGCACAGGGCACAGCACATCAGGCCACATCAGGGCACAGGGCACAGCACATCAGGGTACAGAGCCCAGCACATCAGGGCACAAGGCACATCAGGGCACAACACATCAGGGTACAGCACATCAGGGTACAGCACACCAGGCCACATCAGGGTACAGGGCACAGCACATCAGGGTACAGAGCCCAGTACATCAGCGTACAGGGCACAACATATCAGGGTACAAAGCCCAGTAGATCAGGGTACAGCACATCAGGGCACAGGTCACAGTACATCAGGGCACAGCACATCAGTGTACAGAGCCCAGCACATCAGCTAATAGGTCACAACACGTCAGGGCACAGTACATCAGGGTACATCGCATCAGGGTACAGGACATAGCACATCAGGGCACTGAACATCAGGGCACACGACATTGAGGCACAGCACACCGGGGCACAGGACATCAGGGCACATCAGGGCACGGGGCACATCAGGGTACAGGACATCAGGGCAAAGCACATCGGGGCACAAGGCACATCAGGGCATAGGACATCGGGGCACAGCAAATCAGGGCACAGGGCACATCAGGGCACATAGCACATCAGGGCACATTGGGGCACATCAGAGCACATAGCACATCAGGGCACGTGGCACATCAGGGCATGGGGCACATCAGGGCACATCGGGGCACATAGCACATCAGGGCACATGGCACATCAGGGAATGGCACATCAGGGCACGGGGTACATCAGGGCATGGGGCACATCAGGCCACATGGCACATCAGGGCATGGGGCACATCAGGGCACGGGGCACATCAGGGCACATCAGGGCACATGATGGGGCACATGGCACATTATGGGGCACATCGGGGCACAGCACATCAGGGCATGGGGCACATCAGGGCACGGGGCACATCAGGGCACATAACACATCAGGGCATGGGGCACATCAGGGCATGGGGCACATCAGGGCACAGGGCACATCAGGGCACATAGCACATCAGGGCACATGGCACATCAGGGCACGGGGCACATCAGTGCACATTATGGCACATCAGGGCACATGATGGGGCACATGGCACATTATGGGGCACATCTGGGCACAGCACATCAGGGCACGGGGCACATCAGGGCACATAGCACATCGGGGCACGGGGCACATCAGGGCATGGGGCAAATCAGGGCATGGGGCACATCAGGCCACATGGTACATCAGGGCACAGGGCACATAGCACATCAGGGCACATGGAACATCAGGGCACGGGGCACATGGCACATCAGGGCTCGGGGCACATCAGGGCACATGGGGCACATGGCACATCAGGGCACATGATGGGGCACATTATGGGGCACATCAGGGCACATAGCACATCAGGGCATGGGGCACATCAGGTCACATGGCACATTAGGGCACGGGGCACATCAGGCCACATTATGGCACATCAGGGTACATGATGGGGCACATCAGGGCACATTATGGGGCACATCAGGGCACACAGCACATCAGGGCACGGGGCACATCAGGGCACATTATAGCACATCAGGACACATGATGGGGCACATGGCACATTATGGGGCACATCGGGGCACAGCACATCAGGGGACAGGACACATCAGGGCACATAGTACATCAGGGTAAGGGGCACATCAGGGCATGGGGCACATCAGGCCACATGGTACATCAGGGCACAGGGCACATAGCACATCAGGGCACATAGAACATTAGGGCATGGGGCACATGGCACATCAGCGCTTGGGGCACATCAGGGCACATGGGGCACATGGCACATCAGGGCACGGGGCACATCAGGGCACGGGGCACATCAGGGCACGGGGCACATCAGGCCACATGGCACATTAGGGCACGGGGCACATCAGGGCACATTATGGCACATCAGAGCACATGATGGGGCACATCAGGGCACATTATGGGGCACATCATAGCACATAGCACATTAGGGCACATCAGGCTACATGGCACATTAGGGCACGGGGCACATCAGGGCACAGGGCACATCAGGGCTCGGGGCACATCAGGGCACATTATGGCACATCAGGGCACATGATGGGGCACATCGGGGCACATAGCACATGATGGGGCACATAGCACATCAGGGCACATCATGGGGCACATGGCACATTAGAGCACGGGGCACATTATGTGGCACATCAAAAGGGTACATTGTGGGGCACATGGCACATTATGGGATCTTACTAGCCAGCCTGCAGAGTAGCGCAGGGAGCTTCTGTAGTAATAAGTTCTCTCTCTCGTGTCATCACACTGTTCCCTGGCGGCCCCTCCTCTCTTCTCGTCTATACCAGATGATCTTACAAGCCAATTGGTATAGACGATAAGAGAGGAGGGGCTGCCGGGGAACAGCGTGATGACACGAGAGAGAGAACTTATTACTACAGAAGCTCCCTGCGCTACTCTGCATGCTGGCTAATCTCGATCTACCCGCAGGCGCCAGCTGTTGGCGGTTGACGGGTAGATTGCCGCACACTGCAGATGCGGCTGAAAGTGAAGCTGGCCCACACTGAGCCATCAGCCCACTGGAAATCTCCTGGTAGTCCCGATGGCCAGTCCATCCCTGGTTTAGGGCCACACTGTGCAAAGCCATTGCATAGAGCAGGTAAGTATAACATGTTTATTATTTTAATTAAAAATTCTCTCCAGCTTTCTGTGATCACTTACATTGGTAACATCTGTTGCTAACAATCATTTGGCAAGAATGATTTTGCCTCCTATTGAAAAATTTATTCTTCTGATATTGTCCCCTTTATGGTCACAAGAAAGTAGATATCAGATGACAAAATACATTTATTCCCATATTCACACTTAACAGTAGACAGCTGCAATTTGTTTTGGTCCGAATTCAAATTTGGACAAATTTTTGGTTATGAAATAGTATCGAATTGTAACGAACTTTGTTTAATTTCATTACAATTTATTTTGTTTATTTGTTTTCTAACAAATTCCAACTTTTCAGAACAATTAGAATTTGGATCGGTGGAAAAACTATCGACCGATTTGAATTCTGTGTGAAGAAATAGCTGGTTGCCGCCCGCGTCCTTAACAATCATGAGTCATCATCTGTCAGCGGGCTTCCCCACTGACAGATGAATGTAAAGAAAAGAATGCCGGCGTTTCCCGGCAATGAAAAAATGTGGTATGGATTTTAAGGGGAATCCCACTCCAAAATTTAGAAAAAACAGTGTAGGGTCCCCCCAAAATCCATACCAGACCTTTATCTGAGCATGCAGCCAGGCAGGTCAGGAAAGAGGAGGGGACAAGCAAGCGCCCCCCCTTCTGAACCATACCAGGCCACATGCCCTCAACATGGGGGGGTGGGTGCTTTGGGGCGGGGGTCTCTATCCGGGTAAGCGGGCAGAGGGCTTATCAGAATCTGGGGCCACCTTTAACAAGGGGGGCTCCCAGATCCCACCCCCCCCATGTAAATGGTATTGGTTACATGGTACCCCTAACCCAGTGATGGCGAACCTTGGCACCCCAGATGTTTTTGAAATATATTTCCCATGATGCTCAACTACACTGCAGAGTGCATGAGCATCATGGGAAATGTAGTTCCAAAACATCTGGGGTGCCAAGGTTCGCCATCACTGCCCTAACCATTCACCAAAAAACTGTCAAAAAGTAATAACTACAAGAAACAGTTTTTGACAAGTCCTTTATTAAAAAATTTAAAAATGTGTCCCTCGATGTATATCCATCGTCAATCATGACGCCCGCTGGACACAAAAAATAGAAAAAAAAATAGTGTCCCTCGAAATAAAAAAATAAAAAAATAGTGTCCCTCGAAATAAAATAAAAATAAAAATGTCTCCTGCTGTATGCCTCCTCTGCGCTTTGACAGTTCTTATATAGGCAAAGGGCAGGGACACCCGGCTATGTCACCCAGTGGCACTGCCCCCTTCTGACGGCATGTGATGCATTTCAAACATAGGGATTTGACTTCTTCCTGCGGGATGCTCATATGACAGGTACAAGGATATTCAAACTGTATTTGAACCTGCCGCAGGGGATAAAACCACATAGAGTGGAAATATATTGCCACCTCCCAAAGAGCCCCAGCAGATGGATAGGACCGCCATACCCGGACCAGCGAAGCTACTGGGGTCGCCAAACAGGATTCACTGAAATTCCATCGTGATTCAGTAATTTGGATACATCTGAATCTCCGAATAACAAAAAATGTGTTTGAATTTTGATTTGTAACAAAAGGAATCGCACATGTCCAGGGCTAAAAAGCTTTGCCACAGAGAGATGTATTGGATTTTCTCTTTCAATGTTTTGGCCCCTGGAGGGTTAAATGAGGATTTTGAAATCAGTGCCATACTTTAGAACTTCATTCACCATTACATCCTCATTTTCATATGTATGCCCATTATAACGTGCCCATATTCCCCTTAGGTATGTCCTCCATTGGCCAATTGTATTCTGTTTTTCCTATAGGATGTGTACATGTGTGTGTGTATGCGTGTGTGCATAATGATTAATCCAATGGACGTTTGTGTGTGCCTTTTTTTTTTCATCTATGCGTTTTTTTACATCTATGCGTTTTTTTTGCATCTATGTGTTTTTTTTCATCTATGTATTTTTTGCATCTATGCGTTTTTTTGCATTTATGCGTTTTGTTTTGTTTTTTTTCATCTATGCGTTTTTTTTGCATCTATGCGTTTTTTTTTGTTTGCGTTTGTGGTTGTTTCTTGTGCGCGCATGCATGTATACCTATGTAGTTTATTCTGTTTGTTATCCCCAAATATTGATTCAGTGATCGTCTTTTAAACGATTAATTTTTAGTGGCATCTGCTATTGAGGAGCCTCAATTCACCATCAGAAATAGATTGCCCAGGGGGGATTTACTGGGAGCTGGTATATGTGCTGGTGTTAATCAAAACAGGAAACTGTGGCTAGCAGAGAAGCAATCAGTCAAAACTGAGCCAAGGACCACTGCCACTGGTTGACATCATCATAAATCAGCAACCATGCAGTGAAGCTCCCAGGGCGCCCTGGTAAATCTAATGGTAACAATACCCACTTTGATTTTTTTTTATTTTTTTTACCCAAAGTTTGATTGGATCAAAACAATCATATCTGCAAACAATCAAATAGCTGTAACTTCCCTTCCTGTTGATTTAGACTCATTTGGATTTGATCAAACTGAATCAATTGGCTGAGGAGAAATACTGTCAATCATATCATCAGTTGGAGATATATTGTTCATTAATACAGTCGCATTTCGACCAATCCAATTGTGACATTACATGGTGGAAACAAGGTGTGATCAATAATTTCCAATTGTTCTTTAGATCGATATCCTCTTCCCCGCGTGTGGTATATCAATCAAATGGGTTGTCGACTACAGATCGATTATTCCGTTTGGAAGAGATTGATCAGGAAAGAAGTCAAAGCATGCATGGCCACCATAAAGGAGGTTGTACAATCAGATGGTACAATTTGTGATGAGTGTCAGTGATTACTGAGGCAATGTGTAAAGCGCAGGAACCCATAGCAACCAGTCAGGATCATATTGCTTCAAAACTATATTGTGCTAATAGTGAAATCTGGTTGCTATAGGTTAAAATTCTCTATCATCACTGCTTTAACACAATTTATCTAGGCCTAGTCATCTGTTGCTTATGTTAGAGATGTATACCCTGTGTGTCAGGACCCTGAATGGACTCATATTTTGTCCCCTCAAAAAACAGATATTAGAAATCTCTGGGAAGCCCTGTTTGTGCTACCGGGGACAATGAAAAAAGCCACCTGGATCTCCAAAAACCAGTGCACACATGTAGGGCTCAAATGAGGCTCTCTTGCTTAGTCCTGAGATGGACAATGAACTATGGGCTATGGGATGTGTAGTGTGAATAGAGCAGTGCACTTGACTGCTACTAAGATGTGCTGCTTGTTCCAAACAAATGGAAGTGAGGGCGGAACAGGAAAGATTTGGGAGCTCACGAAGGGCACTACAAGGAGGCAGAAAAACACAGTAAGAAACGATTCCATGAAAAATAAATTACAGAGCCTTTAGTGCAGGCAACCTCAGCCCTCCAGCTGTGGTGAAACTACAAATCCCATCATGCCTCTGCCTCTAGGAGTCATGCCTGTGATTGTGAGGGCCTTGCAATGTCTCATGGGACTTGTTTCAAAACAGCTGGAGGGCTGAGGTTGCCTAACCCTGGGTTAGTGGATGTGTAGGGATTATTTTTTGGAGAATCAGGATATTGTTTACCCTAGGTTTACATAAAATACACCTTTTTCAAAACGCGGCCCGCAGGGAAATTGCATAGTCAGTTTCACCATGTGATTCCCCTGCAGTTCCCGCATCAACAAATGCGTTGCGTGTTTCACTGCGGGCGGTTGCAGTTACAGAATCGATGTGAATCCCGCACCCACAGCCACACGCATAGGTTTGAACCAAGCCTTAGGGGTTGATTTATTAAAGGCAAATAGACTGTGCACTTTACAAAGTGCAGTTGCTCCAGAGCTTAATGAAAAAGCAGAAACTCTGCTGACTTCCATCATCCAATCATGTGTGAGCAAAAATGCAGTTTTTTTTAATTTTCCTTGCATGTGATTGGGTATTCTTTGCATTCTTTAAAGTGAAGCTTTTCCTCATTTACTAAGCTCTTGAGCAACTACACTTGCAGTCTATTTGCCTTAAATAAACCAACCCCTTAAGCCCCATACACACTATGAGATTTTCTGCTGATTTTTGTCTTCAGATTTCCCAAAACCATGTAGTGCAAGGGCCTTTCTGATTGCATACAGATTGAAACTCCTAAGGTTTGACCTTATATTATATGGTTTTGGTAAATTTGAAGGAAAAAATCAGCAGAAAATCTGATAGTGTGTATGGGGCTTTAGTGTCACTTTGATTTCCCATATGCTTTTGACTATTGCAGGAAGTTATAACCCTACAAAAGCAGAGCACAAAAATTCAATGTATGCAGTATATTTACTGAATATTTACTGAGTATGCCCAGCTAGGAGTGACATTATTATGTGCATTTTCATGATTACATTGTTATGCTTGATAGATAATTGGTATAATGTTCCCAGTACATTTTATGACACATAATATTCTTTTTTCTAGACCGCAGGGCTTTAACAAGAAAACATTTTCATTTATATCTTAAAATGTTATTTGCATCATTAAACTCACAAATGTGTAATTATATTGAAAAAATTAGCACAATTTTGGCAGCTGTTTCACAGCACTTACCTGAAGTCTTTCAGCATACATTTCAACTTGCTGTAGCTGATTCTTAATTACTTTCGGATTCCTTCCTTTATCGGCTTTTTTTGTGTAGTTGAATTTTAGGTTGTTAAACTTTTTCTTCAGATCCTTAAATGATTCTTTTAGCTGAATGATTAGAGACATTTAAAAAAAAAGTAGTTTTACATTTATTCACACTTTTCTTCACCGACAGTATATTTAATTTACATGTAATTTGTTCCGTTAATCCTGATAATTATGATTTTGCATCACGCTCGGCTCTGTAGTTGTTCATTTTTTAACCCTGGAGAACTCCTTTTGACATAATGCTACAGTTTAAGCACATTATTTAAATTTTCCATAGACTGGCATCTGTCATTGAGTTCAAAGAGAGAAGACAGGCCTTACATCACTATATATATATATATATATATATATATATATATATATATATATATATATATATATATATATATATATATACATATATATATATATATATATATATATATATATATATATATATATATATATATATATATTATATATATATATATATATATATATATATATATATGGCACATATTAATGGCACTGAACAAAACGGAACTGTTTCGATTTATGGGCAGAGAAAATATTGCAAGGAAAATCACAGACCCAGAACAATATGCAGTAAGTAAAATAAAATAAAATTAAAAATGGAATTCTTTATCTGGGTTCTAGGTTAGTGTATCAAAAAGCATGGAAACAAAGCATCAGCATGACCGGCACAGAACCATCATTTTCAGAAAGAGAGGTCAGAAGTGGCAATGCACTTATGTCTCTCATAACAAGTACATTTGAAATATTAGCAGATATTTTGATTGAAAGTCTCAATGGTATGGGGGCACCTGAGCCAAGCTGCAGCTCTGTATGTCCATTCAGACATGGAACTGCCGTGCGGCCCTGCCCCCCCTCTCCTAATTGGCTAACTGACTTTGATTGACAGCAGCGGGAGCCACTGGCGCAGCTGCTGTGTCTCAGACAATCAGGAGGGAGAGTCCCAGGTGGCGGAGGGACTGGTGCACATCGCTGGATAGAGATGGGGCTCAGGTAAGTATTAGGGGGTGCTGGGGCGGCTGCTGTACACAACTTCTGCTGCCTTTACAACTTCTTTAAAGTGATTGTAAATAAAGGATTTTGGACAATGGTTTTGCAAAGAGCAGACTCAATCCTCCTCTTCTGGGGTCCCACGCAAAAGCTTCTGGCTCCTCCCCTCTTCTTAGGGCCCCCATAGTAAGCCACTTGCTATGAGGTCACTAATATGGGCTCAATCCCGAGCTGAGTTCTTGGTGTCCATTGACACACACAGTGTGGCTTGGCCCTGCCCCTGTTTTCTTCCCACAGGCTGGGATTGACAGCAGCAGGAGCCAATGGCTCCCGCCGCTGCCTCCATGTCCAGTAAGGAGGGAGAGAGAGGAGAGAGTCGGCGCTCTCGGACACTGTACTAGATCAAGATGAGGCTCAGGTAAGTATAAGGGTGGGCTGGGGAGAAGGGGGGTGGGGTGAACGCAGAAGGATTTTTACCTTAATCCAGAGAATGCATTTAAATGATAATAAAGGCTTTTTTTTCCTTTTTTTTTTAAATAACAAACATGTTATACTTACCTGTCCTTTGACTCAGCCAATGAGAAGGGAAATACACCAGAAAGCCGCAGTGGGGCTCAGGTAAGTATTGGGGGGGCTCCTGCACAGATAAGGTTTTTGCATGAAGGTAATCAACCTTGAGACTTTAAAACCACTTTAAAATGGAGGTTCGCCCACCCCTGCAAAAATTAAATGCCAGCAGCTACACATACTGCAGCTGCTGGCTTTTAACAATAGGACACTTACCTGTCCTGAAGTCCAGCGATGTTGGCACCGCAGCTGATGTTTCCATCAGCTGTCGGGCGCTGCCATCGCAATTGCTGGTAGGGGCACCCGGTAGGGAAGCATTATGGCTTCACGCCGGGTACCTACTGTGCATGCGCGAGGCTCCGCTGCGCTCTCCTAATGGTCCAGCGGCGGGGGAAGGAGGAGGGAGGAAGAGAGAGCCGAGCTGCTGACATATCGCGCCAGGGCCAGATCTCCCAGAAGTGGGGACAGGATACCTGTCAAAGACAGGTATCCGCTCCCCCTTCCAGAAAGGTGCCAAACGTGGCACCGGAGGGGGGGAGGAGACAAATGAGCGGAAGTTCCACTTTTGGGTGGAACTCCGCTTTAAGGTAAGAAAAAGACCTTTTGCATTTACAATTACTTTAAATTTACATACTGTGGTTGATTTACTAAAGGCAAACAAGCTGTTCATTTTACTAGGAAAATGTCCTCTGAGCTTACTGAATGTGGTGAAATGTCACTTTGCAAAGAATACCCAATCATTAGATTGTAAGCTCTAATGAGCAGGGCCCTCTGATTCCTCTTGTACCAAATTTTAATGCAACTGTAATGTCTGCCTTTATTTTGTTAAGCGCTGCACAAACTGTTGACACTATATAAAACCTGTATAATAATAATAATAATATGCAAGGAAAAAAAAAAAAAACACATTTTACTTACACATGATTAGGTGATAGACGTCAGCAGGGAATCACTACATTCACTAAGTTAATGGAAAATGCCCCTGTAAGGTGAACAGCCTATTTGCCTTTAGTAAATCAACCCCACCATTCTTGAATGTTTATAGTAGGTTTTTGGGTTGGCTGTTTATTTGTAACTAAAGATGCTTATGCAAGGAGGCTGAGTGGTTATGAAAGCAGCCCTTTCTAGCATGTTACACAACAGATATCCTTCTTTTAGGGCAGCTAGTTGGAATAAGTACTGTACTTTACCCAGTAATATGCAGACAGCACATAACAAGTGATGGGATAGGCTGACAGTGATTTATTGAGTAAGACGAAGGAGATGGTTTTGTTTGTTCATATGCTGCATGACAGCAAAGAGTCAGGGAGAGAGGAAAAAGCTTTTACAACCCTTCATTTTGGTGTCAGACAGGGCACAGCAGCTGCAAATAAACACTGACACATGAGCTATTTTTTCTGAGAACTGTAGATATGATTTCACATACTGTCTCTGCTCAAAAGAGAAGTGCTCTCGTCTCAGGGACATTTTAGCTTACAGTCTGGCTTACCATAGTTCTGAGCAATTTTAACATATGGCAGATAGCTCCAACTTGTACATTGAACTCATTGGGAGCAGCAAGAGGGAAACAACCAATCAGGTTAATTGCTTTTTTTCAATGTTGAAATCTGCATATTTTTGGCAGGTAATGACCCTGTTTTTTTTTTTTTTTTTATGTATGTGTTTTTTTGTATTTCTGCATATCATACAGTACAAGATGATATTCCAAAGCAGATCACAGATATACGTAAACAGGATAAGGATATCAAAAAAAAACATGAGACCCCTTCCCAAAGACCCAACCAGTTCTGTATGCCATCATCAAGTTAGTATAATGAACAGGTGAAGGTACAGCGAAAGCGGAATTACAAATCCAATGAACAGATTCAAATGGTCTAAATAGAATACATGACTATAAAGCAAACAGTACTCCAATCACCCAGAGATATATGTCAGCAGACGGATTATTTTACTGTAGTGGAACACAGAAGGGGCACCTAAGTGCCTAAAGTGAAAAAGAGCCACAGAGAGGAGAACAAATTAAGCAAAGAGAGTATAGGAGTTGGACAAGGGAGGTAAAATATTAATAATAATAATTTTTAAAAAGTGTAGGCGGGTGGATAGGGTGGGTAGGTTTGAGTTTGGAGAGAAAGGAGAAAACCTACAGCTTTTACACTTGCTTCTGTTTTCAAAACCCATGCCAGCTGACATATTGAAAGGAAAGCTTCTAGGAGATAGTATGGAGGCTGCCATTTTTTAACCACTAATTCCTTAGCTGTCATGCTGATCTAGTGGCCCCAATATTATATGAGACATTGGCCAAGTACTCACGCTGATCGTGAGGAGAAAAAAAGCCAGTAACTGGCTCCTATTCACTTCCTGATCAGCTGTCATTGGCTGACAGCTGATCACGTGGTAAAGGACCCGCTGTGATTATTGGCCCTTTACCCTGCTCTGTGATCAGCCAAGTTCGAAGGGGGCGCGCGAGCAGCGCGGTCACAGGGGGGCGTCTATTGACGCCCTCCCGACACTGGAAGCCCGCGCTGTAGCTGTCATTCGGCTATATCGCGGGTGGAAAGTGGTTAAAAAGAATATGACTTGTGTACATATGTATGATAGCAGTTCCGAAATATGGTTACCAGAACCTCGACCAAAAGCAACGACATCCATGGATACTTTTTATTCTGATACAGTAGGGACAGAAAGTATTCACACCCCCTTAAATTTTTCACTCTTTGTTATATTGCAGCCATTTGCTAAAATCATTTAAGTTCATTTTTTTCCTCATTAATGTACACACAGCACCCCATACTGACAGAAAAACACAGAATTGTTGACATTTTTGCAGATTTATTAAAAAAGAAAAACTGAAATATCACATGGTCCTAAGTATTCAGACCCTTTGCTCACTATTTAGTAGAAGCACCCTTTTGATCTAATACAGCCATGAGTCTTTTTGGGAAAGATGCACACCTGGATTTGGGGATCCTCTGCCATTCATCCTTGTAGATCCTTTCCAGTTCTGTCAGGTTGGATGGTAAACGTTGGTGGACTGCCATTTTTTAGGTCTCTCCAGAGATGCTCAATTGGGTTTAAGTCAGGGCTCTGGCTGGGCCATTTAAGAACAGTTACGGAGTTGTTGTGAAGCCACTCCTTCGTTATTTTAGCTGTGTGCTTAGGGTCATTGTCTTGATGGAAGGTAAACCTTCGGCCCAGTCTGAGGTCCTGAGCACTCTGGAGAAGGTTTTCGTCCAGGATATCCCTGTCCTTGGCCGTGTTCATCTTTCCCTCGATTGCAACCAGTCGTCCTGTCCCTGCAGCTGAAAAACACCCCCACAGCATGATGCTGCCACCACCATGCTTCACTGTTGGGACTGTATTGGACAGGTGATGAGCAGTGCCTGGTTTTCTCATACGGCTTAGAATTAAGGCCAAAAAGTTCTATCTTGGTCTCATCAGACTAGAGAATCTTATTTCTCACCATCTTGGAGTCCTTCAGGTGTTTTTTAGCAAACTCCATGCGGGCTTTCATGTGTCTTGCACTGAGGAGAGGCTTCCGTCGGGCCACTCTGCCATAAAGCCCCGACTGGTGGAGGGCCGCAGCGATAGTTGACTTTCTACAACCTTCTCCCATCTCCCGACTGCATCTCTGGAGCTCAGCCACAGTGATCTTTGGTTCTTCTTTACTTCTCTCACCAAGGCTCTTCTCCCCCGATAGCTCAGTTTGGCCAGGCGGCCAGATGTAGGAAGGGCTCTGGTCGTCCCAAACGTCTTCCATTTAAGGATTATGGAGGCCACTGTGCTCTTAGGAACCTTAAGTGCAGCAGAATTTTTTTTGTAACCTTGGCCAGATCTGTGCCTTGCCACAATTCTGTCTCTGAGCTCTTCAGGCAGTTCCTTTGACCTCATGATTCTCATTGGCTCTGACATGCACTGTGAGCTGTAAGGTCTTATATAAACAGGTGTGTGGCTTTCTAATCAAGTCCAATCAGTATAAATAAACACAGCTGGACTCAAATGAAGGTGTAGAACCATCTCAAGGATGATCAGAAAAAATTGAGTACTGTCCGTGATACTTTTTTTATTTGCACTAACATACAATTTTTCAGGACAAGCTTTCGGGGTATGTCCCCTTCTTCAAGGTCCAAGCAGTACTGATTCACAAATTTTTAAGCAGAATGTTAAAGAAGAAGAAAAAAAAAAAAAAGAGAAAAACCAAACACATACAAATCAATGGTAATAAAGATAGCAGCAGAGTTAGTGAGATAAGACAGAGGGAGAGCTAGGGGGGAATGCAGGGGGGGATGCTAGTCACAGAGCGGTCGTAAAACTTTAGCATAATGTGTAAGGAAACCAATATCTAAATTTATGCTAAAGTTTTACGACCGCTCTGTGACTAGCATCCCCCCCTGCATTCCCCCCTAGCTCTCCCTCTGTCTTATCTCACTAACTCTGCTGCTATCTTTATTACCATTGATTTGTATGTGTTTGGTTTTCTCTTTTTTTTTTTTTTTTTTTTTTTCTTGTCTTTAACATTCTGCTTAAAAATTTGTGAATCAGTACTGCTTGGACCTTGAAGAAGGGGACATACCCCGAAAGCTTGTCCTGAAAAATTGTATGTTAGTGCAAATAAAAAAAGTATCACGGACAGTACTCAATTTTCTCTGTCACAATTGCACTAATACGGCTACAATCAAATCAAGTAAGGATGATCAGAAGAAATGGACAGCACCCGAGTTAAATATATGAGTGTCACAGCAAAGGGTCTGAATACTTAGGACCATGTGATATTCCAGTTTTTCTTTTTTAATAAATCTGCAAAAATGTCAACAATTCTGTATTTTTCTGTCAATATGCGGTGCTGTGTGTACATTAATGAGGAAAAAAATGAACTTAAATGATTTTAGCAAATGGCTGCAATATAACAAAGAGTGAAAACTTTAAGGGGGTCTGAATACTTTCTGTCCCCACTGTATGTAATAAAGCTTATACTGTTTTTGAAGTTTCTTTTGTCTGTTATGCCCACAATAGTCCTTACTGTATTTGAGGGTATTCTTTGATGCATTGAACAGACCTGGGACTTTTTTTAAATAAACTGCTAAAACCTATTGGAAGATCAGGTAAAATATGAAGGGCCTATTCAAACTTTTGCATTGTTTCAGCTTCTCTCTGTCAGGTGTGTTGTGGTACCATTTATTGTGAATTCATCCCGGTGCATTGTACAGTAGAGCCCAAAGCACAACAGCACACCACAGCATATATACCATGAATTCTGGTGCACTGTGTTCTTAAAAAAAAGTTGTGAACTTCTTTTTTTTATCCATTGCGGTGCTTTGGCAGCCTATTCATTACAAATGAGCTGCCTTAACACAAATTTAATACACATTAATGCACCTCAACGAAACACTTAAATGTGAATGGGTCCGGATACTGTTCCATGTGTGGATAAACATCTGTTTCCGGTACTCTGGTATTGGTAAGGGTACAGAAGTTACATCTGCCTGTAAATGCAGCCAGTTGTCAAGAAGTCACAGGGAACTGTGCTATAAACTACAAACATTTGAATTATTGTACAATATTTTCTACCCAAATATACAGTAAATCATAGCATCTCATTTTCTTTTGAGCTATAACCTGGTTAGAGATAAAGAGAGACTCTCTTAACTACCAAATGCACTTGTTAAAGTGGTCTTAACAGGCTAATAATGCTTTATAGGTGCCAGCAATATGGTACAAATGTACCAATTGTAGCAAATATGTTTCACTGTGCTATAAAATCCACTAGTACTATTACTATTGCTCCCTAAATTGATTTGATTTTGTATAGTATGAACATCTTTGTAACATAGAAAATCAATAAATATAGGATCCTTGCTGGAACAAAGTTATATTGAGAATAAGGTCATCTATGATCTGCAAGCATTTGTTTGAAGGAATTGCCACCTCCAACAACTGGTGACTGGTTTCCTAAAATATCCCTTTAATACATTTAAAAGGATTTGTAGACAAGTAGATAAAACATACATATTTGTACAGACAAGTCATGCTTGCACCACTCCATCTATTAGGCTGCCCATAGACAGTCGGAGTTCTATCTGGGAACTTTGGCTGGTTAGATATCTTCCTCTTCCTAAACAAATCACTCACTGTCAGAAGCTGATGCCTTCTTTTTCCCAAACCAGACAACTTATAGATACAGAGAAGGGAAAAGCTAGGAGATGAAAGCTAGGTGCCCTTTATGAAAATAGACAATGATTTATACCAGGTCATGCACAGATTTTCACCAATATTGGTAAATCTAAAAATTCTCTTCTATTGCTAATCTTTTCGCAGCTTAGTTACAACAATGTTTAAATCTGTAGAATTGCTTGCAAGTAATTAATGGTATGTAATTGTTCTTAGTGCTTATAAGAATCTGGAGCACTGACAGGCTCCTTTGTTCTGACTGCAAGGACCACACTTTCCACAATGCTGGCAAAGACCAATTTCCCAAAACCGAGATCTATTTCTTTGACCATTTAAAGATTTTTTTTAGTCTTATCCATCACTCCATGATGTCTTTTGGTGATGTCAGAGTTCAGACAGTAACATGACTTACATTTGGTCAGGATGACCCCTGATTAAAGTTCCTGGAAATATATTCTAAATATATATATATTATATAGTAACAGGGATGGCCATCCAAAACAATCCTCAAATAACCATGCTATCCATGGCTCCATAAAATCCACCAAAAAGGTATCCTCATTTTTTTAACCACACCCAGAGCTGTCATCTCTTGCCACTGCATTTCTCCCAGATTCCTACAGTAACAGAATTGGCATTTTACTCCATCATGGACCTAGAACATGTTTTAGCAGCAGAATTTGAAAGGATGAATCAACACACACATGACATCTCTCTAAATGTAATTCCTTATCATCTCAGCTATGGTGGGGAGAGGTGAAGTATTTTCCTAATTTGCCCACCCTCTCCTTGGATCCTGTCAACTGTTTCCCCAACCCATTCCAATCCACCATTCCTAACTCTTTTCCTCTGCTCCCTAACCTTACCTATTAACTTGTATTTTCTAACATTTTTCTATACCCCTCCCCCTGTCTTTCCTAGGTGAAACATGCTATGGCGACACTGGACAACAATAACTGAAGTAACTGTGCATAGACACAAATGGTGTAAACGTTGCTCCATACATCACATTTATATTTGCAACTATGGGGTTGATTTACTAAAGCTGGAGAGTGCAAAATCTGGTGCAGCTCTGCATAGAAAGCAATCAGCTTTCAATTTTTTTGTCATAGCTTAACCACTTCAGCCCCTGAAGATTTTACCCCCTTAATGACCAAAGCATTTTTTGCTATATGGCACTGTGCCGCTTTAACTGACAATTGCGTGGTTGTGTGACGCTGTACCCAAACAAAATTGACATCCTTTTTTTCCCCACAAATAGAGTTTTCTTTTGGTGGTATTTGATCACCTCTGTGGTTTTTATTTTTTGCGCTATAAACAAAAAAAGAGCGAATATTAACAAAAAATACTTTCTGCTATAATACATATCCAAAAAAAAAATTTAAAAAAATGTATTCATCAGTTTAGGCCGATATATATTCTTCTACATATTTTTGTTAAAAAAAATAGCATTAGGCAGAAATATGAATTGGTTTGCGCAAAAGTTATTGTGTCTACAAACTACAATCGATTTAGGGACTCTTATTTATTTTTTATTGTTTATACTGGTAATGGCGGCAATCTGCGATTTTAATCAGGACTGCGACATTGCGGCGGACAAATCTGACCCCAAATTACACTTTTTAGGGACCAGTGCACTGATCAATGTAAAAACGACACTGGTAGGGAAGAGGTTAACACTAGGGAGCGATCAAGGGGTTAAGTGTGTTCCTTAGCGTGTTCTAACTGTAGGGGGGTGGGCTTACTGAAACATGACAGAGATCACTGTTCCCGATCACTGGGAGCAGTAGATCTCTGTCATGTCACTAGGCAGAACGGGGAAATGCCTAGTTCCCCGTTCTGCCTCTCCTCGCCGCGATTGTGGGCTGCCGGCGGACATCCAGTCCGAGGGACCCATGGGCATGCATGCGCCCGCTATCCTGCTTTTGTTTTTACAGGTACATCGGTTTGTGCAGGTGTGTCATTCTGCCGACGTATATTGGCATGAGCCGGTCGGCAAGTGGTTAATTGAACAAGCTGAAGTTAGAAGCTGATTACCTACCATGCACAGCTGCACCAGATTTTGCACTCTTCAGTTTTAGGAAACCAACCTAATGAATGATTATCTTATGAATGATGCACTATAATCTATGCCATGATATGGATATGTAGACTACTACAATTGTGTCTTTTGTTTTGTATATGAAAAACCTAATAAAATCAGATTTAACTAAATAATTTTATTTAGTCAATGTGTTTCAAGTTGGGTCACTTTCTCAGTGTGCATGAAAGAACTGTGGAAACCGAAACCTAAAAAATATTAAATGGAGCAGAAAAGGCTAGGTAAGCTTTGAGAATAAACCTTGGGTTACAGATTTCTTTTGTAAGAGTATACTGAATAAAGGAGCAACAGTCGTTTTTCAAGTGTTATCTAACCTTCCAAATCTACTGGAAACCATTTTCTTCCTGTGAATAAGGCAAGTCAATAACAACTTTTATATTCAGAAGGAGAGTTTACATAAAAAACAAATATTAAATATGACATGGTATATGTTTTTGCAACAGAGCCACAATAATTTTAGTCTTGAATATAGGATCTGCAGTAAAATATAACACACCTAGGGAGACTGTACCGAAGTAGGAAAGTCAAAGTAAGTGGTTGATGAGTCCCTAATGACTGTTTAAACGCTAGGGTGTTTTTATAGTCTCTGTGGCCTGGCCATTTAGCCCAGCCTGTGTATAATCCAGTATGTTAAATAAGTAAGCAGGAATACAGGCTGTTTTAGGAATTCCCATTCTTTGGCTGGACTCCAAGTGCTACCTACTAATAGAGGCACTTAGAAATATGGAATACGACAATCCATGACATATACAGTGACCAGACAAGAATGTGATTCGGAAGCAAGTTCATTCGACAATTTATTTTATATTTCAAAGGCAGTATTGGTAAAACTTTAATAGCATCATTCAAAAAATGAAAGATGGTCTCATTAGTAATATGTTATTGTATACCAACTGTACTTCTACTCATCCACACAGAGTGTATCTTGTGCAATTAATAATTTTGCTCTATGCCACTGCACACAGAATGCTGCTGTAAAGATATGGCTGGTGGGGGGAGAAGGGGGGATTAAAAGTCTAAATATAATTTAAAAGAAATGAGAACCCACTGCAGCTATAGAAGCTGACATTCGGCCAGCACTTTCTAAGCTCCAGCTTACAGACAGTCCGCACATGATCAACTGTAAAACATGAACAAAACACACCATTTTTTTTCGAAATTTACTGTAAGGGTTCTTATTCTGAAAAATGATCCAGTGTCTGTGTTACACTTCCAGCTCAAAGCTGTTTTCTGTTTAGGTATGGAATATTAAATAGAAAGTAAAAAGGTTTTATATATATATATATATATATATATAATATAGGCAACCCCTGAAGATGTCAGATGTAGGCTGACGAAATGGTGTTGGGTCGTGTTTGAGATACGTTATTTCCGGTCAGCTAGAAAGCAGGTGGATCGTTAACCGGCGATTCCTATACAATATATGCTGATCCTTGTCTTCTTTGATGTAAGCACAATACAACCTTACTTTTAAATAAATGATTTTAATTACTGCACCATGAGAGCGTTCTTTCCTCTCCCTCTCTATATGGAAAAACTGGAGCTTTAACAATGCTATCTATATAAATATTGAATGGATGACAGCAGTGGTTTGGATTCATTCCTGTGTCCTCATGTACGACACCTGGGATTTTCCCATATGCCTAATTTGACTCCCTGTAATAGGGGTCAATTAAGTCTGGTGAGTGCATTGTGTATCTGCATGCGGGTGGAGAGGAACCTTTCCTATACTCACTGAGAACTTTATTCACTTATGGGATTTATACATCGACTTCACAATTTTTATGTATTTTTTTAACTTGAATGAAGATTTATTTGTTTATTCACTATGGTGATTTATGATATGTCATTTATGATATAAGAGAGTAGTTTATTTGTTTCTTTTTATGTATATAGGCACTACCCTGAAGGATTGTGGATGGTGTGTCTGTTTCTCACACACTAAAGCTGGCCGTACATTATACAATCTGATTGTATAATCCCTGTACAATCTCATTTAGCTTTAACAAAAATATGTAATATGAGGACAAACCTAAACAATCAGTTTATGGTAGATCTAAGGAAGATTGTACAATCATATTGCATAGTGTATGGTCAGTCTAAGGGGTTGGGGGCTCCAGGATACAGAAAAAGCAAATGTTTTGTTTTCTTATAACCTTTATAACTGCTTATAAAAGCCTCCATTCCTAGTACAACATCTTACCTATTAGTTAGACCTCAATATTGTCTTAGATGTCTACAAAACAGACCTTTATGTATGTGAGCTGACTTATTCTCAGATTTCTTTCTCTGCTGTGGGTGCCTGCTGCTGGGTGAAAAGGCTTACTGTAGACAAAATGATAAAAATCTACAAGTGCTTTTTTGTGTTGTGGAACCCAGTAGGGGGGCACCATGTTAGTCCATGTTAGAAGAGACATATGTTCAGTTACTGGCTTGGACCAGCATATGTTTTATTTGCTTTATGCTATGGACTGGCTCTTGCATTGCAAGTCTTTTTGTTTGCTGCCTTGCAGAGAACAGGGCAAGACAAACCTGTTTGCACTGTTCCTAGTTGTCTCTGTCCCATGCATGGTTTACTGCTGTCAATACCTGTAGAGCATGTCCCCCTTACAACCTGATGCTTGGATGTAGATAGTGCCTTAAAGAGACAGACACATATTGTAGAACAAAATGGAGGAGCTCCTAAAACAGCTTATACTCCCAAAACTAAACAGTAACAGTGCAATGTTGCCCAAACTGACTAAACACTACTGTCTACTACATCTACTGAACATTTACTGAATTGAGGAAACCTCTACTACAAGTGGTAAATGCATTAACCACCCAACAGAAACAACAACTGACAGAAGCCCTCGAGGCCCCCCTAAGCGTGGGACAACAGAAAGTGAACCTATCCATATAGCAACAAATACATGCCCTGTGTATAGACACAGCCAGTGGAACAGGGGCAGCTGGTGCAGTGTGCTTTATGGAGAATGTCCCTAGAGTATGATGTTGAAGCCTATCTCTGCATCTTTAAAAGAGTTGCTGAACTTACTGCTACCCGAGGAGCAGTGGGCTATTGTGTTAGCATGGATGAACTCTAAAAGGCCTAATTTAACTTACCCACTTCAGGATTCTCAAAAATACAACTTGCCTAATAATTGAGCACACAGTGTAGATTGAAAAAAAATATTATAAATACCTCTATTATCTTTTTTATAAGTGATCACATTCCCTCTGGTCTCAGCTGGGGGGGGGGGTTGGGAGAGAAGCAGCAGCACACTGAGCTTTCCCAGTCAATGGCTGTGCAGGGGACAAGTCTGATCACTGGAGGAGAGCAGACTGAGTCTCCTGTTTTGTGTGGTCAATTTTTAATAGGAAAGCAGAGGGACCGGCAGGAACACCAGGGATTTCACACAAAGGAAGCAATACAAAGAGAACAGGATACTTTCTCATACAAGTACATGGTACGGCAGGCACCTGTCAGGAATATGGAATGTTGGGGTAACCATTTGACCACCGCAAGGTTTTACCCACTTTATGACAAAACCATTTTTTGCTATTCAGCACTGCACTACCTTAAAGCGGAGCGGCACCGAAAAAAAAAATTTTTAAAAGTCAGCAGCTACAAATACTGCAGCTGCTGACTTTTAAAACATGGACACTTACCTGTCCAGGGCGCCCGCGATGTCGGCACCCGAGGCCGAAGCGTCTCTCCGTCCTCGGGTGCTGCCGCCTCCATCTTCGGTAAGGGAATCAGGAAGTGAAGCCGTGCGGCTTCACTTCCCGGTTCCCTACTGCGCATGCGCGAGTCGCGCAGCGCAATACGAATGGTCCCTGCTGCCTCTGGGACCCGTGTGTTTCCCAGCAGGCAGCGGGGGGGGGGAACAGGATGTGGCGTAAATACCCGCAGATTCTGCGGCTATCTACGCCGGAAGTGGGTACAGATACCTGTAATATACAGGTATCTGTACCCCCCTCCCCCCTGAAAGGTGCCAACTGTGTCACCGGAGGGGGGGAGGAATCTAATGAGTGGAAGTTCCACTTTTGGGTGGAACTCCACTTTAACTGACAATTGTGCAGTCATGCAACACCGTATGGCATTTATATAATTTTTTTCACACAAATATAGCTTTCTTTTGGTGGTATTTGATCACCACTGTTTTTTTTATTACAGTATATAAATGAAAAAATACCAAATATTTTGACAAAAAAAAAAGAAAAAAGAAAGATATTTTCTACTTTCTGTTATAAAACATATCCAAAAAAAATCTAATTTCTGCATAAATTTGGGCCAAAATGTATTCTGTATGTCTTTGGTAAAAAAAATCTCAATAAGTGTATATTAATTGCGTGAAATGTATAGTATCTGCACTATATACAGTATACTGGAATTTACACAGCTATAGACGCAATACTGTAATGAAGGTGATCAGTGACTTATAGTGTGGCTGTGATAGTGTTGGCAGGCAAT
This sequence comes from Aquarana catesbeiana, assembly GCF_042186555.1. Classification (NCBI taxonomy): domain Eukaryota; kingdom Metazoa; phylum Chordata; class Amphibia; order Anura; family Ranidae; genus Aquarana; species Aquarana catesbeiana. The sequence goes on along the minus strand of NC_133329.1, from coordinate 326,524,284 downwards.
CTGGCACAGACACTGGCTGGTAGGGTCACTAACTGACTAACTGAAATGGATGTTGCTAGTGACACTAATCCAATGATCAGTGATAATACTGTACACTGTACTAATGACACTGGCTGGGAAGGGGTTAACATTCAGGGGCAATTAACTGTGTGTATAACAATGTGTAATGTGTGCTGCTTTTCCGTACCGATCTCGCTGTTTTCTTCTCCCTGTGTTTTAGGGAGTAGAAACGGTCAGATCGTTGTTCTCAGTACACAGAGTTCTGTGTGTTTGTACACACAGAACTCTTTGTGTGATTGGACACAGCCGATCAGTAGGTTTCAGCCAAAATCGCTGGCTAAATTCTGCTGCCAAACTCATGCTGTGTCCAGTCACCAGGAAGCAAGCCGGCAATGTACATATACGTTGCTGAGCCTGCACCTGCCGCCCGCTTGGAGAGTATTTACTGTAAGCGTTCGCAGGTGGTTAAAGGAAATATTACTATAACATATTAGGAAAACAAAGATCCTCACATGTTACATTCTTTATATCATTGTTCCTATGCTTTGAACATACCAGGCTGCTGTAGGCACAGAGAAATCTCCTCTTAAATAATGCATAACTGCACTGCATCTGAGCACCACAAACCAAAAACTCTGTTTAGTTTATTCTTAATATTCATTCAAACTCACCCAGCCATCCATGTCTCCATACTTTATTTTGCTGAGAAATCACTTTGAAAAACACTCCCAGCATTTCTGGTCATGGCCATCTTGAGTAAGGGCAGGTGAAGCATGATTCAAGGAAAAAAAATAGTCAATGTTGATTGAGAGAGTGTTAGTCCATTGCACGGATATTCTCCTAGAAGCTAGAAGCTAGCACAAATTGAACGTTGCCTGATGTTTCACTGACCAATAGGAATGCAGAAGAGGCAGAAGGAGTGGGGGGAGGGGGTGGCAGGATCCCAAGATTCAGCACAGGATGTGTTGGATCTTTGACTGTCAGAATGGTCTGCTATTTGGCAGTTTTGGAGGCTGTCCTGTAGGATGGATAGGAAAAGAAAACACTAATGCCGCGTACACACGGTCGGAATTTCCGACAACAAATGTTCGTTGAGAGCTCGTTGTCGGAATATCCGACTGTGTGTATGCTCCATCGGACATTTGCTGTCGGAATTTCTGACAACAAATGTTTGAGATCTGGTTCTCAAATTTTCCGACAACAAAACTTGTCGGAAATTCCGAGCGTGTATACTTCATTTTTCTCGGCTCATCGTACGTGTTGTACGTCCTTGACTTTCTGAATTTCTGACAAAATTTGTGTGACTGTGTGTATGCAAGACAAATTTGAGCCAACATCCGTCAGAAAAAAATCCACGGTTTTGTTGTAGGAATGTCCGATCGTGTGTACGCGGCAAAAGAGTTGCATGTAGCAGTAAGAGAGTTCAGAGAGGATGTCTTGAGTGTGGTGATGACCTAAAGATCAGACAGGAGGTGGGGCAGTGACACATAATATATAGAATTTAAGATTGTAACAGTCCTCTTAGCTTCAGATCTGTAGATGGATAGAAAAAGCTAGGTGGATGGCTGATATTGCTGATCATTTAGAACAGGGGTCTCAAACTGGCGGCAGTTACAGCCTCCCAGACACTGTTCAGAGAGGTGTACTGTTTTCCTTCACCGTAAATCTCCCATTTAAGAAGAGCCCACAAGTTCTCAATAGGGTTTAGGTCAGGTGAGGAAGGGGGCCATGTCATTATTCTTTCATTTTTAATGCCTTTTCTGGCTAGCTACGCAGTAGAGTACTTCAATTCATGCAACTGCTTTACGAAAGTGTCTTCTAAAAACTGGGAGTAGATTTGGGAGTTGATTTTGAGTCCATCTTCAACCCGAAAAGGTCTAACTAGCTCATATTTAATAATACCAGCCCATACCAGTACCCCACCTCCACTTTGCTGGCATCTGAGTCGAAGTGGAGCTCGGTGCCTATTACTGATCCAGCCACAGACACATTTATCTGGTCCGTCAAGAGTCACGCTAATCTCATCAGTCCATAAAACCTTTGAAAAATCTGTCTTCAAAAATTTCTTGGCCCAGTCTTGACGTTTCAATTTATGTGTCTTTTTCAGTGGTGGTCAGGTTTTAGCCTTCCTTACCTTGGCCATGTCTCTGAGCACTGAACACCTTGTACTTCTGGGCACTCCAGGTAGGTTGCAGTTCTGGAATATGACAGCACTGGAGCATAATGGGTTTTTGGTAGCTTCACGTTAGATTCTTCTCAAATCTTTGGCAGTTAATTTGCGTCTTTTTTTCTCAACAAGTTTCTTGTGACCCCGTTGACTATTTGCAACAAAGCATTTGATGGTTATGTGATCACGCCCCAATATCTTAGCAAATTCAAGAGTGCTGCATTCCTCTGAAGGACTTTTTACAATTTTTGACTTTTCAGAGTCAGTTAAATCTCTTTTTTGGCCCATTTTGCCTGGGGAAAAGAAGCTGCCTAATAATTATGCACACCTTTATAGAGGGTGTTCATCTTCTTCGGCCACACCCTTCCTCATTACACAAATACACATCACCTGATATGCCAAAATCCAATAAGCCTTCAAGCTTATGAAGCTTAAAGTTGGACAATGTGCATAAAAATGATTATTTTGTCAAAATACTCACGTACCTAATAATTGTGCACACAGTATATACACAAATGTTTTGCCTTTCATTTCTATTATAAACTGAATGGGTTGTTTTACTTGTTTTACAAGGTGATCATTTACAATCACTTTAAAGTAACTTTCAAGGGACTTTTACTTATATATACATACATGCAATTTTGCATGTTCAGGTCTATAATTTATATTCATGTTTTTAAGTCCTCCTTTTAGTAGTTATGTGTATATTATATAGTGCAGTCAGTCCTTCTGTGGATGAGACTAGTCATCTATAGAATGATTCAGTCAATCTGGGTAAAGCTGGCCATACACTGTTATATTTTTATACTATACAGCAGGCATGCTATACAGTGCAGAGGGGCAAAACTCCCGCTGTACCCGAGGCAGATGTCAGAATGTCATGCCATCAGCCAAAAATATTCTGTCTGGCTCCTATGATTTTTCAATCAAAGGATGTTGGGTGGGATGGGGTCAACAGGGTTACTAGAGATCCTAGCACTAGGGAGAGGCATCACTTCCTTGCTGTCGAAAACGCTGTCAAATGTAAGTCACCAGTGAAGGAACCACATCTCTTTCCTCCAGCCAATAAAGTGACACATGAGCATTTCTCAACCTTGTAAAAGTGGATCTAAACCCGATTCATGAAATTTGAGCTGGGCATATATATCTGCAGTGTTTTTTTATTTGGCTACTATGTCCCGTAGCTGTCTCTTGCTCCGTAGCTCTTTTATCAGCCTGATAACTTCTCACACATTCTCCGAGACAGGAGATAGAAGTGTGTGTCGGGGGAGGTTGATATAAATAGATTAGCAGTCAGCTTGCTGTCTCAGAGCAGACCTCTGCACATTCCATTCTTCCTTTGCCTCAGTGACGGCCCGATTATAGAGGGCGCACGGGCGCTGCCTCCCCTATCCATGCATGGCCCCCTGATCTACATATCAGGGCACCAGACTATGGATTCCAATGCGGGGTGAGTGTTGTTTGAAGCACCTGATTTGAGCCAGAGGCTCTAATAGGCTTCAAAAAAGGGTGGGCTCTGCGCTCCGATCCCATCCTGTTGTGTGACGATAGCTAATTAATTTTCGCTATTTTCACACTAAAGTTCCTCCTCACCAATCAGGAGGCAGATCATGAGACCTGTTTCCCGATTGGCCAAAGCGTCAGGCAATCCCATTGGAGGCCTAACGCTTTGGCGGAAGAGGAGACACACGGCGGAGGAAGCTTGAAGAGCGGATACAGGAGTCGTTGCTGCCCGCACTCCAGTAGAGGAGGTGAGGACACTACAGCCCCACCACAGAAGCGGGTAAGTTGAGGGATGTGTCAGTGCCGTGCCACCAGGGGGCTTTCTTAGTGCCACACTGCTGGGGGAGGAGGGGGGTGTTGCTTGTTTGCTGCCCCCCCAGAAGAAGAAGCCGCCACTGCTTTGCCTATGGGGATTGGGGGTGTGTGCCTTTCCTCTAATCAGCTGTCTTGGCTGTATGCCAATAATCCACTCCCAGTGCTAACCAGGAAGATAAAAACTTTAACACGAAGAGCACTTTCTAAAGGATATATACAGATGAAGACTAATTAAATGATGCAGATTACATCCATATGTAGATTTAAAAACTTAAAAATATAGTAAATACACAGTAAATTCAACTTCCAGTGGGGTTAATGTACTAGAGGATAGAGGAGTAGAGCATGTCCACTTTGCAAAGTGAATTTTAACGTAACTTTTAAGGAGGAATTTTCATGTTGTGTCACCTTATTCCCTAAGCATAGAGAATATCACTTTGCTTAGTAAATCACTTCTTTAGGAAAGTAACCCCACGTTTGTGGTAGTGGCCCTAAGAGATCTGCAGCATTTTTAGTTCAACTCTGTGAAAAGCGGCTTTGCCTGCCGTGAGGCTTCAAGGCAGCTGCATCTTTTGTAGTGTAGAAGAGCCCTCCATTGGTGACAAAACTCATTGTATAGTCAGACATCAGTGGGGGGACAAATGTGGCATGTCATCTGGATGTTTGCTTTGGGGGAAGATGACTTTCTAAAACATCACCGGACAGTTGTTGCTAAAAGTGTCACAGGCAGCTGCTGTGAACTGAATTGGTGAACTATTTCTGTGTAGTAGGGTGACTCCAAATGGTCTGATAATAGCAAAAACGGTTCCTTATATTGAACACTGCAATTACAGAACCATTTTCCATACTCATAAACAGTGATAATAAGCCCTGCAGATATTTGTACTCATTTACATGGGCATCAGTCTCTACCGACCCTCTAGAAAGCAATCCATGATGGATGCTTTTCAGAGGGTGGTAGAGTAGCGGCTTCCAGTTGTTCAGGAGGTGATACAGCTGCCTTCTGAATGCCTGTTTATTTTTTGCCCAAAGGGGGATTTTGCATTTGAATATTGGGGTTGATTTACTAAAGGCAAATAGACTGTGCACTTTGGAAAGTGCAGTTGCACTCTGCAAGTGCAGTTGCTCCAGAGCTTAATGAATGAAGTAAGGACTTTGCAAAGAATACCCAATCACATGCAAGAAAAATTAAAAAAAACAGCATTTTTGCTAGCACATGTTTGGATGATGGAAGTCAGAAGAACTTCTGCTCATTCACTAAGCTCTGGAGCAACTGCTCTTGCAGAATGCAACTGTGCTTTACAAAGTGCACAGCCTATTAGCCTTTCGTAAATCAACCCCACAGTGTCATTGCGGCTTGGTCCATTTGACTTCAATGGACTAGCTTGACAGACAGTGCCTTCTTGACATGGTGAGTTAAATTTGCTGCGGCATGTGTATATACCCCTCTGGGTACCATGATAGGTTTTAGGTGGATAGCTGGGGGATGGTAAAAGTATGCATCAAATGCCTGTTTTTAGAGCCCCTTTGCCGCCTGTGTAAGCTAAGCCTAAGGCATATATTTTTAAAAATAGTCCTCTGCTATCAATTTCCTGCCAAATCTCTCCCATAAGTTTACTGCTCTGTTTAACTAAATTAAAGAAATGTATGGATGTGTATATGTGTGTGTTTTTTACTGATTAGAGTTTTTTTTTATTTTCTTGTACTTACTTATCGGCATTAAACTATCATCTGCTCCCGCTTGCTTCGCAGATGTAGCAGTTTAAAAGACTGTATGTACATGAAAAATACATTTGCATTTATTTTTATACATGATCTACACCCTGAATGTTTAGTTATTGCATATACATTTATTTCATTCCCTGGAGGTCACCACTGACAAAAAAATTGTAGCTGAGATTCCTTCCCCTAGGGCTCGTCACATGTGCAGCGGTCCTTGTCACCCCTCTGAAAAGCAATCTGTGGTGGATAGACATGTGATTAGTTTTCGTATATTCATAAGGATCTGAAATTTTATGCATACAAATTTTGTACGAAATTTCGTTTACGAACTTCAGATAAATTTATCATAACGAACTTTTGTTATTGTTCCGAAAAGTTAACGAAACTAAAAGTTAGATATCCAGGAAGTCAGCACAGCACAGGGATAGTGGGAGCCCCTCATAATTATACATTTATCATAACGAACTTTCGTTATTGTTACAAAAATTTTACGAACCTAACGAACATTCGTATTTCGTACGAATCCGAATTGGATTTCGGACTCGAATTACGAATTAATTTTAATACGAAACGGAACAGAACGAAACGAAACAAATTTATTGACGGCGCACATGTCTAGTGGTGGATCACTTTCCAGTTGTGCTGCTACTGCTTGTACAAAATATAATGAGAACTCCCCGGAAGGCACTGCCAATGTAACCTTCCCAGGGGTGAGGTCAGAGCGACATCCCCAGTGTCTTGAGAAATCAGGAAGTGGAGCTACAGAAAAGATTCACACAACCAGGGCTTTTTTCAGTGGGAACATGGGGGAACACAGTTACTGCACCTCCAGCACTTAATGTACAGTATGTTATGTGCTGGGGTGTGCTGGATGGTTTATTGATGCTGGCTGCTGAGGGATCTTTGGTTGCTGGAGGGTCAGTTGTAACTTGGAGGGATCTACTTTTGACGGAGAGGTCTGTTGTTGCTTGCTGCTTGTGGGTATATTTATGCTGACTGCTGGGAGATCTATTGTTGCTGGCAGGGGTCTATTGTTGCTAGGGGTATTTTGTTTAATGCAAGGGTCTATTCTTGCTTGGGTTGATCTACTGTTGCTGGATGGGTCTATTGTTATTGGGGGTATTTTTTTACGGGGGTCTATTGTTGCTGGGAGTGATCTATTGTTGCGGGGGATATTTTATACAGTGGATGGGGTATGTTCTTGCTGGGAGGTCTATTGTTGCTGGGAGAGATCTACTGTTGATGGAAAGGGTATTATTGCTGGCTGCTTGTGGGCATCTTAATTCTGGCTGCTGGGAGACTGGGAGAGCTATTGTTGCTGACAGGGGTCCATTGCTGCTGGGATTGATCTATTGTTGCTGGAGGGGGATTTTGTTACGGGGGGTCTATTGTTGCTGGCGATGATTTATTGTTGCTTGGGGTGGGTCTTGTTGCTGGCTGCAGGGGATCTAATTTACTGCTTTTCTTGTTATGTAGCATTACAAAATAATTTTTTGGCTCTGTTTTCCATAGAAGTGGCAGAACTGGGAGGGGGGTAGGGGATCAAATCAAGGGACAGTGCTCGGCGATGGGTAGGGGGTGGTGACAAGAGATGATTCGGAAGAGGGGAGTACCTTTACTTATTCTCTGAGAAAAGAGCCCTGCACACAACAATACCTAATTAAGTAGACATAAGACTTGGGTATGTTTTAATATCTGTATGCACCAGGACAACCTGTGGTTGGAGAGGAAAGATGCACTTTAAATGTATGCGCATGTGTAACAAAGGGTTAAGCCACATAGTAGCATTAAAGTAAAATCTCCTACTAAGTTTAAGTTTATTTTCTTTTCCTTTGCTATTTACTAGATAATTAAAACGGTTATCTCTCCATCTTACTTCATTTACATCTTCTATGGATGCTGCGTTAGGACTGCTTGGTGCTTTTTCCTCCTTCTTTTCCACATTCCACATCAAACTGTCACGTTCCAGGTTATCGAGCTGCTGCTGAAGATCATTTAGTGGTATAGTAATTTGCTTCTAGAAAAAGGAAACCACACAACAGAATACAAGTTTGAAAAACTGATCGTGATAGATCTAATCATGAAAAAAACTGAACGTAGAAGGCCGCTTTGGTCATGGAGAATGAACATTTATCCAAAAATAGTAACTAAAGCTCCATATTTAAAGGCATGCATTTATTTTCCATTTTTTCCATTTATATTGGAATATCATTAGCTAACTTGAAAAAAGAAACTTGTTTATTTCCACCACATTTACAATAATATGTTTGCGGTCTCTACTTCCAGCTTGATAGGGCTTCATAATGGCGTTGCCTCATAGCTTTGGTCGATGGGTCTGGTCTGATATGAATGAAATCAGCAAACTCCCTAAGGTTAAATAATCTTATCTTAATAAGTCTTTAAAAGAAATGTGTACTGATTTTGTCTGATTTTTTTTATCATACCGTATTTGTTATATTTAATGTGTCATTAAACCCTAATGTTTTAGAAATTTTTCTTTGACATATATTTGATGCATCTCATTTTAGTATAGCAGCTACTGACTATTGTTTTATCAATATTTTCCCTGTGTGCGCTGAGGGAGGGATACTGAACATAGTTTTTTATCTCTCATTCTTTGATATTTGTGTCATTAAACCCACATCATCATAAACAAACGATCAATAAATGCTGTATTACATGCCGTTCATATGGCTGCTGGTTTTCCAGCATGCTTGAACAGCCGGCTTCTATCGGACTGACTGCCATACACATGGACCTGATGTCGGACCATTTCTATTGTACTGCCGATGTCTCCTGACATTCGGCCCGTGTGTACTAGGCTTAAGTCTCCAATTCAGCTAGGGATTTTCCAGAGCAGTGTTGCCAACTCTGCACATGCTCTGTTTTCATTGACTTTCTATAAGTAAAACAGTTTATAGATATTAATTATTTATTTTTACTCTGTATTCCTGTTTTTTTTTATTTTAAACACGTGACCAGCAGCAGAGGACTATAACTCCTCCTGCCACTATTTCCCTACAGACAGGCTACGAAACATCTGGGTCATGTGACAGCTGTAAACCATTTAGGAAAAAGGAACTTTTTTTTCAAATAATTACAGTGTAATGATTCACATACAGAAATAGAAGAGACAATGTAAATTAAACAGTGTGTGGGGCTAGTGATCACCTCTCCCATCTCAGAAAGCTGGGGTGCCTGCAATGTACAGACGTGGTCAAAAGTTTTGAGAATGACACAAATAATAATTTTCACAAAGTCTACTACTTCATCTTTCTGTCAGATGTTACTATGGTATGCTGAAGTATAATTATGTGCATTTCATAAGTTTCAAAGGCTTTTATTGACAATGACATTAAGTTTAGGCGTTTGTTGAGTCAATTTTTGCAGTGTTGACCCTTCTTTTTAAGACCTCTGCAATTCGCCCTGGCATGCTGCCAATCAGCTTCTGGGCCATATTCTAACTAATGGCAGCCCATTCTTGCATTATCAATGCTTGGAGCTAGTCAGAATTTGTGGGTTTTTTTCTTTGTTCACCCGGCTCCTGAGGATTGACCACAAGTTCTAAATGGGATTAAGGTCTGGGAAGTTTCCTGGCCATGGACCCAAAATTTTGATGTTTTTGTTAAATTACAGTCCCATTAGCGGTAACCCCGAGCCACACTCGGGATTACATTGCAGGATCCTGGTGCGGCTTTACTTACCTTGTCCCCAGGATCCTGCGATGTCCCCCGCAGTGTCCGTGGGCTGTGTCTCCTCCGAAGCCTCTCCGTGCCAGGCTCCGTTCCCTGCGAGCGGCGCGACGCACGGGGGCGGAGCCTGGCGGCAAATTCAAAAAATGTAAAAATCATAACACATACAGTACTGTAATCTTACAGATTACAGTACTGTATGAAATTATTTCACATCCCTTTTGTCCCCAGTGCTTTGGCCCATGCCCTGCATGCAGTTTTATATGATATATACTGTTCTTTCTGCCTGGAAACCGGAGATTGTCCATAGCAACCAAAAAGTGTCCCTTTATGTCAAAAGTGGCTTTAGATCAGCTAGAAAACAGCGATAGTAAATTAGAACACTTGCAGAATTGAGCGATAGTGAATCGTGGGGAAATTTATTTTATTATTATTTTTTTAAATTATTTATATTTATTTATTATATTATAATTTATGATTTTGTTTTTCAAACTTCATCATACCTGGGATATCTACTAGACTCTTATTTGGACAGATTTAAGTGTGTTATTGTTAAGAATTACAGGCCTACAATATAAAACTCCAAATTTCCATGCAAAATAATTGTACCGCTTTCAGCACCTAAAATCTGAAATAATCATACCGCCAGGGAGGTTAATTATCACTTTTGCCTTTTGGTGAGGTGCTCCAGCATGTTGGAAAACTATTCTTGGATGGTTGGGAGAAGTTGCTCTGGGAGGATGTTTTTGTACCATTCTTTATTCATGGCTGTGTTCTTAGGAAAAATTGTGAGTGAGCTCATTCCCTTGGCTGAGAAACAATCCCACACATGACAGGTCTCAGGATGCTTTACTGTTGGCATGACACGGGACTGATGGTAATGCTAACTGATGGTACCCTGATCCCACAGCTGAATCAACTGTAGGAGACGATCCTAGCGCTTGCTGGACTTTCTTGGGCGCCCTAAAGCCTTCTTCACAAATGCAGTGGAAATGTTTTTTTATGGGATTAAGTTCATTTTCTTGTTCAAAAATGTTACTAAGATTTATCAAAATACAATACATGAATATCAAACAGAATGGAAAGAAAAATTAGGAAATTTTCCAAATGCAAGTCATCAACTCATTGCAAGTCATAACAAAAGGCACAATTGGTAACGATTGTACAAATATAAAGAGCAAAATGCTTATGACCAAAGAGGGTAGACCTCAGTTGAGGCAGGCTAAAGTAGGTTCATAGGTTACGGATGATGACAATGACAATAGCAAATATAGGAACAGGAAGGACATACTCAATATGGGGGGCTGTTAAGGATGTAGGTAATAGAAGGTGGAATCACTGTGCAATCTTACATCCCATATGGTCTTCTGGAAATACCCCTAGAATGTACTGGTAGACCGCTATCAAGAAAGGCCAAGCCAGTATCTCCAATAGGGAGTATAATGTCCAGAATTGTCCGGTCTAAGTGGAGAAAAGATACACATTGGTGTGGGAGCAGAGATTAAGTTCATTTTCATGGCAAAGAGGGACTTTGGAATTAATTGCAATTCATCTGATCACTCTTCATAACATTCTGGATCATATGCTAATTGCGACCATAAAAACTGAGGCAGCAAATTTTGTGAAAATTTTTATTTGCGTCACTCTCAAAATTTTTGGCCATGGCTGTATAGAATGGATTCCTCCATTCACTCTATAAAGATGGACAAATCTCTGCTATAGCTAATGCATTTTGACAGCCATCCCTGCCAGCTGTCAAAATACCTGAACAGTGTCTGCATCTGATTGGATGCAGGCTCTGTTTGCCAACAATTCTCCACCCAGCAACTTAAAGGGGTTGTAAAGTCAGAACGTTTTTTATCTTAATGCATTCTATGCATTAAGATAAAAAGCCTTATGTGTACAGCAGCAACCCCACTGACCCCCTTATACTTACCGGAGCCCCATCTCCATCCAGCAATCCACAAGTGTCTTGACCGTCCGAGACTCTCCCTCTTGATTGGCTGAGACACAGCAGTGGCGCCATTGGCTCCTGCTGCTGTCAATCAAAGTGAGTCAGCCAGAGAGAAGGGGCGGTGGCTGGCCCTTGCCCCATGTCTGAATGAACACAGGGAGCTGTGACTCGGCTCAGGTGCCCCCATAGCAAGATGCTTGCTGTGGGGACACTCAACAGGGGGGAGGGGCCAGGAGAGCTGAGGATGGACCCAAGAAGAGGAGGATCTGGGCTTCTCTGTGCAAATCCAGTTGATCATGAACAAGCTAAAGTTTGCTCTCTGTATGGCCAGCATTAGTTGAGTAAATATATAATATTGCATATTGTTTTGTAACTTATTTAGCCATGCAGATATGAAACAGGAGTCCAAAAACATATATACTTCAATATGAAATGTGCCCAAGTCTATTAATATTTCCTTTTAAAGCTGAAGTTTAGTTAAACATTTGTTGTAGATACATCCATTCTCATTCACAGAACTCATAGTATTCTTTCCCAGAATGTAAATCACTCTGTGATTGGAAGAGGTGGATCCTATCATTCATTCACCTCTCTTCTATTTGGAGAATGCTTTACTTTCCAGGAAGAAGTGCTATAAGTTCTGTGGAAGGGTAAGAGAGGAGGCACAGGAGGGTGAGTGTCAATGCTTCACATCTGCAGGCAATGATCCTAACCTCCACAGCACCAGAAGATTACCATTATGGGGAGTATAGTACTGTGTCCCTGGTGCTGTTTCTACAAAAAAAAAAAAAATTAACTAAACTTTATTTTTTTTAAAACTTCATTAAAAAAAAAAAAAAAAAATATATATATATATATATATATATATATATATATATATATATATATATATATATATATATTCTATTCTATTGTTCTTAGCCTCCTCCAAATCTCCAAATTCCTTTTTTTTTTTTGCTGCTGTGATTCGACTTCCTGTTAGAGGGTGGCTACATCTGTATTCCATGGTCCCACTGTATGCAAGAACCTAGTCACCCTCTCTTGCTTGCTCCCGAGTATAACTTTGAGATGTGTAGTGAGGGGGAAAGGAAGAGGTTTAGGAGCTGACAGAGGATGTTACAAAGAGACAGATAAACACAGTAAGAAACAGTTTAATGTAAAATACATTACAGGGCCATTAAGTAGTGGATTTGTATGAATTGTTATGAAGAATAAGGATATTGTTTAAAATCACTTTAGTTGTAATTTACATGTTAGTTCATTTTCTTCTAGTTCTACTGAAGCTGTAAAAAAACAAGTCTAGCTACCAATTTCTCTTGGACAAAATTAAGATTTGGTATAATTGTACACAGCAACATTTTGGTCTTCAAAAATTCAGACGTGGCACTATGGTACATAGGAGGTTTGTATCTGCTCTTCACAGACTTTAAAAATGTTGGAAATTGTAACTCCCCAAAAGTTAGTGGACCACAAGTTTCGAGCAGTGAATATAGCAGCTGTATACATGACCTGGTACTATGTAGCCACCTATTGTCCACAACTTGTACTGCAATAGTACATGATATTACTATCTTTCCTATGAAGTAATAGCATTTTTCTGCTCTTTGATGTTGCTGCTTTTTCATTGAAATACTCTCCTTGGTATTGACATTTTTCACTGTATAAACAACAAGCTGACATACATTAAAATCAGTGAACGAAGGGGGCGTGTCTGGCCGGCGTGAGAGGCGGCTGCCTGCTAGCTGAGTTCCTGCTCCAAGGCACCGCAAGCTACGATACATAGCAACAGAGGTGATCCCTGCCACTGCTCATGGCCTCCCTGGAAGACACAGCACTCGGTGCTGTCCGCAAAGAGGGCTCATAGCGCTTAGCTCCACAGAAATTGACTGATTATTACCCCTCCACAAACGGCTGGGTGTACCAAGATGGCACCGGAGCACACGCACGGACTGCCGAGGAAGGAGAGCTCTCCTCAGATTCCAGCAGATCATCCTTGGTATGTACGGCTATTAATTGCGCAAACACAGGGGAAACTGACATCTCTCCCCCTGATAGTCCATCTACCTGTAGCCCCACTAAATTCAAGAAAGTTAAAGGAGACAGGCAGGAAGAGGATTCTGATATGGAAGAAAGTGCTGCAGGGCATTCCACCCAGATCCCTCTTGAGCACTTCCCTTCATCCTTTCAACCTGTGTCATTGACAAATATGAGAGATATATTGATTTCCTTGAGAGGCTCCAGATCAAGTAGGATTTGTAAAAGGACGTCAAGCACCTGATGGCACCTGCAGAATCCTCAATCTGCTTCGTATAGCTGAGAGTCGCAAACTGCCTACTGCCTTTATAGCTATAGACGCTGAAAAGGCTTTCGTCAGGGTACATTGGGGGTATTTACAAGCTACCCTTACAAAATTTGGTTTCGCAGGTTTCATCCTCTCAGCCATTTTAGCGTTATACACAAACCCATCAGCACAAGTTTTTACCTCCTCTGTACTCTCCAACGCCTTTAATATCACAAATGGCACAAGGCAGGGTTGCCCTCTCTCTGCCTTGATATTTACATTAGTTATGGAACCCTTTGCGGCTGCCATCGGGAGTTCCCCGGCAAAAATGAAATCTTTTTTTCATTGCAATTGGGATAACAGTAAAATCCAATATCTATGGGTTTATCTAACCACCTAATCTAGCCACCTCTACGATGCCAATTATAAAAAATTACTACATTCGGTTCAGACGGAACTCTTACAACTGGGCAAATTTGAAATCTCTTGGATGGGAAGGATAGCAACTTTTAAATTGGTATTTTACCAAAAATTCTTTCTTCAGGACTGTACCAATACCCTTACCAGCCTTTTTCTTTAATAAACTCGATACCTCACTTTGATCCTTTATTTACAAGGGGACTAGAGCAAGAATAGCCTTCTCTACCCTCATAAAGCATAGATCAAAGGGAGGTATTGGAGTCCCAGTAATTAAAGACTATTATAGAGCGACTCTTTTAGACCAACTTAAAACGTGGTTTGACCCGTCTCCAGTAAAGCAATGGGTACTATTAGAACACATTTTGGTGCAAAACAATAACCTCCGAGCCTTATTAATAGCAGAGGCCACCAATAAACTATTACATTTACCAGACCACCCTTCTATCTCGGCTTCACTTAAAGCATGGATAGACCTTCTAGACAGAAGTCAGGAATCCATATATACTGTATATCCCTGTGTGATATTCCACTTCAATCCTTTGAATTCTTAATACCAGGCCTATCGGTTCAATCATGGTTAGACGTTGGTTACTCTACCCTATGGGAAATCCCAGATGTAATCAAACACAAAGATAAATTTAAGATGTTCCAAATCCAACATCTCCTGCATACCTTCACCTCTGATACCATAGCGCTGAACAAAAAAAAAAGGGGAATTTTATCATAGAGATTCTATCCAAAAGAGAGGCATTTCACTTCTTTATTCCTTGCTTCAACCCAATACTCCAATAAAGCAAAAACCAGTGATGCTGAAATGGGAACAAGATTTAAATAGATCATATTCGGAACAAGAATGGTCCAAAGCAATCAGATCCAGCCTAGAAGCTTCACACTGCTTACATTGCGAAAATGTTTATAAGATAATCTATAGATGGTCCAAATCCATAAAGAACACTCTCCGGACTGCTGGCGTAACTGTGGGCAACCTGGGAACTTGTTACATATACTCTGGTACTGCAAATCAATACCGTAACCAGCTTTTGGAAGTCTGTTTTCAACCTGATCTCATCTATTACAGGGATCATAACCCATTCCTCGCCGGCTTTGACACTGCTAGGACTCTCCATAGGAAACTTCCCTACTAACTTTAGAACAGTAATTCTGCATATTTTAATAGCAGCTAGATTGTCCATAATGTGTTAGTGGAAAAGAGATATAGTGCCTACACTTACAGAAGTTGTCTCTAGGGTAAACTTACATTGCTCACATGAATACTCTTATGCCAGCATCCACAGCAATAGGGAAATGGGAAGTATGGATTAAAACCTACAACTTCACCAATTTCTTTTGAGGAACTAGATTATAATGGCAGGTAATTAAGCGGCAAGCAACTTATAACTAGCTGGTGAGGACTAGGAGTAGTCTATTTATTATTTATTTATTTATTTTAGGTACTTATATAGCGCTGTCCAATTACGCAGCGCTTTACATATACATTGTACATTCACATCAGTCCCTACCCTCAAGGAGCTTACAATCTAAGGTGCTGCTACTGCTAGGTGAAAGTGCTACCCACTACACCACTGTGCCGCCCACGTTGATGGATACTACGGCTGTAGTACCATTGCTACTTGTTTTCTTTTCATTGTTATGTTCTTTGGTTTACTCTTTTGTTTTATGTCTGATGTTCTCTATAAGGTTAAGATTTGTATCTCTAGGTAAGACTGATGACCTCTAAAAAACAGGTTAAGGATAAGGATTCAAATTACTACTACAACTACAATTGCATGAAGCTTATGATTATTTACACATGATAAGATACTAAGGTGAAATGTGGAACAAAACCTATAAGAAAACCAACTTGTTACTTAAGTCTGTACAAGATGCAACTATGTACATTTTTGATCTTATAACTGTTCAAAACCAATAAAAATTTCAATGATAAAAAAAAAAAAAAAAAAAATCAGTGAATAAATACATATGGAATAAAATAATAAAGCAAAAAAAAAAGTATTTGAAAAAGGAGAAAAATATACAATGCAATTCCTTACCATAAGTATAAAACAAGTAAGTTGCAAGTCAACTTTCTTCATTAGTGACTGAGATGCATGTTGGGCGATTGCCAAGCAGATTGACTGAAAAGAAAATGCGCAGGGTAGAGTATATAGTGTCATATGGTCCCCTGTGCATTTTCTTTTCTGTGTGAGTTCCTCTTTAAAGACAGTGAGGATTGTTCATCCTTGTACTAATAAGGGGGGCACCTGTGGGGGCTGGGATCTGGGTGTCTATCCAGAAGGCTGGAAGCTTTGCAGGGAAATTGTGGGAGGCTATATGGCATTGCAGGAGCTTGGGGGTGCTGTGGTCCAGTGTTGGAGGTTGGGGGCTCTATGGGGACTGGTGGCTTTGCAGCAAGCTAGGGGTCCCTGCAGGGGGCTTGGTTGCACTATAGGAGGTTGGGGGGGACTTTGAAGGCTAAGGGCTCTCAAGGGGCCTGGTGGCACTGTGAGAAGTCGAGGGACACTGTGAGGGCTAACGGCTCTCAGGGGGCCTGGTGGCACTGTGAGAAGTCGGGGGACACTGTGAGGGCTAAGGGCTCTCAGGGGGCCTGGTGGCACTGTGGGAAGGTGGGGGACAATATTAACCATTTTAATCCTTATGCTGCTAGCCTTAGTAAATAGAAGGAATAGGAAGGTAAGTTATACCTACTTGTTTTTAGATTTCTTCAGTTGCTTCCTGGTTTCTGGCCTAAGCCAAAATGATGTTATACATCCCAGGAGTCTTCATGAGCATTTTTTTTTATTTCATCTGGACAAGGGGTTTTCTTAGCTAAGCATACCCCTGTGCCTGCATGCCCAAGCTGAGGGCAAATAGATTCCAGGAAGCACATGCTACATGAATTGTCTGCCCTTACTCAAGATGGCTGCAGCTAGAAATGCTAGGGTGGTGTTTTTCAAAGTGATTTCTCATCCAAATTAAAGCATTGAGACATGGATGAATAGGTACGTTTGCTTTGAATATTACAACATAAAAATTAATTAAACAGCATTTTCAGTTTGTGGTGCTCAGATACAATTTAGTTTCAATTTAAACGCAAATCCCATTGTCTGTAGTGCCCGTTATTCTAAAGTGTGTAAACAGGTGCAGTTAACTAGCCTGCCACTACGTGGCTCTGTCCTAGACAAGAGTGTGGTTACAGAGGGCGGTATAACAATGTAGTAGGTCCATTTTAGCTAGAGCTTGCCTGTATTAATGTAATGGGTGAGTCAGTGCCAACATATAATCCAGGTTTGGACGAGCCATAGTGCGGTTGGGGCATGGGAGCCAAAGACCCCACCATTCGGCAGATGTATTCAGCAAGGCCCTGGACAGGGCTGGAGGACAATGAGAGGTAGACCTGCATCCAGAAGAGACTTCCTTTGTAGACTTCCTGACCCTTATGGTGGTGGGGGCTAGGGTGGGTTGCAAAAGGCCTTTTAGGCCAGGCCAAGTGTTCCCTGGAGTGAAGCTATCCCCCTGGCAGACCTGGGAGAGATGTACCCAGCTAGTGGTGTCTGCAGTGATCCTATCTTAGAGACTATCTCATAAGGAACAGTGAGTGGACACAGACAGCCTAAGGTGAACCAGGGAGAGAATGCGCAAGGGAAGATTTCTTGCTATATCATTGTATGCGATTGACAGTGTAGGTCAAATTACCCTGGATAGTAAGTTGATGTGATATGACTGTATTTTCCATCTGTCAAATCTGTCAACTACCATCAGTAAAATACAGCAATTCCACTTCTGCGTGGACATTCCTTACTTTCGGATATAAAGGTTAATGGCCGGGAATGTCCTGAGGATGCCTCAGGCATGGAAAGGGCACAAGATGGTGAAAGGTTAAAGCCTCAAGCAGGTGGGTTGTTGTTCTGGAAGGGAAGAAGCGGAGCAGAGACTTGTGCTCTTGACGCCTTTACACAGCCATTACAAGTGCATCATGTGTGAGTGGGAGTACCTCCCGATTTCTCTTTCTGGGTTTTTCCTTAATTTAACTATTGCATCTAATAAATATATAACACATAAGAGTAAAAAAAAAGTAAATTTCTTGTGGCATTCATTAACACAGTTCGTAATTTCAGATTACTAAATATATTTTTACTTACAGAATGTTGTACTGTAGAAATTATCTGAGATCCCAAGTTAAGGACAATTTTATATAGACTCTGTATATGCGCTCGCTGCTCCTGCTTCTTAATCAGCGGAATGTCATCATTAGTGTGAGCTGCTGTCAGAGGTTCTATTTCTGGCTTCAAAATATTGATCTGTAGTTTAAAATAAAAGCCAGAACAAATAATATGCTTCCATTTTTAAATTGGGTTTGACGATAGCCAAGACATATTTCCACTATCACTTTGCAGTTGCTAAGGTAATTTGGCTGTCTACAGATTTTAAAGGAATTGTATCATGGAGCAGAAATACATCAGAATCTCCTGATGGAAGCAGCTGATTTGCAAGCTATGGACTGTATACTAGTTCCAGACAGATTACCTGAACCTCATTAGCTAAGTATTTGCCCCAAATCTTAACTGTGGCCTGAAAGTCATAGACTGGCTTCTATTCATGTGTTAAAATAGGCCCAGTCAAAGTCCAGACCTAAATCCAATTGAGAATCTGTGGCAAGACTTGAATACTGCTGTTCACAGACGCTCTCCATCCAATCTGACAGAGCTTGAGTTATTTTGCAAAGAATGGGCAAAACTGTCACTCTCTAGATGTGCAAAGCTGGTAGACACATCCCCAAAAAGACTTGCAGCTGTAATTGCAGCGAAGGATGGTTCTACAAAGTATTGACTCAGGGGGGCTGAATACAAATGCACGCCACACTTTTCACATATTTATTTGTAAAAAAAAATTGAAAACCATTTATCATTTTTCTTCTACTTCACAATTATGTGTCACTTTGTGTTGGTCTATTACATAAAATCCCATTAAAATACATTTACTCTTTTGGTTGTAATATGACAAAATGTGGAAAACTTCAAGGGGTATGAATACGTTTTCATGGAACTGTATTTTAGCAGAGAGCACTATTTGTCCTTCTCTTGATTTTTACATACACTTTGTATATCTTACACATTTGAGGATTGACCAGCCCGGACCAGCTGAGTTACTATCATGATTATAAGGTGAGTGGCCAAGATTGAATTTGGTGATGGGAAAGAGCACCCTATATACTTGGATGATTATCAAGTCACGTTTTTGGTGCACGACTTCTTCTGTATCTTTGCTGGTGATCCATATTTCTATGAAGATTGTTTATGAATTTTGTTGCGCTTCACTATTTATGAACTTGTAACATTTTTATTAGAGGTGCTGTGAGATTCAGCTATAAGTGTTCAGCTTGCAATTTTTCTCATTAGTGTTATTATATGACTGTGCTGATTGGTTTCTCTTTGTATAGTTTTAAATAAACTTAACAACAGTAATTGAAGTACAGTTAAAATTCCAAGGGGTGATCGCATAAATACTATACTAAAGGGGATCTGGAGATTTTTGGGGGCTATGGCCATTTGAATGTCTACTTTAAACATGCATGGCACAGGGTCTTATCATGTTCAATGAGAAAGCAGATCTCTCTGCAGAATGCAATATGCCAACAATACTGAGTTCCCCTTGATTCCTGGCATTATCAGTGAAGTGTGTATTGACAGGTAATTTAATATTTTTATTTATTACAGGTACTTATATAGTGCCATCAATTTACTCAGTGCCTTACATATATATAGACATATATATATATATATATATATATATATACACACAACGGGTAAAATAAGTATTGAACATATCACCATTTTTCTAGGTAAATTTCTAAAGGTGCTATTGACATGAAATTTTCACCACATATCAGTAAAAACTCTTGCAATCCATACATACAAAGAAACCAAAACAAATAAGTTAACAAATTAAGTTATGTGTAATAAAATGGAATGACACAGGGAAAAAGTATTGAACACATGCAGAAAGGGAGGTGCAAAAAGGCATGGAAAGCCAAGACACCAGCTGAAATCTATCAGTAATTAGAAAGCAATCCTGCCCCTTGTCAGTGCACATTAATATCAGCTGGTTCAGTCTCAACTGATGGCTTATAAAAAGGTGTCTCATCACCAAGATGTCACACAAGAAACATCTCATGATGGGTAAAAGCAATACACCCTTTCAAGACCATCACAACCTTATTGTTGCAAAACATACTTATGGCATTGATTACAGAAGGATTTCTAAACCTCTAAATGTTTCACTGAGCACTTGTTGGGGCACAATCCGGAAGGGGAAAAAACATAATTTTATCATAAACCGGTGTTCTGCCGAGAAAGTTCCGCTCGGCAGGTTAGTTCCCCCCTCTACTGCGCATGAGCAGTAGAAGCCGGCGGAAATAGCCGAAGCGGAACAGCTGAAAATCAGCTGTACACGGCGCCTGTAAGAGGGCCCCTCGCGGGCTCGCTTCGCTCGCCACGCTTCGGGCACGGCCTCGCTGCGCTCGGCACTTTTAGATTCCCCCTCTAGGTCCACTTGGATAGCGGGGAAGGAACCTGGACCCAGAGCGCAGGCGCTGTGTACAGCTGAGTGAAGCGTTTGAGCTTCGGCTATCTCCGGCGTCCGACAGTAGTACGTACTGCGCAGGTGCTGCGCCTGCGCAGTACAGGGGGGGAACCTATCCGCCGAAGGAACTTATTCGGCAAGACACCGGCCACGACCAGGTGCTCCTTGCAAGATTTCTGACAGAGGGGTGAAAAGAATTACCAGAAGAGTTGTCCAAGAGCCAAGGACTACTTGTGGAGAGCTTCAGAAAAACCTGGAATTAGCAGGTACAATTGTTTCAAAGAAAACAATAAGTAATGCACTCAACCACCATGTCCTGTATGCACGCTCATCACGCAGGACTCCATTGCTGAAGAAAAAGCATATTATAGCTAGTTTAAAGTTTGCTACACAACATTTAGACAAGCTTGTGAAATACTGGGAGAATATAGTCTGGTGTGATGAGACCAAAACGTAAATCTTTGGATGCCATAATACACACCGTGTTTGGAGGTTCAATGGCATTGCACATCACCCCAAAAACACCATACCAACAGTGAAGTTTGGAGGTGGGAACATCATGGTTTGGGGCTGTTTTTCAGCATACGTACTGGCAAACCTCATATCGTTGAAGGAAGGATGAATGGAAAAATGTACCAAGACATTCTTGATAAAAATCTGCTGCCATCTACCAGAATGATGAAGATTAGGGATGGGCTGAACGCCAAGCGCCGGCAGCTATAATGAATTGTCAGGTCTCTGCAATACTCATAAAAGTCATTGAAAAAAACGGCCTGGGGTTCCCCCACAGTGCATTACCACATGGGACATCCTCCCCATGTTGAGGGCATGTGGCCTGGTACGGTTCGGGGGGGGCGCTCTCTCGCCCCCACTCTTTTCCTGCGGCCTGCCATGTTGCGTGCCCGGATAAGGGTCTGGTATGGATTTTTAGGGGGACCCTCACGCCATTTTTTTTATGTTGACGCGGGGTTCACCTTAAAATCCATACCAGACCTGAAGGGTCTGGTATGGATTTTGAGGGGGACCCCCACACCATTTTTTTTTTAATTTTGGCGCGGGGTTCCCCTTAATATCCATACCAGACCTGAAGGGCCTGGTATTGAATTTGGGGGGACCCCCACGCATTTTTATTTTTGGTTCGGGGTTCCCCTTAATATTCATAACTAAATAAAAATGGGAAAAAAACGCACTAGAAAACTTAAACATAAAAAAAACCACAAAACTATAGCTGCACAAATAAACACCAATATCTGTGTAAAGTAAACTAAAAAATCTAAATAAGTGCGCTTACAGCCTGTATACAAAGACTAGTGACATTAATCGAATAAAAAATGGATTAATTGAACGTGCATGAATAAAAGTGCAATAAAATTAATGACATGAGAAGAGTGTGCACTTGTGTGCAAAAACACACATATCCACAATTCAAATATAACATATACTGAATGAGTGATCACTTCAAACTATCACTAAACAGAGTGAAATTCATCAGTGGTGAAAATACGTAAAAGTAGTGATTTTAGTCCATAAATTGAAGAGCAAAAAAGTTCCATGAGTGTGTATCAACTTCATAAAAGTAGGGAAACACATCCACATTCCATCCCGCCGTACCCCATATAGGTGAAGGGAGAAGAGAGAAGTATAAAGATGTGACTCTCTGTTGAAATAAATCCAAAGAAATGCTGAAGCATGCGCCACTTTACAGGCATACTATAGACACCCCCAGGTATGGAATTTAAAGTAATATTTCACTTTTATTGTTTCACTTTAAACATTATTAAAATCACTGCTCCCGAAAAAAAACGGCCATTTTTATAACTTTTTTTTGCATTGATACATGTCCCCAAACACTTTTTATGACAATAGCTTGCATATTAACCTTTAAAATTAGCACTTTTGATTTCTCCCATAGATTTTAAAGGGTGTTCCGCGGCTTTTGAATTTGCCGCGAACACCCCAAATTGTTCACTATTCGGCGGACACACACATAACTTTCTAAAAAATGTCTGAACTTATTTGTTTTGGTTTCTTTGTATGCATGGATTGTTACCAACATGTGGTGAAAATTTCATGTCAATAGCACCATTAGAAATGTATTTTCCTAGAAAAATGGTGACGTGTTCAATACTTATTTTACCCGCTTTATATATAGTACTTTCACATCAGTCTTTCCCTGAAGGAGCTCTAAGGTCCCTAACTCACATTCATACATATACTAGGGCCAATATAGACAGGAGCCAATTAACTTACCAGCATGTCTTTGATAGAAGGAAACAGGAATACCTGAAGGAAACCCACACAGGGACAGGGAGAACATGCAAACTCTAGGCAGGTAGTGTCATGGTTGGGATTTGAACTGGTGAACCTAGGGCTGCTGGTGACGTAATGCACAGCTGTAACCAGCATTGTCCCAAACGTGCATACAGACCATGGAGCATTTTGATATGCAGTCTACTCACCTCTGTTTTCATCTCATAAAATGTCACAATTTTGATAAAAATCTCTTCATATTCCTTAATACTGTCCTTTAGCCTGTGGTGATACTGGACAAGTTCATTCATCTTGCCTGTTTTTTCATTGATTTGTGCTCCTTCTCGAGTAAGAAGTTCTGAGATCTTTACAGCTTGTTCAATTTCATCATTTAGTTTCTGTCAAGATGTGTAAAGATTTTAGGTAAGACATAGAGACATAATTGGGCGTATTCAAAATAGGTGATAGGAAACACTCATCCATTCTGTTATTCATGAACATTATATATGTCTATCTTTATATGTATGTAAAAGGCTTTGTGCTGTATAGTGAGTTTTATACAGTATCATATATTTTAGGGAGCACCACATAATTATTGATAATTGTTTACCTGACCTTGCAGAAATGCATGTAGATGTGAGCAGCACCCTTCATTTTCACTTTGAGATATTTATAGGAGATCACATTGTATATTATATTATATATTTATAATTTATTCCTTTTATAAATAGGTGGGGTGGAAGTTTCACTGGTTTTCATAAAATAAACCAATGCATATATAATTATGTTATTAGAGTCCAATCAATCTACGATATATGAATAAGTCCCCCCAAAAAGAATGTTCTGTAATCTTCATATCCAATCCACCACAAGCATCCATCATATTGATATAAATGATACCACCACCTTGAGACAAAAGATGGCTACTCAGCTCAAATAAAACGATTTTACTATATGGCCAAGAACATATAGTTCTTTAGGGTTCTGGAGTAACTTTAATTTGTCTCATAACAAGGAATAGTGAAACCTCCACAAGTAGGGAGAATGATCCAACATCACCACCACACAGAATGGCCACTCAAAAAGTGTACTTTAATTATAAAGGTCAAAACATGTGTGTTCCCCTTTAACAGACAGGATCAGCTATAGGTGACAGGCTCACTGTTCAGGTTTACTTCTTCAGGACCAACTTAAAAGGTGGACCTTTAATTATAAAGGTCAAGACACGTGTGTTTACATTTAACAGCTGGGATTGGCTCTAGGCTGTTCAATTGAAGGGCTTTTTGTCCTTAATGTGCAACTCAGGCTTAACTCAAAGCCCTATGTACAGCCTGGGCCTAGAATTTAAAAGGCTCCACAAGGATACAATAAATGATCAGTAAATTAACATTAGTACTTACAAGTACCATATGATGTCTGCACTTTAGCACTGCTATGTTAGCAATGCTTAGGCTAGGCCAGGTTAACTTTATGGCATGCTATCCCTACTGGTGTTCTATTACTTTCGAGCAGATGTTATTCCTATCAATCAAACATACAATTTTTATCAATTGGATATAATCAATGTCCTAACCAAGGAAAGTTAGAAAGGGTTTGTTCAAAGAAGTTATATTCATATTTAGACAAATTGTCATGCAACTCACCTGAAACTTTGTCTTAATATTATTCAAATTCTCCTGGGCATTTAAGATATTTTGGATATCATTTCCTAAACTCAGTGTAGACAAAGGTTGTAGATCATTTTCTAGTTCTTGTAATCTGCCACCTGCCTACAAAAAAAAAGTTATTAACCTTTATATTTACATATCAAATGTCATATTTTTAGTGTCAAATGATTGTTTCACAGAACCTTCTTGAAACCACCCCACCCTAATTTATATAACAAGCAATATATAATGCTTAAAGCAAATTGGTTGTTTACTTTGCAAGGGACGTTTCCCTTAGCTTAGTGAATGTGGTAAAAATTCACTTTGCAAAGAATGCCCAATTATGTGCAATGGAAATTAAAAAAAATATATGTTTGCCTGCACATAATTAAATGGTGGAAATCAGTAGAGCTTCACCTCACCCAATAAGCTAAAGGGGAAATTCCCTTGCAAACTAGACAGACTATTGTTCTTTAGTAAATCTACCTCATAGTGTTCAATAAAAATGAATCTTCACAACTGATTTGTTGCTAGGTGTTAATATACTTTACAAACTGATTTTTTGCTATGTGTTAATATACTTTACGCATAGGTACCTCATGCTACTAATAGTTAAAAATGTGCAAAAGTAGCAGAAGTTTACTTTTTCCTTTAGTTAACTTGCATATGAACGTTCATACATAAAATATAACCTAAATGTATACCAATCGTAGCTGGTCTTTAATTGTTTTCCATGTCTGCTTGGAGGAATTTTCTTGATTGACATGCTGTTGCCACACTGACCACAGATTTGTTATCTCAGTCTTTTCCTTATTCAGATTAGCCATCGTGTCCTCCACAGTCTGCACGTGTTTATCCTTCAAGATTCTGTCCTTGTTCATCTGAAATAAAAATAGTTTTGAAACTATTCATTGACTGAATGATAATAGCGATTTATAATTTTAACTTCCTTTGATCATGTTCTTACATAAAATTTTTGTCTTACATTGGTAATATTTATCTTCAAAAAAAAAATGCTTCAGGTGTAAAAGGACTTTACCAAGATGTAAAATCCATGTCTATTTATGTATGTCTAATGTTTGAACTGTTTCAGACACTAATTAAAGAAACTTATACTGAAAAATAATGAGGTTTTTATTGCTGAACTTTTCTGAAAATGCAAGCTGCCTGGTTGTCTTGCTTAACTACTTCAATACAGGGCACTCCCCCCCCTTCCTGCTAAGGCCATTTTTCAGCTTTCAGCGTTGTCACACTTTGAATAACAATTGCATGGTAATGCAACACTGTACCCAAACAAATTTTTAATAATTTTCTTCACACAAATAGAGCTTTCTTTTGGTGGTATTAAGTCACTGTTGGGTTTTTTATTTTTTACTAAAAATAAATAAAAAATACTGCAAATTTAAAAAAAAAAATAAAAAATTCTTAGTTTCTGTCAGTAAATTCTGTAAATAAGTATTTTTTCTCCTTCACTGATGTGCGCTGATGAGGTTGCACTGATGGGCACTGATAGGCTGCACTGATGAGGTGGCACTTATGGGCACTGATGAAGCGGCACATATGGGCACTGATTAGGTGGCACTGATGAGGAGGCACTAATATGCTGCACTGATGGGCACTGATAGGTGGCATTGATATGCGGCACTGATGAGCACTGATAGGCGGCACTGATGGGCACTGATAGGTGGCACTAGTGGGCACTGATAGGCTGCATGGTTGCGCAGTACGGATGGGCACTGATGGGCAGCGCTGATAGGCACTGATTGGTGGCACTGATGGGCAACAATGGGCAGCACTGATGAACAGGCACTGATGGGCACTAAAAGGCAGCACTGACTGGCATCACTAATGGGCACTGATTGGTGTCACTGATGGGTACTGATTGGTGTCACTGATGGGCACTGCTGGGGCTTTACTGTAATCAGGGCATTGATCATCAGTGCCCTGATTACCTGCCCTGGTGTCCCATGCGAGGAGATGCTCTCTGATCAGCCATGTGACTGGCTGTGATTGGACACAGCCGATCACATGGTTAAAGAGCGTGTCTTTAGCTCTTTACAGAGATCGTGGTCGTGCCGTGCCCTAGGAACATGGTACGGCCGCGTGCCCCTGCAGGTGCACGAGAGTGGCCGTTCTGGGGAGCTGTCATTTGACGTTCTCCCAAAATGAGAGCTTCACCGCTCCTCTGTCATTTGACGGTGGGCGGGCGGCAAGTGGTTAAAGTGTTACTAAACCCACAACAGTAAAATCATTTTGTATATACAGTAAAGCATGCCTGTTTTAATCACTGTGGGACCTAAGGGGTTAATCCTGTGCATTTTGTAAAAGGGCTGTTTGATCCTCTCTTCTCTGATCCTCCCCTTCTTGACAGTCCCCAATCAATTTGCCAATAGTACAAAGCCTTAGAGGCAACCTGCACATGCTCAGTTTGGAAAGATTTATTTTTCTTGGGAAGGTGCATGTGATCAGCACATGGCCAATCAGCATTGTCTAGCCAGAGGGCCAGGGATCCTGCAGCCTCATAGGGCAGTCACAGTAGAATGAAAACTCCTCCTACAAGCCTTTACCAGACACTGATAGAATTCATAAGACTGTTATATACTGCTGATGAGAAAGGTATTTAGCAGTTTATATTTACTAAAATAATTGGAATTTCATGTTTGTGTACTGTGGGAGACCAGATATAGTGAATGCAGGGTCCTGGGTTTAATAACACTTTAACTTCTGACATCCATTATTTTTTGGTCACTGGTTCCCAATATGTATCTAGCCAGTGAAGTCAAAACTACTAATTTGCATGCTTTTTTGGGGTCAGTGACTCAGAAAGATATGGAGATATAGACTGCCAAGGAGGTAGTATTTTCAGAATAGGGTCAGCAATGGCAGAGCCCATTTTTCTCAGTCCCGAGGAGCTTAAGCACATCAACATTTTGCTCCTGTGCATTCAGTGACATTTAGGGGTTGATTTATGAAGCAGCTGTGAGGCCTTACCGTGGCCATACTGCTGCTTTAAACAAATGAGTAGTTATAAAATACAGCAATGCATTTAAAAAATGTGTTTATCACCATACTGGCTTCATGACTCTGCTGCACTGTAGTGCTATTAAAGGGCAAAGAGACAAAAAAAAATCTGATCTAGGAAAATTGTTGTGGTACTGGCTGTTCTCCAATCACTTGGTGCATTTTGCAAGCTCAATACTACAACCTACAACTAGAAATGGGCCAGAAAATTCAAGTACTTTATTGAGTAATGCTGTGTAGTATAATAGAGAGTGCACAGCAGTATATGCTCTGTATATGGCCCCTTAGTCATCTTTGCTAAGATCAGAGTTCACCAGGGCAATGCAACGCACAAGAGCAACATTCAGAGATTCACAAGTTACTGGGTGCATAGGCATCATTTGATATAATGGGTGCAGCATGATGACCCCATTATGCTCCATCGTCATATCATCCCTCTTTCAAGGATGTGCTCTTGCTTTACAATATACTAAATATATGCTACAATAGGCCTTTATAATATAAAGCAGGGATATGCAATTAGCTGACCTCCAGCTGTTGCAGAACTATAAGTCCCATGAGACATAGCAAGACTCTGGCAGCCACAAGCATGACACCCAGAGGCAGAGGCATGATGGGACTTGTAGTTTTGCAACAGCTGGAGGTCCGCTAATTGCATATCCCTGATATAAAGTATCCTTTATATGCCTTACTTTGCTTCATCAACAGCATAACAAGTTATAGGGATCCATTGAACTTTACAGACTTTTAAGCAAGTTTATATCTACTTTTAACCTTATAATTTAAAATTCTATGTTAATATATAGTCAATCTCACCATTTTTATGATATTCAGACAGTTTTGTCCCATGTCTTGGACTGAAAAAAGCTCATTAAGCACACTCTGTATCTGTGATTCAGCTGTTTCCAGCATGGTCGCTGCCTCTACTTCTGGATTAGGTGTGCAAAATGTCTTTAGATTCTGGATGTTCGATTCCAACTTTAAGTAAATACAAAATAGCATGTTATTGGCAATATAATCAACGAAATTAGACTTTGGCCAATAACATCAAGATAACCTAAATACAAAGGAGACAGTTACCTTTCAAATGCCACAGTTAAAGCGGAAGTAAACGCATCCATAAAAGAGTTTAATTTCCTGCACTTGCCTAAAATGTAACACTCCCATTGGTTGTGCTCTCAACCAAACTGTCAAACCATCCAATGGCTGGTGTCATAACTGATCACATGTGCAGTATCATGGAAATTGTAGATTAAACAGAGGCAAAGATGGCAGCTTCCTTATCTGAAAACGATAGGGGTTTACTTACACTTTAAAGCAGCAGCTAGTGAGTCTGCATCCATCCCGAAAACTCTTATTAAATTTATTTTGAATGTATGCCAATTTTTTAAAAATCTGAGCAGACTGCAAGGGCATCTCTAGGGTGCTAATAAACCAAGGGCACCTCTGGGTACATAGATTGAAATGTTGAGGGGCTGGTAAGATACCATGATGACCAGTTTGGATCAAATCTAAGATTAATAAAATCTTTTAACTGAACAAAAAGAAATCAGTCTAAAAAATATGATTACAAAATAAATAATGGATGGATTGGAAAAGTAGATACATTGTACAATGTTCCAAAACTATATATTGCATAGAATGTATGATTTATTTATAGGAATGATAACCCCAGGTACTTAGTATTCGACCCGGGGCACATGCCCTGGGTGCCAGCGTCTTGCAACGCCACTGGCAAACTGGAAGACCTAATTTAGAGAAAGGAATGGTAAAGCATATCACATTATTGTTTAGAACTACTTAAGCTGGAAGCACTTTCTGAAAAAGTAATGAACACATATGACCATCTTCAATGATACAAAAAAACAAGGATTTTAATATGTTAAACAACATTGATAAGATGGTTTGCATGAAGTTATGATTTTATGTATGTGTATCTTAAAGCACTATACATTTTCTGTAAAGCTTTAGATATATCCCCTTGTTTAATTCAAGTAAGAAATTATGTGACTTTTAGTACAATTCTTTGCACATCGAACCCTTAAAAAACATATTTTACCTGTTTCGAAGACTTCAAAAATGTTACATAGACATTTATAACCTCCAGTTTCTCCTCAATACTCTGATCCAGAGCTTTTAGTTTCTCATCCAAAATCCGAGAGTTGCTGGCAAAAGCTTCACTCCCAGATGGCACCGCCTGTATAAGCTGGGAGGCAGACTCCATATACTGTGATGCTTCCTATTTCAAATCACACACAATGCAATAAAAATGGACAGGCCAGTTTAGATCACAACTTCAGGTGAATATTTAAAATATGCTTTAGGTCTCTTATATACTTACTAAATACAAGCAATCAAAAAAACAGATCAGTTACTGTAATTGTTTGGAATATATATTTTATTAGGGTTGAAATTACGCTTGTAGTGTCTGCTCTGTAAGATGATGTGAGGTAAAGGGAAATACTTTTGTGGTCTTGTAGGTGACATCAGGATGAGGTATTACCAGTGTGGCGATCTCCTCTAGCAGTCCAATGAGCAAGCGGAGGGCAGTAACACAGAGGGTTTATTTACTAAAGCTAAATAGACTGTGCATTTTGTAAACTGCAATTGCACTCTGCAAGTGCAGTTGCTCCAGAATTTAGTAAAGAAGGTAAAGCTCCACTTTGCAAAGAATACCCAATCACGTGCCAGGAAAATTAAAAAAAAAACACATAATTTTTGCTTGAAAATGATTGGATAATGTAAGTCAGCAGATCTTCTGCTCATTTACTAAGCTCTGGAGCAACTGCACTTGCAGAGTGCAACTACACTTTGCAAAGTGCACAGTCTATTTGCCTTTAGTAAACTAACCCCACAGTCTGTATAGCTGCAGGGTCTAAACCAGCCTTATGATGCAATGGGGTTGACTAAAATCTGGTGCAACTCTGCATAGAAACCAATCATCTTACAGGTTTTTTGTCAAAGCTTAACCTCCCTGGTGGTATGATTATGTCAGATTTTAGGTGCTGAAAGCGGTACAATTATTTTGCATGGAAATCTGGCGTTTTATATCGTAGGCCTTTAATTCTTAACAATAACACACTTAAATCTGTCCAAACAAGAGTCTAGTAGACATCCCGGGTATGATGGAGTTTGAAACACAAAATCATAAATTATAATATAATAAATAAATATAAATATTTTAAAATAATAATAATATAATAATAATAAAATAAATTTCCCCACGATTCACTATCGCTCAATTCTGCAAGTGTTCTAATTTACTATCGTTGTTTTCTAGCTGGTCTAAAGCCACTTTTGACGTAAAGGGACACTTTTTGGTTGCTATGGACAATCTCAAGTTTCCAGGCAGAAAGCACAGTATATATAATATAAAAGTGCATGCAGGGCATTGGACAAAGCATTGGGGACAAAAGGGATGTGAAATGATTTCATACAGTACTGTAATCTGTGTTATGCTATTTACATTTTTTGAATTTGCCACCAGGTTCCACCTCCATGCGTCGCGACGCTCGCAGGGAACGGAGCCTGGCACAGAGAGGCTTCGGCTTCGGGAGGAGGACAGAGCCCACGGACACCACGGGGGGGACATCGCAGGATCCTGGGGACAAGGTAAGTATACCGCACCAGGATCCCACAATGCAATCCCGAGTGTGGCTCGGGGTTACCGATAATGGTGCTGAAATTTAACCCCGAGCCCCACTTGGGAATACCGTCAGGGAGGCTACTTGGACAAGCTGAAATTAGAAGCTGATTGGCTACCATGCACAGTTGCACCAGGTTTTGCACTTTCCAGTTTTAGTAAATCAAACCCAATATGTAGCCTTAAAGCACAGCAGGGTTTAGTAAATCATAAAGCTACTTTCACACTGAAGCGCTTTACAGGCGCTACAGTGCTAAAAATAGCGCCTGCATAGCGACTGTAAAAAGCCTCTCTTGTGTCTCCAGTGTGAAAGCCCGAGGGCTTTCACACTGGAGCGGTGCGCTTGCGGGACGGTAATAAAAGTCCTGCAAGCCGCATCTTTGCAGTGCTGTTGGAGCGGTGTATACACCATCCTAAAGCGCCCCTGCCCATTGAAAATAATGGGGAAGCGCCATTAAATCGCCGGCAAAGCGCCGCTGCAGCGGCGCTATGCCGGCAGTATTAACCCTTTTTAAAACCACCCCGCTAGCCACCGATTAGCACCGCTAAAACGGCGGTAAAGCGACGCTAAAATTATCCGACGCCCCAGTGTGAAAGTAACTTAAGTGTACATGCATTACCTTACAAATGTTTCGGCAAAGTGACCCATTACAACAGTCAGACCTGTAAGTCACTGCTTGTACTTTCTTTTTCTTTAAATTTGCATCAGAGTCACGTACATTCCAATGCCATGGTTTCCTTATACAGTTGATGTGTCAAGTCACATGTAAAAAAAATAACAACCAATCTTCCTAAGCAGGTTTACAGCTACAGTATGCAATGAGAATGACCAAAAGTGTTTTCTACATCCTCTATAATGTTAGTGTCACAGCTGTTGTCCAAAGCAGATTCATCTGTAGAAGAAAGGCCTTGGCAGTATTTTTGCATTTGTGTACCCCACCCCTTCTCTAAGGACTGTTTTCAGCCTGTGCCAAGTGGCTGGCTTATCATCAACAGAAATTTAGGCGTATGTATAGTGTGTTTCCAGCATGTGTTTAGAGCTTTTTCTGTGTTTGCAATCGTAATTTTTGATGTGACGTTTCACATTTTAATCTTCCATAATTTTGTTACAGTCTCGAAGCAGATCTTCAACTTTTTTAAAAGCCACCACCCAAACCCCCACCTGTACTTTTATGCCTTAAACCAGACCTCTAACTTTCACAGTAGCCACGTCTTCTAGGCTTACGCTTGCACAAACACATTATATATATATATATATATATATATATATATATACTGTATATATTTTTTTTCCTCCAAGGGTCTTCTGGCTGTCTCAGTGACATTGCTGGTCCTCTCCCTTCTGGCAGTGGGCAGTTCTCACTACTGCACTAAATGTCCCTTATGTAATAATATGTGAGTGACATTCAGTCCAGACTTCCATGAAAGCCTGGGCACAGTGGAAATGGGGTGCATGACGTGAATAAATGGTGAGAGCTTTCTGTGGGTGACATTGCTACAATTAAGGTAAGTATTGTAACAAAAGCTACTTTGTTTTGCTGTTGTTGGGCTACAGTATGTACTTTTTCTACAAAACTAGAGTTCCACTCTAAATATAAAGATTTGTAGATTAATAACTAGGGGGAGTCTGTTTTTTTTTCCCCAGCCTCTTTCAACCTCTGTTGAGATGAGATACAGGGCATACATGGAGTGCAATGTTTTTAAAAAAAGTTGGCTGACTAATAGATCTACATTTTGTGAAGAAATAGTAAAGGTCAACTGTTGTGTAGTTCTGCAAAATGAGAAGCAAATCCTCAGTATGTTTTGAGCAGGCAAAATGGCCCTATGTACATACAGTATATAATTAGTAGCTAGGGATGAGCTGAACACCCCCCTGTTCGGTTCGCACCAGAACATGCGAACAGGAAAAAAGTTTGTTCGAACACACGAACACCGTTAAAGTCTATGGGACACGAACATGAATAATCAAAAGTGCTAATTTTAAAGGCTAATATGCAAGTTATTGTCATAAAAAGTGTTTGGGGACCTGGGTCCTGCCCCAGGGGACATGGATCAATGCAAAAAAAAGTTTTAAAAACGGCCATTTTTTCAGGAGCAGTGATTTTAATAATGCTTAAAGTCAAACAATAAAAGTGTAATATCCCTTTAAATTTCGTACCTGGGGGGTGTCTATAGTATGCCTGTAAAAGGGCGCATGTTTCCTGTGTTTACAACAGTCTGACAGCAAAATGACATTTTGAAGGAAAAAAACCCATTTAAATCTACCCGCGCCTATTGCATTGCCGACAATACACATGAAAATTCATTGCTAAAAATGGCATGGGAATTCCCCAAAGGGGAACCCTGAACCAAAATTTAAAAAAAAAAATGACGTGGGAGTCCCCCTAAATTCCATACCAGGCCCTTCAGGTCTGGTATGGATATTAAGGGGAACCCCGGCCAAAATTAAAAAAAAAAATGACGTGGGGTTCCCCCTAAATTCCATACCGACCCTTCAGGTCTGGTATGGATTTTAAGGGGAACCCCGCGCCAAAAAAAAAAAAAAAAAACGGCGTGGGGTCCCCCCAAAAATCCATACCAGACCCTTTACCGAGCACGCAACCTGGCAGGCCGCAGGAAAAGAGGGGGGGACGAGAGTGCGCCCCCCCGCCTGAACCGTACCAGGCCACATGCCCTCAACATTGGGAGGGTGCTTTGGGGTAGCCCCCCAAAACACCTTGTCCCCATGTTGATGAGGACAAGGGCCTCATCCCCACAACCCTGGCCGGTGGTTGTGGGGGTCTGCGGGCGGGGGGCTTATCGGAATCTGGAAGCCCCCTTTAACAAGGGGACCCCCAGATCCCGGCCCCCCCCTGTGTGAAATTGTAAGGGGGTACTTACCCCTACCATTTCACCAAAAAACTGTCAAAAATGTTAAAAATGACAAGAGACAGTTTTTGACAATTCCTTTATTTAAATGCTTCTTCTTTCTTCTATCTTCCTTCATCTTCTGGTTCTTCTGGCTCTTCTGGTTCTTCCTCCGGCGTTCTCGTCCAGCATCTCCTCCGCGGCGTCTTCTATCTTCTTCTCCTCGGGCCGCTCCGCACCCATGGCATGGGGGGAGGCTCCCGCTCTTCTCTTCTTCTTTTCTTCTCTTCTTCTCTTCTTCTCTTCTTCATTTTCTTCTCCGGGCCGCTCCGCACTCATGCTGGCATGGAGGGAGGCTCCCACTGTGTGACGGCGCTCCTCATCTAACAGTTCTTCAATAATGGGGGCGGGGCCACCCGGTGACCCCGCCCCCCTCTGACGCACGGTGACTTGACGGGACTTCCCTGTGACGTCACGGGGAATGCCACAGGGAAGTCCCGTCATGTCCCGTGCGTCAGAGGGGGGCGGGGTCACCGGGTGGCCCCGCCCCCTGTTATTTAAGAACCGTCAGACGAGGAGACGCCGTCACACAGCGGGAGCCTCCCTCCATGCCAGCATGGGTGCAGAGTGGCCCGGAGAAGAAAATGAAGAAGAGAAGAAGAGAAAAAGAGAAGAAGCAAGAAGAGAAGAAGATGAAGAAGAAGATGAAGAGAAAAGCGGGAGCCTCCCCCCATGCCATGGGTGCGGAGCGGCCCGAGGAGAAGAAGATAGAAGACGCCGCGGAGGAGATGCTGGACGAGAACGCCGGAGGAAGAACCAGAAGAACCAGAAGATGAAGGAAGATAGGAGAAAGAAGAAGCATTTAAATAAAGGAATTGTCAAAAACTGTCTCTTGTCATTTTTAACATTTTTGACAGTTTTTTAGTGAAATGGTAGGGGTAAGTACCCCCTTACCATTTCACACAGGGGGGAGGGCCGGGATCTGGGGGTCCCCTTGTTAAAGGGGGCTTCCAGATTCCGATAAGCCCCCCACCCGCAGACCCCCACAACCACCGGCCAGGGTTGTGGGAATGAGGCCCTTGTCCTCATCAACATGGGGACAAGGTGTTTTGGGGGGCTACCCCAAAGCACCCTCCCAATGTTGAGGGCATGTGGCCTGGTATGGTTCAGGAGGGGGGGCGCACTCTCGTCCCCCCCTCTTTTCCTGCGGCCTGCCAGGTTGCATGCTCGGATAAGGGTCTGGTATGGATTTTTGGGGGGACCCCACGCCGTTTTTTTTTTTTTTTTGGCGCGGGGTTCCCCTTAAAATCCATACCAGACCTGAAGGGTCGGTATGGAATTTAGGGGGAACCCCACGTCATTTTTTTTTTTAATTTTGGCCGGGGTTCCCCTTAATATCCATATCAGACCTGAAGGGCCTGGTATGGAATTTAGGGGGACTCCCACGTCATTTTTTTTTTAAATTTTGGTTTGGGGTTCCCCTTTGGGGAATTCCCATGCCGTTTTTATCAATGAACTTCTATGTGTATTGTCGGCAATGCAATAGCCGCGGGTAGTTTTAAATGGGTTTTTTCCTTCAAAATGTCATTTTGCTGTCAGACTGTTCTAAACACGGGAAACATGCGCCCCTTTAGAGGCATACTATAGACACCCCCCAGGTACGAAATTTAAAGGGATATTACACTTTTATTGTTTGACTTTAAGCATTATTAAAATCACTGCTCCTGAAAAAACGTCCCTTTTTAAAACTTTTTTTTGCATTGATCCATGTCCCCTGGGGCAGGACCCAGGTCCCCAAACACTTTTTATGACAATAACTTGCATATTAGCCTTTAAAATTAGCACTTTTGATTTCTCCCATAGACTTTTAAAGAGTGTTCCGCGGCATTCGAATTTGCCGCGAACACCCCAAATTGTTCGCTGTTCGGCGAACTTGCGAACAGCCAATGTTCGAGTCAAACATGAGTTCGAGTCGAACTCGAAGCTCATCCCTATTAGTAGCTACACATAGAAACATAGACTTTTTGGTATACTGTATATTTAAAAAGCATTGAAAAGTTTATACATTCCCTTTAATGCGGTAGTAAAATGATATCACGTTTGGCATGCTTTAAGATGAGTGGGAAATATAGATGTAGTCAGCAAGTGAAGAATCACCTTGGTTTGCCTAGCCAATTCACCAAGTTTGTTCTGTACTTCCTCACATTCATTGATGCTCCAGCCAGGATCACTGTGTCTTTCCAGATCAGAGTCTATATTCTGGATCCATAATGATGTCTGTGATATAAGAAGGTACATTTTTTTGGACATGAGCATAAACACCACAATGTATCCATTTATTCTTCTTCTAATGGCTAATCAAGGAGCAACAGTATGTAAAATCAATAAAATGGTAGAGCTATCAAAGAAACATAGCAACTGTTCCAAAGTCAGATGGACCATTCAAAGGAGCTTTTGCAGCCTAACTCCAAACATTTTTCATTTATATTTATTTATATATTTTTGTGGGGAAGAGTAAGGCCTCATCCACATGGGGTGATTACATCCATGCCCTGTGCAGGGCTGTTTTTTACTGGCACGGAGATGCACAGATGTTGTGTGCATCCCTACAGTATATTGGCTGTCCCATAGCTTATCTTCTAGGATGCAGCTGTTGCATGGGCACAGCTGTTGCTCGGAAAGTGACATCTGTGCAGGTGGGGGGTGTGTGGCCCCAAACACACCCAGGGTGAGTTCAGGGACACGCACCCACATGGATGTCCTATTGGGAGAGTCTGTATCTGTACAGCTACTGAGTCTCAGAAGACATATTTGGAACTGCCCCATTTAACCGTGGCCTTATACTTTGTCAGGTTTTTATTTCAGTCTGTGACCCCTACTGGAGAGATTTCTCCTCGCCTACTGTACCTTCTGATGTTTGTACAATAAATAGAAGGTGTGGTTGTCGCCAGGAAAGGGAAGCACACAGCAATAAAGATATTATAGAGGAACTTTATCCATAACAGTTTGATAACAATTAATGTTCTTTAACAAAAGAACATACATTCCACATGATTAATTATGCTACCAAAATTAGTGTTTGCTGTAAGTTGCCTTCAGCATTGCTCCTCTTTCTTCTTGCTGGAGGCTGCCATTTTTTTTAAGCCAAAAGCAGTCACTTTTTATTGAAACTCTCTCCCTCTCCTTGGTCTCAAAAACTATATGTCACTTTTTGAAATTCAAATTTGTGTATTTCCAGCCCCGATTGTATGTCTAGGCTCAGCTACAGAGGAAGGCTGACAGAAGCTTTAAAGTACTGATGTTTACAGGCTGTTGCTGCTTAGGGAGAAATGAGAGAATATCAGAGAGATATGATAAGACACTACCCTTGTACATTTAACTCTTTTGTGTCTCAATGGCAGCAGAGCTTGTTCTGTCATATCTCCTGCTTCTTTTCTTTTTTCCCTCCCTAATATGTGTTCCCTGTGCCATTCCTGGTGCCCCCCCCCCCCAGCAGTAAATCTTTAAGCTGCCTTTATTCAGAGACCCTGTCATGTGCACGTTAAAACTGTGCACTGGGCAGCCATGCAGTTGACCCTGGCACTCCATATAAAACTCAGTTATAATTCATTTTGGCACCTGGCCAGTTCTGTGCAATAAATGGATCTACTGTAATGGGTAGTAGGCTTGCTGGAAAGACCCAACATACATGTGTATTTAATGGTACAAAACACAGTCCAGGTGTGAGCTCACTAGAAAGGTCATGTAATGTTAGGTCAGCTATGAATTTTATTGAAGATTCTACAATAATGGTGATTTTAGACGTGCGACTGACCAAAATTGTTTCCTTTTTTCCTGTGAAGACTGCTATAAGCTGGATCAGTGTACCAACCTGGAACGGTGCTTGTTTTTTTCTGCTCATGTATTATTAGGTCAAGCTACCTTTTCATTATGAGCTGCATTATTACTTGAGCAGTGAATACTGCTGTTTAGAAATTCCATTCACTGATGCATGACTAATGAGTGTTGTTACATTGTGTGTGATGGCTATTTTTTTGTCTAAAGCATCAAGAACCAGAATGCTTTCCAAGGCTTATATAATTTCCTTCTAAAGACCTCAAAAATATGGAGCATGCCAACTTTTTTTTTATAATATTGCATCCTCAAGAACAAAGAAACAAGCAAAAAAAAAAGCTTTGTTTTGCGGAGTTCACTTTTCCACAATCCCCAATATTAGGTGACCCCGGGCCAAAATATTATGTATTTTACCTTTATAAGCTTATCCTGTATTGACGCCATTATCTCCTGTTGCTTGAGAGAATTTTCCATAGATGTTGGGCTCTGGCAGGTTAGCTGATCTACTCTTTTCTGAAGGTATCCAATCATTTCCTGAATTCCATTCATCCCTGGGCTAAATATGAACCAACAGCTGTTAGCCACTTCATTGCTTTGGGAAATAGCCAAGATGATAAACAGGAGATTGGAATAACATGTCTGCTTTACTCTGAAGAGGCAAGTCTAGGAACTACAGTCACAAAGATCAGATAACATGCTGAATCCTTAAAGATGGCTAAACTATTGAGGTTTTTATTGCTGGAGAAAAGAAAATGAGCATGAAAGGAGAATTGTTGCTTATAGTGAACTACCAGAATTCTCACAGGCAGTAATTCCTCCTTTGGTTTTCTCCAGTTTTATTAGATTAGTCATCTTGTGTTTAATTCTTTATTTTAGGACTTAAAATATTAAATAAAAGCATAGTTCAAAGATCAAAGCATTGGTTAATTCTGCCTTAAAATTTTATAGTGGTAATAATTATTTTAATATGTACAAAAAAGTCAAATGGAGAATGAGAAATAGATTTGAACTATTACAGAGTTAAATGAAGGCCTTTGGCTTAAAGTTGAACCATGGGCACAAAAACTTTCATTGAAATATAATTTTTAAAAGCCATAAAGGATATAAATCCACTTTGTGTGCACAAAATGTCTTTGCAAATCCAGATATTGCTTGTAAAAATAGCAGTGACATCATTGCTGTGCTGTACATAGCCTGTACAAAGAGCAGAGATGTGGGAGGGGTCCAGTAGGCCCTCCATCTACAGACGGCCTGCAGAAAGCTACAGGAAGGGCAGAGACAAGACCAATCACCTGCACAAGAGAGAGCAACAGTGACCGGTCTTTGTTACAGGAAGTTAATGCACCAGTCAATGTTTTACACTGCATTGCTGCACAGATATGGAAGAAATACACAAAGTACACCACAATTTAAGTAAGAATACACATGGCTGTTGTATTTTAAAAATAATTGCTTTTCCAGAAGTTCAGGATAAAAAATAAGTGTTAACAACAGAAACTGCTATTACCTAGCAAGCAACAATAAGTATACGTATTTGTATTTGTATTAACCTCCCTGACGGTTTTCCCGAATGTGGCCCGGGGTTAAATTTCAGCACCATTAGCGGTAACCCCGAGCCACACTCGGGATTGCATTGCAGGATCCTGGTGCAGTATACTTACCTTGTCCCCAGGATCCTGCGATGTCCCCCCGCTGTGTCCGTGGGCTCCGTCCTCTGCCCGATGCCTCTGTGTGCCGGGCTCCATTCCCTGTGAGCTCCACGACGCACAGGGCGGAGCCCGGCAGCAAATAAAAAATTGAAAAATCATAATACATACAGTACACTGTAATCTTACAGATTACATTACTGTATGCAATTATTTCACATCCCTTTGTCCCCAGTGCTTTGTCCAGTGCCCTGCATGCAGTTTTATATTATATATACTGTTCTTTCTGCCTGGAAACTTGAGATTGTACATAGCAACCGAAAGGTGTCGCTTTACGTCAAAAGTGGTTTTAGACCAGCTAGAAAACAGCTATAGTAAATTAGAACACTTGCAGAATTGAGCGATGGTGAATCGTGGGGAAATTCATTTTATTATATTATTCTTTTTTATAATTATTTATATTTATTTATTATATTATAATTTATGATTTTGTGTTTCAAACTGTATCATACCCGGGATATCTGAGAGGTAAACGAGAAATCCTGGACAGCCGCCCTCAAAAGTGATCTTCGATCTTTATTTAAGTATAATCATAAGAATACATGCCACGGCATCACAAAGCAGGAAATCTGATGTGTTTCACACTGTAGTCAGTGCTTAATCATAGCTTTCCTGCTTTATGATGCTGTGGCATGTATTTTTATGATTATACTTAAATAAAGATCAAAGATTACTTTTGAGTGCGGCTGTCCAGGATTTCTCGTTTACCACTCATTTACCAGCATTGCCTGCACCTGTTACTTCCAGCATGGAGAAAATGTTTGTTCCTCACAGACCTCTTTCATAGTGGTGATATTTTTCTATACCCGGGATATCTACTAGACTCTTGGTGGACAGATTTAAGTGTGTTATTGCTAAGAATTACAGGCCTACAATATAAAACGCCAAATTTCTATGCAAAATAATTGTACCGCTTTGAGATGCAAAAATCTGACATAATCATACCGCCAGGGAGGCTACCAAATAAACAATCTTTACCTTCAACCTCAGATTATAACATTAAACCAGCTTTAGCTCTCTTGCTTAGGTTATATTGCCATGATTTTAACAAGCAGTAAAAAAGCTTGAACTTTTTCTAAAGGCAAAACTTTTTTTTTTGTTTTTTTTTTTTTGTTTTTTTAGAGTTAAAACCTGGATGTCTCATTTAATTTTTGCTTTTTGGCTAAGGTTGTGGCAGCCATACCCCTGAGCTGCCATTATATAGCTATTATATAGATATGTACAAGTCGTATTCTTTTTCACAATTAATACTTTTTATCTTGATGTACAATAAAATTTATAGTTTTATATTTTCGTTTCTGGAGTTCTATCTGATGTACCCATAATAGTCCCTTCCCATTGGAAGGTTTTTGTTTGTTTTGTCTATATGTGGTGACTTTTGGAGAGGTAAACAGAGCTATCCTACTTGATAAAGGCCTTCATGGCAGTTGGTGTTCCTAAATAGTTTTCAGTTTATCAGTAGGAAATACCGGGGAGGGGGCGGGGCTGTTGCTAGTTAACTTCCAGAGAGAACAAAAGTATCTTGCTTAAAAAATAAAAACCTAGAAAACACAGTGGGGGTTAATTTACTAGATTTGGAGCGTGTAAAATCTGGTGCAGCTGTGCATGGTAGAAAATCAGTTTCTAACTTTAGCTTGTTCAATCAAGCTTTGCCAAAAAAACTGGAAGCTTATTGGTTTCTGTACAGAGCTGCACCAGGTTTTGCATGCTCCAGTTTTAGTAAATCAACCCTAGTGCATGTGAGATAAAGTTTACAAACCTACCAGCTTTGGCAGTGCACCATTGTAAATGGGCTCTAAACTAAACATGTGCAATTCGTTTCGTTCCAAACTAGTTTTTTAACGAATTTTGACAACTTTGTTAATTCTGAAACATCCGAATTAACGAAAACCCGCTTAACAAATTTTTCTGAATATTCGTAAATTCGTAAAATCAAAAATTCGTAAATTCGAAAATTTGTAAATTTGTAAATTTGTAAATTCATAAATTTGTAGATTTGTAAATTCATAAATTCGAAATTTGAAAACCCGAAAACCCAAAAATTTGTCTGAAATAATAACTAACTAAATATAATAATGAAATAATAACTAACTATTACCACTTCCTACCCCGCCCATAGTCAAATGACGTCCGCAGGAGGGATCTCCCATCCTGGGCGGGGATCATATGACGTCCTGGGCTTCCC
Organism: Aquarana catesbeiana; assembly: GCF_042186555.1. Lineage (NCBI taxonomy): Eukaryota > Metazoa > Chordata > Amphibia > Anura > Ranidae > Aquarana > Aquarana catesbeiana. The sequence goes on along the minus strand of NC_133329.1, from coordinate 326,482,519 downwards.
AGCCATCTAGGGGACGCGCGCGCGCGCCCGTCGCGACACTCAGGAGCTGATGCACATGCCCGGCGCCCGCGATGTCACAGTCACCATAAACATCGCAGAACGCCGCCATTACTAGTAAAAATAATAATAATAAAATTGCCATAAAGCTATTCCCTATTTTGCAGACACTATAATTATTGCGCAAACCAATCAATATAAGTTTATTGCGATTTTTTTACCAAAAATATGTAGAAGAATACATATCGGCCTAAACTGAGGAAAAAAATGTAAAAAATATTGTGTTTTTTTCAAACTTGTCACTCTTCTTTTGTTTATAGCGCAAGAAATAAAAACCACAGTGGTGATTAAATACCACCAAAAGAAAGCTCTATTTGTGGTGGAAACAAAATGATACAAATTTAATTTGGGTACAGTGTTGCATGACCAAGCAATTGTCATTCAAAATGAGACAGCACTAAAAACTGAAAATTGGCCTGGGCAGGAAGGGGGTGAAAATGCCCTGTATTGAAGTGGTTCAATTATAGGTATTGGAATTTTCTTTCAAATTTGACTGTTAGCGAAAGTAACAAATACAAATTTATCCAAAGTTATGAATTATCCGAAGTAACGAATGCCGTATCTAAATGAATGGAACGTAACAAATTATTAATAATAAATAACAATAATAAGAAGAAAAATTTTTTTATTATAATTTTTTTTATTAATTCGATCCGTTCCATTTGTTTAGATGCGGCATTCGTTATTTTGGATAATTCGTAACTTCAGATAAGTTTCTTATTCGTTACGTTCACTGACAGCTAAATTTGAAAGGAAATTCCAACACCTATAATTCAAAAGTTAGTTTATTATTAGTTAGTTATTATTTAGAATTTTCAGATTTTCGTTCTTTCGAATTTACGAATTTTCGAATTTACGAATTGCGATCATAACGAATGACCAGAAAAACGAAAAGAAAAAAAAAAGAATGAAACTAAAACGAACACATTTTTTCGGCAGTGCAAATGTCTACTCTAAACAGGGTTTTCCACTAGAGATAAAATGTGGAACTCCACTTTAGGTCATCCTATGCTGCAGTTAAAACTTTCCCTGTAAATCCCACTCCTATGCTAAATTGACATACATGTGATAAACAGTAAGGCTAGGTTCAGAAACCTAAATAATTCATAAATATTAAAATAAATAAAATGGTGTGTTTTGGTGCTGGCAAAAACATACTGAGCAAAGATGGTGGATTTACAGTGAGCACTCTAGGTTTCTTAAGCATTAGTTTTAGTTTAAAAGATCAGTCTGACCAAAACTGTTATTTTTGTGAATACTGGAGAGTTTAATCCTCCACTGCCTTTTAATATCCCTTGATAATTCCAGAGCAAGATCTCCCCACCCGTGCATGTAGACTCATCTTGCTACAAGGGGAGAGGTGCCTCAATATTGTAAAAAATGAGTAATCAAACAGGGAAAGAGGTATCATAATAGCTGTGACCTGCATGTGGGCCTGGTTTAGAAACCTCACTGCTTTAATCTAGAGAGATATAAATCCATGAGTAATTCAGCCCACCGCTTTTTTGGGAATGAGTAGACAATTTGATAAATTAATTGCCCTAGTGCTAAATCATTATGTTTTTCCAGTTCTTGTGAATTACATTTTTTTAATGATGAAAACTGAAAAAATTGTCAGGTACATATAAACGTAATAACTTACTTTTGTTAGTGATGATGCTGCTCTCTGTGCCTCTAATTATACAATAAACCATGTCTCTGCCTCATAGAATTAGTATAGGACAGTTATAATCCTGCCTAGTATAGCAATGTTGTTTGCACATACATTAGTCATACATAGTTTCATTCTTTTTTTGGAAACTTGTTCACATTCCATGGTATAATTAGTCTTGGCCTTTATTATTTCTGTTTTCCATACTTGCAGTTTTCCTTGTCAAGTAGAAAACTCATTTGAGTCAAATAAATTTTGTATGTATTTAAAGAGGTTCAAAAGCCTTAAGATTTTTTATTACCTTACTGCATTGTATGCAGTAAGGTAATAAAAAAACCTTCTGTGTCAAAGGATCCCCCCAAACCATCCCTTATACTTGCCCAATCTCAATCCAGCATTGTGCATGAGAGCAGCGGCTCTCTCCACTGTTTCCCTCCTTGCTGGGCAGATTGATAGCAGCGGAAGCCATTGGCTTCTGCTGTTGTCAATCGAATGGGGAGTGGGGCAAAGCCACACTATCTGTGTCTATAGATACAGGCAGCAGGGCTCGGGATTGAGCCCACACAAGTACCCAAATGAAAGTGGCTTCCTATGGTGGGCACTCACTAAAGGGCAGGAGCCAAGAGCGCCAGCAGTGGACCCCAGAGGAAGAGGATAGGCCTGCTCTGTGCAAAACCATTACACAGAGCAGGTAATCGTGACATGTTTGTTATTTAAATAAAAAGATACAATAAAGCTTTACAATCACTTTAAGGATATCTACTGCATAGTGTATATAAATCAAAATTTTTGTGTGTTGAGGGGTGATATGTATTCATTTTTTTTTAACAGTATGTCTCCTTTTTAATATCGCTGAGTAAGTTCCATATATGTGTAACATATGTACATAGATACAGTATATACTGTATATTATGTGACATATATTTAAAGACCTTCTCACCATTTCACAGGTTTCTGCAATATATGTTGCCCGTGACGGCTGCCCACCGGTTGGCAGTCTGCCCTTTTGCCTTGTGCCCGCCCCCAGGCTATACTTTTTGGATGTTCTACGATCCACCACAGTTACAGCATGGGAGCATTTCATATATAATTTTATGATCTGTATGTAATATCATATGCATTCTAGATTGTGGTATGTGTGAATATATATCTAGACTTATGCCTAGTACACACGATCGGATTGTTGGCCAACAAAACCATGGAATTTTGTCCGAAGGGCATTGGCTCAAACTTGTCTTGCATACACACGGTCACACAATTGTTGGCCAACAATTACGAACGTGGTGACGTACTAGACGTACTACATGGTTTTTCAGCTCTTCAGCGCCACCCTTTGGGCTCCTTCTGCTAATTTTGTGTTAGTAGAAGTTTGGTGAGTGTTGATTCGCGCTTTTCTGTTTGCGATTTTCATTTAGAGCTTTTCTTTTCGCATTTTTCATTTAGAGCTTTTCATTTCGTGCTTTTCAGTTTGTTTCTGAACAGCTGTTCGTCAACCAGACGTGTTGCAGAATCAGAGGAGATAACGTGTTATTTATTATTGGCCTTGGAGTTATTGCTTTGACATTATTTTTTTGGTTGAATGATTTGATTTTGTATATTTTCTATATATTTGGATGCATAAAATGCACTTTTTGGTTAAGTTCTATTAGCAGATAGCATGTCTAATTTTATTTGTTTTCTTTTTTTAATGCAGAATAAAAATATTGTTGAGAATAATACATGGGCTATGTGTTTTACTTCAAATGACAGTTTGGGAGAAAGCAGTTACATTTAAAAAAAATACAATGTAAAATTGACAAGGGACACCAACATAGTTGTATCTTTGATCCTAAAAACTACGGGATAATGGTGTTGTGGTAACTTGCCCAAATAAAAAAAAAAAAAAGCATAATAATATTATTCTTGATATCACTAGAAAAAATCCTTTGAGAATTCGTTTGCAATAACTCCATCAGTATCACCAGCAAAGCAGCTTCATTATTATCCCATTAAAGAAGAAGAGAATTGTATTTGGAGATTTCATAATTTGCCACGCCGGGAATGTTAGTTCTACATTACGAATGCTGGTTTACAATACAGACCGCTTTCGAGCATGCGTGTTTGTACTTTGGACTTTTGTCCGACGGACTTGTGTATACACGCTTGGACAATCCAACAACACACATTTGTCCGTGGAAAATTTGAAAACCTGTTAGCCAACATTTGTTGGCAGAAAGTCCGACAACAAATGTCCGATGGAGCATACACAGGGTCGGACTTACCGCCAACAGCCTGACATCGAACATTTCCCGTCGGAAAGTCTGATCGTTTGTACGTGGCTTTACACTTTCTTCTCTTTCTATATAAGATATTTAGCGTTGCTCTACCTTGCCATATTGGGTCCTGAAGAAGTCGTGTAATTGACAAAACATTGACCTGGCATACCTGGTACCAGAAGCACACAGTTTCTACATTGCTGCTGTGTTATTCTAAACTTACCCAATAGTCTTCCGGCACCTTAGTAGAGTTATTTGCAACATTATTCTGTGGACTGTTTTAAAGGCTGATATGCCTTTGTTTTTAGAACATTTGTTTTCAAATATGTACAAATAAAGATACAATTTTTTTTATACATTTTGTTAAGTCTCCCATGTTAAAGCCTATAAAGTCCGATGCTTTAGACAGGACCTGGTGTTACCGGCCCTGCACTTTCTCTCATATTTTCGGATTCGGATGTGGTTTGCTGACCAAAATTAGCTTTCTATGTTTTCATTTGTATTGTTTGGTATATCGCCCTGCCCATGTGCACCTTTTTACTTGTTGCTTGTTTCAAACGGATCAGAGTCATTGTTATTGTTGCTTCTTTGGATTTGGTGCAGATACACACTGAAAGTCTGCAGATGCCTAGCAAAAGTGATTTCTGGGCTTCTGTTGTGTTGCTGTACCTTAATCTCCCTGGCGGTCTGATTATGTCAGATTTTTGCTGTACATTGTTTTGCAGGGAAATTTGGTGTTTTATATTGTAGGCATGTAATTCTTAGGAATAACTCACTTAAATCTGTCCAAACAAGAGTCTGGTAGACATCTCGGGTATGATAAAGTTTGAAACACAAAATCATAAATTATAATATCATAAATAACTATAACTATTAACAAAATAAAAAATAAAAAATTTTGAAACATGGGACTGCACAAAGTCTGACGTCACAATCAGGACAATGGAAAGCGTCCCTCTACGTCAAAAGCGGTTTTAGACCAGCTAGAAAACAGAGATAGTGACTGAGCTCAGTCGCAGAATTGTCGCTGTCGTCACTTTCAGTGTTTGATGAGGAATTTCCCCACAAATCACTATCTCTCAATTCTGCAAGTGATTCTAATTCACTATCGCTGTTTTCTAGCTGTCTAAAATCGCTTTTGACGTAGAGGGACGCATTTTGGTTGCCACGGACATTTATAAGTTTCCAGGCAGAAAGAACAGTATATACAATATAAAAGTGCAGGCAGGGCACTGAAAAAAGCACTAGGGACAAAACTTAGGTGAAATGATTTGATACAGTAATATAATCTACAATGTATTGTGTGTGTAATGTTTTTTATACTTTTTTTAATTTGTCGCCGGGCTCCGCCCCCATGCGTTGCACGCTCACAGGGAACGGAGCCCGGAAAATTGATGCATTGGGCGAAGGATCCAGTGGAGGACACAGTGATAGAATATCACAGGATCCTGGGGACAAGGTAAGTAACTGTACCTGGATACTGCAATGCAACCCCGAGTGTTGCTCGGGGTTACCGCTATTGATACTGAAAATTAACCCTGAGCCACACTCGGGATTACCGCTAGGGAGGTTAAGTGAGGAAAGGACTGCCTCTTAGTGAGCCTGCTCTCTGTTTGCGAACTCAGATAGTTTTGAGATACCACTTTTTAACGGTGCTTTGATGTGGCAGGGTAGCTTCACCTGTATTTGCAAATATATGCAATAAAAATCTCTGTTTTTGACCTGAGTAGTTGAAACTATTTTGTTTGGGATCTTTTTTTTTTTTGCTGGCTAGCCTGAAAGTGTGCTGGGGAACTTTCGTATTATTAACCATCAAGGACTTAAGACTACCAGGAATTTAAAATGAGGGAAAATCCAAAATTTGAATTGTCACTAGAATAGGTATAGGGAGGAAACAGCTAATGTATTTCCTTCACGAGATATGGTTCTCCTACACAGCAGCAGCTCTATCCAGCCCCTCTTTCCCTGCCCATTCATAGAAAGCTTAAGATTTTGTTAATGGGTTCACAGAAAGCAAAACCTTCTGTGATTGGGCAAGAGGGTGAGCAGGGCAGCTGCAAACAATGCTATGGCTGCTGTGTAGCACATACCTGTAGCTGGAGTGTCAGAGCACCAAAAGTGTAGCAATAGCTATACTCAGCAGCTATACTCAGTGCAGTGCTCAGCGAAACAGTAAATGAGTAAGGGAGGTGGAATATATTTCTGTGCACTCCATGTGTGCCAGAAGATTTTAAACATGTATTTTTTTCTTGGAGTTCTTTTTTAACGACCAGCATATTAATATCCTTAGTGGACCAAAGCATTTTTCTCAGAGATGTCAGATGTGTACCAAATTATTCTTTATTTTTGGAATTTGTTTCCATATTATATAAAAAAAAATACATTTAGGGGCAGATATATAAAAAAAAATCAACATTCCAGTATTTTTTTTTTAAAGCTGCCTTTACATAATTGACACAAGCCCAGATATACACCCCAAAAATATAATCATCAAAAATATCACATACTTTTTTTTTTTAAGGAAGCATTGTGTTAAAGACCACTTTTTTATTTTGGAAAGATTTTACCATAGTGGTGATGTAATACATGCATAAAAGCAATCATTAGTGCAGCAATAAGGTGAGAATGCATCAACTTTAAGCAACTCAGAATCTGTGATCTGCAAATTTGGGACCAGAAAAATCTATATGATACTACCAAGCTTGTGTTGAATGATTACCTGTTTACCGCTGATGCAATAAGCACAAATTTCAAACAATGTTTGTCGGGACCTGGGAAGGGGACTTGCCATTGATGGGGTGGTTATGTCTTTATCGATTTTCATTTTATTTGTTTTTACTTTTTTTAATCTTACCACACTTGAAGAACACAGGCCACAATTGCTTTCTATGTGTCATATTCACCCTGCAATGCACCCCAGAAGTATGGTGCAGCGAGCTGCCATAAAATGCAGACATGCTGCATTTTATGGCAGCACACTGCAAAGGATCGCATGTTACTGTACACCAGAGCAATGCACTGTGCTGCTGTACAGTGAGTTGCACTTCAAATAAAGTTTGTACAAAAAAAAGGGAGCTGAGTGATTCACTAAAGTGCACACCATACCGCCCCCTACTGCTCGGTCACTGCAGCCAGAAAGGACAGCTGCTGAACATTAAACCGCTCAGGAGACCTGATCCAGCCCCCCCCCCCCCTCCCCCTTGTAGCACCTAAGCAACAGACCACTTGCAATTGTATAGTTCAATTCAGTAGATTCTAGAACATTTCATTGCGTGTGTGTTGGGGGAGGGGTGTTTGCTAATTATCTTGCTGTAAAGGTGATTTAGCAAGCTCTGAATTACTAATCCAGAACAAGTATGCTGATGAAGAGTTCATATTTCACTCTGACTTTACTTGCTGCATGCTTGTTCCAGGACATTGACACAGTGGGGTTGATTAACTAAAATTGGAGAGTGCAAAATCTGGTGCAGCTATGCATGGTAGCCAATCAGCTTAATCAATTAAGCTTTGACAAAAAAAAAAAATGGAAGTTGATTGGTTTCTATGCAGAGCATTACTAGGTTTTGCACTCTGTGGTTTTAGTAAATCAACCCCTGTATATTGATTCCAAAAGCAACTGGTAATTTGGCTTTATTTTTTTAAAGGTCAGCAAGAAAAGCATTCATATTTCTCACTGTACATTTCCTTCACACTACAGATTTTGAATTTGCAATGATTTTCTGTAAAATGCTTCATTGAAAACACATACAATCAAGGTCCTGGGGAGATTAGGACACTTGAGGTAGATTTAGTGCATGCAAGTCATGGTTTAATTTTGTTACAGCATTAGTAAGGTATTAACTCATAACTGGCTAAAGCACAGGGTTTTTGTTTTGAATTACTGCTCACTGACCTTTATATGATAAGTTAATTCAATTAATTGTTTCCTAAAACCTAAATCCTAATTCATCCTATAGAAAGGGAAGAGTATCGGCAGCAAATCCATTTTCATTGCTGCTGATGAATTTAACCTAGTGCTAATCACAGCGCTAAATGTTTAATTTTATATTGCTCGACCTGAACAAGTCTTTGCTGAATCCTCATATTATTGCAGTATGTCAGATATGTCTCTCAGCATTCTCAATGCTCTCAGTTTGACACATTTAAGGGGGCTGAGTATCAAAATATACTTCCAGAAATAGATATGGCAATGCTGGGGAAGATTATCTTGCAACTCACATCCAGTTTAGCAATTCAAGGCTGGAGTCGGTAATCTTAAAGGTGGACCTACTTTGATGATTATCTAGAATGTTTAGTGATTGTGGATATGCACATAGATAGTTATATAACGTGAACAATGCTGTCAATAGGCATTGTGGGGTTGATTTAATAAAACTGGAGAGTGCAAAATCTGGTGCAGCTGTGCATGGTAGGCAATTATCTTCTAACTTCAGCTTGTTTAATTAAGCTTTGACAAAAAAAAACCTGGAAGATGATTGGTTTCTATGCAGAGCTGCATCAGATTTTGCCAGAGGCGTAACTAGAACCTTCAGGGCCCCGGTGCAAGAAACCATGATGGGCCCCCCTTCCATCCGAGCCCCGGGCTTCCAATTTTGGGAGAGTGTCCATGGACATCCTCCCAAAACCGTGCTTCCTGCATGACTCCTGTGACGTGCATCCAGCGCAATCACATCGGCCCTTTACTATGTGATCAGCTGATCACATGTAAACAGACTTGCCGGTTATCCACAGCCCTTTCCTCCCACGCTGTGTCTGTGTGAGGAAAGGACTGCCGTTAACTGTCAAGAATGTCAGTAAATTGTTTACACTGATAATCAGTGCCCCAATCATCAGTGCCATCTATCAGTGCCCATTAGTGCTGCCTATCAGTGCCCATCACTTCCACCTACGAGTGTTACCTATCAGTGCTCATTAATGCCGCCTATTAGTGCCCATCAATTCTGCCTATCAGTACCACCTATCAGTGCTCATTAATGCCGCCTAACAGCGTCCATCAGTGCCACCTATCAGTACTCTTCAATTCTGCCCATTAAAGCCCATCAATACTGCCTGAGTTCTGCCTATCAGTATTCATAAGTGCCCATCAGTACCACCTATCAATGCCACCTATCAGTGCACATTAGTGCCTCCTATCAGCGCTGCCTATCAGTGCTCATCAGTGCCTCCTATCAGTGCTCATTAGTGCCTCCTATCAGTGCTCATCAGTGCCTCCTATCAGTGCCCATCAGTGCCTCCTATCAGTGCCCATAAATGCCTCCTATCAGTGCCCATCAGTGCCTTTTATCAGTGTCCATCAGTGCCTTCTATCAGTGCCCATCAGTGCCTTTTATCAGTGCTCATCAGTGCCGTCTATCAGTGCTCATCAGTGCCGTCTATCAGTGCTCATCAGTGCCTTCTATCAGTGCCCATCAGTGCCGTCTATCAGTGCTCATCAGTGCCCATTGGTGCCTTCTATCAGTGCTCATCAGTGCCGTCTATTAGTGCTCATCAGTGCCGTCTATCAGTGCTCATCAGTGCCTTCTATCAGTGCCCATCAGTGCCTTCTATCAGTGCCCATTAGCGCCTTCTATCAGTGCTCATCAGTGCCGTCTATCAGTGCTCATCAGTGCCGTCTATCAGTGCTCATCAGTACCTTCTATCAGTGCCTTCTATCAGTGCCCATCAGTGCCTTCTATCAGTGCCCATCAGTGCCTTCTATCAGTGCTCATCAGTGCCCATCAGTGCCTTCCATCGGTGCTCATCAGTGCCTTCTATCAGTGCTCATCAATGCCTTCTATCAGTGCTCATCAGTGCCTTCTATTAGTGCTCATCAGTGCCTTCTATCAGTGCTCATCAGTGCCTTCTATCAGTGCTCATCAGTGCCTTCTATCAGTGCTCATCAGTGAATGCTATTAGATTCCATCAGTGCAGGACAGCACGGCTCTGAGCGGAGATCGTGTGTCATAGAACAATAGCACAGAGACACCGGTGGCATTAATGTTCTATTTGTCGGTCCTCTCTGGCACAGATGAGAGAGGACACACAGCTGATCTCACGGCTCCCCCTTCTCCCCCCTTCCCTCTCCTGTGTGCTCCGCGGGAAATGTGAGCTCTTTAGTTTCACCCTTGGCTGCCCGCGGAGCACACAGGAGAGGGGAGGGGGGAGAAGGGGGAGCAGTGAGATCAGCTGTGTGTCCTCTCTCATCTGTGCCAGAGAGGACCGACAAATAGAACATTAATGCCGCCGGTGTCTCTGTGCTATTGTTCTATGACACACGATCTCCGCTCAGAGCGTGTGTGAAGATCAACCCCGCTGGCCCCCCCCCCACAGTGGCGGAATGCCGGGCCCTGTCGCAACTGCGACTGTTGCGACCCCGGTAATTCCGCCACTGGATTTTGCACTCTCCAGTTTTAGCAAATCAACCTCAGTGTGTTTTAGAAATAAAGTCTGAGAATTAAGAACTTGGGAGTCCGGCTTCGCTTCAGAACATCCAAAAGGCTTGGAAATATATTCTGATCAGCTTTGAGCCCTGCTACAGTACATAAACAAGTATTGTCTTGGATAGAGATGCCAGAACAATCAACTATCCATATGGATGTTTGTCTAATCAACTCATGTTATCTGTTTTGCAAGGTTCTAATGTACCAATCAAAAACGTGTAGCCTCTTCTCCTAAGTGCATTACCAGCACTTCAATAGAACAGCAACTATCCCCAAACGTCATGGCAATATGTAAGTCTCCTGCTGTGCTTTCTATAGACATCCATTTTGGTATGGGCTTCTTAGGAGGAAAGTTTAAAAAAGAGGGACCCCTTCCTAAAACACAAGTTATTTGCACTATACTGCATCATTAGAGCCTGGAATATTGAGAGAGATTCAAAAGTTATTTAAAGCGGTGTTCCGCCCCCCAAAAAAAAAAAAAAAATTAAAGCCAGCAGCTACACATACTACAGCTGCTGGCTTTTAACAATCAGACACTACCTGTCCTGGAGTCCAGCGATGTCGGCACCGCAGCTGATGTTTTCATCAGCTGTTGGGTGCTGCTGCCGTCATTGCGGGTAAGGGTACCCGGCAGTGTAGCCTTATGGCTTCACGCCAGGAACCCTACTGCGCATGAGCGAGGCCCGCTCCTCTCTCCTACTGGCTCAGCAACAGGGAGAGGAGGAGGGAGGAGGAGGGAGCCCCACAGTGATGTCACAGGCCACGGCCCGGACTCCCGGAAGTGGGAACAGGATACCTGTGAAAGACAGGTATCCTGTCCCCCCTCCCCCCGAAAGGGGTCAATTGTGGCACCGGAGGGGGAGAGGAGACAAATGAGCGGAAGTTCTACTTTTGAGTGGAACTCTGCTTTAAGTAGAACTTCAGTCAAAAATGTTTAAATAGTTAAGCTTGGTTTGGAGTAGAATGGGGGAGAGTCAGGACATCTGTCAGGGTTTTATTATCTGTATGCCCTTTGGAGAAATTTGTCTCACTTCCTGTTTTGTTGCCACAACAGAAAATAAAGGTAAGTTTTGTCAAAAAGGCACAAATCAAAAGAACACCTAACAGGGGTTCTAATATTTCCCAACGCTATAAAAAAAAAAAATGTTTTTACTGAAATGCTTGTGTAATATACAATTTACCCAACACTATTTAATGTAAAAAGTTGTCACTCCTTGCCCAGTAAAGCTTATCCATTTACTCAAACACAAGTAAAAAAAAAAACTGCTTTAGATTTTTGAAATAAGCAAGAATCTCCCTACCACTTAAATAATTTAAGGATTAAAATAATCAAAAATATGCTTGCTTTCTTTCTTTGTTCAGTGGTTATATTTTTTTTCACTAAAACTCCCCAACATCAAATTATATTTAATACCAAAACTTTTTTTTTTCATTTTGGTTAGAGTAAGGAATGGTTAAACACATGTTAGGTTTTTGCCATCTTTGTACCTTTGGGTAAATTTCTTTTCCTCTGTAGACTCAAAAGGAAGACTCTTAAAACTTCCCTCTTAGATAAATGTCACTAGAGGAGTTACCCACTAATGCTGTTTTCTTTACTCTCAGTTCCAGTGACAATCACCACCAGGAAAAATAGAGAGAGTGAATCTTCCTAGCAGGGACACAGCAATATATACCTTGCAGGGGCTCTAACTTCTTAACCACTCTATTCTAAACTAAAAAAAAACTTTTTGGCTTTAGATAAACATAATTATTTAAATGCAAATGTTCCCTATGTTTTTACTCTAGTACCTCTAGCCCCATTATGACTGTCTCTCAAAATAAATTCATAGTAGTAACTTGATGTGAGGTTCCTAAACTACAAATCCTATCAGGACTCCAGACGGCTGCTGTGGAGCAACCTCCATTTCGCTGAGCTCTCTACAGCTTGCAGATTACAGGGGTAGTGCCATCCCAAACACCCCTTTTTTTGGTGCCTGGCCCAGGGTCCATCCACCATCACCAGCTCCCGGTTGGAATCATCCTTGTGGGGGTCTCCCCACAGTATTGAGAGCCGGGTATCAATATATGTACCTGTGGTGTACATCATTCTTTTATCCTCTAATTTATCACCGCATGTACACACACAAAAAAAGCAGATCTTTGCTGTCTCCTGATGAAGTGGGTGTTGCCCCATGAAATGTGTAGAGACTACAGCCTATATGAATTGAATAATCACATATCCCAAGAATCATGGGTGATTTGTTGTATATACATGCTTGATTTTTTTTTTGTCAATGTAAACAAGTATATAATTGTGTCTTTTTTGTATTCTGTATTAAATTGTGTACGTTTTTAATATTTTGTTGGATCATTGTATTTAGCACCACTCACAAAAGTCCCATGGGCATATCTTTCTGGCTTATTCTACAAATCCCATTCTGTCATTGTTAATGACATCATTTATTTTATATAAAAAACTGTATAGTAATAAGTTAAGATTACTACAATCACACCACAAAAGGAAGACCAAAAGTGTAAGTGGTTTACTATGTGGATCTGACCTGCATAGCTAACCACAAACAATCTAACCCTCTTTGTATGTTGGGTGTCTAAGCCCCCAAAATGACATTGTAGTGATGAAAAGCAGAAGTCGGTCCTTACTGCAGCCTCATAAGGTATTAAGGGTATGATTTACAACTCACTACACTTGTCAGAAATGCATGTAGTGTACTGATCGTCTTTATTTATCCTATTTATGTTATATTTGTAACATTTCTAGGCAAAAGTCAAAGTCAAAGTCTGGCTGATCCTCAACTGACCTCGTAACAGCCTATTGGATGTTCAAGGTGAGGGGTAGCTTCATTGATCTGTATGGTGTTGTTGGATAGGGCATGTCAACCCTCAACTTTTACAGACAAAATTGAGGTTTGTATTTTGGAGCACCCAAATATTTTGGGCTCCTGTGACGGTGAAGATGCTTACTTTTGATGCATGAGGTCAGTTTGCCTTCCTACATGTGATGAAAGATGTACTTTAAAGTGTAAATAAACCCTAGCAAAGAACTTCTGTTAATTGCTCCCTTTTAGTCTGTATACTATACAAATAAAACAGTTTTGTTATATCTGTTTTAAAAGTGCAAAAATACCTGTTGATCCTGCCAGAAACCTAGTGGGCTAATAACTTCCCGTGTTGTCTGCGTGCTGCCCTCTTCAGTTACATTATTCAAAGCTATCACTTCAGATTACAGAACACTTCCCTCTGTGTAACTGAGAAGAGGAGAGGGAAGATTTTCTGTAGTCCAGAAATGTACTGTTCTAGGGTGAGAATACAGCCTCACTAAACAGTATGGTGAATTAGCGTTATCACGCTAGGACAGGTGTGTTACAGGCAGGAACACCAGTCCAGAATAGATAAAAACATACATGAAAAAAGACAACTAGTTGTAACCACCTTATCTAAGGTCTGGCAAGCTACATGAAAGGTTGGTCTCCTAGCTTCCAGTACAGTCACTTATCAGTTATCTCTGCAGACCATAAGCCTAGATAGGAGTACTTCACAATTTAGCTCAGAGGCCTCATTTACTACGGTGTTTCGGATACAATTAACAGTTTCCTAGACATTTTATTGAGTGCCCCCAGGGAATCTGTGTGGTCACTGCTTCCAACTGACCCACGTAATTTATTACCATAAATCCTATCCCCAAACCGTGTTCACTGCTACTGTACCCAATCTGTGGTATCTTCAGTTCCAAACACATGGGTAGTGTCCTGTGCCATCTGCCAACTTTTATTCTCAGCTACTACCAGGCCATAGGCCTCACCACATGCACCCCTCTGTAGAGGTCCACACTATCCTCCATTTGCTTCTTTTCCCTACTCCATACCTTTGACTTCTTCTAACTAAGCTGATTCCTCCTGTATTGAATTGTACTGTAACTGTACTGTCTGCCCTAGCATTGTAAAGCGCTGTGCAAACTGTTGGCGCTATATAAATCCTGTATAATAATAATAAATGAGGCTTTATTCACACCTTTGAAGGCCTGTGGCTTGAATTTGAGTGTGCATAGCAGTTAATTCATTTCAATGGGCTCCTGTACCCGTGGAGAAAAAGTGTCTGACCCTTTTTTAAAAACACAGCCACAAGGAACCACATGATGCACCATGCGATTGTGTGCACTCAAAAACGCACCATGTTTTCAGATGCATGGGGGTGCCATTAATAATTAACGGTACCCCTGCATGTCTGCAAAGAGCAGCACATTTGCCTGCAACTCGAGTTGATTAGCACACACTCCCTGACCCGCATATGTGTGAACCTAGACTAACACCTAACTCCCCTAATATATCTAGGCCTACTCTCCAGTGCCACCCATCGGGCAGAAGAGAACCAATTAGGGCAGTAACCCCCTCTTACATACAGCTGCATTATATTACATTTTTGTTCATGGTTTTAAATACATGTAAGGGCTTGTTCATGCGAGCAGTCACGGGGGCTGTAAAAGCAGGCAGTTTAACCAAGGTTTTACTGCCCCCTAATCACCCACCTAAAAAAGCACACACACCAAATCACGTCTCTACACATGCCACGGCTGCAACACTCTGCTTCATGGCTGTGACAAAAATTAAACTTGTGTGACAGACACCACGATCTCATTCAAGTTAATTAAGGGCACGGCACAACTGTGTCCAACGCAATGGCCTTTTGATGGTGAAAACAGACATATCGCCTCCCAGCTGCCTATTAAGTGCCCTCTGAAAAAGCTTTCCACTGCCGAACGGGTTTCAGAAGGGTGGCAAGGGCTGCCACACACCTGAATGATCCTTAAGTCTCAGATATTTAAATCATACAGAATTGGCGTTATTAATCTAAGACCATTTTTCTTGGTTTCTGTGGCCCATTCCGAAGGTGGCCATAGATGGATCGAAATTCAACAAGAATCTGCCAAATTTCGATCCATGTGTGGCTACTGCAGTTGAACAGAAGTTGATCTATGGATTGGCTCCTGTTCAATTGTCCTGTCAGATAAAGGCCGCTCAATCAGCCAATGGCTGCAGCGCTGATCTGTGTATTCTAACAGCAAAGGAGTCTCCTTGCTGTCAGAATACAATATCTCAGCAGGGAGGATTCCCCCATCTACCTAAAACATGTGGATAAGGGAATTGGTTCAGTTTTTTTTATTTAGCCTGCTGAAAAAGCCTGAACCATGTATGGCCAGCTCAAGCAGGTGACCTCGGTGTAACATTATAATCTTTTCTTTAAATTTTATCATAATTCCCTTTTTCTTGCTGATATCTAGTTGCTATAGACTGACTGACACACATGATGGCTCTTGCATGGGTAGCTAATTATATAATGTGCACTAATGGCAAAGAAACACATGGCCATATATACAACTAAACCATATAGACCTCAAATATTATACAGCAATAGTGCTTAATATGTGCAATAGCTAAACTTTAAATTCCCTGAAAGTGACTGCAAGACAAGCTAGATTACCATAATGTATATAATGTGTTCATTAAAATTATGTCTTTTTTTCAAAAGTAACTCTACACAAGCTTTTAATTAAGCCTAGAAATGATTTAATGTGAGAAGCAAATGCACTGTGAATAGATGTTTAGACACCTGTTGTCACTGTGCTGAAGGTGGGAGCCGGCTGTTACTGTTTGTTCCTTGACATGACAGTAAATTCAGACAAACAGCTGCTTCGCACATATCCATCATCTCCTAAATACTGCTAACCTTCTTCTTCATCCACCTTTCTTAATGTATGACACCTGCTTCTACTAAAGACAGCTGAAAAACGAATTTAGGTTAACATTAAAGTAATATCTTAATATACTGGGGCAACAGATATTAACCTCTGGACCTTCTGATAAATGTTTATAAAAAATACATTAAAATGTAATTAAAGGCAAAACTTTTTTTTGTAGTTTTGGATAGAATGAAGAGGGATTAGAACACTTGTCAATTTTTACTGCTGTTTGTGTTCACCCTCTCTATTTGTCCTGCTTACTGTTATCATTGAAACTTAAAGTATAAGAAAATCCTAAATTTTCGGTTGGTACCAGAGCAGTAAAAGAGGGGAAATCATCCAGTGGGGACACTAGTTCAGGTAACCCTGGTGAACCCCCAGAATTCCCACACTTTGGAGGGATTTTTTCTCACTTCCTGTTTTGGCTACGGGACAGGAAGTGAAGGGAAATCTCCCCTATGGAACATAAATGGCAAAAAAAAAAACCTTACAAGAGTTACAACCCTCCCTTACGCTATTTAAAATGAAAAAAAAAAGTGCCTTTAGTTACACTTTAAATATTCTTACACTTAATATGACTTAAGGACAGCTGCAGAGCATGATCCTTGTAGCTTGTCTTTGGGAATAGGCAATCCACTGAGATTGTTCTGGAGGGAAAGTGAGACCCAGGTTCCAAGTCAAGTCCCTGATCCTGTAGAGGAGAATCTTCAGGCTCTTATCCAATCCTATTTCACATGTTTACATTGCAGTCATAGTTTCCAAATGTCCCACTTTTGGAACCAAATATATCTGCCCCCTGTTACTCCTTAGCTTTCTCTCTTTTAAATCTGATTGCAAGACCTTTAGAAAAAGAGTTATATTTACCTATTAAAAGTATTATATTATACAATACTAAACCTTTCATCTGATTGCTAAATTAATCCACTTGTTATTTTAAAAAGCCAATATAAAAATAAGTAGAGGTGAAAAAAAAAACTCTCGTGGGTCTAATCAGCTTTTTTGAACTAAGCATTTTGAACATGCTTTGTGTAACTGGGAGTGTGACAGGGATGTGCTCTCCACCTATATACTTTGTGTTAAGAAGTGTTCCTTTTTATAATCCCAGAAAATTGGGAGGTATTCTTTAGGGTAATAACACAGAGCTTTCAGGCAATAAAAGCAGTGCCCTACCCCAAGCTCTGTTCACTGCAACAAATTTTTTTTCCAATGCTGCCTGTAACCGTAGCCTTCTCACTAACCCGTAACCCATACACCAGTATGTGTATTATTATTATTATTATTATTATTATAAGATTTACACAACTATCACCCAAGATGTACACACTAATCTAATTAGATACAGTTGAAAAAATGTGCGAATCCTTGGTGAAAGCTGTGTGCAAAAAATTATAAATAGACCCCTAAGGGCTATTTTACACTTGCTTCAAAACATGGCTTTGGACATCCCCCTCCTCCTCAAAAAACTTTACTCCCTCGGTCTCCGTGACTGTGCTCTTCAGTGGCTCTCATCCTACCTATCCCAACGCACCTTCAGTGTCTCTTACAATTCTACTTCCTCCACTCCTCTTCCCTTCTCTGTTGGGGTCCCCCAAGGTTCTGTTCTTGGACCTCTTTTATTTTCAATCTACACCTCTTCCCTGGGTCAGCTGATAGCCTCTCATGGCTTTCAATATAATTTCTATGCTGATGACACACAAATCTATCTCTCCACCCCTCAACTCACTCCATCAGTCTCCTCACGCATCACTAACTTACTAACCGACATATCTGTATGGATGTCACACCACTTCCTCAAACTCAACTTGTCCAAAACCGAGCTTATATTATTTCCTCCCCCACGTTCCTCTTCCCCTGACTTCTCTGTCAAGAGCAATGGCAAAACCATCCACCCCTCCCCACATGTCAGGGTGCTAGGTGTTATCCTGGACTCTGAACTCTCCTTTCGGCCCCACATCCAATCACTTTCCAAAGCTTGCAGCCTCAACCTCCGCAACATCTCTAAACTACGTCCCTTTCTAACCATTGAAATCACAAAGCTCCTGATTCACTCCCTGGTTATCTCTTGCCTCGACTACTGCAACTCCCTCCTCATTGGCTTACCTTTAAATAGACTATCCCCCCTTCAGTCCATCATGAATGCTGCTGCCAGACTCATCCACCTTACAAACCGCTCAGTGTCTGCTACCCCTCTCTGCCAATCCCTCCATTGGCTACCACTCACCCAACAAATTAAATTCAAAATACTAACAATAAGTTACAAAGCCATCCACAAATCTGCCCCCAGCTACATCACTAGCCTAGTCTCAAAATACCAACCTAATCGCCATCTCCATTCCTCCCAAGACCTCCTGCTCTCTAGCTCCCTCATCACCTCCTCCCATATCCGCCTCCAGGACTTCTCCTGAGCCTCGCCCATCCTCTGGAATTCCCTACCCCAATCCGTCAGACTGTCTCCAAATGTATCCACTTTTACGCGATCCCTGAAAACTTTCCTCTTCAGAGAAGCCTATCCTGCCTTCATCTAACAACTGCACTATTTTCTCCATTAGCTCATCCCCCACAGCTATTACCCTTTTGTATAACTTGACCCTCCCTCCTAGCTTGTAAGCTCTAATGAGCAGGGCCCTCTGACTCCTCCTATATTGAATTGTATTGTACTTGTACTGTCTGCCCTAATGTTGTAAAGCACTGCGTAAACTGTCGGCGCTATATAAATCCTGTATAATAATAATGCTTTGTTAAAGCTCTCTGAACGCCAGTCAAAGCTCCTGTCACTAAATAAAATGGTTAGCTTACAGTCCTGTTAACACCTTGCTTTTGCTTGGTGCTTCGATGAGGCTTCAATGAGGCTTCAGTGGGACTTCCATGAGGCTTTGGTGGAGCTTTGATGGGGCTTCCATGAGCCTTTGATGAGGCTTTGGTGGGGCTTCGGTGAGGCTTCGTGGAGCTTCGATGAAGCTTCGGTGGGGCTTTAGTGGGGCTTCAAGCGAGCTTTTCCATAGACTTCTATGGAGGCTTTGAAGACGCTTTGAAGCACCACTGAAGCTACATGGGGTATAATTTTTAAAGCGAAGCTGAAGCAAAGCAAAGCAAACGCAAGGTTTAAACAGGACTGTAAGCTAACCATTTTATTTAGTGACAGGGGCTTTGACTAGCGTTCAGAGAGCTTTAACAAAGCCTGTCCAAAGCCTTGTTTTGAAGCAAGTGTAAACTAGCCCTTAATGTGTGTTGAAGCCGAAGCAAGTGTAAATAAGCCCTTACTGTCCCTAATGTCAATTTAGGCCCTTGTTTGTATACTACACTAGGATGCTCTGTCTCACATTAACATGTTGCATTAAGGCAACTCATTCAAAGTTCTTTTCAACTGTACAGACCATCACACAAGAAAAAGTAGAAATGTTTATTTCCTCTGTAATTCACTTGTTGCCTTTAGCCAGAGATGGGCAGAAGAAGGGACCAAACTATTTAAACCCATAAAATAATGTATATATTCTGTATTTTGGTGCTGTCCGCTTTAACCTTGCTGCACTGAGCACTGGGCCATGAGTACCATTATGGTAAATACAGCCTAAGCGCTCTAGTACATTTACACACATAATCTGTTGCTGCAAGATCAAGCATAGTCATGTAATCACAAATCACTGGAGCATTCCAAATTTCACAATCTGATGCAACATCACTCAGCGAGTGTGTAATTTGACCATACAATGGGTTGTTAAATTAAAGGACTTACTTAAGAGGTGACTTCTTTAGGAGAAAATCCCCCTTCTGGAAGGCATCAGATGTATATCTTCTGATTTCTGCTTCAGCTTCCTTTTGTTTTGCGGCTAATTCAGAGTAATTTAGATTTTGCATCTTCAGATGTTTCAGGTAAGATTCAATACCTCCTAATTTGTCAAAAGCCTGTGAAAAAAATGGACAGATTTTTCTAATGGGATTAAATTAGGTAAATATTTGAATCCTGAGTGAAAGTTGTCGGAAAACATTTTATTGGAACCATTCAAGAACGTGCAAGGAAATGCTCTTTCAATGAAATGCTAAAAATATGGAGGAGTGAGCCTGTAAAATGTGGAAGCCGAATCAAGATTTACTTTAAGGCAAATTTTATGCTCAAGCACTAATCACCATGCTAAGATTTAACCCCTCCCTCCCTATTACCTTAGCATTTCTTTCTTCTCTAAAACCTCAATAGGTAACCTATCCCTAACACCTGAAGCCAAACTCCAGATTGGAGGAGGCCCCCTTGGGGCTCCCCATATTACATCACTTTTGTTTTTTTTTAATTATATATACCATGTTTCCAGTTTTTTTCTGGATGGTTACTTGACAAGCAGGGCCCTCAATTCTTTCGAGCATGGTGCTCACGTTATGATGTCAACACCATTCCCTGCATATGCATCATTATACTGTGAGCTCAGGCTGACCTGATGGTGCCATCACCATGAGGTGTATCTGTGATGGCGTGGGCCAGTGATGGTGAAACCTTGGCACCCCAGATGTTTTGGAGTTTTCCACTATGCAGTCTGGTGGAGTATCATGGGAGATGTAGTTCAAAAACATCTGGGGTGCCAAGGTTCACCCTCACTGGCCTGGGCTCACAGAAAGTGGGTTGAACAGTGGCAGCTCATGCATTGTGGGTGCACAGGCGCCGCCCCCTGACACCTCCGCCGCCCTCCCTATTCATGTGCCCGGCCCCTTTTAGGACACCGGACACATGAAATACTATGGTGGGAATAGGCGGGGGCGTGTGTATTTTGAAATACGTGATTAGAGCCAGAGGCTCTAATAGGCTTCAAAATAGGGTGGGCTCGGAGTGTAGAGCACTGCATCCCGATCCCACCCTGTTGTGTGGCATAGCGAATTAATTTTTGCTATTTTCACACTAACGTTCCTCCCTGCCAATCAGCAGGCAGGTCAGTGAGACCTGTCTCCCGATTGGCCAAAGCATTAGGCAATCCTATTGGATGCCTAACGCTTTGGCGGAAGAGGAGACATGGCGGAGGAAGCCTGAGGAGCCGAGCGGACACAGGAGTTGCAGCCTCCGCTTCCCGCCACTACAGAAGAGGAGGAGAGCCCCGTCACTCGGTAAGTGCCGCCGGACCGGCTGCGGGGGGTTAATTAAGTCACAGCCTGGCTGCATCTGATGGGCACAAGTGGCTGCATATACTGGGCACAAGTGGCTGCATTTGATGGGCACAAGTGGCTGCATTTGATGGGCACAAATGGCTGCATATTATGGGCACAAATGGCTGCATTTGATGGGCACAAGTGGCTGCATATTCTGGGCACAAGTGGCTGCATATACTGGGCACAAGTGGTTGCATTTGATGGGCACAAATGGCTGCATATGATGGGCACAAGTGGCTGCATTTGATTGGCACAAGTGGCTGAATATGATGGGCACAAGTGGCTGCATTTGATGGGCACAAGTGGCTGCATTTGATGGGCACAAGTGGCTGCATTTGATGGGCACAAGTGGCTGCATATGATGGGTACAGTGGCTGCATTTGATGAGCACAAGTGGCTGCATATGATGGGCACAGTGGCTGCATTTGATGAGCACAAGTGGTTGCATATGATGGGCACAGTGACTGCGTTTGATGGGCAAAATGGCTGCAATTGATGGGCACAGTGGCTGCATTTAATGGGCACAAGTGGCTGCATATGATGGGCACAGTGGCTGCATTTGATGGGCACATGTGGCTGCATATGATGGGCACAGTGGCTGCATTTGATGGGCAAAATGGCTGCAATTGATGGGCACAGTGGCTGCATTTGATGGGCACTATGGCTGCATTTGATGGGCATAGTGAGGCTGCAATTGATTGGGGGGGTTCAGTATTTTTTAGTTTGTTTGCACCCCCCAAAAAATTTTGAGCACCAGCCGCCAATGGGGTTGAATGATGGCTTTCGTCATTCAATCAAGAAGAGTATCATCAGAGTGCTACTGGAAACTATTGTAGTGAAAGCTGCATTTTTTATTTTTACAAGGAATGGGCTAGTTATAATGAAAATTTTAAATTTAACAAGAGTTGGGATTTAACAGTAATTCCCTGGCCTAATACATAAGAGTTCATATAATTCTAACGCTTAAAGCAGCAATCTTCCTTAAATCTGTTTACAGAAATTACAGCTATGAATAGTTTAACTGCTCGCCAGACCGTACCAAGTGGGCCAAATCTTTCTTCCAGTTTTTCCCCTGGGACCCAGCTATCAGCATAGAGAAGAGAAAGCCAAACTATCAATTGCAGCCTGCATACCAAAGACAGCTCTGTTCTTCCTGTGACAGTCATGCTGCTTTCTGTATATATCTGAGACCGGGAATATTTGTTAAAGATGCCAATGAGAGCTTTGTTTTTGACTTTTAACAAAGGGTAACATTTTGCTTATCTGTTGTCTACGTAGACTGCACTCAGAAATGAATGTGTTGAAACAGCTGAAGATGATTATATGCCTTAAACTCAACCTAAAAATCAAACTTTATCTAAATCAAAGGATAATAATTGAAAGCCATATATTGCAGCTTACCAGCATTAGGATGTGGAGGTTGCATGGGTTTTCTATTTTGTCTGCCCCATTCACACTTGTGTGACTTGTTGCACCCCATGTTTCCCAACGAGTACAATTTATATCTGTGCAACCTAAAGTCTCATGCAACTTTAAAGTACTTCCTGCACTACTTTGGTCTGACTTTAATGCGATTTGAGGGCCATAGACTTCAATGTAAACCCTCAAAAGTCGCATGAAAGTTGCACCTATATAAAATACATGTGACTTGTATACCAAAAGAAAGACGGCAATCAAAAATAAACGAAAAAAAAAACAGCATGGCCCGACAGGCCTGGTATGGATTTTGCAGGGAACCCCAAATGCCAAAAAACCCAAGACCCCCCCAAAAACCATACCAGACCCTTATCAGAGCATGCAACCCAGCAGGTCAGGAAAAGGGGGGCCCCCTCCTGAACCATACCAGGCCACATGCCCTCAACCTGGGGGGAGGGTGTTTTGGACAAGGGCCTCTTCCCCACAACCCTGGCAGGGGGTTGTGGGGGTCTGCGGGCGGGGGCTTATCGGAATATGGAAGTCCCCTTTAACAAGGGGTCCCCAGATCCAAGCCTCCCTCATATGATTGCGTAGGGGATGCATAGTACCCCTACTCATTCGCCAAAAAAAGTGTAGTGTAAAAAATTACAGTAGGCCAATTTTGACAATTCCTTGATTTAAAAGTAAAAAATAAAAGAAAATGTCCCCTGTTGTAGATGCATCGTCAATCGCGACATTCTATAAATGAAGGAGGTTTGGGGGAATAGGGACTTTCAGGAAGCCATGACCTGGTAAGGTCAAGTATTTCCATCCCTAGGGACTTTATATAATATCATGATCTGGTAAGGTCATGCATATCCATCCCAATTTGCATCAAGAGAACAAGGCATATTTACAAGGGGAGTGGGACTTTGAATGAAGCACAGGGCAGCAAGAGAGTACTAAGATGAATAAGGAATTTTATTGGAAGGCTAAATTGAATTTGAATCTTCCCTCGCCTCTCCCCCCCTTCTTTTTCCCCACCTTTCCCTCTTTCCCCCTCCCTCCCTACCTCCTTCCTTCCTCCCGTCCCCCTTCTTTCCCTCCTTTTTTTCAACCCTCCACTTCCTTTTCCTTCCCTTTCCTTCCCTTTCCCCCTTCCTTCCCCATTCTCCTTGCTCACCTCTCTCCCCTAGAATGTCCTTGGCTGCCGTGCCTGGCCTAGGCATGCCCCTTCCCAGTCCGTGGGACCTTCCACCTTAGCTCTCGGTTGGGGCCATTTCTGGACTACCTGTGGGCCCCACCGCCACACCAGCAACATATCAACCTTAGTGAGTAAGCCCTGGCTGGGGGGGTCTTTTGTTCTACCCCTAACCTTGTCTTTCCACATACTTGTTATCTCTCCTCTTACCTCTACAACATCTCTTACAGAAATCACACGTGCTTGCTCCTGACGAGTGACATAAAAGCCACGAAATGCGTAGAGCTACCGGTTGCCGTGTTTTCATTAATTCTATCAAGACGTTTCAAGCAATTATGTAATTTTACCCTTCTAGGTCTAAGTGAGGCCATAGGTTCTGCAGGCAATACCTTTTGAATCATTTTATATATATTCTTTGAGGTGAACTAAGGAATGTTACATGTGTATACTATGAGATATTACCATTGGCTTTGCTGTTTGTACCTTGTTCATTGTATACCATTTTTTTTACATGTAACTATGGACTATGTACATTGGTCCAATGATTATATGTATGCTATCTATTTCTATTGTTACCAGGAATATGAATGTTTTCAATTTAGCCTTCCAATAAAATTCCTTATTCATCTTAGTACTCTCTTGCTGCCCGGTGCTTCATTCAAAGTCCCACTCCTCTTGTAAATATGCCTTGTTCTCTTGAATCATGACATTCTGATAAGCCCCCCTTCCCACAGACCCCCACAGCCACCGGAAGAGGCCCTTGTCCCCATCAACATGCCCCATAGCACCCCCTCATGTTGAGGGCATGTGGCTTGATATGGTTCAGGAGGGGGGCGCTCGTTTAACCCCCCCTTGTTTCCTGAGGTGGACCCTATGCTATTTTTTTCATTTATTTTTTGTTGCTGGCATTCTATTGTTTACATTCAGCTGTCAGTGGGGAACCAGCTGACAGCTGATAAAACATCGGTTGTTAATGGGCGGGGCGGCCCGTTCCTTAACAATCAGCTATTCTTCACACAGAATTCGGATTGGTCAATCTATTTTCAACCATTTTGAATTAGAATCGTTCTGAAAAATTAGAATTTGTTAGAAAATGAAGAAACCAAACGAAACTAAACAAACTTTTCTGTTCTGCATACGTCTAGTGAGTTTGTAGAGCACAAACAAAACAATTGGTCAAAGCCATATCAAGTTGCACGGTAAGGTCGCACTATAAAGTCACAATGGAAATTGCATGATTTTTAAGTCGCACAAGTGTGAATGAACACTTAAGGCTATTTTTCATGTATTTTTACCTGGTGATCCTGCCAGTAACACGCTTTCTGCCTGGGTGACACCACTTACTTACTCACTTACTATACTATATCTAGTAGTAGCATTGGTGTAGGTGCACTGCCCTGAACACATCCTAGATTGGGAGTAGCGGCTGTGTCTGTGCAGCCACTGGGTCCTAATTGGCAGCAATGGGACTGCCTGCACCGAGATGCACAGAACAGCTGTGCATCCCTGTGTGGGTAAACACAGCCCTCCACTGGAGTATGGTTTTGTATGCAGCATGTGAACGAAGCCTTAAAGTGCTTGTTACCCTAACATTTCATGTTCCTGGTATGTGTCTGTTGTACCATGTACTTGTGTTAAAAAGCAACCTGTTTCCTTTGTATTGCTTCCTTTGTGTGAAATACCTGGTGATCTAGCCAGCCCTCCTGTTTTCCTATTAACAAACTGACTACGCTAGGCATAAGAGCACATCCATCCCAGTGTGGTCATTTTTCTGGCTTTGCTGGGAGCAGAGCCTGCCTGTCCTCCAATGATCAGACTTATGACACGCCCCTCTGCACAGCTCTTCACTGGGTAGATCAGTGTATTGCTCTTTCTCTGCCTGACATGGCCCCCCTGCAGTCTCCACCCTCACCTCTTAAAGATCCTTAAGCCAGCCATAGATGGTGCGATTTTCTTTCCTGAAACCATGGGTTTCAGGAAAGAAAACTGCTCAATTACCCCATTCCCACATTCAGTGTTGATAGGGGAATCCCTCCCATGGAGCTATTGTGTTCTCCCGTTTTGCCATGCATGTCTATTTTAAACTCAATGGGTTGTTTTAACAGGTGAGGATTCACATATACTTTAACCTCACCCTTCAAGAGACACTGTCACCTTTTACATTCAAGCCACAATGACAGTACCTGTGTTGCCCCCCTCCTCCCAACCCACTTATAGTAACCTTTCTAGCGCCAGAGCTTGTACAAGGGGTGGGCGAGAGGGGCCGTAGGACAGGAGAATCAGTCTGTAAATTCTGAGACTGGTGGCTGCAGCTCTGTAAGAGTGTCTGTGACACCCTTACACAGCCCAGCAAACACATCACTGACGGGAGATCAGGGAGGAATACAGCTCTCCTCCTCCCACGTCTGCTCCTCCAGTGACTTCCCGCCCCGCCCACACTATCCCCGGCATGCAGATGTATCTGAAGTGAGGGGATGTGTGGGTGGGAAATATGAAAACAGCAGCTGCAGATTCCTCTGTGTGCCAAAGATGCCTGATCTTCCAGCCTGGACCTGTGGGTGAGTGTGCAACTGTGTACACTGCAGTACACCATGATCACTGAACTGTTATCTCCATCCTCCATCTGTCCCCCCCATGTCCTTTCAAGACATTCACTAACTTTCACTTTTAGTTAGACTGGTAATAGATGGTACAAATTTCTTTACAGCAACCACAGATTGCAATTTGCATGATTCCCCTGTCAGCACAGTCAGTGCTGACAAGGGAATCCCTTTCGCTGAGCAATTGTATTCTCCCGACAAACAGTGATTATCACTAGCAGATATTGCAACCGCTAGTGATAATCATAAGAGAATCTGGCAGGCTGGTTGTACCCAATTTGATCGATCAACTTGGTACATTCAGCCTGCCCATTAATGGTTCAAATCTCAGCCAGTTCCTGCTGAACCGGCTGAGATTTAACCACTTTCTTACTGGGCACTTAAACCCCCCTCCTATCCAGACCAATTTTCAGCTTTCAGCGCTGACGCACTTTGAATGACAATTGCTCAGTCATACAACACTGTACCCAAATGAAATTTTTATAATTTTTTTCCCACAAATAGAGCTTTCTTTTGGTGGTATTTAATCACCTTTGCGTTTTTTATTTATTGTTAAAAAAAATGTAAAAAGACCGAATTTAAAAAAAAAAAAATTTTTTTTAAATATTTTGTTATAAAATTTTCATTGATGTACGCTGATGACGCGGCACTGATGGGTGGCATTGATGGACACTGATGGGTGGCAATAATGGGCACTGATCGGTTACACTGATAGGCAGCACTGCTAGGTGGCACTGATTGGCACCACTGGTGGGCATTGATAGGTGGCACTTGTGGGCATTGATAGGTGGCACTTGTGGGCATTGATAGGGGGCACTCATGAGCATTGATAGGTGGCACTGGTGGGCACTGTGAGGTGGCAATGGCAGGTGGCAATGATGAGGCATAATTGCCTCTTCCTCTTCCGGACCGATGTCCCTTGCAGATGAGCCGGTGATTGGCTTTTTTTTCTCCTCGCACTGTCAGCGTGAGGGGAAAAAAAAACGATCACAGAGCTTTTGTTTTGATCATGTGATCAGCTGTCATTGGCTGACAGCTGATCACATGGTAAGGGGCCGGGACCGGCTCCTTACTCGGATCGGTGATCACCCGAGTCTCCGTGACTCGGCGATCACAGCGCATGCACAGGGGAGGCCGTCATGTGACGGCTTCCCGGAAATTCAGGTCCTCGCTGTGGCCGTCATTCAGCTATAGCGCAGATGTCAAGAGGTTAAACTATCTATGGCTGGTCTTAGCTCTTAGGCAGCCCATACATTGATCACTTTTTTCATTCAACTATTAGGTTGAATGAAAAAAAAAGAATGTTCCAATTCCCCCATCTACACATTCCAGGTGGAAGGGGGAATCCTCTCACTGTGGAACAGTGGTGGAACCCATTGTGGTGGAGTATAGAGCCAAAAAGATTAGAATTGTGTCGATATCCCAATATTTATGGACCTGACTGTACATATAATTAAAATGTGTGAGTGAACTCTGTTTCTATCGCATTAAACCTAATTGAATTTGTATTGTTTTAAGTATATTCTTGTTTTGAAACGACATTGATTCTTTCTTAAAAATGGGGGGGGGCGCAGTTTGCCATCTTCGCCTCGGGCACCAAATGGCCTTGTCCCAGCACTGTATAGCGCTCCCCCAAAACATTTTTCTCCATCACAGTTGGCACCAAAATTCCAGTATCTGACAGAATTGGACATTGGGGTGGACATGATATCTTTCTCTCTGTTATGCGCCAATACTCTGGTCCAGCAATTGATAATTAGACCTGAGCAGTGTCTAATGGGAGAAGGTCACATGTTCACCTATGACCAGAAACACTGGGTATTTTCTCCAGCTGGGACAGTAGAAGGAGTGGTGGGGAAACGCTGGCATGGTGAGTTTTAGCGGATCCTGGGGGCCCTATTACATAAAAACAGGCATCAGTCTTTAGGCAGCACCTTACATTCTGAATTATTTTTTCCAGTAAAGAAGCTTCAACATCATGTGTAAATGGGCTTTGGGCTTGTGTTGATGGCATCAATTTGACATGCTTTTGAAAGATTCATTCAGAGATCAATGACAGGTGCATTTGTCTTGCAGCTGACCACCTTCTGACCTGCATTTGACCTGATTCAAGCAGGATTTGCATTCACATAGACTTGTATCTCTCCCTGGCTTACCTATTTGCAGGTTCCTGATATACGGAGCTGACTCTAAGGATGGACGGAGGAAGAACCCTGGACGGTTTCACCTTCTTTCTTTCTCTTTTCTTTACTCTCTTCTTCTTTTCTTTTCTTGCCAGCCATGTTACTGTTCCCTCCTCTCCTATTATCCCTTCCCTCGCTCACGTTACTATTAGCTACGAGGGTGTAGTGTCCCCCATAAATGACTAAATGTTGTTTATAATTGGTGTGGGCTCCTGAAATCCTATGCTACAAGATGTTTAAATTGCCACTTCGCAGACCATATTATAGAGGTTCCATAATTTTGTTGTTCTGGACCTCATGATCCTTCTGTATATATTTGGCGGTCCTGACAAGTTGTCTTTGTGATGGTTTTCTTGTAATTATAACGAGTTCCTGGTTTACATTATGCTATCATTCATCATAGGAGGGGTTTCCCTATGTGTAAGTGATTTATGGGACCTTATAACCTCATAGATGGCCTATTTCATTTGATTTTATGCCCCCCTCCCTTTTTTTTGTAGTGGTCTCCCCGACCTCGAGAGGCCTGATGGTGGCCCCCAGAGTCAGGGGGAGCTGACATTCCCCCTCAGGGTGCAGGTTACTAGGCAGGGTGGGTGTAGTGCAAGATGGAAGGATGGAAGGATGGGCACCAGTCACTTTTAAAGATGAACAAAGAGAGTTTTATTTCTCTTAACAGGAACGGGGGAGAGAGGGTTAGGGCACAGGACACCCTCAGGCAAATGCAATAGCAAATAGGCAGACTCTGCAGACAAAAATATTACTAGGCAGACATCAATACAGAATAATTGCCTTTAAGCTGAATGCAGCAATCTATATCTTGTAGCAACTGCTGTCTCCTATAGCAAACAACTTCACTCACAGTATCCTACTGTAGATCTTTAAGCTCAGCTCACAGTATCCCACTGTAGATCCTCAAGCTCAGCTCCCAGCTACCTGCTGGGTTCCTCGGACTCACAGCTACCTGCTGGATCCCTCAAGCTTTACTCACAGCTACCCGCTATACTTCTTTTCAAGCTTTACTTACAGCTACCTGCTGTATTCTTGCATGAGTTCTCTCCTGAAGCTTTCCCACTTTCTTCACTGTCCCCGGCTAGTGAAGCGTCTGCTCTGGCACTCCTTCAGGACTCCATCCCTTTTGCACCTGCCTCTGGCAACAAGAGTGGTTGACCCACTGGCAACTTCTTCTCCCTTGCCTCCTGGCAGTGATCAGGCTTCCCTCAGGCTGAGCCCCTTTACACGTGGCTAGGCCCAAGGCTTCAGGCCTACCCCTCAGCTGCTGCTCCACACACATCCACCCAGGCCGCAGCCTGGGTGGAAAAGAACCCCGATCACCTGACTCTCTCCAAATAAATAGACTATCCCAGCAGCCTCAGCGGCCAAAGAAACTCCTGCTGATTGGCTGAGAAGGCACATTCACTCGTAACCTGAATTAACTGTAATCTATCATACTAATCTATTGACCAAAGAGAGAATCACAGTCCCACTCAAGTTTAGGAGAAAGCCATTTGATCAAATTACAAATAAGCCAGGCTAGTTACCACCTAGCACAACTAAATTTACTAGCATCCCTGTTTAGGACCAGGGTGATAAATTGTTTTAATGCAATTCCCCTTTTTTTATTTTATGTATCTAATTTGTTGTATGTACAGAGCTTTGCAAGGATTGTTCGCCCCTCTGCTTTGTATTGTTTCTCCTTTATTTTCAGAAAACATAAAATAAAAACTATTGAAACAGACTTGTATCTGAATGCAAACCCCACTTATAGCAAACAATATCTCAACACAGGCCCAGAGATTAAATGTGTATATCTAGTTAAACCTTAGCCTCCCAGAAAACAGAAATATCACCTAAACTAACAGAAGGATGCCCTATGCACCTAAATATTTAAGGTCACAGACTAAAAAAAAACCCAACAACCTCAAAATCAGAGTACCTAAAACTCTTGAACATCCCTAAAGGTACATACAATCATTTCAGCTGTCTTCAAAGCATATATAAGTATATTTGCAAAGAATACACTTATTTTTTGTTATCATTGTCCGTGCAAAATGTAATTACTTGTAATGTGTATTTAAGATTTTGTTGTGTTTGTAGATATTCTTAAAATGATAAAAACAAACAAGAAACGTTCTATAGAATTAAAGGCATATTTGTAAATTAGCTTGTGCACCATAGGAAAGATCCCGGAGGTCAGCCACAGAATTCCTTTACAGAGCATTCACTTTGCAAAAAACAAATTCACTGAGCATACTGGACAGTCGTCATTAAAAAATAAGTCACACAAGAGCACCATCTCCAGGAGATGCAAAATATAGAGCAGTGTTTTGTTTTCTTTTTACTGAACGTTTTACTGCTGTTAAAATTTACTAGTGCTAGTTTTCACAGATGTCTGTGGGCAAGTGTATCTTTCCACAGTGGGGAAAGAATTCTTAGTTTATATACTCAAACTTTGTTAAGAAGGTCTTTCAATATATGGAGCAGTATTATAGCTGTCCCAGTCACTGTCACTTTTGCTGGACAGCTTATCCTGCATGTAAGTATGTAGAAAAATCTATTTTTGGGATTGTGGTTCAAATACACAATGTCCAGAATGGTAGTTAATTGTTAAATGTATAAATGGTATGTTTATTGGAGGTTTTTTACTCTTTCCCAAACTATCCATAGTGAAAAAATGACTGGAATTTTACTTTTCCACCTTGCTTCTGCATGGGTGTACAAGGGCGCTCTAGGTATTTTAGATCCCTAGCTACACTCTGACCGCAAATGGTCAGGTTATATCAATAAATCAGAGGACTAGTAGATCAACGTCTTACTTCAAGAGGACACCAATGATGGTTTACCCACATACTAGAAGGAGATGAGAAGTCTGAGACATAGTGCAATGTGAACTATGGGTTTGATTTACTAAAGTCAAATAGACTATGCACTGTGCAAGTTGCAGTTGCACTCTGCAAAAGCAGTTTCTCCAGAGCTTAGTAAATGAGCAGAAGCTCTGCTGACTTCTATCATCCAATAATGCGGAAGCAAAAATACAGTTTTTTTTATTTTCCTGATTGGGTATTCTTTGCAAAGTGAAGCTTTACTTTATTTACTAAGCTCTGGAGCAATTGCACCCGCAGAGTACAACTGCACTTTGCAAAGTGCACAGCCTATTTGCCTTTAGTAAATCAACCCCTGTGTTACATACCGTAATTGTAACATGCATTGCAAAAGATGACATGATGATGCATGAATTGATGACACCAAGCTATACAGTGGAACAATGTCCTTAGAGGATGTCTCCAACTTACAAGCTAACCTCAATGCACTGTTTAATTGGGCAACTATGTGGCAAATGAGGTTTAATCTTGA
Source organism: Aquarana catesbeiana (assembly GCF_042186555.1). NCBI lineage: Eukaryota > Metazoa > Chordata > Amphibia > Anura > Ranidae > Aquarana > Aquarana catesbeiana. Next base: position 326,450,546 of record NC_133329.1, on the reverse strand, counting down.
TAAATGTAAATTTATGCACTTGGGGGCTAAAAATATGCATACATCATACATACTAGGGGGTGGGTACAACTGGGGGAATCCATAGTGGAGAAGGATCTGGGTGTTCCGATAGATCATACGTTTAATAATAGCATGCAATGCCAAGCTGCAGTTTCCAGCGCAAGCAAAGTCTTTTCTTGTATTAAGAGAGGTATGGACTCCAGAGAGAGATAACATTTTACCCCTGTACAAATCATGAGTAAGACCTCATCTGGAATACGCAGTTCAGTTTTTGACACCAGTTCTCAAAAAGGATATCAGGGAACTGGAGAAAGTGTAGAGAAGGGAAACCAAACTGATAAGAGGCATGGAGGAACTCAGCTATGGGGAAAGATTAGAGGAACTGAATTTATTCTCTCTTGAGAAGAGGAGATTAAGGGGGGGGGGGGGGGGATATGATCAATCATCACAAAGGACGGGGGGGCACTCTTTACCTCTAGAGTAAAAGAGATTTCATCTCCAAATACAGAAAGGTTTCTTCACAGTAAGAGCTGTGAAGATGTGGAATAGACTCCCTCCAGAGGTGGTTCTGGCCATATCAGTACATTGCTTTAAAAAAAGAACTGGATTCTTTCCTAAATGTACATAATATAACTGGATACTAACATTTATAGGTAAAGTTGATCCAGGTAATATCCGGTTGCCTCTCGAGGAATCAGGAAGGATTTTTTTCCTCTACTGTAGCAAATTGGATCATGCTTTGCTGGGGTTTTTCGTCTTCCTCTGAATCAACTGTGGGTATAGGATTGTGTATATGGGATTGTATGATTTTTATTTTTAATTGGTTAAACTAGATGGTCTTTTTTCATCCTAACTATGTAACTATGTAATAGATTTTATTATTAGAGATACATGTTAAGAGACCTTCTTAGTATGAATAATGGAACTAGGTAGATCCAGTGCAATCATTTATTGTGGCTATAAGATAAAACGCTTCATTCCCTTAAATTAAAGAGGTGTTTTTGCAGTTACACGTACCCTATTGTTGAGATTTGGAACCCTTTCTCTGTATATCAAAAAAAAAAGGTGAGTGGATTTTTTGAATGCACATTTGGGAAATATAATGTTTGCTCCATTCTCTACCAACCTGACTATTATTTAGAAACCTATTGGCTGTTTGTGGCTAGGTTTTCCTCATTACACAGAGAATTTTTATCACATTGTGGGGTTGATTTGCTAATGGCCAAATAGGCTATTCAGTTTCCAAGGGGAATGTTCACTTAGCTTAGTAAATGAGGTCAAGCTTTGTTGACTTCTATCATTCAAGTACATACAAGCAAAAATATATATTTTTTTATTTTCCTGGCATATGACTGGGTATTCCTTGCAAAATAAATTTACCACACATTTACTAAGATAAGGGAAAATTCACCTGCAAAGTGAAAAATCCCTTGCGATGTGATCAGCTTATTTGCCTTTAGTAAATAAACCCCTTTGTTTCAAATTTCCATCCCAAATGCAGGTAGACTCTTATCATTAATGGAATGACTATGTTTATGCCAGAACCTTATTTGTTTAAATTGCTCAGTTCAAGTATTGCTTTAACTACCTAGCTAAAAATCCACTAAAAGCATTTCCATTAGTGGAACTGAATGCAGTGATAATTGTAGAATTTACTCTCATGCTATTTGCTTACCTTGTTAACACACTTAAAAAAGTCATTGGCTTCCAGTAAAATTTCTTGTCTCCGATCCATCCGTTCCCAGAACTCAGCATAGACTGCCATTAATTTTTGATTGGAGCTGTTTAGTTTTTCAATGTCTGCGCACTCCTTCACATCAGCTAATCTGTTGGCCTCTGTTTTTAGATTGTCTATAACCGGAGTCCATTCCTATTGAATAAGATATAAAAACAAATGCAGATAAAAAAAAAACTTGATTTTGTTAAAGTGGAACTCCACTCAAAACAGCTGTATTCAATATTTTTACATTCTTCAATGCAATAATATGAGAATGTACTTTTGCTGGAGGAAAGAAAAATGTGTTTTGTTGCTGATAATCCTGTTGCTTTCATCTTCTAGCCTGCACTAAAAGATTTCATTTTCAATTAGAGGTGGCTACAGGCAACACATATACACTTCCTGTAGTTTATTTTTATTTTTTATAAATCATCCTTACTGGGGCTTATTCAGTAAAACAATGAAAAGTACAATAAAGATGTTCAATGTGTAACATAAGGAAAAAGATAAGTCTGTAGCATTGTTGGTACTGAGATGCTTATAGAGCTGTTTTAAGCCAAAGACAGAAAGGCACAATACTTACCTTTAATGCGACTGAAGTAGTTATGTACATGTTCACAAGCATATTTAGTTATACACTTGTAGCACCCTCTAGTGTCCTAGAAGGATAGTGCATGTTTTTGTGAGAGTAGATACATTTCCAGGCTTGGCTGGCAGCCAAGCCTGGGGGGTGTTTTGATCTGGGTTGGGAGTGACTCAGAGTAGAGCTGGTTGATTCACAGGAAGCATCACCAAGACCTCCCACTTCTTTCCAGAATGCTCTAGTGTTTTCTGGATAGGAAGGAGGAGAGGGGAGATGGAGCTGTCTGGGGTGTTCTGGGGAGCCCTGACCAATCCCCAACCTAGACTGGCAGGGGGCAGGCCTCCTAAAATACCCATGGTCAGCCCAGTGGAGGAGGAGTTGTTCAGGTGGAAGCTGGAGATGGAGTGCTAGGTTGTCAGGCCTTTGAGGGAGCTCCCTAGTCTGGGGGGGTGACCTTGGGCCTGGGGCTTGGGTGCGGACAGGACCCTTCTCATGAGACACGGAGGTGTCCTGGACAGGTGGCATGGGAGCAGTAGAGGACAGTGGGAGAGAGGAACAACAGGTTGCAGTCAAGCGGGCTGGTGAGTGACACACAGTTGGGAGAGGACTGGGAGAGTGCAGTATGAGATTGGTGCAGAGCCAGAGGAGTGGACTGGGGTGTCATGGGCAGTGGAGAGAGGCAGTTGCAGCCATGAGGGCTGGCAGCGCCTGAAGATGTGGTGCTGGGAGCAGTAGCCACGTGGACAGCTAGTACTAGGTCTATCTACATACTTTTTCTACACCAAAGGGGCCTGCTGTCTCTGCCTGCAAAGGACATTCACCTTAGGCCTGGCTGAGCCAGTGTCAGGCCTAAAATATAGTGCTAGCTGGTCTAGGAAGTGCAAGCAAGTGATCTGCTAGGGGTCTTGAGGAGAGATAGTCTGCAAACAAGTGATGTGCTGGAGTTGAAGATTGGAGTTGTATATACTGGAGGTGTATATAGTTGGTCCCATGTATATTGTTCTGCAAATCAGTTTGGGCATCTCATGAATATCCCATCCCCATCCAAATGTATTCAATAAAATACAAAACAAAGTTCAAGGACTGGTTTTCTGTCTGAGGGTGAAAGAGAACCTTGTGCCTGGTTGGGCAGGGTGACAGACAGACTACAACACCCAGCAGCCCTCAAGAGGGTACTGTTACACACAATATTGTCAAAAGTATTGGGACTCTACACGCACATGAATTTTAATGGCATCCCAGTTTTAGTCCATATGGTTTAATATTGAGTTGGCCCACCCTTTGCAGCTATAACAGCGTCAACTCTTCTGGTAAGACTGTCCACAAGGTTTAGGAGTGTGTCTAGGGTCAGGCACTGATGTTGGACGAGAATAACTGGCTTGCAGTCTCCGCTCTAATTCATCCCAAAGGTGTACTATCAGGTTGAGGTCAGGACTTTGTGCAGGCCAGTCAAGTTCCTCCACCCCAAACTCATCCAAGTCTTTATGGACCTTGCTTTGTGCACTGGTGAGTAGCCATATTGGAACAAGGAGGGCCATCCCCAAACTGTTCCCCACAAAGCTGGGAGCATGAAATTGTCCAAAATGTCTTTGTATGCTGACGCCTCAAGAGTTCCCTTCACTGGAACTAAGAAGCCAAGCCCAACATCCTGAAAAACAACCCCACACCATAATCCCCCCTCCACCAAATTATTTGGTCCAGTGCATAAAGCAAGGTTCATAAAGACATGGATGAGCGAGTTTGGGGTGGAGGAACTTGACTGGACTGCACAGCGACCTGACCTCAAGCCGATAGAACACCTTTGGAATGTATTAGGGTGGAGACTGCGATCCAGGCCTTCTCGCCCAACATTAGTGCCTGACCTCACAAATGTGCTTCAGGAAGAATGGTCAAACATTCCCATAGCCACACTCCTAAACCTTGTGGACAGCCTTCCCAGAAGAGGTGAAGCTGTTATAGATGCAAAGGGTGGGTCAACTCAATATTGAACCCTACGGACTAAAACTGAGATGCCATTAAAGCTCATGTGCATGCAAAGGCAGACGCCCCAATACTTTTGACAATATAGTGTATGTCATAACTATTTTTGAGGCCTAGTTTAAATAAAAAAACAATGTGTTCTATTTACATATTAAAGTGTAAGTTTAATTAGATTTATATATTTTTTTAAATCCACAAATGTAGTTTGCATTGAATGAAAAGTGTTCCTTGTGCTGGTGGCTGCTTTCTTATTTGAAATCTTCCATCTTCTGGACCCCCATGCCCACACAGCAGTAATCTTCCAGTGCTGCAGAAGTCAATACAGCCGATAAATGGTGACTGGAGGAGGTGAACAATTTATCCACCCCGCCCTCCAGTCACAGAGTGTTTATCATTGCTGGAAGCTATAGTTCAGCTTCCATGAATAAAGAAGAGAGACAGAAAAGTTGGGCATAGTCAGCATTCTTGAGAAGTCTCTATGACATGGTTATCAAGCAGTTGTATTAAACCCCACAACACTGGAAAATTACCACTGCAGTGGTATGGGAGAAGCAGAGAACTGAATATTTAAAGACGACAGCTACCATCACAAGTGATACTTCTCACTGAATGTAAGTACAATCCCTTGTGAAGATTTTTATTTTTTTATTCCAAAATCAGGCTAATTAACCATATGACCATTATCCCAAAGGCACTATTAGAAAAAAAAGTAAACCTTTTCTGTATAGAAATTCCTCTTGCTATGTATGAAGTCTTGTTACAGTCATGAACCATCAGGAACTGTTTTATTGCCCTTTCTTTGTCCTATTACCATGAACCAACCCCAACCAAAGCTTCCCTTCCATTTTTTTAGTCCTTATGATGCAGTATTGGAGTGAAAACAGGCATAATTTAACTCCATTTGAATCGTAAAGGATTTCTGGTCAATTCGGTTGAGTTAATTTTTGTGCCTAGTCTTCTTGGAGATAAACTAGTATACATACTAGCTTCCCATATCTTTAAAAACAGAGTTACAGTATTTGTTAGTAGAATATACATCACCAGTGACCTGTAAAGAAGGGTAGTTGGGGGAAGCTTCTGTTTCGATTTTTCTTAAAGAGGAACTGCAGTCTGCTCACATAATTTGTAATAAAACATCTTTGCCATTCTGAAGCTTCCCTCCAACCACTTTGCATATTATTTCATATATACTGTTATTCTGTACTTGCCAAATATGCTGCAGAAATATCCCTCCACTGAGTCTGGCTGCAGCCATTTTAACTGTGGGCAGCTGAAGCTGCTGCCTGTTCACTTCCTGGATTTACACAGACACACAGAGGCACACTTCCAGCTCTACAGCCCTGCAGCTCTCATTGGCCCTCTTATGACTCATCCCCCCTTGTAGATTTTCTCACACGGCTATGTAAATACAACACATACACATTATACACCCCTCCCTTCCTGGCAAGCTCTCACGAGAGTGAGAGAGAGAGCTGTGCATGATGTCATATGTAATAAATAAACGTGAACTGCGCTACAAACAGGTGAAATAATATATAGATAGATCCCTGAAGGACCCACATATGCATTAAAAATAAACACTGAAACAACCTAAGTAATTATAAAGGAAGAAATAAAACAATAAAAAGTCCCAGCAGTGAAATGAAGTCCAAATATAAAATCCCAATGATATCCAATAAGGGTGCAATAAGGCTTAATAATTCATCAGGTGACACTATGTGAAAAATCCACCACCAGGTAAATTGCACACTTACCAAAGGCAAGCTGTAAATCAGCTTGTAAATAAACCAGATGCCTGGTCAGTGATACCGTCCTAGTACGACTTCACCATCTGGAGAAAGGCAAAACAGGATGGCTCCGTCCGGTAGGTAAATGGGCAGTCAAGATCACACAGGAAGTAGGAAATGGTGGGGTTGGCGGAGTGGAGAAGACATTGCTGGAAGTGGCAGTAGAGGAGGGTCCTCCCTGCTAACTGCTCATTTACCTACCGGATGGAGCCATCCTGTTTTGCCTTTCTCCACATGGTGAAGTCGTACTAGGACAGTATCACTGACCGGGCATCTGGTTTATTACAAGCTGATTTACAGCTTGCCTTTGGTAAGCGTGCAATTTACCTGGTGGTGGATTTTTCACATGGTGTCACTTGATGAATTGTTAAGCCTTATTGCACCCTTATTGGATATCACTAGGATTTTATATTTGGACTTAATTTCACTGCTGGGAGTTTTTATTGTTTTATTTCTTCCTTTATAATTACTTGGGTTGTTTCAGTGTTTATTTTTAACGCATATGTGGGTCCTTCAGGGATCTATCTATATATTATTTCACCTGTTTGTAGCGCAGTTCACGTTTATTTATTATTTACCTATCTGTGCATATCTCACAATCTTAGAGCTGCAGCTTTTTTCTTGTAGTATATGTTTTTGTGTTAGTGCGGTAATCCTTCTTTCATGATGTCATAAGCTGAGGCTAATGACCAGACAAGAAACAGGAAGTGGGCTGTATAAGGTATTTACTGACAGAGAAAAAAATGTTACTATCCAAAGTTAAAACAACAAGCTCAAATCCGCCATCATGGACACAGGCCACATGCAGCCGATCCAGCTTGCAGGGGTAACAGAAGTTCTTGGGAGAACTGGATCTCAGGGATGGTGTATTCAGGTTCGTGTTGAGTTCATGTATGATAACAACCACTCCATCATAAGAAATGTAAAGAGCCCTGTTTGTGAGGGAGATGTATTGACCCTGTTGGAATCTGAACATGAAGCTAGAAGATTACGCTAGCAATGCCTTATAAACGTGCATCGATTGACCTTGCAGCAGCTTTGTATCTTGGTTAAAAATAAAATTTAGGAAATGTAAAAAAAAAAAACAACAAGAAGGGTAGAAGATTTAATAGATGGAAAGTTGAAAATGACTGAAGGTCCCGCAAGGTAACCCCCTCGGGAGAGAGCTTCTCCTAGGGGGTTATCTGATGCTAAGAGGAGCCGCAAGAGCCGCCGGGGGACCCCAGAAGATGGTGTTCGGGGCCACTCTGTGCAAAACGAGCTGCACAGTGGAGGTAAGTATGACCTGTTTGTTACTTAAAAAAAATAAAAAACGATCCTTTACAATCACTTTAAGTGTTTGAAAGTCTGAGAGTCACACATCAACAATGGCAATGCATATAAACACAAGGCCAAAAAAGATTCAAAAAGCATTACTGTTGTATGTGGTACACAGACTAGATGTGGACAACAATGTCCTCTGCACCTACAATGGTGGATGCCCCTTCTCTGAACTGTTTGGTTGCTACCTCATAATACCATTAACAAGATTGAATATGCAACATCAAAACATACAGTGTGATACTATTGTTGTGATGTGCCTACAGAGCTGTTATATGGTCCACTCTATAACTACTGGAAGCCTTCTAATGCAAGTAATATGATTATGCAATACAACCAGAGCGCTAAACAAACTGAGTGTGTGGCTATCCACTTTTTCCTATCAAGTTAATTTGGTGGCGAGCTGTGCCAGCACCTTGCTGTAAGTACATGTAATAGGAGGAATATATGTGGACATACCTAGAGCAGTGTTTTATTTTTGTTGCCCCAGAGCTTAGTAGATGTGGAGAAGTTTCAATATGCAAATAATACCCAATCACATGCAAGGAAAAAAAAAAACAAGATTTTGCTTGCACACGATTGAATAATGGAAGTCAGTAGTTTGACACCATTCACTAAGCTCTTAGTAAATCAACACCATAGTGTGATACCACTGTCACGCTGTGCCTGCAGTGCTCTTACAAGATCAAAGCTGGTTTGCTATAGCGCCTTGGTTTATGGAAATATATATTGGATGTAGTGTCTGTTTTAGAGATAAGCATATGATGTGGCTAATTCAGTTTAGAAAAGCAAAGTCAGCCTGCAGTGAACTTATCATTGTGACGCTTTGAGCCTATTAACCACCTTGTAATAGACAGTGTACTTGCAGTACACCTGGCATCTCCTCAGGCTACACCATTATCATCTCTTATCTCAGTGGTATTCTCTCAAAATTGAGCTTCATAATGTGCATTTACCTCTGGAAATAAGCTCATTTATCTGACGAGGCATTTGGAAATGTCTGCTCCCTCCAGAAGCTGTGAAAATAGCTGCACACTCTCACACATAGATTTCTTGTTTGTACCTTTGCAGGATGTTGAAATACTTAGCAGTCATTTGAGTGATGTAGTCCCTACATGTGCTTTTACAAAATAAAATCTTTAACTTTAATTTTAATTTTTGTTTCCATTGAACATGTTAGTAGTAGACATTGGTAACTTTTTTTTATTAAAGTAGATGTAAACCCTCACATATACTCAGTGAAGTGAACAGCCTCAGATGATACACAGAGGTGAAACAAATCTCCCTACATATTTTACATGTATATCTGCTGTCTTCAGCTCTATATACTGTTTAGAAAGTACAGGTCCTGTTAGATTTTTCACTTAAAAAAGAAACAAAAAGAAGAGAGGGCGCACTGACCTAGCGCATTACCACTGATAGCGTTTATTAAAACTGTAAAATAGCAAGTATATACTCACAAACGAGCTTGGAATACAGGCATGGACATAGACTGCAGGTGTGCAGTAACAGACATCAAGATACAAATGGGACCGGACATCAGGTAAGTACGGCGATGGCTAACGCGTTTCGGGGGCTAGCCCCTTTCCTCAGAGCCTAAGCGGGTGGTAACTGCTCACAAGTGAAAGCTTCTCTATATATGTGTGCATACTTTTGACCAAGCCTCCCAGTAATCACCAGCACCAGCCCACCAAGGCCACTCCCCCCTGCTGAACTCTCCCAGTTAGAGAAGCCCTCTCTGATGTCACCGAATCTTCATAGTAACAGCATGGTAATATCATACCCATGAAAGGAATGTGTATGTTAATCAATCATTAGTATTGGTGGTGTAAAACACAAGAAGTGACCCTACCTGCGGGCCAGTGAAGACCATCTAGGGCTAGTGATCCAGCCACATCACAAATGTAAATGTGAGTATAGATGTAAACAAATGAACATGACAATATCATCAGTATAATTTCTCCAAATCAATCGATCATGGTGCACAAAAGGGGACTTTACCTGCACTGTTAGGGACTATCCAGGGCTATGATCCGGCCACATCACCAGTGAAGATGTAGGTATAGATGTCAACAGGCAAAAATGACAATACCATCCGTGCCACCTCTGCAAATATGGGGTGTAATGTGGGCTATACATAACAGAGGGGGCTGCAATGGACCATCAGAGGGCTTCAGAAGGCTACAGGCGCCGGTGGAACGCACGCCGACATGAAAACCCGGAAGTTCAGGTATGATTGCGTTCCACAGGTGATTTCCGGCTGCCTTCAATGACATTTCCGCCCGCGCATGCGCAGTGGGCAGGCCGGAGGTGCGGGTGGATAAGCGTTCCACCCCGCGGCCTCCGACCACTTCCGCCCATACCCTCACTGTAAGCGAGCATGTAAGGGTGCGCACGCATCTTCTCAGCGCTTACTCGCAAAAATGGAAAGATGTATGAAGCTGGTCATCACTTAGATTGACACAGACTGATGGTGTAAATGCGCTGGTATTAGAACCTAACCAACGAGGGGAGGGGAAGGGAGGAGGGAGGGGAGGGCCAGAGGCTGATGCTGATGCCGGGAATGCCTCAAGAAATACAAGCAACTTAAACACAACACACAGAGGAGATCAACTCTATGGGCAGTCGCTAGAGAGTCCCAAGTAAAATATACACTTATATTATATTATTAAAAAACCTAATCGTTATGGTCAGTGTGAAAAATTGGTAGCAGATTGGAAATATATCCACAACAGTACATTATAAAACACAAACCTACATAAAAACTTATATGCTATTAAAAACAAATATATTATATTATAATATATATTATAATATATTATATATTATAAAAATCGCATCTACATCTGTACACTGCATTGCAACACAAAAACAAAATGGATCTCAAAAAAGATCTAAAAAAAAAAAAAAAAAATAGGTGTTGGTGTACATGGAGGAAGTAATTGACCTTACTTACTCCAACATTGGGAAAAAAAAAAAAAAAATTAAAATGTGGTTAAAAATACAGACAAACAAAATATATAAATAAAATCACGGTGTAACCGAGACACAATGATAACTGTTGATAGTAGAATCATGGAATTTTTACAATAGAACAGTGAGCACAGCATATGTGCACAAAAAGATGCGCTCCTATCGACCCATTCTCTACATGTATCATATAGCTAAAGGCTATAGCAAAAAATGATAGTGGATAGTAACGCATCAAAAATGGGTGATATTTTATTATCCTGGGACTCTCTAACGCCATGTCCCTGCTGATATCTGGTGGGTCACAAATGATGTGAGCTATACCCAATATAGAGGACACATATACTGTTGCAAATGCACATACGGTGTATTTAATATATTAAAACCCCCCATAAAATCACATAAATCAATCATGCAAAAAGAACCCATACTGGATGTAATGAACGTCTAACTAAGTCTTAGCAGAGAATAGAACCCTGGCAAGTCGGATGGGGACCCTCTTGGTCCAAGGGTGGATAATAATGTTTAGGAAAAGGATGACTCTGAGCGGGGGGTGGGAGGGGAAAAAGAAAGATGGGGGAAATTATAATGTCACACACGGTATAAAGTCATTGGATGGTCAATGTACCTGGATATCGTGAGGGACCAGGATAAGGAGGGAAGTGATGAACAAGCAAGGATGGCATATATCATAGGACACTGTGTAGTTCTATATCTTCATTGAGGCCTTTCGGGGCCAAAGTCCCCAAGGTGAAAATCCAATAGGCCTCTCTGGTGCACAGTAGCTGGTATTTTTTGCCGCTGTCGAGATCATTGGGCATAGCTTCTAGGCCAAATACCCTAAGGCCATCTATGTTGCTATCGTGAACCTCTAGAAAATGCCTTGATAGAGAATATTTATCTTTCTTGGTTGAGATATTACTTCTATGTTCATTCATTCTGGTTCTCATAGGTCTAGAGGTCCGACCGATGTATAGGCGGCCACATGGACAAAAAAGGCCATAAATCACATATGCAGTGCCGCAGTTAATAAATTGTTTTATCTTGTGGATCTTGCCGTCTGCTCCTACTATGTCTTTTTTTCTATGACACAGATAGGTACAGTTTCCGCAGTTTGAGCTCCCACATCTATAACTGCCCTTTTGATCAAATATTGTTGTCCAGGGGCTATTAAGTCCTCTATTTTTGGTCTTTTTCACCCTACTTGGGGCAATAAGGCTCCTCAGATCTTTCGGTCTTCTAAAGACTAAATTTGGGTTTGAAGGAAGGCTAGTCTTCAGAACTGGATCTGATTTTAAAATCCTCCAATTTTTCTTGAAGATTTTATAGATTAAGGGGGCCTTATTATTGTACCTCGTGCAGAAACGTACTTGTAGCTGTGGTTGTTTTGAACCATCTTCATGAGGTTTTAATTTTCTTGTGCCATCACTTCCATTGTTGTCGTACAACCCAAGGTATTTCTTGAAGGCTTCCTCAATGTGATCTTCCTTATACCCCTTTTCCTTAAATTTGGTCTTTAGGACAAGGCTTTGTTCTTCGTAATCTTGTTTCCAGGTGCACGTCCACCTAAGTCTGCAGAACTGGCCATATGGGACATTGCGGATCCATCTAGGGTGGTGATTGCTGCGTGCATGGAGGTAAGAGTTGCCAGCACTTGGCTTAAAATGGGTTTTTGAATAGATACCTCCAAGCTCATCAACTCGCAATTCAAGATCTAGAAAGATCAGGGACTAGTCGTTCACCACATGTGTGAACGAAATCCTGAGAGGGTTCTTTGCACAATGTGCTAGGAATCCGTCCAGCTCTTCATCCGTGCCGCTCCAAATAATAAGAACATCATCGATGTATCGAGCGTACATTACCAGGTTTCTTCCGAACGGGTTATTGGCCCAGATGTAATTGAGTTCCCAATAGCCCATAAATAGGTTCACGTAGCTAGGGGCGAACCTGGCACCCATCGCGGTGCCCTTCACTTGCCTATAGAAGCTATCCATGAACATAAAGTAGTTGTGAGTCAGCGTGAACTCAATGCACTCGTAGAGGAAGTGTGCTTGTGTGGGGTTAAAAAGGTGTGCATCCGCCAAAAAGTGCTCGATGGCTCTGAAGCCAAATTTGTGTTGGATAGATGTATACAAAGATGCTACATCTAAAGACAACCATCTATAGCCTTTCTCCCATGTATAGGTACTCAATATCTCCAGGGCATAGCTGGAGTCCTTGATGAATGATGGCAAATTTAGTACCAACCCCTGGAGAAAATGATCAATATAACTGCCGAGGTTGCTACTCAAGCTATCCATTCCCGCAATAATAGGTCTAGCAGGAGGCTTCTCCATATCCTTGTGTATCTTCGGGATATGGTAGAAGTATGGGACCACTGGATGTTTCGAATACAGGAATAGATGCTCGCTCTTAGTGATAACTTAATTGGCTAGTGCTCTATCGAGAAGTGCTTTCAGCTCCATATTATAACTGGCCGTTGGGTCCCAAGAGAGCCTTTCATAGGTGTCGAGGTCACTGATCAGTCTAGATGCTTCTTCTAAATATTGATCTCTATCTTGTATAACTAGACCTCCACCCTTGTCTGCTTTTCTGATTATAATGTCGGAATTGTTCTTCAGGCTATTGAGAGGGCCAACCAAGCAGGCTATCTCATAGAAGGTGGGTATAAAATTACCCTTGTTCCAATGCGGGTAAAAACTTGATCTTGGTCTAAAATTAGTGTTAATGACCTCTCCCTCAAGAATCGAAGGGGGAATCTCATATGTACACTCATGGTTTCCCTCTAGATAGAGTTCTTCCAGAATCTCAAGTATTCCCTCGTCCGGAGACTCTATGGGGGTAGATGGAATAGTTGTCTCAGGGTGATCGTCGATTGTTCCATTAAGTTCTTTCAACTTGAAATGACGCTTAACAGTGAGGTTCCGTATAAATTTATTGAGGTCGATGAAAAGTTCAAACAGGTTTGGGGGGCTCTCTGGAGCATAGTTTAGTCCTCTTCTAAGTAGCCCAAGTTCTAGTTCTGAAAATTCCCACTTGGACAAATTAAAGATTTTGATCGTGGAGTGGCTCTCTAGTTCCTTGAGTTCCTTTTTGGAAGTGGTTTTCCCCCCTCCTCTGCACCCTCTCCTCGTGGTCTTAGTTGTCTCCGGGCGTTTAGAGGTGATGGTAGCCGGGAAGCACTGCTTTTCTTCGCTGCAGACACCATCTTTCCCGCAGCTCCTTCCAGCAAAAAAGAAACCTCGTCCTTGGATTTGAGTACCTCGATATTGGTGGCATTTTCTCCTTTTCTCAAGGAGTTGTGTGATCTTAATTTTTCAGGAGATTCCAGTATGCTCTTTGCTGGTGCATCCATATGTGGATGCATCTCAGGAGTTCCCTCATGTGTAGCACTATCTTTGATTGAGGGAAAATTGGTCATGTCCTCAGCGTCATATCTGGGGCAGTCTTCCATTCTCTTTTCTACTTGGTTGTAGGTGGCATTGGGAGTAGGGTCTGTAGGAAGTGCTATTGTGATAGATTTATAGATTTTTCACTTACTCATTCATCTGTAGGAGTGGATTATTGCTATAGACTGTGAGACAGCTGATTGGAGGAAAGGCGCACACCCCTTCCCCACACATGCAGAGGTTGCCTGTGAATAGTTTAGCAGTCTGCTAATCTATTCATAGAAACCTCCCCCGAAACACACTTCAGGCTCCTGTCTCAGAGAGCTTGTCAAAAGTTATCAGGCTGAGAACAGCAGAGCGGAGCAGGACAAAGCTACGGGACATAATGCTTTGAAGAGAGATAACAAAACATTACATATATATGTGCCCAGCTCAAATTTCATAAATCAGGTTTACATCCACTTTAAGGCTAAGACGAGTATAAAAGTAGGGAAATATTACAGCCACATTCATTTGAAAAGTCCACAAAAAGCACCAATATTTCTTTTTTGAGTAGATCTTGTTAGGGTGGAATCACTTATCAGATTCTTATTAATTTCAGCACTTCAGTGGTGAGATCTCTGCAGCCCTAGTCCTCTTCCACGACCATTTCAAAAGGAGTCTCTTGCTCTTTTTTTGCATGAAAGTGTAATGACAGGGAAGGAGGCAATGCTTTGAACCAATTTCTTCCATGATTGATATATTCATTTTGAGTGATGGGCCTTATAGGAACCGTAATTACTTTATGGAGTTCTTTAACGCTGCTAAACTTTTAAAAAAAGATTAAAATCTGCTTTATTACAAATAGTTCAATATTAGCAAAGAGGATCCTTATTCCTTGTATAATTTATTAATGATAATATGTCACTTCCTCTGTGTAAGCAGGTAGAGTTTCATGCTGCCCCAGCTGAGAGAAATAGTGTTAATTGCTTTTCCTGGTTCTTTCTTGGCAGGCTTTTTCGGGTCCAACCCACTGGTACTGTATATTATAAAAGGGACAGGGCTCTGGCCCCAAGAGAGCATGATCACTGCTGTTGGTTGTTCATTGCTTTTCTCTGCGGTACAGTTGCCATAGTCTGTTCTGCTAGCCTGCTTAAATATGCCAATACCGGAATGCCTGCTGGTGAATATCTGGCTTCATGAGCCTTTTACAGCAAAGGGGGATTTGTAGGGCCTGCAGTCTGCCCTGAAAATACCAATCCTGGACACTACCATCATGGACTCAACCAGTTATGGACTCTATCCTATGCAGTTACGATGGAGCAGCCACAAACCTGAGTTAAGGATTAATTTAGGGAAAGACTGTTGCCTTTGTATTTCTTTGTCATGCCAAGAAATTTAAGTGAAGCTTTTGAAACTTTGTCTTTGCCTTGTCTGATGTTACTTAAGGGGTGTAATGCAAGTAACCAGCACACATAGTCTACAGCTTGGGCCAGCTGAGCATATTGGAGCAGGAAGACAGCAGTGTAAGAGTTAATACAGTGTGAAGATACAAGTGGTTACCTGGAGTAACAAAGGCTTCTCTAGCAGCCTATCTTAGGGATGTGACATGGTGGGATAGCACCTTGAGGGAGGAGTTGTTGTCGGCACTTGCCCCGTGAGCAGGTCTGTCTCCCATTGCAATGGGAGCAGATCAGCACTGCAGAGGTCCTCAGCCTATACACAGGTATGGAAGAGGAAGAGTTAAGGAAGTGCACAAATGGAGTCCATCCTAGGTGCACAGTGGGACCCCATTCTGTTACTGGGAATCGGGTAGTGGAGACACGGTGGGCAGCTGGAGAGGACATTGGCTCTGCATGTCACTCCTACAGTGGGGACGGAAAGTATTCAGAACCCCTTAAATTTTTCACTCTTTGTTATATTGCAGCCATTTGCTAAAATCATTTAAGTTAATTTTTTTTCCTCATTAATGTACACACGGCACCCCATATTGACAGAAAAACACAGAATTGTTGACATTTTTGCAGATTTATTAAAAAAGAAAAACTGAAATATCACATGGTCCTAAGTTTTCAGACCCTTTGCTCAGTATTTAGTAGAAGCACCCTTTTGATCTAATACAGCCATGAGTCTTTTTGGGAAAGAAGTTTTTCACACCTGGATTTGGGATTCCTCTACCATTCCTCCTTGCCAATCCTCTCTAGTTCTGTTAGGTTGGTTGGTAAACGTTGGTGGACAGCCATTTTTAGGTCTCTCCAGAGATGCTCAATTGGGTTTAAGTCAGGGCTCTGGCTGGGCCATTCAAGAACAGTTACGGAGTTGTTGTGAAGCCATTCCTTCATTATTTTAGCTGTGTGCTTGGGTTCATTGTCTTGTTGGAAGGTAAACCTTCGGCCCAGATTGAGGTCCTGAGCACTCTGGAGAAGGTTTTCGTCCAGGATATCCCTGTACTTGGCTGCATTCATCTTTCCATCAATTGCAACCAGTCGTCCTGTCCCTGCAGCTGAAAAACACCCCCACAGCATGATGCTGCCACCACCATGCTTCACTGTTGGGACTGTATTGGACAGGGGATGAGCAGTACCTGGTTTTCTCCACACATACCGCTTAGAATTAAGGCCAAAAAGTTCTATCTTGGTCTCATCAGACCAGAGAATCTTATTTCTCACCATCTTGGAGTCCTTCAGGTGTTTTTTAGCAAACTCCATGCGGGCTTTCATGTGTCTTGCACTGAGGAGAGGCTGCCGTCGGGCCACTCTGCCATAAAGCCCCGACTGGTGGGGGGCTGCAGTAATGGTTGACTTTCTACAACTTTCTCCCATCTCCCAACTGCATCTCTGGAGCTCAGCCACAGTGATCTTTGGGTTCTTCTTTACCTCTCTCACCAAGGCTCTTCTCCCCCAATAGCTCAGTTTGGCCGGACGGCCAGCTCTAGGAAGGGTTCTGGTCGTCCCAAACGTCTTCCATTTAAAGATTATGGAGGCCACTGTGCTCTTAGGAACCTTAAGTGCAGCAGAAATTTTTTTGTAACCTTGGCCAGATCTGTGCCTTGCCGCAATTCTGTCTCTGAGCTGTTCAGGCAGTTCCTTTGACCCCATGATTCTCATTTGCTCTAACATGCACCGTGAGCTGTAAGGTCTTATACAGACAGGTGTGTGGCTTTCCTAATCAAGTCCAATCAGTATAATCAAACACAGCTGGACTCAAATGGAGGTGTAGAACCATCTCAAGGATGATCAGAAGAAATGGACAGCACCTGAGTTAAATATATAAGTGTCACAGCAAAGGGTCTGAATACTTAGGACCATGTGATATTTCAGTTTTTCTTTTTTAATAAATCTGCAAAAATGTCAACACTTCTGTGTTTTTCTATCAATATGGGGTGCTGTGTGTACATTAATGAGGAAAAAAAATGAACTTAAATGATTTTAGCAAATGTCTGCAATATAACTAAGAGTGAAAAATTTGAGGGGGTCTGAATACTTTCCGTCCCCACTGTATATGCAACAGTGAAGGTGAAGAGAATTTACTAGAGATCAGTCATCTGTGCAAGTAAAGTTAGCCCATGTGTAAGGCAGTGACCCTATCCAAAAGGACTAGCAAGGCGTAGAAGAACCCACCCCAGGATAGGCCTCTGATGTGACCCTTACTTGGCACCCAACGAGGAGGGAAACATGGAGGACGTCACAACCACCCATCTACCCCTCTTACATATGTCTTTAATGTGGGAATTCACATGCACAAAAGGGTGCTTTGACAAGAAGCAAGTTAGAGTTTGACATTCTATCTTCTTTGGCTTACATGAACCAAGTCTACCATGCTTTATGGAGAAAGAAGTTGTGTCACTTGAAGAATCACACATCCTCAAACAAGTTTGAAGTTTTGTGAATTCCTGCTTTCCTGCTTTCAAACCCAGAATCATACATCCTGGGTGTTGAGCATTGCTTTCTCCGTAAACAGGGCCCTATTTTTTGTCCTGAAAAAAAAGGTCATGCAGTTAGCTTAAAGTAGAACTAAAAGCAACACATCTCTTTTTTTTTGAGAAGAGTAATGCAGTTTTCTGTCATCTGTCTCCCATTGGAGAGATTTCCCTTTGCTTCCTATTCCATTGCCAAAGTAGGAAGTGAGAGGAAATCCCTCCTAAGCGAGGGAATGCCTGGTTGTCATCCAAAGCTATTGTCCGCTGAAAGATTTCCCCTCTATTCCTGTTCTAGCGACAACCCAGAATTAGGGAATTTCCTGCACTTTCACCTTCAGTGTTAACAGAAAAGAGCAACAAAAAGCAGACAGGTGATGTAATCCTTGTCCATTCTAATCAAAGCTAAAAAAAAAATGTCTTTAGATATAATTTAGTCCTAATTGTGCCTGTTTCCATGAAACAACTATCAACAAAAAATGGCCACATTGATGGCCTCCAAGATAATAGCAATAGCAATGTAATTCAGTCTGCACAGATGCCATTGGTGCACACCAACAAATCCTCACCTCCACTTATTTCTTTTACTGCAGCACCCACTGATTTGTGTTGAGGTTTGTTTTTGGTCGAACATCCTGTAAGTGAGCATCTTCTCCCTTATTTCTTCTGTTGTCTGAATGCATCCATACACTTTGTTTTTTATGCTCAATATGTGCGCTTGTTCTCCCTACTACAATTTTGTATGTAACATTGGGGTTTATTTACTAAAACTTGAGAGTGCAAAATCTGGTACAGCTGTGCATGTTAGCCAAACAGCTTCTAACTTAAGCATGTTTAATTAAGCTTCGACAAAAAGAAACCTGGAAGCTGATTGGCTACCATGCACAGCTTCACCAAATTTTGCACCCTCCAGTTTTAGTAAATCAACCCCATTGTCTCTTTAGGGCCTTGAACTGGCACTCTCCATCTGCATTCATTCTTCGATGCATGGGGGTGAATGATCACCTTAGTTGGTAATAGCCACACTGACCAGCAGGGCAGTTTATAAAACATTGTCTATCATGCTTCATAATTCTATGATTTACTCACGACTGAAATATATTTATTGTTTGTTAGTAATAAAAGTTTCTTTTTAAACAGGTAAATGTGAAACATGACATATACATATTTCACATTTACAGTTCGTAGCCACCAGGTGGCATTGTATGCTTTAAAAATGTTCTTCCTTTCAGGCAGCTGCTATCCAATGCATAGACTTGAGCAGGTCAGAGGAGAGACATATGTCTCCCCTCTGATAGCAGGGGTGTCATTGTCTTAAGGGAAACTTGTAATAAGTGTGACATAAAGTCTGTTTCCTACTTAGGTCTATGTTCTTAATTTTAGCTTAAACCACACAGCCAGTCCCTGACCTGGGGCCAACAATATATAGAATAGAAATTCAAAATTCAGTGACTCACTAGGAATCCTAACGACAGTCCCAGAGCTTGTGCCTTCAAAAAACAACTTGGCAATGTCCGGCCTCCATATTCATCACAGCATAGTTTTCCTTTAATAAGTGAAATAATATAGAGTATGAGCATAAAGGTGGTTCTGGGCTTTCTTATTAGAAATCCCAGCATGCTATGCAAATGGAACATTGTGTATGAACTCTGTAATATTTTTTTTTCTTTTTTTTTACTTTTAGGATTTAAAGCCTAACTGCAGTAAATTTAGTACCCCTGCCTTATAGTGAGAAAGATTTATTGCACTTTGGTATTGAACATTATAGTAAGAATTTCAACTTATATCATTTGATGAAGTATTCCAGTGTAAAATGCAAAAGTTTTGCTGAATCAAAACAGTCAAGTGTGAATAGGCCTTAAACCTTTCGCCTAATCAACAAATTATTGTACAGTAAAACCTTGGTTTCAGAGTAACTTTGTTTGAAAGTGTTTTGCAAGACAAGCAAAAATTTTTAATACATTTTAACTTCATATACAAGCGATGTCGTGATATACAAGTAGCTTCATGTCACAACTGAGTATAAAAGAGAAGAGAGTCGCCTCTAAGTGTAGCAATATGGTTACATTTAATGAAAGTACAACATTTAGAAACATATTGCTACACTTAGAGGCGTCCCTCTTCTCTTTAATACTATGTCCCTCCTGCTGGATTTTGCTTCTAATCTCCTTGTGGAGGCTGCCATTTGTGGATGGACATTTTATGGTTACACAACCTGGTCACATTGCTATAATCTTTTCATAAGGACTATAAACTGAAGGACCTATGAATAAATGATTGTGGAACGAATCATCTGAGTTTCTATTATTTCTTATGGGGAAATTTGCTTTGATATAAGAGTGCTTTGGATTACAAGCATGTTTCTGGAACAAATTATGCTCGCAATCCAAGGTTTTATTGTATTTGTTATTTTTTTGACAGAATGTGTCCTTTGCCCACTTACTTTGGGCTAGTGATCTCCTCTCCCATCTCAGAAAGCTGGGATGCCTGCAATGTACAGTGCATTATCAAGAAAAGCAAACTTTTATCCTGTTTCTGTGTAATGTAGCCAGTAGATGGCAGTACAGACACATAATTTTGGCCTGGGTGAAAAAAAGCAAGCAGGCATATCTCAAATATATTTTGCCCTTAGCAATCTTCCCTTGCAATGCTACTACATTCTCAGTTTCATTGATGTCATATTTAGATTTTTTTTTACGGCTAAATGTGTCATGTGGGAATACCGAAGCTTAAAATGATAAGGTAATATTATGTTAATCCAAATGTGTTACTTTTAAAACTGCATATAAATATTAAGTCCGATAGTATATTAAAGCAGTAAAGAAAATACACTACCGGCATTTACTTGGTTTTGCCACATGTGTGATTGGCATAGTATGAAATACACATTTAGTTTGTTACATGTTTTTTTAGTGGGAATCCATCACATATTATAATTACTTTTTTGGTAATGTGACTATATATTACATACAGCTATACAGACTCTGCTGTTCTATAGGTTAATATTTTCCTCTTGTGCCCCGTACACACGGTCGGACATTGATCGGACATTCCAACAACAAAAACCATGGATTTTTTCCGACGGACGTTGGCTCAAACTTGTCTTGCATACACACGGTCACACAAAGTTGTCGGAAAATCCGATCGTTCTGAACATGGTGACGTAAAACACGTACGTCGGGTCTATAAATGGTGCAGTAGCCAATAGCTTTCGTCTCCTAATTTATTCTGAGCATGCGTGGCACTTTGTACGTCGGATTTGTGTACACACGATCGGAATTTCCGACAACGGATTTTGTTGTCGGAAAATTTTATAGCCTGCTCTCAAACTTTGTGTGTCGGAAAATGTGTGATGGAGCCCACACACGGTCGGATTTTCCCACAACAAGGTCCTATCACACATTTTCCGTCGGAAAATCCGACCGTGTGTACAGGGCATTAGAGTTAAAATGTGTCTTAACCATCAAAAACACACATGCCCCGTACACACGGTCGGACTTTGTTCGGACATTCCGACAACAAAATCCTAGGATTTTTTCCGACGGATGTTGGCTCAAACTTGTCTTGCATACACACGGTCACACAAAGTTGTTGGAAAATCCGATCATTCTGAACACGGTGACGTAAAACACGTACGTCGGGACTATAAACGGGGCAGTGGCCAATAGCTTTCATCTCTTTATTTATTCTGAGCATGCGTGGCACTTTGTCCGTCGGATTTGTGTACACACGATCGGAATTTCCGACAACGGATTTTGTTGTCGGAAAATTTTATCTCCTGCTCTCCAACTTTGTGTGTTGGAAAATCCGATGGAAAATGTCCGATGGAGCCCACACATGGTCGGAATTTCCGACAACACGCTCCGATCGGACATTTTCCATCGGAAAATCCGACCGTGTGTACGGGGCATAACAGTTAATCAAACTAATGAAAGTTTCCAACCCTAAAGTGTATGTATAGGCAAAACTATTTTTGTTTTTAAGTTTTGGATAGAGTAGAGAAGGATTAGTACCGCTGCCAAGTTTTACAGCTCTACCCCTCTATTTGTCTTGGTGACAATGCCACCAGGACAGAAAGTGTAGAAAATTCCAAAGTTTTAGACTTGTTACCGAAAAAAAAAGGTTGGGGAGTCCTCCATTGGGGACACCTGTTCCAGTAACAGCTATCTAGATTTCCTCTCTTTTCCTGTTGCTTCTCTATGATAGGAAGTGAAGTCCCCCCAACACCACAACAAAATTAACTGATGGGGAGTTTGAAAGGAGTTGGTTTTAAAGGAGAAGGTTTTTATCTTAATGCATTCTATACATTAAGATAAAAAGGCTCTTGTGTGCAGTACCCCCATTCAGCCCCCCTAACACTTACCTGGGCCCCATCTCTGTCCAGCAATGTCCACGAGTGTCTCAGCCGTCCGAGACGATCCCACCTGATTGGCTGAGACACAACAGCAGTGCCATTGGCTCCCGCTGCTGTCAATCAAAGTCAGTCAGCCAATCAGGAGAGAGAGGGGTGGACCGCCACAGCTTCGTGTCTGAATGGACACAGGGAGCTGTGACTGGGCTCGGTGTCCCCAAAGCAAGCTGCTTGCTGTGGGGGCACTCAACAGGAGGGAGAGGCCAGGAGAGCCGAAGAGGGACCCAAGAAGGGGAGGATCCAGGCTGCTCTGTGCAAAACCACTGCACAGAGCAGGTCAGTATATCATGTTTGTTATTTTTATTGAAAAAAAAACAAGACCTTACAATCACTTTAACCTAAAGTGATTGTAAGGGATCGTTTTTTTTTTTTTTTGTTTTTGTTTTTTTTTTCAAATAACAAACATATCATACTTACCTCCACTGTGCAGCTCGTTTTGCACAGTGTGGCCTCGAACCTCGTCTTCTGGGGTCCCCCGGCAGCTCTCGCATCTCCTCCCTACATCAGTTAACCCCCTAGGAGAAGCTCTCTCCCGGGGGATTACCTTGTGGGCGCGCTCCTGAATCTAGCATTTGCGTCCACAGACACGTTTGCCGGACTCAGCCCCGCCCCCGGGGCTTGCGCCATTGGATTTGATTGACAGCAGCAGGAGCCAATGGCTGTGCTGCTATCAGTCTATCCAATCAAAAGCTGGGACCCCGTGGAGAGAGGGAGAGCGCGTCTCTGGCGACAGAAATACGAGGCTCAGGTAAGTAAAATGGGGGGGGGCTGGGAGACCGGTCACTGGCGGGTGTTTTTTCACCCGAAAATGGAACTTCCACTTTAAGTGAAGGTGACCCCCTGACATGCCACATTTGGCATGTCATTTTTTTGGGGTGAGCGGATACCCTCCCTTTAGAGGGATCCAGCTCCCACTTCCTCCCGGGACACCTTGGTGCCGGAAGGAAGTTCACCTCTCCCCCTCCCTCTCAGCAGTCATCTGGGACACATCACAGGTCCCAGATGATTGCCCGGCCAGTCACAGTGCGCAGCGTGGCTTGCACATGCGCAGTGCGTGCCTGGCTGTGAAGCCATAGCCGGGTGCCCACAGTGACAATGCCGGCGCCACAGAGAGGATGGGGAGAGGAGCGGGGCTTCATTCGCCCGCATCGCTGGACCCTGACACAGGTGAGTGTCCGATTAAAAAAAGTAAAGTGTAGCTGCTGACTTTTATATGGGTGGAACACCGCTTTAATGCATAGGATGCATTAAGGTGAAAAAACACAAGGGTTTACAACCCCTAAACCATGAAAAATGATTAAACTTCTTTTTTTTTTAACAGAAAACCAAACTTTTTTTTTTTATTTTAGTTTTGAATAGAGGGAAGTGGAATTAGAACACCGGTAAGGTGTGTATTGCTGTCTGTGCCCCTGTTAGGGAGATTTAACGTCTCTATTCGTCACATTTAATGTTATCACTGATACAGAAAAAAAAATAATAATAATTTTGGGTTGTCCTCAGAAGAGTAATAGAGGGGAAGTTTTCCAATGGGGACATTAGTTCTGGTGACCTTGGTGACAGCCAGAGATTCCTTCACTCTTCACTTTCATTTTCCTGTTTTGTCTATGAGACAGGAAGTGAATGGATAATTCCCCAATGGGACACATATGGCAAAAAAAAAAAAACCCGACAGGGTTTGTAATCCTCCATTACTCTATCCAAAATGTAAAAATGTTTTGCCTTTAGTTCTCCTTTAAAGTGGTTCTAAATTAAATTTTTTTTTATATAACAAACATGTTCTATTTACCTGCTCTGTGCATTGGTTTTGCACAGTGCAGATCCTCTTCTTTTTGGGTCCCCCCGCCAATGCATTTGGCCCCTCCTCTCTGCTGAGTGCCCCCAGTAGCAAGCCGCTTGCTCTGGGGGTACTTGAGCAGGCTTGCTTCTGAGCTGCACTCCTGTGAATGGACAGAGTACTTTCATTACACAGAGCGTGGCTTGGCACCCGCCCCCGCTCTCTCCTAATTTGCTCACTGGCTGTGATTGACAGCAGCAGGAGCCAATGACTCCCGCTGCTGTGTGAGCCAATGAAGAGACAGAAACCCAGGAGAGCCGCTGCTCTCATGCACTTAGGAAGAAGAGATGATGACATCTACCAGTTGCTACAGAGAGAAATAGTATGAATATACAGTACACTGTAAAGATCCTTTGTCTGGTAAGACTGAATGGTTGGCTTTAACTGAAATGTTATTTGGATCCAATATAATGATTTCATGTAATGGCTTACAGTTAAACTGCTTTCTGATCTACTAAATTAATAATTATTTATTTGGCATATTTATGTCACATATTCTATTAGGCTCATAATGTGTTTTGTGCTTTTTCTGAATCAATCTCCTAAAGGAATCAATGCCTACTATGCTCATCATTTCTTCTCTCCTGTTCCATGCATAGAAGCCTTATGCCGCGTACACATGAGCAGGCTTTTCAGCATCAAAGGTCCGACGGTTTTTCCGACGGACTTTCGACAGAGTTACGATGGACTTTCGAACGACTGGACTTGCCCACACACGAATGGACCAAAGTCCGTTCAAAAGTCCGTTGGTTTGAATGTGATGATGAACGAAGGGACTAAAATAAGGAAGTTCATAGCCAGTAGCTGCCCTTGTGTCCTTTTTTGTCTGTCAGACTAGCATACAGACGAACTGATTTTTCGACCGGACTCAAGTCCGTCGGAAAGATTTGAAACATGTTCCAAATCTAATTTTCGACAGAAAAAGTCAGCTGAAAGTCCGATGAAGCCCACACACGGTCCGACAAATTCGTTCCGTCGGACCAGTCCGGTCGAAAAGTCTGGTCGTGTGTACACGGCTTTACTATCACTTCCTGTAATGAAAAATACTCTATGTATGGAGGAGGTGGACCCTTCATTCACTCACCCACCCTCCATTTATAGATTTCTTTTTATTTATAGAAGTTAAAGTACAGCTAATCTGATTAGAGGAGGGGGTGTAAAGGGTGGACATAGTTGGCATTGTTGATGAGTGCTTGTGATAAGTCCAGTGCTCATATTAACCCCCGCAGCAGCAGGCGATTACAGGTACAGGTATAGGAGGGGACCAAAGGACAGAGGATTTCACCTGCGTGGATTTCCTCTGGGTGCTCTGGTTTCCTCCCACACTCCAAAGACATGCTGGTAGGTAGACATGTGCAATTAGTTTTGTTACAAATTCGTTTTTCGACAAAATTCGACAAATTTGTTCATTCAGAAATATTAGAATTAACGAAAACCTGTTTAACAATTTTTTCTTGAAAACAAAAATTTGAAAATTTAGAAATTCGAAATTTGAAAATTCGCAAATCCGAAAATTTTGAAATTGTGAAAATTTGAAAATTAAAAAAAAAAAAGTTCAAAAGAATAAAAATCTGAAAATAAGAACGAAAATCCAAAAATAAGAACGAATAACCGAAAATTTGAAAACCCAAAAATTTGAAAATCTGAAATAATAACTAACTAACTAATTATAATAACTATTACTAACTATTACATTTTAGGTATTGGAATTTCCTTTCAAATTTGGCTGATAGTGAACGTAACGAATATGAATTCATCTGAAGTTATGAATTATCCAAAATAATGAATGCCGCCTCTAAACGAATGGAACGTAACAAATTAATAATAATAATAAAAAATGTTTATTATTTATGGTACTTATCTAGTGCCGTCAATTTACGCAATGCTTTACATATACAGTGTACACTCACATCGGCCCCTACCCTCAAGGTGCTTACAATCTAAGGTCCCTAACTCACATTCATATACTAGGGCCAATTTAGACAGCAGCGAATTAACCTACCAGCATGTCTTTGGAGTATGAGAGGAAACCAGAGTACCCGGAGGAAACCCACGCAGACACAGGGAGAACATGCAAACTCCAGGCAGGTAGTGTCATGGTTGGGATTTGAATCAGTGACCCTTTTTACTACTAGGTGAGAGGGCTACCCACTACACCACTGTGCCACCCCGTTTTGTTATGTTCCATTCGTTTAGATACAGCATTTGTTATTTTGGATAATTTGTAGCTTTGGATAAATTTGTATTGTTACGTTCACTAACAGCCAAATTTGAAAGAAAATACCAATACTAGGGATGAGCCGAACACCCCCCTGTTCGGTTCGCACCAGAACATGCGAACAGGAAAAAAGTTCGCTCGAACACGCGAACACCGTTAAAGTCTATGGGACACAAACATGAATAATCAAAAGTGCTAATTTTAAAGGCTTATATGCAAGTTATTGTCATAAAAAGTGTTTGGGGACCTGGGTCCTGCCCCAGGGGACATGGATCAATGCAAAAAAAAGTTTTAAAAACGGACGTTTTTTCAGGAGCAGTGATTTTAATAATGCTTAAAGTCAAACAATAAAAGTGTAATATCCCTTTAAATTTCGTACCTGGGGGGTGTCTATAGTATGCCTGTAAAGGGGCGCATGTTTCCTGTGTTTAGAACAGTCTGACAGCAAAATGACATTTGGAAGGAAAAAACACATTTAAAACTACCCGCGGCTATTGCATTGCCGACAATACACATAGAAGTTCATTGATAAAAACGGCATGGGAATTCCCCCCAGGGAAACCCCGAACCAAAATAAAAAAAAAAAAAAATGACGTGGGGGGGTCCCCCTAAATTCCATACCAGGCCCTTCAGGTCTGGTATGGATATTAAGGGGAACCCCGGCCAAAATTTAAAAAAAAAATGACGTGGGGTTCCCCCTAAATTCCATACCAGACCCTTCAGGTCTGGTATGGATTTTAAGGGGAACCCCGCGCCAAAAAAAAAAAAAAAAAAACGGCGTGGGGTTCCCCCAAAAATCCATACCAGACCCTTATCCGAGCACGCAACCTGGCAGGCCGCAGGAAAAGAGGGGGGGACGAGAGTGCGGCCCCCCCCTCCTGAACCGTACCAGGCCACATGCCCTCAACATTGGGAGGGTGCTTTGGGGTAGCCCCCCAAAACACCTTGTCCCCATGTTGATGAGGACAAGGGCCTCATCCCCAGAACCGTGGCCGGTGGTTGTGGGGGTCTGCGGGCGGGGGGCTTATCGGAATCTGGAAGCCCCCTTTAACAAGGGGACCCCCAGATCCCGGCCCCCCCCCTGTGTGAAATGGTAAGGGGGTACTTACCCCTACCATTTCACTAAAAAACTGTCAAAATAGTTAAAAATGACAAGAGACAGTTTTTGACAATTCCTTTATTTAAATGCTTCTTCTATCTTCCTTCATCTTCTTCTTCTTCTGGTTCTTCTGACTCTTCTGGTTCTTCCTCCGGCGTTCTCGTCCAGCATCTTCTCCGCGGCGTCTTCTATCTTCTTCTCCTCGGGCCGCTCCGCACCCATGGCATGAGGGGAGGCTCCCGCTCTTCTCTTCATCTTCTTCTTCATCCTCTTCTCTTCTTCATCTTCTTCATCTTCATCTTCTCTTCTTTTCTTCTGCGGGCCGCTCCGCATCCATGCATGGAGGGAGGCTCCCGCTGTGTGACGGTGTCTCCTCGTCTGACGGTTCTTAAATAACGGGGGGCGGGGCCACCCGGTGACCCCGCCCCCCTCTGATGCACGGTGACTTGACGGGACTTCCCTGTGACGTCACGGGGAATGCCACAGGGAAGTCCCGTCATGTCCCGTGCGTCAGAGGGGGGCGGGGTCACCGGGTGGCCCCGCCCCCCGTTATTTAAGAACCATCAGACGAGGAGACGCCGTCACACAGCGGGAGCCTCCCTCCATGCATGGATGCGGAGCGGCCCGCAGAAGAAAAGAAGAGAAGATGAAGATGAAGAAGATGAAGAAGAGAAGAGGATGAAGAAGAAGATGAAGAGAAGAGCGGGAGCCTCCCCTCATGCCATGGGTGCGGAGCGGCCCGAGGAGAAGAAGATAGAAGACGCCGCGGAGAAGATGCTGGACGAGAACGCCGGAGGAAGAACCAGAAGAGCCAGAAGAACCAGAAGAAGATGAAGGAAGATAGAAGAAGCATTTAAATAAAGGAATTGTCAAAAACTGTCTCTTGTCATTT
The DNA here is from genome assembly GCF_042186555.1 of Aquarana catesbeiana. Classification (NCBI taxonomy): domain Eukaryota; kingdom Metazoa; phylum Chordata; class Amphibia; order Anura; family Ranidae; genus Aquarana; species Aquarana catesbeiana. Next base: position 326,422,451 of record NC_133329.1, on the reverse strand, counting down.
TTAACTATTTTGACAGTTTTTTAGTGAAATGGTAGGGGTAAGTACCCCCTTACCATTTCACACAGGGGGGGGGCCGGGATCTGGGGGTCCCCTTGTTAAAGGGGGCTTCCAGATTCCGATAAGCCCCCCGCCCGCAGACCCCCACAACCACCGGCCACGGTTGTGGGGATGAGGCCCTTGTCCTCATCAACATGGGGACAAGGTGTTTTGGGGGGCTACCCCAAAGCACCCTCCCAATGTTGAGGGCATGTGGCCTGGTACGGTTCAGGAGGGGGGGAGGGCCGCACTCTCGTCCCCCCCTCTTTTCCTGCGGCCTGCCAGGTTGCGTGCTCGGATAAGGGTCTGGTATGGATTTTTGGGGGAACCCCACGCCGTTTTTTTTTTTTTTTTTTTTGGCGCGGGGTTCCCCTTAAAATCCATACCAGACCTGAAGGGTCTGGTATGGAATTTAGGGGGAACCCCACGTCATTTTTTTTTTTAAATTTTGGCCGGGGTTCCCCTTAATATCCATACCAGACCTGAAGGGCCTGGTATGGAATTTAGGGGGACCCCCCCACGTCATTTTTTTTTTTTTTTAATTTTGGTTCGGGGTTTCCCTGGGGGGAATTCCCATGCCGTTTTTATCAATGAACTTCTATGTGTATTGTCGGCAATGCAATAGCCGCGGGTAGTTTTAAATGTGTTTTTTCCTTCCAAATGTCATTTTGCTGTCAGACTGTTCTAAACACGGGAAACATGCGCCGCTTTACAGGCATACTATAGACACCCCCCAGGTACGAAATTTAAAGGGATATTACACTTTTATTGTTTGACTTTAAGCATTATTAAAATCACTGCTCCTGAAAAAACGTCCGTTTTTAAAACTTTTTTTTGCATTGATACATGTCCCCTGGGGCAGGACCCGGGTCCCCAAACACTTTTTATGACAATAACTTGCATATAAGCCTTTAAAATTAGCACTTTTGATTTCTCCCATAGACTTTTAAAGGGTGTTCCGCGGCATTCGAATTTGCCGCGAACACCCCAAATTGTTCGGTGTTCGGCGAACTTGCGAACAGCTAATGTTCGAGTCGAACATGAGTTCGACTCGAACTCGAAGCTCATCCCTAACCAATACCTATAATTTAATAGTTAGTTATTATTAGTTAGTTAGTTATTATTTCAGATTTTTGTATTTTCGGATTTTCGTTCTTATTTTTGGATTTTCAAATTTTTTAATTTCCAAATTTTCGAATCTTTGGATTTTTGAATTTCAGATTTTCGAATTTCAAAATTTTTAATTTCCGAGTTTTTCGAATTTCTGAATTTTCGGATTTTCGAATTTCGATCATAACAAATTAATATAAAAGGTAAGTTGCGCTGAAAAATAATAAAGTACAAATAAAGTGACAAAAGAGAGGAGTCAATAATGTCCAAACGCACAAAGGCTAAGATCACATAGTCCAATGGCTATGGAAAACTCCTCAGGTAGTGCAAGAAAAGGAAACTTGAAAGGTAAATCCTCCACCTTAATAGAGCCGCTGACACACAGGTTAAGATGTACTCTTACCGAAACACCAGGACCCTCTAATTAGGACTAAGGTCAAGTCAGCCTTAGTACATCCACCTTTAGCAAGGTCCAAGGGAAAGCAGCGGTGATGGTGTATACTCCACATAAAATTCCAAGAAACTTGGACTCTGGTTATCCGGACATTCCAGCCATGACTCAAAAAACAAAAAGAGCTCCAATAGTGTAAAACCTTCTTACGGGAGTTTATTGGGCTAAAAGCTGTACTTGCACATTTCAAACGTAGTAAGACAAAAAGCAACAAACTAGAGCAGATACAAGAGCGTGATGACACGTATGTATTCTTCCGCCCGACCAGTTTCGCCACAAGTGGATTTCTTCCGGGGCAATGCCGCTGTACCTCTACCGGAACACAGCACTGTATACTGTATGTAGCTGATTCTACATACAGTTTATACAGTGCTTACAGCGGGCACACGTGTTAGTATTGGAAATACGTTTTGGGCCAACTTGGTCCAAGCAAACTATTTGTGAAATGAAAACCTGGAGTTAGGCTTTAAATGGTCAAGTGATTCCACAACACCAAGAGATCCCCTGTGTTCCTGTGTGAATCTAATCCTCACACAAGGTATTTGATATAATAACAAACACATTAGATGTCATTTTAGAACCATGTTACCAACCCCAGGTAATTAACTGGTGTATGCTAGATATGACTCTGTGTGTATATAAAAGAAAAAAGTTCATTGTTCTCTCACCGTGGCTTTATGGACAAGCTGTTTGTGTTTGTGAAGCAATTCCTCATTCTCTGTCAGAGATGCCCCAAGCTGGAGGTTTGTCAAATATAAATCCATATGTTTTCTTAACCAACATATAACCTACAGAAAAAGAAAAATTCCATCAGTTTATTAAAAAATAGCTAGCTTCCTATAGCATTCTATAACATTTATAAACATGAATATAAATGCCCTTAGGTTAAGCACACCCTGGGCTGTTTTGATTGCGGGTCAATTGCAGCCTGAGGATATAATATAAATGAAGGGAACAACATTAACACCAACAGTTCCAGGTCTGCAATCAATTTGTAGCAACTCACCACTATTTATAATTTTTTCAATAACACTGTATGGCTAAAAAGCACAGGTTTATTACCTCTACTGTACAATTTTCATAACAACCTTCCTTCAATTTGGAAAGAGCAATGACTTGGGGGGTCCAAAAGTCCAATTAGTTTTGTCCTTTCAAGTTATAGTAGGTCCCTCTCAAGGGGGTGCAAAGGGAAGCAGACAGAGCTCTAGGCTCTCTTCTCATGCTTGACTATTCTAAAAGTGGACTCAAAGCAAACAGCTAAATATAAAGATTAAAGATGAATTCCAGGCATGGATATTTTATATATATTTCCATTGGTCCAGTTTGGGCAAGTGTACCTATGTAAATACCATACTTGGCTGATACCACTGGAAGGTGGAAATCACTGAAGTAGACACCACCAGTGATCTACACTTGCTTCTAGGTCCTTTGCCAAGCGGCTGCCCTGCTACATTGTGAACACAGGTCAGCAGCCTGGCAGCAGCGCCATTCAGAAAATACTTAATTAATGCAAAGCGTTCTCTGATTGGTTGAGGTGGAAAGGTGGGGTGATGATATAACCAGTGTACTGTGGTAAAATGTAACTATGTACAAATTATCTATACATGGAAATTTCTTCAAAAAATATGAGAGGAATTTACTAAAACTGGAGCAACTGTGTATGGCAAACAATTAGCTTATAGTTTTAATTTTCAAAGCTTAACCACTTCCCAACCGGCTAATGTACATTTACGGCAGCAGGTTGGCTCCCCTGAACGACTTGTGGTATATGTATGTCAGTTCCTTCAAGAGCCATAGCAGGCGCACGCCACCCGCGATCGCGGGCACGAGAGCCAGAACGGGGATTTGTGTGTATGTAAATACACAAATCTCCGTTCTGACAGGAGAGGAGAGACAGATCTGTTGTTCCTAGTAATTAGGAACAGCGATATGTCTCCTCTTCCAGTCAGTACACTGCCCTCACAGTTAGAAGCACACACGAGGGAATATATTTAACCCTTTGATCGCCCCCCTAATGTTAACCCCTTCCCTGCCAGCAACATTTACACAGTAATCAGTGCATTTTAATAGCACTGATCGCTGTATAAATGTCAATGGTCCCAAAAAAAGTGTCAAAAGTGTGCGATCTGTCCGCCGCATTGTCGCAGTGGAAGACAGAAGCCGACTGGTTGCCATGCACAGATTTTGTCTGGTTAAGTTTTGATACATTTCACACAGTATGTTTACTGTTTTACATGCCTAAGGATTTGTCATTTTGGCCAGCCATTATTGTGATACAAGTCAAGATAATTATTCTTTTTTCCAGGACTATTTTTCTTCTCTTTGGACAGGGTGATGTTGTTGACTTATTGTCTAATGAGCAGGTTGCAGGTAGAGAGGTGACACAGGTTTGGTTGCTGAACTTGGAATTAGGTGTATCACTTGCTTGGTTGTACAATTATAATGTGTGTGTGATTCACAGTATATTTAGTTATTTGTCCAGGGATTCACTTTAACTTCTCACTTACAAGATATCTGTTGCTCCAAGCAACAACCCCTAATCTCATATGTGCCTTACCCCTCTCCCTGCCAGCTCAGTTTAGATGGGTGCCATACATGATTTAAATCAGAGACCAAGGCTCTGTAGGTAAACAGCTTCTGCTGTGCTATCTTAAAAAAAAAAAAAAAAAACATAATACTCAATGGCAACAATGACATATGTCCACCATATTTGTAAATGAAAAATGCTATATATAAAATTAAAAAGAAAAGATTTAATGGATCACTCTAAAGTGGTTTATACTTTTATCCAGGGTGCTTCTGACCTCTTTGAGTTGACAACTCAGTTGCTCTGCTGCAATGAAATAACAAGCAGTGTTCTGCCACTGCCACTGCAGAGCTTTATTGTATTATTGTATCTGTATTTTGTTTTTTACCCAGATAATCCCTTTAAATCAAATTTATGATCTAGGATCTCTTTAGTTATACATGCTTATTCTAGCAGCAACAGCTTCTAGGTCACTTGTTTTGAACAACCAATTCCAAGCAACTAGATCCAAAAAGCAGAAATGTCTTCATTATTTGTTAGTGCTCCAGTTTTCAAAAGAACGGTCAGCATTTTTTTTGTACGTTGATGAAACAATGGATGGAAAATTCCAAAGCCCCAAATAAAGAAGACATACAGTATCTGTCAGAAGATGGTTATTCCTCCTGACAATATTATTTTGGTCTAAAACGTAAAGGGAGGAGTTAACTTAATGTGTAAAATCACTATACTGCCTGAAAACGAATTAATTGAACTTGTCTCTTTGGCCCAAAAGCTCTCCCTACATTTCTAAAGGATTTAGCACTATTTTAAGAGGTATGTACAGTATTTTATTTGTTTATTCTGAAAAGGACTAAATAAATGAAACAATTATAATTTTTTTTTGTCTGTCTTTTTGGATAACCCACAGTGCTCTAAAAATCCTTTTTTATATATTAATGGTTTATTTATAAAATGACATTTGTCTACATATATAAAAAAAATGTATATAATAAACATATGCACATATAGTAAAATAATTCAAATAAAATTGATCCAAAACCATTGTAGTTGCCCTTTACATGGTTAAGAAGCCATAAATAAATCTACATTTGGCACAGGTCACTAGTAAAAGTAATTAACATAGTTCTATAAAATTAAACAATGGCTTGAATCATCTTTTGTCATTTTTTTCTAGCCTCTATTACATCTCTCTGAATTTTTATACTCAAACCGTGGAAGTCCAACTACATAGGAAAAAAAACTATTATATCAGTAATATTAATTATATTAATTCACCTAGAAGACATAATGCGATCATTTCCATTTAATACTGATGTAATAAAATTTTACGAGATAACAAATTGTTAATGAGTTCAAGCACTAACTCTGGTTGTAACATGATTACTTAATATGATCTCTATATTTTCTACTTCTTTTGGCATTTTATGCCTGTTATAAACCCTGAATGAAAACCATAGGAGAAGTTTATCTAGTCTCTGCTTTGGCAGCTAAAACTGCACACAGCATGCCCTGTAGGCACTTCCTTCAAGCTGTTGGATGGCATAGCAGCTGTTCATTCTTTTAAAAATGGCATTTTGCAAAGTCTCCAAAATGGTTCTTATGTCTGTTACCTGCTGTGCTTATTTCATACGGCTCATCTTAAAGCAGACATACCAGTAACTTTACAAGCCTGCACAAATTAATTTCTGATATGTCACTATATATAGATATTTTTTTTAATGTAACCTTTTAACATTACAAATTAGCTCTTGATATGTAGTCAGGTACAATTTAGGTTTGTACTGGGAGAATTAAGTCACTTAAGCCTCATACACACGGTACGATTGTTGGCCAACCGAGCGTCTGATTTTTGTCAAAAGGGCAGGTGCCAGGATCTTGTCTTGCATACTAATGGTACACAATTGTCGTGCCACAAAGACGAACGTACTACAAGGAGTTTCAGCTCCTGAGCGCCACCCTTTGGGCCCCTTCTGCTAATTTCGTGTTTGGTGAGCACTGATTCCGAGCATGCGTGTTTGTACTTTCGACTTTTCTGTGACGGATTTGTGTACTGACCATACGAAAATCTGACGTCAAACTGCTGTCCGTCGAAAATTTACTAGCCTGTCATCCAACATTTGTTGGCCAAAAAGTTGGACAACAATTATCAAAAGGAGCGTACTAACAGTAAGATTTTAGGACAACAATCTGTCAACAGACAATCCCCTGCCAACAATCGTACCGTGTGAACGAGGCTTAAGTCTTTCTTTCTTCAGTGGTCTGTGTAGTGGCCTTCTAGGCCATGGGGTAAATAGTAGCAAGGAAACTGATCTATGAGAGACTGTGACTGAATTTCACATTTGTAGGTCCCAGAGTGAGAGACAGTAGAGGAACAGAGCTAGGGGTGACTTGATGGACATTCACTGAGTTCATACATAGTTCACTGAGTAAGATGCAGCATGGGCTAATCTTTGAAGACTGTGATGGCCTTTTACACTGGCAGGTTACAAATTGAGAGTCAGAAGATGGACTGATCTGTGTGTGACTACACTGGAAGGTAACAGGGTAAGAATCAGCAGAGGGAATTAACTGCGTGAGTGGCCACAGAGGGGTTGATTTACTAAAACTTGAGAGTGTGAAATCTGGTGCAGCCCCGCATAGAAATCAATAAGTTTCCAGGTTTTTTGTCAAAAGCTTAATAGAACAAGCTGAAGTTAGAAGCTGATTGGCTACCATGCACAGTTGCACCAGATTTTTCACTCTCCGGTTTTGGTAAATCAACCCCAGAGTGTGGTGCAACAGAAAGGTCTAAACTGAATGAGACAACATGATTACTTGAAGCTAAGAGCATAAAGTTTACTGAATGCTTCATTCCTCAGCCAACATCATAGTCCTTGAAGTAGGAGCTTACTCTAAATGATGCAAAAATGGCACCTGACTTCTGGTGAGGAATCATTCATCTGGCTTTCTAATCAACTGAGAACCCAGCATTTCACACGTTTAAATGTCAATTAACATAGATATTCATTTTTGTAGTTTAGGGAAAGTGTAGTCTATAAACCAAAAGAGTGCAGCCCATCTGATTGGCTATTCATCTGGGATCATAAGGGAAGTGGTCTGGTCTGGAATCTGAAGTTGCCTGATGTTGGCCCTTGATAGTAAATAGCCAACATTATCTGCCTTTGGGGATGATAACATCAATCTATAGATACTTTTCATTGGTTTCATATTAGCACAAACCTCGGTATCACACTTGGCAACTCAATTTATTTCTGTAAATCAATGGGAATTAATGCTAACATCTGGAATCAAGTTATTAAAGAAAACCATGGCTGGAGCTTGATGAGACCAAGAGTTTAGGGAAGTTGGCATTATATCCAGTCTGAGACTGACCTAAGTTGTTTCTCTTTTTCAGTAGACTCTTCCTTTCAAGTGACTATATATTGGTTTGGGGGCAATTTGATACTTTATACATATACATTTTTTACTGAAATTTTAGATCATTTTTTTTTTACTATAATTGGAAGTACAAGCTTTCTTATACAAATACAAATTAAATACATGAGGATTTATGTCGTGTACACACGCTCGGACATTCAGACAACAAAATCCTGGATTTTTTTCCGACGGATGTTGACTCAAACTTGTTTTGCCTACACACGGTCGCACAAATGTTGTCGGAAATTCCGAACGTCAAGAATGCGGTGACGTACAAGACGTTCCACGAGCCAAGAAAAATTAAGTTCAATAGCCAGTGAGGCTCTTCTGCTTGATTCCGAGCATGCGTTGAATTTTGTGCGTCGGAATTGGGTACACACGATCGGAATTTCCGACAACAAGTTTTGTTTTCATAAAATTTGAGAACCAGCTCTTAAATTTTTGTTGTCAGAAATTCCGACAGCAAATGTTCGATGGAGCCTACACACGGTTGAAATTTCCAAAAACAAGCTCCCATCGAACATTTGTTGTTGGAAATTCCAAGCATGTGTGGAGAAAGCACAGCAAAAAAAAAATCTTGATGCTTTATCTAACTAAAACTTTGGGCTGAGCCATTGTGAGCTTGTCAAATGTCAGCTTAAAGCAGAAGCAAACCCATCCATAAAACAGTTTCATTTCCGGCACGTGCCGGAAATGTAACACTCCCATTGGTTGTGCTCTCGAACAAACTGTCAAACCATCCAATGGCTGGTGTCATAACTAATCACATGTGCAGCATCATGGCAGTTTTAGATTAAACAGAGGCAAAGATGGCAGCTTCCTTGGCTGAAAATGATAGGAGGGTTTACTTACACTTTAAGCTATTGTTTTCTGTAAACAATAGGCTTTTTACGGTTAGCAGTTAACAGAAGGTGAAAACCATGTAAAAGAAGAGAAAGTTACACCATATTAATATGCAATATTTTTAACATTTTCAAAATGTGTTTTTTAGTCCAGAATATAGTAAATACGGAAACAAATATAGAAAACTACCATACATTTCCATTTAAACATTTTGTTACATCAATGTATACTACGGCACCAAAACAAAATAATACGATACATTAGGAATGCTATCCCCATGCCATACTTTGCCAGGAAAAGGTTTGTGGAGACAATGTGCAGGTAGGATCAAACCTCTCTTAGGCCCCTTTCACACTGGGGCGGTGGGGGCGTCGGCGGTAAAACAGCGCTATTTTTAGCGCTGTTTTACCGTAGTTTTTGCGTCGGTATTCGGCCGCTAGCGGTGCGGTTTTAACCCCCACTGGCGGCCGAAAAAGGGTTAAAACCGCTCACATAGCGCGGCTATAGCCGCGGTATTGCCGCCGTATAGCCGCGCTGCCCCATTGATTTCAATGGGCAGGAGCGGTTTAGGAGCGGTGAATACACCGCTCCTTCACCGCTCCAAAGATGCGGCTTGCAGGAATTTTTATCTTCTCCTGCCAGCGCACCGCTTCAGTGTGAAAGCCCTCGGGCTTTCACACTGAACAAACAGTAGAGGCTGTTTTGGGTCGGTTTGCAGGGGGTATTTTTAGCGCAATAACGCCTGCAAACCTCCCCAGTGTGAAAGGGCTCTTAGGCACCATTTCTATTTTGCCAATATTGATGGGAAGAGGTGGAATACCTAAGAAACCTCCGAGCACTACTGTATCAGAGGGAAAACAATAGTGATACTACAAGATTTTACAAGCTGAATCATGCACAGGAAAACCTAGGCCATTGCCTAGAAACTGGTGGATGTCCAGGGTGCAAGCTACAACCTCCTTGCCCTTATAGTTACCCAGGGGATAGAGCAGTTGGCTTTGAGCTGTGCACCTGCATGTCACTTCACAAGGAAGCATACACCTGTAGGCAGTTGGTGTCTGATGGGGTACTCCATGCAAGTAGTGACAATGCAAATGATTTATTTATGTTACTATTGCAGCCTCTAAAGTGGTATTAACCTCCCTGGCTGTATGATTATTTCAGATTTTTGATGCTGAAAGCAGTACAATTATTTTGCATGGAAATTTGGCGTTTTATATTGTAGGCCTGTAATTCTTAGGAATAACTCACTTAAATCTGTCCAAAAAAGAGTCTAGTAGACATCCTGGGTATGATAAAGTTTGAAAAACAAAATCATAAATTATAGTATAATAAATAACTATAAAGAATTATAACAAATAATAATATAATAATAATAAAAATTATTCAATAATGTAATCAAATCAAAAACACTGAAATTTGCTCAGTCGCAGAATTGTCGCTGTCATTATTTTCAGTGTTTGATGACGGATTTCTCCACAAATCGCTATCGCTCAATTCTGCGAGTGATTCTAATTTATTATCGCTGTTTTCTAGCTGGTCTAAAACCACTTTTGATGTAAAGGGACGGTTTTGGTTGCTATGGACAATCTCCAGTTTCCAGGCAGAAAGAATAGTATTTACAATATAAAACTGCATGCAGGGCACTGGACAGACCACTAGGGACAAAAGGGATGTGAAATAAATTGATACAGTAATGTAATCTGTAAGATTACAGTGTACTGTATATGTAGTGTGTGTTTTACTTTTTGAATTTAGCGTTGTTCTCCATCCTCGTGCGTCGCAACACTCGCAGGGAACGGAGCTCGGCTCTGTGATAGATCGAGCGGAGGACGGCTCGCACACAGTGCGGGGAGACATTGCATGATCCTGGGGACAAGGTAAGTAACCTCTTCCTGGATCCTGAGATGCAATCCTGAGTGTGGCTCAGGGTTACCACTTTTGGTACTGGAAATCCACCCCAAGCCACACTCGGGAATAACACCAGGGGGGTTAAATCCAAAAGAAAAATATATAAAATTGCAAGTTACCAATTCTTAGATGTGGTTGCTGTATGCTTTTTTCCTGGTGATCCGACCAGTAAGCCTGTTATTTTTCAACTTTTGAACCTATTAAGTTGCAGTAGCAGTTAGAGGGTTGAGATAAACCATTTACCACTGACAGGCATGCCTAAAAGGGCCAGCTTTTATTTATTTATGTTAAACCTTTATTTGAAAAGGAAAAAACTGTTTAAAGAGGTGTTCCCATTTAAAAAAAAAAATAAAAGTCAGCAGCTACAAATACTGCAGCTGCTGACTTTTAATTGGACACTTACCTGTCCCAGGGTCCAGTGATGTGGGGGATTGAAGCCCCGCTTGTCTCCCCCTCCGTTCGGCGGCGCCGGCATTGCGACTGTGGGCGCTGGGCTGTGGCTTCACAGCTGGGCACCCACTGCGCTTGCGTGATTGGCCGCTCAGTCATCTGGGACCTGTAATGGGTCCCATATGATTGACAAGAGGGAGGGAGCAGAGCTGAGCCCTTCCTGTGCCGAGGGGAAGTGATGTCAACAGCCCAGGCACTGAAAGAGGCAGACTACGCAGGATCCCCTAGCAACAGGCATTTAGAGGTGAGTAAAAAAAAAAATTCCAAATTTTTTTTTTATTTTTTTTTTAGGCACATTCATGTAATTTTTTTTTTTTTTGGGTGGAACACCACTTTAACTGCTCAAAAAGTGTTGGCTGGAGTTCATCTTCAATTTGATAGTCAAGTCCATTTAAATCTGCTAGTCTAACAACCCCCTCCCCTCCTGCTTATTGACAAATGCTACTGTCCAGATGTGTCTGCTTTTACTAAATCAGGATGTGTGTTACTGGCCAGGTGAAATACAGGAAAACAAGCCTAAAAAAGAATAGTAATACAGCCACCACATCTAAGGATTAGTCAGCCGCACCATATTAAGTTTTGGATTTGGGTTTAATGCCACTTTAATAAATTCACTAAAAGGGAAAAGGATGGGGAGGGGGGTGGGAGTATTTACTCAAGCCCAGAGTTGGGCTTTAGAGTGTATCTAAGGCCAAAATGTTTTTTTCAAGTTTTGAATAGAGTAGGGAAGAGCTAGATTCCTTGTCAGATTTTATTGTCATCTGTATCCCCACTGAGGATATTCACCCTCTTTATTGTGATTTACTAAAGACAAAAACACTGTTCACTTTGCAAGTGAAGTTGTACTCTGCAAAGGAGTTTACCCCAGAGCTTGATGAAGTTTCACTTTGCAAAGAATACCCAATTATGTGCAAAGAAAAAAAAAAACAGTATTTTTGCTTGTACATCATTTCAGTGGCGGGCGGTGGAATTTTTTTTGGGGGGGCAGCAAATAGTATGCCACCCCCAACCCCCCCCTTCGGTTGGTCAGTCAGTAGCACTTACCCCATCACAGGTGGCTTCCCCTGCTTGGCGGCCTCCCATTCTCCTGCTCTCCACGGGTCTTCATGGCGGCGGCGGTGGCTTATGTTTCCTCCCTCTGGCTTTAATCAGGTGCTTAAAAAAAAAAACCTGGCCACTGTAATTCATGCGCCCGGTGCCCTGAAAGGGGCCGGACAGGGGTTGGCCTCGGCGGCCATGGATAGAATTATGCTATGCATGAATCTATCCATTGCATATAGGGAGTTGCCTGGAGAGAGGGGGTGGCGCCCGGGCGCCCCTAATGGCCCCTGCATGATTAGATGATGGAAGTCAGAAGAGTTTCCCATCATTCCCTAAGCTCTATGGATAATTTTGGTGCAGAGTGCAAATGCATCGGAAAGTGAACAGTCTATTTGCCTTAAAGAGGAGTTCCACCCAGGGGGGCATTAAAAAAAAAAAAAAAATTGAAAGTCAGCAGCTACAAATACTGCAGCTGCTGACTTTTAATTGGACACTTACCTGTCCTGGAGTCCAGCGAAGCGGGGGATCGAAGCCCCGCTCGTCTCCCCCTCCGTTCAGCGGCGCCGGCATTGCAACTGTGGGCGCCGGGCTGTGGCTTCACAGCCTGGCACCCACTGCGCATGCGCGAGCGGCGCCGCTCGCCGTGATTGGCCGCTCAGTCACCTGGAACCTGTAATGGGTCCCAGATGATTGACAGGAGGGAGGGAGCAGAGCGGAGCCCATCCTGTGCCGAGGGGGAAGTGATGTCACCAGCCCAGGCAAAGGAAGGGGCAGACTACGAGGGACCACCTAGCAACAGGCATTTAGAGGTAAGTAAAAAAAAAAAAATGTTTTTTTGTTTTGTTTTTTTTAGGATTTTTTATGTATATTTGTTTTTTTGGGTGGAACCCCACTTTAAGTAAATCAACTCCTATGTGCCCAGAGTAGCACCAGGACTGAAAGTGTGTGTAAATCCAAAATTTGGGTCGGTAATAGAGCAAATATCTTCTATTGGGGACACTTGTTCTGGTTACCATCTGTTTTTCTTACTTTGGAGAAATTTCCTTTTACTTGCTGTTGTGTGTTGGTGGTAGCGGTTTTAACCATTTATTACTATAGCGACAAATTAAAAAAAACTAAGTTTGGCTTTAGTTACACTTTAATTTAGGAACCATTTAACCGAGAGGTTAATTTAAGAAATTAAAGATTTCTGGTAAAGGTACATTCCAGTTATACATAAACACTTTTCATTAAAACATGCTTGGGGGACACAGATGCAATAGGCATATCTACATGCTAAAACAATTTAGTTTGAGGCCCCATTGTTTTCTAAAAGACCCAAAATTTGTGTATCAACACTATTGTGCTCCCTCTGTGATGAGGCTGCACATCACAGAATCATGTAACAAGAGGCTGCAGGCCCTCTAAGAAACAATATGAATAGCTTGCCAAATCAGTTTACAGTGGGTTATATATTTGGATTAAAGATAAATTAATAAAATGTAGAGCACAGACAGTTCAATAACTGATTTTGCTTGTTGCATAGAGTTGTTTTTTTTAGAGACAACGAATGCAGAATAGATGCTAAAACTTTGTTTTGCAAATATAAACTTTCTTTGAGAAACCAGATACATTTAAAAAATGTGTTTGGGAAATCCTTTCTATAGTGAGTAATTCATACCATTAAGGCCAAGCTCACATACTGATAACAGATGGCAACCATTTTAAGGTCTTTTACGTGCCACTGTGCAGGGAAGTACGCAGAGCCACAGATGGGTAAATAGTTTTCTTCCCACAAAACAACATGCTGAGAGCTGACACTGGCTTCACAGCTCTGACCTAGGGAAACAGGTGCTGTGTGTGTGGGCTTTACTCCATTACCTTGTCTTCCTGTTGGTGCCACTGGCTGACCTGCAAGCCGTACTCCAGCCTTTGTCGTTTCTGCCTCATCTTCTTATCTAGCTGTCTCCTCCTGTCTTGTAGCAGTTCCAGAAGGTCTTCAATTCTGGAGCAGCTGCAGCGAGCCCCCTTTATCATCTCTGAGCTGGAAACTGGCTGCTGAGATGTGAACTGCTGGATGAATTCAGTGACTTCCTGGCTTTTGTTCAGTAGGGCGAGGGATCGCTCTAAAACAGCTTAAAATAAAAAAAGTGAACTTTCAAAAAAGTATTTTTTGTGTATTTTAATGCATTCCTAATCTTTTAAATATCCTCTACCTAAACTTCACCAGTATAACAGTTACCCTTAAACTGAGCTAGAAAGAAGTTTTTTTTTATGTTTTGAATGTATATAAATGTGATCAAATTATTTAGTAAATTAAATTTTTCTAACTTTTCTGTTGACAGCTTTCAGTTGTACAGTATGTACAGGGTAATCATGTACAGGGTAATCATATTTGCTTGTTATGTGTACAAACTATGCTTCTTGCATTGTGATTGCCCTTCATTGCCTTTTCCTTTGTATGTTAGCAGACATCCCAACCTGCAAAAACTCATTTCAGGGAGGTGGTAAACTCATTTCAGGGATTTTTATATCACCTTTTTAATATTTTTCCACAGTGCTTCTGGGGAAGGAGGTGGGTGGTATGTGGCAGTTGTTGGTGTCAGTAGTTTTTTTATTTTTTATAATTGATTTTTTTACAATTTAATTTGTTTGTTAATTTTTTTCACAATGCTTTATGGGGGGAGGGGTTTGGGGCATTGGACCATGTTGGTAGGGCAGGGAAGAGTGGTGTCAGTAGTATTTTATTTAATTTTTTTTACAATTTTAATTTTGTAGAATTTTTTTGCAGTTTTTTTTTATACTTTTTGGGGGGCTTTGGTGAGATGTCAGCATATACAATATACACTTGTTATTTTTTTTACTTCAAAGCAGATGATAGATATATATATATGTATCATCTGCTCTGAAAAAAGTAAAAAACATAACAAATAAACAAACAGAGTGTATATGTCTATATATATATATATATATATATATATATATATATAGATAGATAGATATATAAATCTATCTATCTATCTATCTATCTATCTATCTATCTATCTATCTATCTATCTATCTATCTATCTATCTATCTATCTATCTATTTATTTTGTCCTATGCTGTAAGGAGGTGTTTTTCTTAGGAAAATGGAGACTCATCACAAGAAGGTTTGTTTTCTAGCGTTTGAGAATTCTCCCATTAAAATCAATGCAATTTGGTCCACCACAAAATGGCCGCCAGCCGGAGCCCTAATTACAAGGACAGATTGTTAAGTGATGATGGGGATGCTAGGAGCAGAAGCTGTTTGTAGAGACGTTTGCGGGGACAGAATCGGTCTTCACAGCTGTTCCCCGCACCGCATCATTCCAGGGAGATCGGGAGGCTCTTGCGGGTGTTTGGGAGCCGCCGCAGAAATGCGGGAGTCTCCCGCACCTCGCGAGAGACTTGAGATGTCTGTGTTAGTCTAATCTAACTAATTTAAACCAAAACAATCTCTAAGAGCGTGTTGCTGTTATTTCAGCAGTAAGGGCATACAAACACACGTGGAGAAAATTAGATTTTTTTCACAAAAAGCCCAGTTTGTTGGAAAATATTTATGTTTAACAGCAAGAATTCAGAAGTTGTATTTCTGCCTGAAGTGCTTGATTTGAATAGTCCACATCATAGTTATCAGCTATGACTAAAGCCACTCCAGCTGAAATGCGTCAGTTTCATGGCTGTGTGCTTAGGAGGATGTAACGAATAAAAATGTCTTGTTTTTATCTGGAACCTCATCATAATGGAGTATTTACTGCAAACGTTGTACCTAAGCTAAGCCAACAGAGGCTTGAGTCTCACACCGGTGCCTCGCAGCTGATGTGATTGAGGTATAGAGATCCATCATTGTGATGTGGAGTATTTACTGCAAACCTTGTACCTGAGCTAATCCAAAAAAAGCTTGGGTCTCACACCGAGGCCTTGCACCTGATGCGACTGGGGTGTAGAGATCCATCATCGTGATGTGGAATATTTACTGCAAATGTTGTACCTAAGCTAAGCCAACAGAGGCTTGAGTCTCACATCGGTGCCTCGGAGCCGATGTGATAGGGTTGTAGGGATCAAGCGCTCCTTCCTGATTGTATGAGCTTCTTGATTGTCACAAACGATGCTCAAATTATTTTCTATGTCTGGAAGTTCCGGGCCATGTATGACAGAGATAGTGATGAGATAAAAATGGGTATTACACATCAACATAAAAATTAGCCTGTATCTGTGAACATACCTAAGGTTCTATGCGTTGTAGATAATTCATTTAATTTATTGGTGTCACAGTAAATGCTGTATAGCTTGGACAGGCAGGGACAAAATGTGCCTGGGTTAAAATAAAATTAATGCATGTGCATTGAATGGGAGCCACAGATGTGACATGGTAGCGGGGTAGGCTGATATCCCCTTACAAGTCACCCTACAAGGAGTCTTTGGATTGTGGATGCCCGTGGAGGAGACCGGTGGTGCAACACTTGTAAGTTTGAGGTGATCTCAAGATCACCTACCTGATAAGTATTAGGTGAATAGGTGCACCATATGAGTATGGTATTTTGGGACTGAATTTCACTCTTCTAAAAGAATAAGCAACTTTGATGCTTATACATGAATGAATGAATGAATGAATGAATGAAGGATTTGTAGAGCGCTGCAAATGCGAACTGAATCGCCTCAAGGCGCTAGAATGCGTTCTCTGTTGCCAGCTTCTTAGAAAAGGAAGGTCTTTAGTTTTTTCCTGAAGACCTGATGGTTTTCTTCCATGCGGATGTGGGTCGGAAGAGCGTTCCATAGTCGAGGTCCTTGGACTGCGAATCTTCGTTCTCCCTTTGCTTTGTAGCGGTATTTGGGAATGATGAGGAGGTTTTGGTTAGCTGATCGAAGGCTGCGATTAGGTGTGTAGTGTTTTATCTTCTCCTGGAGATATAGCGGAGCGTTTCCTTGTATGCATTTGTGGGTGAGGCAGAGGGTCTTGAATTTGATCCGATTCTTTACGGTTAGCCAGTGTAGGCACTTTAGGGATGGTGAAATAGATTCCCAGGGTTTTTTCCTGTTAACAGTCTTGCCGCCGTGTTTTGAATGAGTTGTAAGCGCGCAAGCTGATATTGGGGTAGTCCTACGTAGAGCGAATTTGCGTAGTCGAGTCGGGAATTGATGATTGTTCCCACAACTGCCGCTTTGTCCTCTTCTGGGATGAATGGGATGAGTCTACGTAGGAGGCCGAGGAGATGGTGGGATCCGCTCACCACTGATCCTATTTGTGCATCCATTGTCATTCCTGAGTCAAAGATGACTCCGAGACTCTTGGCTTTGATGCTTGGAGAGATGGTCTGTCCGAGGATGGTGGGAGGTGTCCACGGGGTCTTAATTTTGGAATTTTTGTTGGCGTGCAGGAGAAGAAGTTCTGTTTTTGAACCGTTAAGTTTGAGGGAGCTGATGGTCTTCCAGTCATCTATTAAAGTGAGGCATTCCTCTAATTGTCGATGATGGTTTTTTTTGTCCGGTGATGCGAAAGCAGAGTTGGGTGTCATCAGCTTATGAGTGGAAGCAGAGGTCCGTTTTCCTGATGATATTGAGAAGTGGGCGGATGTAGATGTTAAATAGCACTGGTGACAGGGGTGAGCCCTGAGGAACTCCGCAGGAGATTGCCCGGGTTTCCGAGGTGAATGTTCCTAGTTTCACTATCTGAGAGCGATTCTCTAGGAAGGATGCAAGCCATTTTAGAGCAGGACCTGTAGCTCCTGCCACTTCTGAGAGGCGAACAAGTAAAGTATTGTGGTCCACTGTATCAAATGCTGCGCTGAGGTCTAACAGTACCAGGAGACTTGATTCTCCGTCATCTGCTGCTTCAAGGGCGTTGTCCCATATTTTGAGGAGTGCTGTTTCTGTGCCATGGCCCGGGTGTAAGCCTGATTGCAGAGGGTCCAGGAGTTGGTGTGTGTCCAGGTGGCGTTGTAGCTGCAGTACTACTGCTTTCTCCATAATCTTGGAGATGGTGTTGAGGCTTGTTATCGGTCTGCGGCAGTTAGGGTCCTTAGGGTCGAGATTGGGTTTCTTCAGCAGGGGTTTGACGATGCCTTGCTTGAGGGAGGTTGGTACAGTCCCTTCTTTGAATGATTGATTTATGAGGTGTGTAAGAGTAGGGGCCAAGATGTCGGAACATTCTTTCAGGAGTTTTGTGGGAATTATGTTGTTTGGTGATGTGCTGTCTCGAAGGCTTCTGATGATGTTTATAGTCATGTCAGTGGTGATTGGGGACAAAGAAAATTTCGGTGGTTGTGTGATGTTCGTGTTGATATCCTCTTTTTGCTTTGGTTGAGTGAGGTTGGTTGTTCTATTCTGCTGAATTGATTTCCGGATGTTGTCGATTTTGTCGATGAAGTAATCTGATAATTCATTGCAGAATTCTTGAGTATTGTTTCCGGGTGGCTCTAAGCAGGTTGGGTTATACATGATAGTCATTCGTTTTTCTAAAAAGTACGGTTAGGGATATATGGTGGGGCCTTGACTGAGGGAAGGACTTTAAAGTGGTATTAAACTTAAAAATAAAAATGTAACCTATTGCAGTTTAACCATTCTTAGATGTGGTGTCTGCAGTCCACAGCAAGGTCTTTACTCACAATGTCCCAGAGAGTGAGGGAGACAAAAAAAAAAGATCCTTCTCCAGACCAGGACTCCAGGACGATGCTCTCCAGCAAATAATCCTTTAGCAATCTTCTCCTGGTTCTCCTCAGCCCAGCTCTTACTGTGGCCCAGACTGCCATTCTTGTCTATTTCTAGCTATCTCCCAGAAGCAGCAGCCCCAGGGGAACTGGAACCCTCCCTAGAGAGGAAAGAACACTCTGGAAATGCCTCCCAAACATGTTTCACCTTTTCAGCCATCTTCTGGACGCCTCCTTCCAGGGATTGGCTGGGGCATGATAAAGTGTCATACTGGTCTTTTGGCTCTCCCTGCCCTATATTCTGGAAACTTCTTCCAGAAGCAGGTGAGAGAATTCTAACACCCAGCTAGGAAACCCTGACCAGACCAAAATAATAGAGCACTGCTCCACTGACTGCTGTAAAACCAAAAACTAAATTTAGGCTAACAACCTAACTAGAGGAGGAGGTTTCTACAGGTACAATTGTTTTTATTTTTTTCGTGGTGGTTCCCCACCATTGAAGAACGATATTAGAAGGACTCTGAGACGTAACTCCTCCTCTCCCCCTCCTTCCCTGCAATCTTCTGGGACATCTCCCAGAAGAATTGCTCGGCCATTCAAGATGTGCTGCATGACTTGTGCATGCGCAGTGCACACCCGGCTGTGAAGCCAAAAGCTGTCACAGCTGGGTACCCACACTTGCAATGCCGGAGTCATGGAGAGGAGAGGGAGAGAAACAAGGCTTCGGGCAGCCGCATCGCTGGACCGTGGGACAGGTGAGTATGTGTTTATTAAAAGTCAGCAGCTACACTTTTTGTAGCTGCTGAGTTTTAATAAACAGAAAAATGAGTGGAACTCTGCTGGAATGATTTTTTTCATGGACATTGAGAATTGGAGGTTATCCTGTTACTTTTACTTGCTATTCTTCTCTACTTGTAGCTCGCTTATCGTTTTTTTTGTTTTTTTTTCAAGACTACTATGCAAGGAATATGATTGGCATCTTACCTTATTTGGGTATTTTTGAGGGGGCATATGTTTGGTAATATAACTGTACTGCATTGGACCCTTTACCTTGTTTGCTTCAGTTCAGCATAAGTTGCTGTTATAATCAGAAGTACATATAGCTAACCACATCTACATAGACAATAAGGCTCAGCTGGTTCTTTTTTGGGGGGGATTTATAGGGCTTGTATTGGAGGGTTGAATTTATAGAGGTGGCCTGGTTATTGAAGACATTGATAATGTTTTTTTAAGTTTTTGACCAGACCAAATTAATAAAGAATTCTATAGGTGCACTGTATTTCTTTTTCTTCTTATTTTTTTTCTTGTGGAAATCTAAAATAAGGCTTGTAATTTTCTTTTCCTTCATTTGTAATCAGATTTATTGAATGTCTTTCTGCCATGCTTGCCAGATTACCCAAACTTGGCAGGAAATATCACATATTTAAGGTGGAAAAACTTATTTTTAAAGGAACTCAATATTAAGATAAATATGGAGGCTCTGGAAAATGCTGGTTGCCCAGGTCTTTTTCTGATCCTGTGGTTTCAATATTTTTGAGCCATTGACCCAGAACAAGTCAGAACTCCTGATCTGCATATCTGCAATGGTCTGTGACAAATAAAGGACTGGATCTACTGGACCATTATGAGAGATAGGTAACTAGCATTTCAAAAGTGGAGATGCGCAAAGGCATGTTCATATTTGCTTCAGTACAGGTTTTTTTTAACTCAATGGCTTTTATACATGAAGAATATTTGTATGAAAGGCATCCCCTACCTCTTGTATGCTGTTGGTACTGTTGCAGGCATTCTGGAATACTGTCGGCAGTTTCTTGTATATTCTGGAGAAAGGACTCGGCATTATCAACTGCATCAGCAAACTAAAAAGAGAGAAGCAAAGAGAATAAATTGTAAACTGATGAGAAACTGCATGAACAAATGTTTATAAAATCTTGTCTGTTCAATAGACTAAAAGCTACTGCAAAAAATACAACTTCATACAGGAAATCATAGAAATCTTGCTATCCACCTACTTTTAGCAATACATGCTGTATAATGTACAGGCTTAAATATTAATGCAAAACGCAATGTGCATAACCTTTAACATAAGCTCAGAGGCTCCATGCTCAGGTTCTTTTCCTCTCTGCATGCTCCTGAAAAGGTGATAAGGGGGAGCAAGGACACAGGGTGAGCAGAGGTGGAATTTTTAGCAACAGAGTTGCTAGCTGACAGAAAGTGATGCAGTGTGAGATGTGCTAGTGTTCAGTATTAGGGGTGCTGGGAGGCAAGGAGGTTCAGAGTCCAGGGTTTAGGAGGTACAATGTCAAGAGTGCTGGGGAGTAGGAAGCTTTAGAATCAGGGGTGAAGCAAGGTTTAGTGACAGGGAAATGTCAAGGTGCAGAGTGCCAGGGGTACTGCGTTTATCATAGTCCTGAATAGAAAAGCTTTCTTATTTTAAGCCTGCAGGGAGGCTTCTCTAAGTGCCTCCTGGTATGACGCAGGCTCTTGGACTGCATTACCCACTAATAAGGTAAGTGCAAAGGGGTTTAGTTATCGGGGGAAGAAAGGGTAATTTAGGCCTCCTTTAGACGCATGTGTTGCAGTAATGCAGTGGCTCAAGCCATTGCACCTGCGGTTTTCTGACCACCTGAGCAGTGACTACATCTGATAGGATATAGTCATTTTTCTGCTGACAATTTCCTATGGCAAGCAAATAAGCTCCAATGGGGCGTACACACGGTCGGACTTTTCAGCTACAAAAGTCAGACGGACCAAATCCGATCGTGTGTGGGCTTCGCCGGACTTTCGCAAATCTGACAGACTTTAGATTTGGAACTTGCTTCAAATCTTTACGTCGTAACTCCACCGGACCCAGAAATCCGCTCGTCTGTATGCTAGTCCGACGGACAAAAACCCACGCTAGGGCAGCTATTGGCTACTGGCTATCAACTTCCTTATTTTAGTCCGGTGTACGTCATCACGTACGAATCCGTCGGACTTTTCTGTGATTGTATGTAGGCAAGTCCGTTCGTTAGAAAGTCCGCCGCAAGTCTGCCAAAAGTCCGTCGAAAGTTTGTTGGACGGGCTGTCGGACTTTTGTAGCCAAAAAGTCAGACCGTGTGTACGCCCCATAACACCTACTGTCAATAATGCTGATCCAAGCCAATCCACCTACAAGTGACAATTATTGGTGAACGAGAGTCAGCCCCTGTCTTCTGTGTCTCAGAGGCTACAGGAGTCAGATCTCCTTGCAATACCTGCCTCTGTTCCTGTAAACATGAGAGTTTTTGGTGTTCCTACCCACCTTTGAATGTTAAAACATCTATTGTTACATTCTCCATAATATAAAATAAATCAAACAGAAGAGTTGCATTCCCTCATACTAGCAAAAGAGCCCCTGGGAGAGATAAGAAGCTGTAAGGTACAGTGCCTTGAAAAAGTATTCATACCTCTTAAAATTTTCCACATTTTGTCATGTTACAACCAAAAATGTAAGTGTATTTTATTGGGATTTTATGTGATAGACCAACAAACAAAAACATAAAAGTGAAATGAAAATGATAAATGGTTTTCAACATTTTTTACAAATAAATATCTGAAAAGTGTGGCGTGCATTTGTATTCAGCCTCCTTTACTCTGATATCCCTAACGAACATCTAGTGGAACCAATTGTCTTCAGAAGTCACCTAATTAGTAAATAGAGTCCACCCGTGTATAATTTAATCTCAATATAAATACAGCTGTTCTGTGAAGCCCTCAGATGTTTGTTAGAAAACCTTAGTGAACACACAGCATCATGAAGGCCAAGGAACACACCAGATAGGTCAGATATAAAGTTGTGGAGAAGTTAAAGCAGGGTTAGGATGAAAAAAAAAAATCCCAAGCTTTGAACATCTCACGGAGCACCGTTCAATCCATCATTCAAAAATAGAGAAAGTATGGCACAACTGCAAAATTACCAATATATGGCAGTCCACCTAAACTGACAGGCAAGGAGAGCATTAATCAGAGAAGCAGCCAAGAGGCCCATGGTAACTCTGGAGGAGCTGCAGAGATCCACAGCTCAGGTAGGAGAATCTGTCCACAGCACAACTATTAGTCGTGCACTCCACAAATCTGGCCTTTATGAAAGAGTGGCAAGAAGAAAGCCATTGTTGAAAGAAAGCCATAAGAAGTCCCATTTGCAGTTTGTGAAAAGCCATGTAGGGAACACAGCAAGCATGTGGAAGAAGGTGCTCTGGTCAGATGAGACCAAAATTTAACTTTTTGGATTAAAAGCAAAACGCTGTGTGTAGTGATGGGGGCGCCACAAGTTCCTTCTACTCTAAGGCTGACAGAAGTAGTGACAGCAGCACCACTTTTTCTGTCAGCCCAGCTATGGAAGCGGCAAGGAGAGGAAGAGAGCCGGGCGGTGGTGTGGGCTGTTCTTTCTCTCTCCCCCTCCTCCACATAAGCTCACACATAATGAAGGGGGAAGGGGGGGCACAATTTGGCATCTTTGCCCTGGGCATTGGATGATATTGTCCCAGCACTGGTCCCAGGGTTCTGTTAATTAATGATAGAGGTTGAAACCAATAGCTTATGTTCAGGTCATATATTCAAGAGATATATCAATAATGTTCCCTCTTTACAAAACACTGGTTCAGCCTTCAGAAAGAGTTTAGTGAAGGGTAGCAAAATTAATAAGGGGTATGAGAGGACGTCAATCGTGACATGGTCCTCCTGCAGGCCTATGTCATAATGTGCTAGTATACACTGAATATTAACACATTATGATAAGCTTACCTTTTAAATGGAGCCCTCCAATGGCTTGCTGTCACCGCTGCCAGTGCTTCCATCTTCACCCAGTCTTCCTTCTGGGTTTGCGATCTCTGGCCATTTAAATGGATGGACCGCGATGAAATGCATGTGTACAGTATTCATGATTGTGCCACAGCACTCTCGGCATCAATAGAACACTCAGTGTGCCCTGAATGCAGAGCTGCTCTGCATACGCTGGTGACATCGCCAGCTGCAGCCACAGTGAATATCTTCTAAATGGCTCAAGTTTAGAAGATATTTATAGCACCTAGAGGTAAGCTTTATTATAAGCTTACCTGTAGGTACAAGTTGAAAAAAAGACTTTACTACCACTGTAAGAGGGGATAGGATTACAATGTACAAATATATCAAAGGTGACTTCAGTACCTGTAATAAACTCCTTACTCTAAGGTCCCTAGAGAGGACTCATGACCATGATTTGAGGTTATAAGAAAGGAGGTTTAACCTTAGATTGCACAAAGGGTACATTACTATTAGAGCAGTAAAAATGTAGAACCCCTTCCCCAGGAAGTGGTACTAGCTGAGAGTGTTGACAACTTTGTCAACAAAAAACTTTTAGCTGTATTCCTATATTCACATATAGGTCATGACAAGCATACCCCTACTTACCTGAAGTCTACCTAATGAATTTTCACCAAATATTTAAATTATTACTGTTATTGGAAGGTAGATCACTATTTCACATAATTCCAATTATGTGAATCAGTGGTCAATTTTCCAAAAACAGGAATTATGTAAATATGTGGTGCAAGTTCATCAAGCATACGCCACACACTGTAATATAAATAAAGATTGTTTAGACTTTGGTGGAAAATGTGACATAGGGTGATGTTTGACATGCCCTATATGTGAATATTCGTTGATCTTAATAACTATATGTAGAGTCTCTGGTTAATTGGCAAATCCGAAATCTCCTTTTTTTGGTCTTCCTCTGGAGAATACAATGGCCTATGGAGATTGTTAGAGAATTAAAATCACACACACATACTCTAGGTTGAACTGGATGGTGTGTCTTTTTTCATTCTTATAAACTAAGTAACTATGTAACTAAACACCAGTTTGGTGAAATAATCATTACAATGTATAAAGAAAAGATCTAAAGAACCTAACCTAGCTTGGCTAATAGGTCAATAGGAAGTATACAGGTATAATGTAGAATCAAATAATGGAAAGCTACTAGGTGGCACTGTGAGACAAAATTATGGGTGCTAAGTGATGTTGGTTGATGTTGTACATGTTATATACTGTAATAAAAATAAGAACCTGCACTGCAGTATTGAAGAATTCAGAAGTCACATGTAACAAGTCTCTTCTTTTTTCCAGTACACTGATCAGGGAATCCCAGGCTTCATTTAGAGTTGCTGCCATGGCATCATATATTTGGCTTTGGTCTTTATGCTGTTCAGCTGTCTCATCAGCTTGACATAACAGATCACATACTTGGTCTTCTAGAGACTGTAAAGAAAAAGGAACAACTTTCATAGGAACACAATACAAATACTAACAACATTAGTATTGCACCAAATGTGTCACAACAATAGCTTCATTAAAAAAAAAAAAAGTGTATCTAAAGCCAAAACTTTTATATTTTCATTTTTGCTAGATTAGGCATGTGTTCATCTGACAGGTTTTTTTTAATTCTTTATTAGTCCTGGTGATTGTTCCTGGGACCAAAGGTAAAAGGGAAATCCTAAAGTTGCCACTGTAACAGAGGACATTCTTTGAGAAGGTAAAATCTGTTGCTGTAATAACAATTTAAAACATATTTCCCTTACTTTGAAGAGATTTCTCTCATTTCCTGAAGGGTCTATGGGACAGGAAGTGCAGGGAAATCTCACCAGAGGGACATAGATGACAAAATGGTTTTAACCTCTTACCCGATCTAAAACTCAAAAACATTTTGGCTTTAGCTATACTTTAAATTAGTTAAATTTCACACTATGTGGGCCTTTGACTGTTTGCCTTATTGATTGCATTCCAAAGCATATTTTAATTGATATTCCTAGAGTTTACATATTATTAGCATATCCATACAAACTTACAGTGCTTTATGTATTTATTTTATTCAATTGTATAAGGGTGACATTTTCCACAGAGCTTTATGGAGAACTCTGTACCGTAAACCATTTGTATTAATCCCAATGTCCAAATTAACTTACAGGTTTTTTTTGCCCCTATCACATTCATACATACACTTTAGGGCAAAATATCCCTAGATGTAAACTAACCTACTGCTAAGTTTTTGGAGTGTGGAGGGACACCAGAGTTCCCTGGATTAAATAAATGCATTTCCTGGTAAAAGTTAATTGAATCGTTCACAAACAAGACATTTACAATAATTAGATAGAAAAACACATTTCCAATATGTCAAATTTTTACTGCTGCCTACTGTATATCAGTGGGGAAATGTCACCTTTCCATCTTTTCCTGTGATACACATCCTCAACAGTCAAAGCCAGGGAGGCAAGATCCCTTCTAGAAGCTGTCTCCAATAATTCACCCTCTTTCTCAGCACACAACACTAGCATCAGTTACTGGCCAGGTCAGAATAAATATTCCTAACTCAATACACTCCGGGGTCAATTCACTAAGAGTTAAATAACGGCCAAAAAAAGGCAGTAAAATAACATTAGCGGTAAATCAGTTTTGAAAGTGTAATTCACTAAGAATTTAGCATTAAATACTGAATGCGATATTTGATTGATTTAGCAGTACCTACCGCATTATTTAATGAGGTAATTTATCGCATTGAGCTGGTTGCTAAGGAACGGGCCGGGAAGCCGGCCACCGCGTCTATAACAACAGATAACTCATCAGCTGTCAGTGGGTTCTCTGCTGACAGCTGAATGTAAAAAAAAAAACATGCCGGCAATTAAAAATTATGAGAAAAAACCTGGCGTGGGCTCCCCCCATACCAGACCCTTATCCGAACATGCTGCCCGGCAGGTCAGGAAAGGTGGGGGGATGAGCGCGTGCCCCCTCCCTCCTCCTGAACCATACCAGGCCACATGCCCCCAACATGGGGGGGTGGGTGCTTTGGGGCAGGGGGACTCTGTTCCCCTACCCCAAAGCACCTTGTTCCCATGTTGATGGGGAAAAGGGCCTCATTCCCACAACCCTGGCCAGTGGTTGTGGGGTTCTGCGGGCAAGGGGCTTATTGGAATTTGGAAGCCACCTTTAATAAGGGGGCCTCAAGATCCCATTACCCCTACCCATTCCCCAAAAAAGTGTCAAAAAGTAATAAAAACACAGAGACAGTTTTAGACAATTCCTTTATTAAAAAATAAAAATGAAAAAACAGTGTCCCCCCATGTAAATCCATCATCAATCATGCCAACCACCGCACCGCCGCACCTAAAAAAAAAAAAGGCTCTGCACGCAAGGACGGCTTACAGCCAAATGCCTCCTCTGCCAATTCACAAGAAAAGAAATACTGATTATGCAGTATTTACCGGGGAGACCCCCCATGCTGTTTTTTGACAAATAGCTGGTTGTTAAGAAGTGGGCCAGGAAGCTGGGCGTCGCGTCCTTAACAACAGATGACAAAAAAAAGCTCTACCCGCGAGGACTG
The DNA here is from genome assembly GCF_042186555.1 of Aquarana catesbeiana. Taxonomy (NCBI): domain Eukaryota; kingdom Metazoa; phylum Chordata; class Amphibia; order Anura; family Ranidae; genus Aquarana; species Aquarana catesbeiana. The sequence goes on along the minus strand of NC_133329.1, from coordinate 326,395,647 downwards.
CTGATAGTCGAATGCCTCCTCCGCCAGTTGACAGTTCTTATATAGGTAGGGGAGGGGCCACCTGGCAACATCACCTGGTAGCCCCGCCCCCTTGTGATGTCACTGATCCAGCATACACCAGTATGTGATGTCACAAGGGGCGGTGCCACCAGGTGACATCGGCAGGTGGCCCCGTTCTTACCTATATAAGAATTGTCAAACAGAGGAAGAGGCATTCGGCAGTCAGCCATCCTCGCGGGCAGAGCTTTTTTTTGGGGGGTCGGTGAGTGGCGTGATTGACAATGGATCTACATCAGGGACACTGTTTTTTTATTTTTTATTTTTTAATAAAGTAATTGTTAAAAACTGTCTCTGTGTTTGTATTACTTTTTGACACTTTTTTGCTGAATTAGTAGGGGTACATACTGATTCACATAGGGGGGTGGGATCTGGGGGCCCCCTTGTTAAAGGGGGCTTCTAGATTCCGATAAGCCCCCTGCCCACAGACCCCCACAACCACTGGCCAGGGTTGTGGGGATGAGGCCCATGCCCCAAAGCCCCCACCCCCCATGTTGAGGTCATGTGGCCTGGTATAGTTCAGAAGGGGTGGCGCCCGCTCTCCCCCCCCTTTCTTGACCTGCCGGGCTGCATGATCATATAAGGGTCTGGTATGGATTTGGGGGGCCCACTCCATTTTTTTTGGCATGTGGTTCCCCTTAAAACTCATACCAGACCCAAAGGGCCTGGTATGGATTGAGGGGGAGGACCCCACGCTGTTTTTTTTAATCATTTTTAATTCTCAGCATGTTTCTTTCACATACAAGTGTCAGTGGGCTCCCCGCTGACAGCTGATGAGTCATCTGTTGTTAAGGATACGACGCCCAGCTTCCTGGCCCACTCCTTAACAACCAGCTATTTGTCAAAAAACAGCATGGGGGGTCTCCCTGGTAAATACCGCATAATCAGTATTTTTTTTCTTGTGAATTGGACTTTATTTACCGCATGCAAAAATGTATGCAAATGAGTCACATGACTGTTATCGCATGCTGTAAATGTTAGTGAATTGACCCTCTATCTTCGATCTCTATCTAGAGGAGAACACTCCCCAGTAGCAAGTAGAAGCAAATACTGCCCCTGGGCGTAGGAGAAACCTAACAAACCCAGAACTCATAAACAAAGCTCAGGCTGGCTACAGCCTAGTTGAAAACAATAAACGTACATTAGGGATACTCTAGCTTAAAGTGGTTGTAAAGGCAGAAGGCTTTTTTTATCTTAATGCATTATTTATCTTTATGCATTAAGATAAAAAGCCTTCTGTGTGCAGCTCCCCTCTCAGCCCCCCTAATACTTACCTGAGGTCCATCTCTATCCAGCGATGTTATAGGAATGTCTCGGCTGCCCGGGACTCCCCTCCTCATTGGCTGAGACAGCAGAGTGGCACTATTGGCTCCCGCTGCTCTCAATCAAAGTCATTCATCCAATGAGGAGGGGAAGGGGGTGGGGCCGGGCCACAGCTCTGTGCCTCAATGGACACACGGAGCAGTGACTTGGCTCGGGTGCCCCCCATAGCAAGCTACTTGCTGTGGGGGCACTCAACAGGAGGGAGTGGCCAGGAGCACCGAAGAGGGACCCAAGAAGAGGAGGATCTGGGCTGCTCTGTGCAAAACCACTGCACCGGGAAAGTAAGTATGACATGTTTGTTATTTTTACTTAAAATAAAAGAGATTTTACAATCACTTTAAGGGAGGATTCCTACATTGGCATGGAAACAAAAAATATATTTTTTAAGAAGCATGAATTTTAGACAGTGTTTAATGCCCATCTTAGGTGAAATTAATATGCTAATTTCAGTAACCTAAACGTAGAGAAAGCAAAACATACAGTATAGTAAATTTTGGCAAATAGTTGTAATTATCTCTCAAATAAACAGAACTTCAAAGTGCATTTTACAGCCAATAATTGTTGTGCCAACCCTTCACTGCCCCTCATAGTTACATTTCAAATACCACATTGCTGCAATGTAATCATTGTGGCCTTTACAATGACAAGTAACAGAGCTTGCTGGTGATAAATTAAGAATGTGTTTGTTACACAGATAACAGCATCCATGCAATAACAATGTGATTAAGTTAAAAATACACCAAAGACACAATTTACCCAGGGCAAATGTACAGCCTTGTGACTGGAATATGGAAATAAAAACAATAATTTTGGAAATGCTCTAAATGTGATTAAAACTTTTTAGGACACTTTTTAGAAACCTACAATGGACCTTACAGTGTACCTAAAGCCGCAATTGTTTTGTTTTAGAGAGTAGAGTAAGAACAAAACCGAACCCCTATCCAGTTTTTACTGCTATCTGTATCCCTATTAGTGAGATTCACTTGCTCCATTTGTCCTGGGACTGGAGATGATGGAAAATCCAAAATGTTGAGTTGTTGCCAAAACAGTAATAGAGAGAAACTTTACCAATAGGGACATTTGGTCTGGTGACAACTTTCAACAAGTTTGAAGAGATTTCCTTTCACTTTTTATTTTGTCTACAGCGCAGGAAGTAAAGAGAAATCTCTTCAATGGGACTTAGATGCCAAAAGGAAAAATGTTAATGTTTAAACTAACTGCCGTAAGCTGAAATCTGGTTGCACTGGATTACTGCATTCTTCATCATTGCACTTTGCGTTGCCTATCTTTGTCAACCAGCCACGACCAAAGACCAGTGACAACTTTATACAGACATCATCTATTGCCAGCATCTGGTGGACTGCTATGCTAGCCCAGAGATGACACGGTGATGCAAAGCTGGATGTTTGTGCATAGCCTATAATCTTGGCAGAATGTATGCAGGTTGTCCCGCACAGCTCATTCACTTTGATGCAGCCTCTCACCCTGTGACTTCTTGAAAGTTACAATGTACAGTCAGAGTTGATAGCTGGGGGAGGAAAAACTGCCTGCAGCAGGCCAGTGGCATAAGGTTCCAAAAGTGTTCTTTTCAAGCCTAGGCTTTGCATTGTGAGACATCAGGAATGAACTTATGGAGACTTGGGGCTGATTTACTAAAGAAAAATAATTTCACCAAATTCACTAAACTCCAGGGCAAATTGTGTTGCAAGGGATAACTTCCCTTGCAAAGTGAACACCCTATTTGTCTTTAGTAAATCAACCATAGATCTATGCCTTTGGATCCAGAACATATTTTAAAAAGCTGGCCAGTAAACCTGTTACTATCTTTCCAGAACTGGAAAAGTTGGGCTTGCCCATTCAAATACTTTAAACTACATTTTTTAATAACTAATTTTGTAAGTCATTTGTACTTTACTCTTACCTCTCCTCCACATTTATAATGGAGAAGAGAGGCTTCATTTCAAGGTTCCCCAACTTTCCTTTATTCACATACTCAGTTTGAAGTGTGTGGTAAGATGAAGGAACGACAAATAATTTTATAATCACATTATCATTCTTCTTTCATGTAGATCCCCAAACACATCCAACTTCAAGCTGCTTTCTTTTATGGCTTAAGGAGCAAAAAGCCCTTTGAAAATACATAGTTATCTCATGTCTGAGGAAATGTTAAGTATCTAGCAGAAGTGCTTGGATATCTTTTGATTAAAAATAAGTTGTTAAAACATTGTTATTTAAAGTCATGTAATGTAATCTGTCATGACTATATCTACTTTATTACAGGCATGAGAGAGAGAAAAGCTGATAAGTTGTCTTAAAATGCGTGTTTCTCTTTTGATACCTGTACTTAGTTTCCACTTCAAGCAACAACAAAGTACATAATAAAGTAAGTTTGTCATACGTAAAAAGACCAGTCTCAGAAAGAACACTGTGTGATATCTGTGGCCATTCTTTGACTTCTAGGTCTTATGAGTTCTCAGCCAGTGAAAGAAAATAAGTTCAGTTTTGCTACAAATGAAAGGAGTTCAAGTAGGTTTATTTCACTGAACCAATCCAATTGGACAGACATGTTTCAGGTCCCCTTCACCAGAAAGACCTCCCGACAAAGCCACGTGTGAGAGTGACGTAACGTGTAGTGGTGAAGCTAGGCGGCGTGTGTTACCAGAAGGATACTGTGAGATACTGCTTATTTTGATGCTATGCTGCCATGTTTTGACGCTTGTCTTATTATTAATAAGTGCATTTTTTAAGTTGGGTTGGTTCAACTTTGTATATATTAACCAAAGATACTGCACTATTGAAGTCATTACAAGTAAAAGGATTGAGCCGGCAACTCTGTAGTCCATATAGCGATTTTAATGGTTGGTTACAAAAAGTGACAAGCAAAACAGCTGATGCGTTTCGGCAACCAGCCTTAGTCGTAGCATGCTCTTTTTGTAACCAACCATAAAATCGCTATATGGGACTACAGAGTTGCCAGTTCAATCCTTTTACTTATTCTGTTGTAGTGTGTAAGGACACACTGAGCCTGAGCACCTTAAAGAGGATCTTACAAATTGAACTGGGAGCTCTCCGCTGTGTGCGCTGTCTCTCTTAAAACTTATAAGGAACCATTCCTTTGTGGGGAAGCCATGCTACCCAAGGAGTAATAGAGTGGAAGACTATTATCTGGTCTATGGAAGTGTTGTTCTATATTGCCTAGTTGGCCCATTCCAAGGTATTGTATGAAGGTGTGCATGCATTTCACAAGGTGACGATACACAGTTTGTTATGCTGTGGAGCACTGAGAGGATTTAAAGAGCAGCACACACAGTGTTTATCCATGAAGAGGCACTGTTTATGAGCACCAGTTGTGCGGACTGTTGGGACTTTTTTTCTACGTACACTATATATATTTTTTATTATTTTTCATTTTTTCGTTTTTCTTATTATTGTTTATACCATCAGTTTTTTTCACTTAGATTATTTTTATTATTATTATTATACAGGATTTATATAGCGCCAACAGTTTACGCAGCGCTTTACAACATTAGGGCAGACAGTAAAATTACAGTACAATTCAATACGGGGGGGGTCAGAGGGCCCTGCTCGTTAGAGCTTACAATCTAGGAGGGAGGGTCAAGTTATACAGAAGGGTAATAGCTGTGGGGGATGAGCTAATGGAGAAAATAGTGGAGTTGTTAGATGGGGGCAGGATAGGCTTCTCTGAAGAGGAAGGTTTTCAGGGATCGCCTAAAAGTGGATAAATTTGGAGACCTTCTGACAGATTGGGGTAGCGAATTCCAGAGGATGGGCGAGGCTCGGGAGAAGTCCTGGAGGCAGATATGGGAGGAGGTAATGAGGGAGCTAGAGAGCAAGATGTCTTGGGAGGAACGAAGAGGGAGATTAGGTTGGTATTTTGAGACTAGGCTAGTGATGTAGCTGGGGGCAGAGTTGTGGATAGCTCTATGTTACATATTTCATATAGATGGTATATTGTAGATATATTGTTTTCTGATGTGGCACTTTTTTCACAGTCATTGTTATTTGTGATAAGTTAATTTACATAATTTAATAAGTTTATTGAGCAGTGTTATCACACACTGTCTATTATTATCTCATATGATAGCAGCAGCCATTCATCAAGGGTAATGTTCTCAAATGGCTTAAAGTGTATCTAGTGTCAAAAGGTAAAATCATATGATCTTCTCCATACTGAATTTCAATTATTTCTAGCCTACTCCTGACTGAACAAGTACGTCTCTAAACTTACTTTATGAAGATCAACTACACACTTACCTCCTTGAGTTCTGTGTCATGTGTTCACTGTGCCCTGTGAGTAGGCACTGCTGTGTCACACATTTCACAGAGTCTGCCTTCTGAGCTACAGAGGGGCTGAGAGGAGACGTTTCAGGAGGTGCAGTACAGATGAAGTACAGGAATCACTGCTTGGAAGCAGCAAGGTACCAAGAGATATATAGTCCTGTAAAGCATGCAGCGAATCAAGGGAGTTGTTGAAAGAGATGGCCAGCAGACAGGCATGTGGGTTAGGTGCATTTTTTTCTGGTTGGCGGAAAACAAACAGAGTCCGAATTCAGCAGTAACAGTGTATTGAAGAACAGTTTGGCAAATGAAACAGGCACAGCAAGAAGCCCACCTGAAGGGAGACACTTACAACTGAGGTGGCGGTGGATCCACTAGATGCAATCTGGAAAATGCCGACAGCATCTGACACAAAGGAGCGAAATGTGGCCTTGCTGGTCCACACACAAAAGAGAAGACTTCCTGAAAGGTAGACATAGTCCCTGCACTGTCCCTACTCCTCTGGAACCTTTCCCTGTCTTACTGGAGGGACTTAGTTCTGTCCCTTACAGAGAGGGTTCCTATCCCTATGCTAGCCACTTGTAAAAACTGTGCCAAGCCCAGAAGCTAGAGTCGTAAATAGACTCTGCCTAACCCAAGATGGCCACCAGAGTCACATGGGGAGCCAGCATCCAATCAGATTGCTGCCTCCCTTTGACCAAGGAAATCATAAAGGTACCAATTTCCTCTCAACTTCCTCCCCCACCTTCATTGCCGATTCGGTCAAGTTCTACCTACAGTGGATGCAGCTGCCTACAGGCAAACCTCAAAACATGAAAGAAGATTTCTAAAGTTAGCTTATTTTGGACTGTCAAAAATAACTATTATTGGTATTGTATTATATTACAAAGCTGATGTTATAAAACGAAAGTATATGCTGAAACCACAGAACTCACTGAAAGCTCAACTCCAAGATATTAGTAACCCCCCTCCCACACCTCTTTAACCATGGCTGGATCTAGGGGGATGCTTTGGTGATTTTGAGCATTGGGCTGAGCCCCCAGATTACAGCTGTGCCCCCTCCAGGGCAGAACTCCCATGGACATTTTGACTTGACCGGCTAAGCTCCTCTCCCCATCCCCACACTCAGGGCTGGGCGGAGGGGGGGGTGTGGTCAGGAGATGTGGGCTGTACTGTGCTCCCCTCCATCCTGTGAATGGAGGGCTTCTCCATACAGAAAATGACACAGGCTCACTCTTAGATCCGACTGTACATGGTTTGATTGCCGTTTATTGTTCGTATAAGTGTGTTAAATCAATCCATTTACCATAGCCATATCACAATTCTCATATATAAAAAAAAAAACATTCCAAAACAGCTTTATATTTATAATTCCAAAACATATATACAGTATAACTAAAAAGTTGTTTTGGAGTGTTTTTTTTTTTTTTTTTAATATAAGTCAAGTGTGATATGGATTAGGGATGAGCCGAACACCCCCCGGTTCGGTTCGCGCCAGAACCTGCGAACGGACCGAAAATTCGCATGAACGTTAGAACCCCATTGAAGTCTATGGGACTCAAAATCAAAAGTGCTCATTTTAAAGGCTAATTTGCATGGTATTGTCCTAAAAAGGGTTTTGGGACCCGGGTCCTGCCCCAGGGGACATGTATCAATGCAAAAAAAAGTTTTCAAAACGGACGTTTTTTCGGGAGCAGTGATTTTAATGATGCTTAACCACTTCCAGACCGGCGCACGCTGATGTACGTCGGCAGAATGGCACGGCTGGGCAAATGGGCCTACCTGTAAGTCCCATTTGAATTCCCCACCGTGCCATTGCGTGTGCGCCGCCAGCGGCGCTTGCCAGCCGGGAGCTCCGTGAGTCGGGTCGCGGGTCCCGTGGACTCGATCGCCGCGGGGATAACCGCGATCGCCTCAGGGAGAGGACGAACGGGGAGATGCTGATGTAAACAAGCATCTCCCTGTTCTGCCTAGTGACAGTCTCACTGATCTCTGCTCCCTGTCATCGGGAGCAGAGATCAGTGACGTGCCACAACTAGCCCATCCCCCCTACAGTTAGAAATCACTCCCTAGTACTGACTTAACCTCTCTCCGCCCCCTAGTGGTTAACCCCTTCACTGCCAGTGTAATTTACACAGTAATCAGTGCATTTTTATAGCACTGATTGCTGTATAAATGACAATGGTCCCAAAAATGTGTCAAAAATGACCGATGTGTCCGCCATAATGTTGCAGTCACAATAAAAATCGCTGATCGCCGCCATTACTAGTAAAAAAAAAATATTAATAAAAATGCCATAAAACTATCTCCTATTTTGTACACACTATAACTTTTGCGTAAATCAATCAATAATCGCTTATTGTGAATTTTTTTTTACCAAAAATATGTAGAAGAATACGTATCGGCCTAAACTGAGGAAAAAAAAATTTTTTTAATTATTTTTTGGGGATATTTATTATAGCAAAAAGTAAAAAATAATGCGTTTTTTTCAAAATTGTCGCGATTTTTTGGTTTATAGCGCAAAAAATAAAAACCGCAGAGGTGATCAAATACCACCAAAAGAAAGTTCTATTTGTGGGAAAAAAAGGACGTCAAATTTGTTTGGGAGCCACGTCGCACAACCGCGCAATTGTCAGTTAAAGCGACGCAGTGCCGCATCGCAAAAAGTGCTCTGGTCAGGAAGGGGGTAAATTCTTCCGGGGCTGAAGTGGTTAAAGTGAAAAAAAAAGTGAAATATTCCTTTAACAACCCTTTCATGACTAAGCCTATTTTTGAAATTTGGTGTTTACAAGTTAAAATCCGTATTTTTTGCTAGAAAATGACTTAGAACCCCCAAACATTATATATATTTTTTTAGCAGAGAATCTAGAGAATAAAGTGGCGATTGTTGCAATATTTTTTATCACACGGTATTTGTGCAGCGGTGTTTTAAACGCAAATTTTTGGAAAAGTGACACTTTCATGAATTTTAAAAAATCCAAACAGTAAAGTTACCCCAATTTTTTTGTATAATGTGAAAGATGATGTTACGCCGAGTAAATTGATACCAAACATGTCACCCTTTATAATTGCACGCACTCGTGGAATGGCGACGAACTACGGTACCTTTGAATTTCCATAGGCGACGATTTAAAAATTTTTTACGGTTACCAGGTTTGAGCTACAGAGGAGGTCTAGGGAATTATTGCTCTCGCTCTGATGATCGCGGCGATACCTCACATGTGTGGTTTGAACACCGTTTACATATGCGGGCGTGACTTCCGTATGCGTTTTCTTCGCTGCACGAGCTCGCGGGGACAGGGGCACTTTAAAATTTTTTTTTTTTTTATTTAATTTATTTATTTTTGTACTTTATAAATTGTGTTTTTTTTTTTTTTACTTCTATTGCTGTCACAAGCAATGTAAACATCCCTTGTGACAGTAATATGTGGTGACAGGTACTCTTTATGGAGGGATGGGGGGTCTAAAAGACCCCCCATCCCTCCTTTACACAAAACGGCGATTCTGAATACTGTGTACTTTTTTTAAATTTGGCGCCATTGGCAGCCGAGTAAACGGGAAGTGACGTCATGACGTCGCTTCCGCATTTACAAGAAGAAGGCTGGAACGAAGCCGCTCGCAGCTTCGTTCCAGCCCGCCCCCAGCCGCCGAAGGCAGCCGAACGGACACCGGGACTCCCGATCGCACGGGAGACCCGGTAACAGCGGCGGGAGGCGGCGGGAGGGGGGGGATGTCCCCTCCCGCTCCTCCGGTAAAACAGCCGAGCGGCTTTTAGCCGCATCAGTTGTTATACTCGGGTAGCCGATCGCCCGCTGGAAACAACGGTTGCAGCTGCGGGCATCATCCCGGTATAACCCCAGAAAGCCGAGTACGCATATGTGCGTTCGGTCGGCGGGAAGGGGTTAAATATCAGACCTGGGGGGTGTCTATAGTATGCCTGTAAAGTGGCGCATGTTTCCCGTGCTTAGAACAGTCTCTGCACAAAATGAAATTTTTAAAGTAATAAAAGTAATTTAAAACTGCTTACGGCTTTAATGTAATGTCCGGTCCCGGTAATATGGATGAAAATCAGTGAGACAATCGGCATGGGTACCCCCCCAGTCCATTACCAGGCCCTTTGGGTCTTGTATGGATATTAAGGGGTACCCCGCACCCAAATTAAAAAAAGGAAAGGTGTGGGGCCCCAGGCCCTCTGAACAGCAGTATACAGGCGGTGCAAACAAGACAGGAACTGTAGGTTTGTTGTTAAGTAGAATCTGTTTGTAATTTTGAACTGGTACATTTTTAAAGTGTAGCTCCAGCCAAAAAATCTATTTTTAAGCTTTTTGGAAAACATAGGGAAGGGTTATCACCCCTGTGACATTTGTTTTGCTGTCTGTGCTCCTCTTCAGAAGATTTTACCTCACTTTCTGTCCCAATGACAAATGTTTTTTGACAATTTGGGGTTTTTAGTGAAACAAGGATTGGTGATAAAGCATCAGTGGAGAGGAGACACGTTTTTCCCATATTAACTCTTACAGGAGAGAATTTCCCTTCCTAGGGGTAGATTTCATCTCACTTCCTGTTGTCTCCTTCCATTTGCAAGTAGGAGTCGTTTGTAAGTTGGATGTTTGAAAGTAGGGGCCTGCCCTATATACTCTGCAGAAATTGCGGCCTTAGGCATTGGTGTTGCCACAACACTGTAAGCCCTCACAGTTACTCTTGGTGGGCGCAGGAACGGGCTATGCTGTGAAATATTAGATGAAGAATTGTAATTACATGCCCCTGTTGAACAGGGTCAGAAAAATTGGGTCTTTGGTGGTGGTGGTGGTGTTGCTGGTGCCACAACACTGTAAGTCCTCACAGTTACTCTTGGTGGGCGCAGAAACAGGCCCTGATGTGAAATATTAGATCAAGAATTGCATTTACATATACCTGTTGAACAGGGGCAGAAAAATTGGGCCTTTGGTGGTGGTGGTGGTGGTGGTGTTGCCACAACACTGTAAGTCCTCACAGTTACTCTTGGCGGGATGCTGGAATGGGCCCTGCTGTGAAATATTAGATCAGGAATTGTAATTACATGTCCCTGTTGAATAGGGGCAGAAAAATTGGGCTTTAGGCACTGGTGCCACAACACCGCAACCCCTCACAGATACTCTAGTTGGAGCGCAGGAATGAGCCCTCCTGTAAAATATTGCATCAAAAATTGTAATTACTTCATAGTCCCATCGCACACATTCCTGGATGAGCTCACGGATATGGGTGCTGCAACAACAACCAGCTGGATACTGGTTCAAGTCACAATGAAAATATTTGCCAGCACAACATGGAACGGCATAGATAGCGTCCAAACGTGTAATTTATTGCATGATCACAACACGAGTCACGCAGGACCCCTTCGTCAGGCATGTGATAAATGTGAAAAAAACAGTGGAAAATATATAAAGAAACATCAACCAATCAGAAAATGAGAAAAGGGAAAAAAAACAAAACACTCTTCCCACCCCCAGACTGGTATGATGTCATAAATCCCGCCAAAAAGACACTAACAAATGTTTAAAAAAAGTTTTCATGAATGAAAGAAAAGCAAATGACAAAGGAGGGTACAGAGAAAAGTATTGTAAAACTGTCATCATGGTACCTCCTTGATAATGCTGCAAACCGTTGTGGGGATGGACCAGCTGTTGGGGAACATCAGGCTGCAGTGCACGAACCTGCAACGGATCGGCGCCAGTGTAGGGATTGGATGCTGTGGGGCGAGATTCAATAATAAACATAGGACATGCTTGCGTCATGCAGCAGTAGCTGGGGCAACAGGAGATGCTGAAGTCCCTGGCATATCAGCGTGCGAGCATTGGCATATGAACTTAAAATGATGCCCCTAATCACACATAGACGCAGCAAAACCCTTCGTGACTTCCTCGTACAAGCGGATCCTAGGCACAAATACGCTAAAACCATAGACTGGCTGCTACAAATGCCACAATTGCAATGTTTGCAATTCCCTTATATGCGGCGAACATTTTATGCACCCCTGTAGGGGTAACTGCTTTCGCATATGTGAGTACCTGAACTGCAACACCGACTACTGCGTTTACATTCTTAAATGCCCATGCACACTCAACCGGCCCTTTCAAAAGGAGGTTCCAAAAACATAGAAGTGATATTAGACTTGCCCTATCTCAAACTGGGGATGATATACAGATCGATCATAATAAACCAGTGGCTGCGCATTTTTTCAAACACAAACATCAGATACATGAACTAAGAGGTATGGTCATAGAACATGTCCATCAACCCATTAGAGGTGGTGACCATAACCGTCTACTACTACAACGTGAAGCCTATTCATACACTGGGCACGGTGCATCCTGGAGGACTCAATGCCAACTTATCATTCACATGCTTCTTAAATGAGTGATAACAGACTTGTGTTCGTGTTTTCGAATGATGATCGAACTTTTTTCCTCTTCTCCTTTTTTCTTTGACCGTTTGATCCTTTTTCCTCCTTTTTCTTTATTTTTGATCATCTCGGTGATGACCTGATGATGAACCCATGGCATTTTATTTAGGGATCATTATGAAATTGTGGTGACCCCCTCACCTGCAAATTTTCCCCGCAATACACGTATTTTAGATTTCCTCTTGTATTTAGCCTTTCAGGTTCTCCACAAATGTCATCATAGCCTTCCTTTTCCCCTCCCTTCCCCCCGCCCTTTTTTTTTTTCCCCTACGCATGAGCTCCCCCCCCCCGCACTCCCCCCCACCTTTCTCATTTCACTTTTATCTTCATTTATATATTTCTATTTAATTTTCTTTTATCAATTTTCCTTTCTTCTCTATTTCTTTCTGCATTCCCCTATTTTCTATTATTTTTTATTTACTTTTTTTCTTTATCTTCCCATCTATTCTTTTTTTCTTTATTATTAATTTTTATTTTTATTTTCTTTCTTCTTTTTTCTTTTTTCCATTTATTTTTACTTTTATTTTTTCTATTTATATTTTTTTATTTTTTATTTTATTTCATCGTTCTCTTTAATTCTTTTTTCACTTCTCATCTACACTTCAGCAACATCCTTTCTGAGCATCATTTCTCCTTGTTGTACTCTGTCTGTCACTTTTGCTTCGTCTGTTTAAACTCTTCGCTTCTATTTCTTTCTCTTCTATCTTCCCACTCTCTCTCCTCTATTTCGTTCCCACTTCTTGCATTCTCACTTCACCCCACTTACTCACCTCCCATGATTAGACATATCCCAGCTTAGGGGCAGGGCCCGCCGACATCACTCGTTTCCATGCCATCGGCGGCCCCAGCACAGCAGCGTCCTCCGTTGCTCAGCTACAGCCGGCCCATCGCGCAAGCGCGGTCGGTGGCCGCTGTTTTCTTTCTCGCACACTGGTATGCCAGGGACTTCAGCGTCTCCTGTTGCCCCGGCTACCGCTGCATGACGCAAGCGCGTCCTATGTTTATTATTGAATCTCGCCTCACAGCATCCGATCCCTACACTGGCGCCAATCCATTGCAGGATCGTGCACTGCAGCCTGATGTTCCCCAACAGCTGGTCCATCCCCACAATGGTTTGCAGCATTATCAAGGAGGTACCATGATGACAGTTTTACAATACTTTTCTCTGTACCCTCCTTTGTCAATTGCTTTTCTTTCATTCATGAAACCTTTTTTTAAACATTTGTTAATGTCTTTTTGGCGGGATTTATGACGTCATACCAGTCTGGGGGTGGAAGGAGTCTTTTGTTTTTTTCCTTTTCTCTTTTTCTGATTGGTTGATGTTTCTTTATATATTTTCCACTGTTTTTTTCACATTTATCACATGCCTGACGAAGGGGTCCTGCGTGACTCCGAAACGTTGCACTCTCCTTGTGTTGTGATCATGCAATAAATTACATGTTTGGACGCTATCTATGCCGTTCCATGGTGTGCTGGCAAATATTTTCATTAAAAATTGTAATTACACGCCCCTGTTAAACAGGGGCTGAAAAATTGGGCCTTAGGCACTGGTGCTGGTGCCACAACACTGCAACCCCTCACAGATACTCTAGTTGGAGCGCAGGGACAAGCCCTGCTGCAAAGTGTAGCATCAAAAATTGTAATTACACGCCCCTGTTAAACAGGGGCAGAAAAATTGGGCCTTAGCCACTGGTGGCGGCGCCCAGAACCAAAAATATTCTTTTTTTGTCTTCAGGCCCATAAACGAGCGGGCGTCGCCATACTTCTTAAACATGGGTCTCTGTTCACCTGCTCTGAGTCCTATAGTGACCACAAGGCCTTTTTATTATTCTACTTGGCCCATGGCAGTCGCAGGCGGTCACTTTCTGTGCCTTATATGCCTCGAATACCCGACAACTTGGGTTCCTGTTCAAAGTTTATGCCTGCCTTTTTCGGTCAGACCATGAGTATCTGGTGGTGGGGGGTGACTTCAACCTAACCCAGTCTGCAGCTTTTGATTGCCATGTGTTGAACACCAGGGCCCCCCAAACTCGAGCCCTTAGAGACTTGAAGCTCTTTCAACAAATTACTAGACGATATGCTCTCTTTGATGCCTGGCGGGTTCTCCACCCTGGTGATCGACAGTACACTTTTTACTCGGCCCCCCCATCATACACATTCTCATATAGACTACTTCTTTGTCAATAACTCCACCTTCGCATTGCCCGATCAGCACAGATATTTCCGATCTCCTGGTCTGACCATGCCCCTATCCTACTTACACTTGACCTAGGTACTCCTAACCGTAGGCCCTACAACTGGCAGTTGAATAAATTCCTTCTCCAACACCTCCCCTCGTGAACAGAATTGGAAACCACTCTAAAATTTTATTTTGCGGAAAACAACACCCCTGGCGTTTCCATCCCCACACTTTGGGAACGGTTGGTGCCTTGCATTATCTTCCGCCATGAAGAAAGATGCTTGGGCCACAAAACTGCAAACCTAAAGAGAACTTAAGGTCCTGGAGCGCCGGTTGCAACTTTCCCCTTCTTTACCCTTACTCATAAAAATAACCAGCCTACGTGCGACCCGTAGCGACTTAGCACTGAGCCAAGCGGAAAAAGCCCTGATCAGACTGAAACAGTCATATTACAATAAGGGTAACAAGGCCCACTCCCTTCTAGCTAGGAAACTGCGTGATAGTTACCATATGACAATACCACACCAGATTAAGAATAAATCTGGATGTTTACTGTCTCACCCCCGAGAGATTGCTCATTCCTTTGCAGAATTACACACTGATCTCTATAACAATCCCAGGATCCCTAGTAACCCTCCCTCTCATGACTTAACACATCGCATGCAACAATATCTTGAGCAGAGTGGGATCTCTCAACTCCAATCCTCAGACCTATCATCCCTAAATGTACCAATTACTGAAGAAGAAATTGAATTGACTGTTAAATCCCTACCATCCCATAAAGCCCCGGGCCCAGAAGGACTACCCTATGAGTATTACAAATCCTATCTCCCTCTGTTAATCCCCTACATGTGTAAACTTTTCAACGCCTTCCTCCAGGACACCCCCATTCCACTGGACATGCAATGATCCTTTATCACTTTGATCCCAAAACTGGACAAAGAGTCCTCCCTGCGTGCCTACTACAGACCCATTGCCCTTTTGAACTCAGACCTCAAAATTTTCACCAAACTTCTTTCAGTCCGCCTGAACGTAGCCCCTCCCTCCCTCATTCACAAAGACCAGGTGGGCTTTGTCCCACTCCACCAGGCGGGCAACAACACTAGAAAGGTCATAGATCTGATTGTTGATGTGGCAAATAGGGATGGCTCAGCTTCCTTGGTACTCAGCTTGGATGTAGAAAAGGCTTTTGATCGCCTTGGGTGGTCCTTCCTGTTTCCCACGTTACATCACATTGGATTCAATGGACTCTTCCTGCGAGTGATCCGAAATCTTTATTCCAACCCTTCATCTCAAGTTAAAACTATCTTTGCCCACTCCTCCTCCTTCTCAGTGGCTAATCGCACCCGGCAGGGATGCCTGCTTTCACCCCTACTATTTGCACTGTGTGTTGAACCCCTGGCTGCCTCTATTCGCAGAAACCTGGACATTCGGGGCATATCAGTCAGATGCAGGGAATTTAAAATCTCACCGTTTGCTGATGATGTTATCCTCACCCTGACTCAAATTAGGATTTCCCTCCTGAATTTACATGCGGACATTGATCATTATGGTGCCCTCTCGGGATAAAAAATAAACGCATCTAAATCAGAGGCCCTTCCGATTAACATCCCCGAAGCTGAAGTTGACAATCTGAAGGCCAATTTCCCCTATAGTTGGAAACTTACTGCCTTAAAATACCTGGAGATATATATCACCCAAGTTCGCTACCCTGTATCAGGAAATTCCCCCCTTTTGTTCAATCAGAGCTATGCTACTGCAGTGGAAGAAACACCATATCTCCCTTCTAGGGCGTATCACCTCAGTTAAGATGGCTATCTTCCCAAAACTTTTATACCTGTTCCAAACTTAGCCAATCCCCGTTCCTTATGACCACCTGAGCAAGCTACAAGCTGACTTGATCCAATATGTTTGGAATCATAAAAGGCATAGAATACCCCATTATTTACCCCAGTACTTATGGCATCGCTCGGATGGGGGCCTAGCTTTTCCTAACCTTATAAAATACTACCAAGCGACTCAGTTGCATGCAATAACCTCATGGTTTACCCATGGTTACCCATGGTTCACCCATGGTTTACCCAACAATCTTACAACAAATGGACGGAAATTGAAAAACTATGGCTTGCTCCTGTGCACCCGAACAACCTACTTTGGAGTGCGAATGCGGAGGTAGACCCTAACCGCTTGTTGGGATCCATGTCCCAACTCTGGCAGCTCTGGCGCAAAATATCATGTCAACATGAGCCGTCTTCCGAAAAATCATTGTTGACCTTGTTTATCTGTAACCCCAAAGTGCCAGATAGCCTCACTCACTGGATGTCCTTGCTGTGGAAGTCGCAGAATTTTTTCCACTTTGGGAATCTAGTAGATCCTATGTCTCGCAAACTGTTGCCATTTGCCAAACTTCAGGACAAATTTGATCTGCCTCGCCAGGTGTTTTACGGGTATCTGCAAATTCGCCACTATGCCCTAACTATAACCCCAAACCTGAAATTCTCCCCCCATCCCCCTTTGAAATCTTAGTTCTAGCAGGCTTTGCCCAGCAGGGTTTAATTTCCCATATGTACCAGATACTTAACTCCTACTCCATAGCTGTGCAGGGCTAACACGCTTACATGCTACATTGGGAGAGGGCACTCGGTGAGGAAATCCCTATAGAGACTTGGCAGGTTATTTGGTCCCAAGCAGCTAAAAGCTCTTTTTGCACGCTGTACAAGGAAAACGCCTATAAAATCCTCCATTTTTGGTACATGCCCCCAGATATGCTCCATGCCATCTACCCCACTAGCTCCGACCCCTGCTGGCATTGCCATGGAGACAAAGGTACCCTCCTTCATATCTATTGGAGCTGCCCACTGATCACTCCTTTTTGGAACTCGGTTCAGCAGCTGCTGACTCGCCTGTCCCCATGACACCAAAACTCTTTTTACTAGGCCTATCACCACTGAAAGTTCTAAAACCCTATAAAAAGCAATTATTGCTCTTAACTGGAAGCGATGCTCCCCACCTTCCTCTGATGCACTATACACTAGAGTCAAAGATGTTAAACTGATGGAGAAAATGACCGCCAGGATGCAAGACAGAATAGAGGCCCACTATAGAGTGTGGGAGCTGTGGCACCTCCGGGAGGACCCACCGTGAACATGTAGGCGAGCTGATACGATGACCTCTTACTTTCTTCTTCTCCTTTCTCTCGCCTCTCTTCTTGTTTTATTTTTTCTTGTGATTTTTATTACATCACACTAGCTGATACATATTGTTACTTAGCGAAATAATGCATGAACAGCGATATGGCTACACCAGCTAATGCGTGTAGCTTTTAATGCATAATGCGTTATTTTCTTTTAAATGCATGTATCTTCTGGTCTTTCTTTGTATTGAAATACAAACAATAAACCTGTTATTTGAAAAAAAAAAAAAAAAAATATATATATATATATATATATATATATATATATATATATATATATATATTTTTTTTTTTTTTTTTTTTTTTTTTTTCTTTATTTTACTTTTAATTTTTTATTTTGACACTGTCTTTTTAAAAAAAAAAAAAAAAAATTGGGTCACTTTTATACCTATTACAAGGAATGTAAACATCCCTTGTAATAGATAAAATGACAGGACCTCTTAAATATGAGATCTGGGGTCAAAAAGACCTCAGATCTCATATTTACACTAAAATGCAATAAAAAATAAATAAATAAATGTCACTTGAAAAAAAAAAATCCTTTAAGAGCTATGGGCGGAAGTGACGTTTGACGTCGCTTCCCCCCTCCCATGCTATGGAGCCGAGTGGGGGCCTTCTTTCTCTCAGTCGGCAGCCAGGCATCTATAGGAAAGGATGCGATCATCTCCGCCACTACAGACTGGTCCGGTAAGCGGCGGAGACAACCGGAGCAGGCGGGAGGGGGGTGGGCACCTCTCCCACCGCTGATAAAAGTGATCTTGTGGCGAATCCACTGCAGAGACCACTTTTATCTTAAAGAGAAATGCACAGCGTTCCCGAAACAACCGGGGTTATGGCAGCTAGTTTTGGGTGAAGTGGTTAAATGTAACCATATTGCTAATACTTAGTGGCGCCTCTCTTCTCTTTTATACTCTGTAGCTCCTGCTGGATTTTGCTTCTAATCCCCTTGTGGAGGCTTCCATTTGTGGATGGATATTTTATGGTTACACAACCTATTACATTGCTATAATCTTTTTATATGGACTATAAACGAAAGGACTTATGAATAAATGGTTGTGGAAGGAATCATTTGAGTTTCCATTATTTCTTATGGGAAAATTTGCTTTGATATACGAGTGCTTTGGATTACAAGCATGTTTCCGGAATGAATTATGCACGCAATCCAAGGTTTTACTGTATAATTAATTGATTAGGTAGGCCCTTGTGCTACTTAGTTGTCAAAAAATCAAAAGGAGATTTTAAAATTAGACTGTATTCTAAACACTGATGTATCAACTATCCTGCAGTTTCTTATCAGTATCAGTGTCTATACTTAATATTTGTACAAGTATTACAAGCACTTTGCGACACCTAAATTCATGATTTGTGGGTACCCTCAAAGCCTAGAGCTCAGAATCATGACTTACAATAGCATCTGGCACTTACGTGTTAGGAGATTGTATGTATTCACAGTAGACTTCTCGGTCCCACAATTATCTAAACAAAACTAGGGCATCTTTTAGAAAAAAGTCACTGTTTCTGCTCTGAATATTAAGAAAGAACCATACTTCCTAATATTATGTTTTTGGCTTAGGATACTTCCAGTTTCAGAAACAGAGCTGTCAGTGATAAATAGCTACACTGGTCTCAGATCTGCACTTCCTTTATACAGATAAATTTATCACTTCTGGTGAAAAGACTAGAAGTGAAACAGACATTATAAATCACACAGAGGGAAAGCTCTGTGAGATTGTCATTCTTTATATCCACTGAAGAATATGATGTATTTTAAAAAACATAACATATTTCCACACAGAAAATATATATATTTTAAATGGGTACTCTCAGCTTAGCCAAAGTACAGGAAATGACAATAAACTCATAAAGTAGCACCTCTATACAACAGTATAAAAAAGAAAGGATTAGCCTGGCAATGACACTGAATCTTTCTTACATCCAGAGCTAAATGAGAAGTATGGTATTATTGAATGTATATAAAACATAAAAACAGCAATCTGGCGGGTTCCAAAAACACACACTTCACTCTGATGATGTGCCTTTACAGCTAGAAATTGGCTGGATTTTTTTTTAAAACTAGAAAACGCTGAGGTTATAATGATTTAAGGGTCTTCAATAAAAATATACTTTAAATTTATCAAAGGATATGCATGTGCCACCTTTGATGTAATTTGCAGCATGATTCCTGTTCTTTTTACAGTTACACAGTGATACACCAATGGACATCAAAGGGACATGGTCCAGCTACGACTACTGCTGCTGAAGCCACAAATTTAAGTGAAAATGCTTGATATCTGTTGCTATTTCTTTCATGAAAGAGAAAGTATCATGCTTCTGTTGGAGCCTTCCTAAAGGCAGGATACAAAGAGTCTGCTACTTTACCTATTTGACATCTAAATGCTTGCTTGGCTTTTCTCTTCTCGTACACTCTGGAGAGAAGAGAGCAGTGAGACATAACCTTAGCTAGTTATATCTAACTTAAAAGGAAGAGATTAATTCAAACACATTTCATTAAAATATTTCTAACCCCTATTTCTGGATCAAATCTCATTAGAGGCCATTTAATAGTGAATTGATCTATTATTATACTACAACCCCTGGCAAAAATTATGGAATCACCAGTCCCTGAGGATGTTCCTTTTGTTGTTTATTGTTGTAGAAAAAAAGCAGATCACAGACATAGCCAAAAACTAAAGGCATTTCAAATGGCAACTTTCTGGCTTTAAGAAACATTAAAAGGAATCAAGAAAAATAATTGTGGTGGCCAGTAACAGTTAGATTTATAGAACAAGCACAGGGAATAAATTATGGAATCACTCAATTCTGAGCAAAAAATGATGGAATCACCCTGTAAATTTTCATTACAAACACTAACACCTGCATCAGATTAAATCTGCTTGTTAGTATGTAGGTAAAGAGGGTAAATCATCACGCAGTGTTGCACAAGATGTTGGTTGTTCACAGTCGGCTGTGTCTAAAACATGGACCAAATACAAACAACATGGGAAGGTGTTAAAGGCAAGCATACTGGTAGACCAAGGAAGACATCAAAGCGTCAAGACAGAAAACTTAAAGCAATATGCCTTGAAAACAGAAAATGTACAACAAAACAAATGAGGAACAAACGAGAGTCAACATCTGTGACCGAACTGTAAGAAACCGCCTAAAGGAAATAGGATTTACCTACAGAAAAGCTAAAAGAAAGCCATCTCTAACACCTAAACACAAAAAAACAAGGTTACAATGGGCTAAGGAAAGGCAATCATGGACTGTGGATGATTGGATGAAAGTCATATTCAGTGATGAATCTCAAATCTGCATTGGGCAAGGTGATGATGCTGGAACTTTTGTTTGGTGCCGTTCCAATGAGATTTATGCAGACGACTGTCTGAAGAAAACATGCAAATTTCCACAGTCAATTATGATATGGGGCTGCATGTCAGGTAAAGGCACTGGGGAGATGCTGTCCTTAAATCTTCAATAAATGCACAGGTTTACATTGAAATTTTGGACACTTTTCTTATCCCATCTATTGAAAGGATGTTTGGGGATGATGAAATCATTTATCAAGATGATAATGCATCTTGTCATAGAGCAAAAACTGTGAAAAAATTCCTTGAAGAAAGACACATAAGGTCAATGTCATGGCCTGCAAACAGTCCGGATCTCAATCCAATTGAAAATCTGTGGTGAAAGTTAAAGAAAATGGTCCATGACAAGGCTCCAACCTGCAAAGATGATTTGGCAACAGCAATCAGAGAAGGCTGGAGCCAGATTGATGAAGAGTACTGTTTATCACTCATTAAGTCAATGCCTCAGAGACTGCAAGCAGTTATAAAAGCCACAGGTGGTGCAACAAAGTACTAGTGACGTGTTGGAGTGTTATTTTGTTTGTTTGTTTTTCATGATTCCATAATTTTTTCCTCAGAATTGAGTGATTCCATAATTTATTCCCTGTGCTTGTTCTATAAATCTAACTGTTACTGGCCACCACAATTATTTTTCTTGATTTCTTTTAGTGTTTCTTAAAGCCAGAAAGTTGCCATTTGAAATGCCTTTAGTTTTTGGCCATGTCTGTGATCTGCTTTTTTTCTACAACAATAAACAACTGAAGGAACATCCTCAGGGACTGGTGATTCCATAATTTTTGCCAGGGGTTGTAATAATATTATTATTATTATTATTATTATGTAGGGTTTATGTCGTGCCAACAGTTAGCACAGTGCATTACAAAAAGAATACAATTCAAGACAAGATGGTTATTCTATAAATTTAATAATTTAGCTATTGACAGTGTCTTCTTTTTGAATTACTGCCAATCTTTCCTTTATTAAATACCTTTCAATGTTTCCTTTATTCATTACCTGTCAATGTTTCCTTTATTCAATACATTAGAACAGGGGTAGGCAACCCCCGGCACTAGTGCTGCAAGCGGCACACAAAGCCACTTTTGTCGGGACTCGACTCCCTCCCCATCAGCAGAGCAGCGCAGGGAAGTGTCAGTGAGACACTAATGCATTCCAACTTCAGAATTGCTCATGCTGAACCTGCACTGAGGGTGAGGCACTGTGCCCCCCATACATTGTAAAAGATGGGAAACATTGTTTGGGTCTCTAACTTCGCTGTTGATGCGATCGTCAGTTCTTGTGATGGGGAACAGATTGGGTTCAGTTCTGCTGGGGGGGCCACTACCAATCTCAGAAAGAAGGGATTTCACTGTGATTGAGAAAACTACAATCAGGTGACAGTTTGTGGAATTACACGAACCTTTGCATCACTTACTGAACCCCCTGCACTCTGTGTCCCTTTAAGCCACAGTCAGTATTCAGCGCAATGAAAATCGCACCCAACTTTTGCTTTTTCTCAACTGCGGGGGCCCAACTTATGATCCTGCACACAGGCCCACTGCTTTCAGAAAATGCCCCTGACCTGAGCTCATCATTGCACATTCATTCCAGATGCTTGTATGTGATATCACATACATTACATATATCACATACAAGCACGTGGGCTGTATGCGAGAGGTGGATCAACAGGATGAGTGTGTCAGGATAGGTAGATGGGTCTCATCTCATCTTCCTTTCACCACTCTGCATATCACGCATATAATAGATGACAAAAGGGTACAGCGGTGGAGCAGATGAGCAGGAGGGGTTCAGAGGTGAGACAGAAGAGCAGGAGGGTACAGCGATGGGGCAGATGTGCAGGGAGGTACAGTGGTGGAAGAGATGAGAAGGGGGTTCAGTAGTGGGACAGAAGAGCAGGGGGGTTACAGTGGTGGGACAGATGAGCAGGGGGTTCAGTGTTGGGGCAGATGAGAAGGGGGTTCAGTGGTGGGACAGAAAAGCAGAGGAGTAGCGCAGTGGGGCAGATGTGAAAGGATGTGAATTGGTGGGGCAGGAGAGCAGGGGGTACAGAGGTGAGACAGATGAGAAAACGGGTTACAGTGGTGGGGCAGATGAGCAGATGGGTTCAGTGTTAGGACAGATGAGAAGGCGATTAAGTAGTGAGACTGAAGAGCATGGGGATACGGCGGTGGAGCAGATGTGCAGGGAGGTACAGTGGTGGGGCAGATGAGAAAAGGGGTACATTGAGTGGGCAGATGAGCAGGATGGTTAAAGTGGTGGGACAGAAGAGCAAGGGGGTACAGTGGTGGGGCAGATGTGCAGGAGGTACAGTGGTGGGAGGGGTGTGAAGGGGGTTCAGCGGTGGGACAGAAAAGCAGGGGGGTTCAGTGTTGGGCCAGATGAGAAGGGGGTTACAGTGGTAGAAAAGATGAGCGGGGGTTCAGTGTTGGGGCAGATGAGAAGGGGGTTCAGCGGTGGGACAGAAGAGCAGGGGGCAGGGGGGTACAGTGGGTTTGGACAGATGTGAAAGGAGGTGTATTGGTAGGACAGATGAGCAGGGGGTTACAGTGGTTGGGCAGAAGAGCAGGGGGTACAGAGGTGAGGCAGATGTACAGGGGGGTACAGTGGCGGGGCAGAGGAGAAAGGAGGTACATTGGTGGGACAGATGAGCAGGAGTTTACAGCGGTGAAACACATGAGCAGGGGGTTACAGTGTTGGGGCAGAAAAGCAGAGGGGACAGAGGTGGGACAGATGTGCAGGAGGTAAGGGGGTTACAGTGGTGGGGCAGATGAGCAGATAAGTTCAGTGTTAGGACAGAAGAGAAGATGGTTCTGCGGTAAGACAGAAGAGCATGGGGGTATGGCGGTGGAGAAGATGTGCAAGGAGGTACAGTGGTGGGGCAGATGAGAAAGGGGGAACATTGGTGGGGCAGATGAGCAGGAGGTTACAGTGATGGTACAGAAGAGCAGAGTAGTACAGTGGTGGGGCAGATGTGCAGGGGGTTACAGTGGTGGGGCAGATGTGCAAGGGGTTACTCTGGTGGGGCAGATGTGCAGGGGGTTACAGTGATGGGGTAGATGTGCAGGGTAGTACAGTGGTGGGGCAGATGTGCAGGGTAGTACAGTGGTGGGGCAGATGTGCAGGGGGGTTACAGTGGTGGGACAGATGAGCAGGGGGTACAGAGGTGAGGCATATGTGCAGGGTGGCACAGTGGTGGGGCAGATGTGCAGGGTGGCACAGTGGTGGGGCAGATGTGCAGGGTGGCACAGTGGTGGGGAAGATGTGCAGGGTAGCACAGTGGTGGGGCAGATTTGCAGGGCGGACAGTGATCTGAGGTGTGAAGGTGCATGAATTGGGCTGATCTGAGGCGTGAGAGTGAAGGATGTTAATTTCTCACTACTCAAGTAGTTAACAGCATTTACTTTATAAAAAATCCTTTTCGTGATTGAGAGTGTGAAGTTGACATTTGTTTGTTATAAAATCGGCACACTCAATTTCTTTGAAAACATTTTTCTGCACACTGCGCTCAAAAGGTTGCCAACCCCTGTATTAGAACATATAAAAAAAGAAAGAAGGTAACACAAACCTCAATTGTCCTGTTTCCTAGCCAGTAATTATCGGCTAGGAAACAAAACAATTAAGATTTGCGTTGCATTCTTTCTTTTTTTTATATTTTTTTATACATTCTTATATTTGCCAACTGACATGAATTTATTTTGAGGCAATATTTTTCTATTTCTCTATTATACGATGATCAGCCATAGTATTAAGATCACTGACAGGTAAAGTGAATGACACAGAATATTTTGTTACAATGGCATCTGAGTGAGTGGGATATTTTAAGCAGTGAGTGATCATGTTGACCCTGAAGTTGATGTGTTGAAAGCAGAAAAAATGGGCAAGCATAAATATTTGAGCGACATTGACAAGGGCCACATTGTAATGGCTAGACCACTGGGTCAGAGCATCTCCAAAACTGAAGCTCTTGATCTTCCCAGCCTGCAGTGGTCAGGACCTACAATTAGGTGGTCCAAAAAAGGAAAACTGGTGAATCAGCAACAGGATCATGGGCAGCCAAGACTCTTTGATGCACATGGGGAGCGAAGGCTGGCCTGTGTATTCTGTCCCAATAGAAGAGCTACTGTAGCTCAGCTAATTGCTGAAAAGGTTCATGCTTGTTCCAATAGAAAGGTGTCAGAACACGCAGTGCATCGCAGTTTGTTGGGTATGGGGCTGTGTAGCTGCAAGGTGCCTATGCTGACCTATGTCCACAGCCAAAAGCACCTACAATGGGCACATGATCTTCAGAACTGGACCACAGAGCAATGGAAGAGGGTGGCCATGTTGTGTGTTGACTTCAAATTGGCCTCCAAATTTTCCAGGACTCAATCCAATTGAGCATCTGTGAGATGTGTGGGAAAACAAGTCCGATCAATGGTGGTCCTACCTCTCAACTTACAGGACACAAAGGATTTACTACTGATGGCTTGGTGCCAGATACCATAGCACATCTTCAGAGGTCTAGTGGAGTCCATGCTTGGACAGGTTATAACGAGTGGTCTTAATGTTATGGCTGATTGGTGTATATCTTATATGTGAGTTTTTATTGCTTATTTTTTTATCAAAATAATGCATCCTTCTTATTTTTGTTCTGTACTTGTCTGCTTCATTGTATTTTTTTAAAGACTAAGGTGTCCGTTTATGAAACTGATAAAAGCTGTGATCCTCAGGATCATGGCTGATCTCTGGTTTGTACCGGTTTATGTAGCTGAGATGAGCAGAGAACATGTTCTCAGGTTCCTGACTTCTCACCACAGTAAAGAACTGTTCTGTCCCAAATGGCCAGTTTAAGAAAGTGAGATCTGAAGATCTCACAGCCGTTACTCTGAAATATCTCCCCTCCAGATTCACCAGCTCAGAGGTGGAGAATCTGGGAGAGAAGCTGGTACGAGTAGAAGACTTCTTTCTTCCTATATACAGTGCCTTGAAAAAGTATTCATACCCCTTGAAATTTTCCACATTTTGTCATGTTACAACCAAAAACATAAATGTATTTTATTGGGATTTTATGTGATAGGCCAACACAAAGTGTGTGAGGACAGAGTCCTGACCTCAACCCGATAGAACACCTTTGGGATGAATTAGAGCGGAGACTGTGAGCCAGGCCTTCTCGTCCACATCAGTGCCTGACCTCACAAATGCGCTTCTGGAACAAAGGTCAAACATTCCTTTAGACACACTTCCCAAAAGAGTTAAAGCTGTTAGAGCTGCAAGGGTGGGCCAACTCAATATTGAACCCTACGGACTAAGACTGGGATGCCGTTAAGGTTCATGTGAGTATAAAGGCAGGCATCCCAATACTTTTGATAATATAGTGTATATATATATATATATATATATATATATATATATATATATATATATATATATATATAGAGAGAGAGAGAGAGATCGATCGATCTATCTATCTATCTATCTATCTATCTATCTATCTATCTATCTATCTATCTATCTATCTATCTTAGCTACCATGTGTCTGTACTTGTCAATACATGTTCTTTTAGACTTTGGTTTCACTTTTTAAACTGGGTGTCACTGTAATCTCACAATATATCACGAGATTACTCCTTCTATACAGATGTCAGCCATTTTCAGAGGAAAAACTTCTCCTCCGTTCTCCCTCTGAGTACAGAAGTTCTCGGATTCATAAACAGGCTGCAGAGGAGATAATCTTCTTCTGAGAACTGCCAAGAACTAATCTAAAAAAAAATTCTCAATTTCATAAACATACACTTAAAGTGGGGTTCCACCCAAAAAACAAAAATACCTGGAAAAATTCTAAAAAAAAAAAACCAAAAAAACATTTGGATATTTTTTTTTTTTTCACTTACCTCTAAATGCCTGTTGCTAGGTGGTCCCTCGTAGTCTGCCTGTTCCTTTGCCTGGGCTGGTGACATCACTTCCCCCCAGGCACAGGAAGGGCTCGGCTCTGCTCCCTCCCTCCTGTCAATCATCTGGGACCCATTACAGGTCCCAGGTGATTGAGCGGCCAATCATGGCGCGCGGCGCCGCTCGCGCATGCGCAGTGGGTGCCAGGCTGTGAAGCCACAGCCCGGTGCCCACAGTTGAAATGCCGGCGCCGACGAGCGGAGGGGGGGGACGAGCGGGGCTTCGATCCCCCACATCGCTGGACCCAGGAACAGGTAAGTGTCCAATTAAAAGTCAGCAGCTGCAGTATTTGTAGCTGCTGACTTTTAATTTTTTTTTTTTTTGACGGCCCCCCTGGGTGGAACTCCTCTTTAAGTTCACCTTATCCAGTAGATTGTCTATGCAGCCAAGGAGCCCCAATAGATATAACAAACTCTGCAGCTTTTTAAAATGTTCATTACTTTTATTATCATACTTATAGGTCATTTTCGCCTCCAGAAGTCTGGCCAAAAAAAACTCTCAGCTGGCAATCTCCATGTCATGCCTTTTTGCTAGGACGTGAAATCCGTTGAACGCTCCCTGCAAGCATTATAGTGAAGATTTTCATGTCTTAGCAACAAAGCAAGATGTAGAGATTGCTAACTGGAAGTTTTTCGGCCAGACTTCTGGGGGGCCCAAATGGCCAACAGGTAATACAATAACGTTAATAAACAATTCAGAAATCTGTACAGTTTTTGTAATATCTGCTGAGGCCCCTTGACTACTTAGTTCATTTTCTTGAAAAGGTGATTTTAGCCTTTAATTTACAAATTATTTCTGTCATTTATTAAATCCAGTAAACTATAAAAAAACTACATCACTGCACTCTTCCCTCGGGGGAGTAAGTATTGCATCCCAGTTTTGAGACAGCTTTAATGAGATTAAGTGGAACTAAACTCTCTAAATAAAAAATGCAAAAAAATAGATGTTTCTATTATAGATGCACGCTCATTAATGTCTGGGACCAGGCAGAGACTGTGCTCATGTGAAGAATCTAACATTAAGGCAGTTCTCTGACTTAGAGATGAGCATCACTGTGTGCAGATAAGTAAATAAAGTGCAGAGTTCCTCTGAAAACAAACGTGTCTCATGTTACTACACACTGTAACTTGATGTATGTTTGCATTAGGAGGGATGTGCTGAGCCTGCTTCCACTCCACCAGTCCAGCGTACCTCTGTTACCTCACTCCCAGTAACATAAAAGGGTCCCGCCAAGCACCTAGCGCAGACCTCATGCGTGCTCTCACTTAACTCTTTCCTTCCCGTACCTCTTGACCAGGCCATAGATCTCCATAATGTGGGATCGGTTCTGGTTGCTATTGGATACTGAGCACTGGGGAGGGAGCCAGATCACCGACCCCCCTCACCAGGGCTGGACTGGGACAAAAATGTGGCCCTGGACTTCATCCAGACTGGCCCAGGGCACAACACATCAGGGTACAGGGCAAGGCACATCAGGGTATAGCACATCAGGACATAGCACATCAGGGTACAGGACATCAGGGTACAGAGCCCAGCACATCAGAGTACAGGGCATATCAGGGCACAGTACATCAGGGTACAGGACACAGCACATCAGGGTACAGGGCACAGCACATCAGGGTATAGCACATCAGGACATAGCACATCAGGGTACAGGACATCGGGGCACAGGTCACAGTACATCAGGGCAAAAGGCACATCAAGGCACGGGACACATCAGGGCATAGGACATCGGGGCACATCAGGGCATAGGACTTCGGGGCACAGCACATCAGGGCACGGGGCACATCGGGGCACATCAGGGCACATAGCACATCAGGGCACATAGCACATCAGGGCACGGGGCACATTAGGGCACATAGCACATCAGGGCACATCAGGGCACAGGGCACATCAGGGCACATCAGGGCACAGGGCACATCAGGGCACATAGCACATCAGGGCACATTGGGGCACATCAGGGCACATAGCACATCGGGGCACATCAGGGCACATAGCACATCAGGGCACATAGCACATCAGGGCGCATCGGGGGACATCAGGGCACATAGCACATCAGGGCACATCAGGGCACATTGGGGCACATCAGGGCACATAGCACATCAGGGCACATTGGGGCACATCAGGGCACTTAGCACATTGGGGCACATCAGGGCAAATAGCACATCAGGGCACATAGCACATCAGGGCGCATCGGGGCACATCAGGGCACATAGCACATCAGGGCACATCAGGGCACATAGCACATCAGGGCACATCGGGGCACATCAGGGCACATCAGGGCACATGGCACATCAGGGCACATAGCACATCAGGGCACATAGAACATCGGGGCACATCAGGGCACGGGGCACATCAGGGCACATAGCACATCAGGGAACGGATACATCAGGGCAAATAGCACATCAGGGAACGGGGTACATCAGGGCGCAGGGCACATCAGGGAATGGGGCACATGAGGGCACAGGGCACATCAGGGCACATAGCACATCAGGGCATGGGGCACATAGCACATCAGCTCACGGGGCACATCAGGGCACGGGGCACATAGTACATCAGGGCACAGGGCACATCAGGGCACATAGCACATCAGGGAACGGGACACATCAAGGCACATAGCACCTCAGTGCACGGGGCACATCAGGGCACATAGCACATCAGGGCATGGGGCACATCAGGGCACATAGCACATCAGGGCATGGGGCACATAGCACATCAGCACACGGGGCACATCAGGGCACAGGGCACATAGCACATCAGGGCACATAGCACATCAGGGCATGGGGCACATCAGGGCACGGGGCACATCAGGGCACGGGGCACATGGCACATCAGGGCACATAGCACATCAGGGCACATAGCACATCAGGGCACATCGGGGCACATCAGGGCACATCAGGGCACATAGCACATCAGGGCACATAGCACATCAGGGCACATAAGGGCACATCAGGGCACATCGGGGCACATCAGGGCACGGGGCACATCAGGGCACGGGGCACATGGCACATCAGGGCACATCAGGGGGCACATTATGGGATCGTTTACTAGCCTGGCCAGCATGCAGGAAGCGTCTGTCTGTAGTAAGTTCTCTCTCTCATGTCATGCAGCGCTGCACGCTCCCTGGCGGCCCCTCCTCTCTTCCCGTCTATCCCCATTGGCTTGTGACATCATATGGGATAGACGAGAAGAGAGGAGGGGCAGCGCTGCATGACATGAGAGAGAACTTACTACAGACAGACACTTCCTGCGCTACTCTGCATTCTGGCTCTCGATCTACCTGTCAGGCGCCAGCTGCTGGTGATTGACGGGTAGATCGCCCCAGACCTCCGAGGCAATAGGAGGCCTCTGAAACCGGCCCACTGAGCCATCGGCCCACCCGGAAACTCCCAGTAGTCCCGATGGCCAGTCCATCCCTGCCCCTCACTACCAGGCACCACGCTTAACAACTGGTTGCTTATAGCTTGTTTCTTCATTTGCCCATAGCAACTAAACTCCTCTTCTTGTCCTGGCTGAGTTAACTTTTTGTAGCAGCGTTACTTCAAACTTTACAGATCTAGGTTGTTTTGGAATATGCCAGAAAAAACATGCACCCCTTTGAACATCTTCAGACCAGGCTCATAATGATTAATATAACTTTACTGAACATGATGTGGCATACAGCTTAATATGAACAATGCCCTGTCTCTAATCCTAACTAAGATAACGTAGTGGCCCAGGTATAGCTCTATGAGGTGAGAGTCCATTATGGCATTGATCATGACTTGGATATCCTCCACAATTCCTGTTTTTTCAGCAGCACCAATGACCGCCCTCACAGGTGATGCTGGAATTCTTAGACCCACTGCAACCCGCCTTTTTTGGACCTCTGCCTTTCCTCTTTTTATAGCACAGGTGGACTGGCTAGGACCAAAAGCCCGGGAATTATGCAAGAGACACTTAAAGTGTTGCTAAACCCACAACAGTAAAATCAGTATATGCAGTAAAGCATGCTTGTTGTACCCACTGTAGAACCTAAGGGGTTAATCCTCTGCATTGTGTATAAAGGCTGTGTAATCCTGTCTTCTCTGATCCTCTTCTTCTTTAACTGACTCCAACCCATCTCTCGATAGCACAGAGCATTGGGAGTCAGGCTGCACATGCTCAGTTTGGTGTGTATTGCTAGATAGTTGTTTTTTTTTTCTTGGGAGATTGTATGTGATCAGCACAGGGCCAATCAGCACTGTCCAAACAGAGAATCATTGGAGAATGAAAACTCATCCTACAAGCTTAAGTAGACACTGATAGAAGTCACAAGACTGTTATATACCTGTACTGTTGATAAGAAAAAGTATTTAGCAGTTTATATTTACTAAAACTATTGCATTTACATGTTCGGTGGGAGACCAGATATAGTGAATGCAGGGTCCTGGGATTAGTAACACTTTAACCCTTTACCCAGCCTAGGCCGGGTGCTGGATAACTAATCTGTGTACATATTTCAACCTGTCTACATGCCAAAAACACCTTCCTCTTTTCCCTACCAATTTTACTGGGACTCTGGAGCTGTCCACAATACAATACACTTCTGGTGAGGAGCATGTATAGGGGGGTGGGGGAACTGTTCCTTTGCCCTGCATATAATAAAATTGACTTCAGTTAAAATTTTTAGTTATATAAACACTTCATGTTTTTTTTTTTCCAAAATCAAATACACATGATTCAGGGGTACTGGTAAAAAACATACTGTACTCCTGTTAAGTGGTGCTTGCGATGAGGTGGCCCATACTAGGAGGATAGTTGATAAATGGGTATAACAAACTTAAGACCATTTCAACTATTGCCTCTGATGCTTGAAAAGGTTTGCAACATATTCTTTGTTGGATCCTTCATATCCGTAGTTGTGGCAACCTGTGCTCAGATCTTTTGAAATCTTTGAAACTTTTAAGACTTAAATAGTCTCTAAGCTGGGGAAATTCCTGTGCCTTTAGCCCTTCACCTAACATCCAGGTGTAGTGCTTACCCCACAGTAGCCACTGACGATAATGGATCCTCTGTTCTGCTAAGACTCTCTTAACTGCTCGGTCCCCACTGACACACTTGATCATACACTTAGCCGTGTACACCTGTGGACTTAAGGGTTAGTAAGCTTGT
Source organism: Aquarana catesbeiana (assembly GCF_042186555.1). Classification (NCBI taxonomy): domain Eukaryota; kingdom Metazoa; phylum Chordata; class Amphibia; order Anura; family Ranidae; genus Aquarana; species Aquarana catesbeiana. Next base: position 326,363,728 of record NC_133329.1, on the reverse strand, counting down.
AGGTGGGGACACTTATCCTGCACAAGGGGGTACCTTTCACCGCTCATCAATGCCTGGGACCAGGCTGGAACACGTTCATGTGAAGTGAAACATTAAGGCAGTTCCCCAACTTAGAGATGAGCTGTGTCACTTTGTGCAGTAATAAAAGTACAGAGTTCCTCTATAAAGTGCTGTCCCATGTCACTAAACACCTTGTGTTATGTGTGTTGCAATTTGGAGGGGCACCACTGAGCCTGTGCCCTCTCTACCAGTCCAGCCCACCACTGCCACCTCACTCCCAGTGACAGAATGTGGTCCCCCCGTTCACATAGCACGGACATCATGCATGCACTTGTTTTTTGTTTTTTTATCAATCAAATGATTTATATTACGTTTTTTACATTTGACAACAAAAAGATAGAATAAACACTTATGGCATTACCATCACAATACCCCACCCGACATTTGTTTAAAAAAAAAAAAAAAAAAACACAAAAAATTTCCCCCTCTCTAGCTGCGTTCGTCAGACCCTATTTCAATTCCCTTCTTCGCATTATTCCTAGGTGGTACCTATTTTATAAATATTAATTTCACTCCAGTAATAGATTTCTTACCTAATGTCCCATATCATTCATCTAGTTTCTCAACCAGATTAGACACTAACCACCAATGCCAGATCTTTTAAAATTTCTTAGGACATCTCCTATGTTTATAGGTCAGTTCCTCATGTCTTGAATTAAGATTAATTGGTTTAATCCATTGATCTGTCATTGGTGGAGAGTTTGATATCCACTTTTGCAATATAAGTTTACGTGACATGTACATAGTTCTCAGCCACATCACTGGCACTTCAACTGGGAGAGTATCTTCCGGCATAACCCCTAACAATGCTATTTTTGGGTCAGGTTGTATTTGTGTGGAGCACAAGGAGTTCAGAGTATCAAGTGTAAACTCCCAGTAGTGGTTCCATTTGGGGCATCGCCACAATATATGTATAAGTATACCAGTACCATTTATGCATCTTGGGCAGTTAGATGTAATTGCTTTACCCCAGGAATACAGTTTTAAAGGAGTATAGTGAGCTCTATGGATAATAAATAGTTGAGTCAAACACTGTGCGGAAGATAAGGATACCTTAAATACATTTTTCAAGGCTTGCCCCTATTCCTCATCACTAAGTATCTCTAGATCTCTTCGCCACCGCCCAAAGCTACCTCCTAGTGAGTTGATTCTTGTTATCATTTTAATAGAAGAATATATCTTTATCATTATTCCCTGTTTAGCACATCTAGTAGTAACTGCCATAGTTAAAATTGATGAGGGATTATATTTTAATATAAAGGTCTTTCCATGTGTCTGCAAGGCATGCCATAGCTGTAGGTATTGAAAAAATAATTTATTAGACAAATTATATTTCTCTGCCATTTTATCAAATGGTTGCAGAACATCATTGTCATAGAGTTGGCTAAGGTGCAAAATACCTGCCTTTTTCCATAACTTGAAATTTTTAAGTTCCCCCACTTCAGGCAGTTGTAGATTTTTCCATATGGGCATGTATTGTGTATAACCCTCATAATGAGTCTCTTGTTGAACAGTGGTCCAAGTCCTATGTACCAAATAGAATGTAGGATTTCTACGTTTGTTAAAAAAATGGTAAGAATCTCTTAACTGCACTAGTGAAACTATTGGCAATTGGGAAAATATCATTTTTTGTATAGGATCTTCACAATCTATTGTGTTCCATCCATTTAATTGCTGAAGTTGAGATGCTAGATAATAAAACCTGGCATTACGGACATTCAAACCTCTTTCATCCTTAGGCAGCTGCAAAGTTTCCAGGCTAATCCTAGGATGTTTATATCTCCATATAAGATCTCTAAACAGGGTATCTATTTGTATGAAGAATTTCCGTGGTAACCATATAGGACAATTATGTAACAAATATAATAATTGTGGTATCCAAATCATCTTTATTCAATTGGCTCTACCTATTATAGTCAGAGGCAATTTACTCCAGATTTTCCCCACTTGCCCAAACCGCTTAAGTAGTGGGGTCAAATTCCTCTGCACATATGTACCCACTTGTGATGTAATATGTACATCTAGATATTTAAATGTAGAGACTATAGCAATCTGAGAAGCAGAAATTGGCAGATTGGTCACCAAGGGGTTCACTGGTAAAAGTATTGACTTATCCCAATTTATCTTAAAACCTGAAAAGGAGCCATATGTATAGACATTACTTCCTTCAATGGAGACAAGGTATCTACCAGAAATAAAAGTGTATCATCAGCATATAGGGCGATTTTGTCCTCTCCCATAGATCTACAAAACCTAGTAATATTTTTTGATTGACGGATAGAGGCTGCCAATGGTTCTAAAGCTAAAGCAAACAACAAAGGAGATAATAGGCATTCCTGTCTTGTTCCTCGTTGTAGTGAAAAAGGTGCTGATATATGTCCATTCACCTGCACCGTGCCACTGGAGCAGTATAAAGAAGTTGTATCCATAATATAAACTGGGGTCCAAACCAAATTTTTCTAAGCAATGCCATTCTAGTCTATCAAAAGTTTTAGCCGCATCAAGCGACAATATAGCTCTAGTACCCAAATTTTCAGTTGGAACCTGTAAGTTAAGAAATAAATGCCTTATATTCACTGCCATTGATCTATTTGGAATAAAGCCTGATTGTTTCTTATGCACGTAGAAATTACTTTTGTCGATCAAGTAGCTAAAACTTTTGCCAAAAGCTTCATGTCTGAAGTAAGTAATGAAATTGGTCGATATGATTCAGGGTTACTAGGGATTTTATCAGGTTTTAACAACATAATAATTATATTATATAATAATTGTTTCAGTCATAGAAGATGGCAAATAACCACTTTCAAATGCTATATTAAAGAACTCCAACAAATCAGGCAACAAATCATCTCCAAAAACCTTATAAACCTCCCCTGTTAACCAATCTGCGCCTGGGGCTTTATTATTAATCAAATTAGCAGAAGCTATTTGGAGTTCTTCTATTGACAGGGGTTGATCCAGTATCTCCCTATCACTCTCTGATAATTCTACTAAAGTAATGGAATTCAGAAAAATTTTCAAATCGGTCTCCTTATGGGATACTTTACAACTATACAAGTTTTTATAGAAATCAAGAAAAGCTGATGAAATCTCTAAAGTTGTTTACGCAGTTTCAGTAGGAGAAATTTGTAATTCCACTACTTGTAACATTGGTTTTTGGGATTTTACGATTGCAGAAAAAAGTTGACCCGTGTTTTCCCCTTCCTCAAAATAAGGTTGCTGAAGGAAAAAACTTTTCTGCTCTGCTTTTTTACAAGAGATACCGGAATATATCTGTTGTTTTTGTATCCATGTCTGCTGTGTTTCTTTAGCAGGGTTCGCTATGTATTGAAGTTCAGCCTTTAAGATATCTTCAGTCACAGAATCTTCCCAGGCCCTAGATCTTTTTTTTATTCTTGAAATTTGTGAAATTAACAGACCTCTCATGTATGCCTTTAATGAATCCAAATAGATCTGTGAAGGTACAGTAGCCTTATTTATAGTGCCATAAGTCAAAATATCAAGCTTTATTCTCTGTTTTAAAGGAAAAAGGTCAAACCAATAAAGGTTGACTTTCCATAATGTACTGGTATGAGTTAAATTTTAAGTCAGCTTTAACCAATGGGGAATGATCGAACAATACCCTAGCTGCATATGTAGCTTCAGATATAACAGGTAGCATCCTAGATGTAGCCAATGCCATGTCTATTCTAGATAAAGTCCCATGGGTGTTAGAGAAGCAGGAAAACACTCTCTCTTTAGGATGTAGCATTCTCCAAACATCCATAAGGCCTATTTCCTGGATAGTAGGAGTACATACAGAAAAAGAGTTGTATCCAAGCTAAATGGAGAAATCCAATTAATTTGCTAGCAATATAGATACTCCTCTAGAATATGTAGTATATATAGAATGGTATTGTCTTTTATATTGCACTCGTTTCAGATAATTACATTTATGTATGTTTAAGAGGGTCTCCTGCAGGCAGATAATAGACATACATTTGTTTCAAGGTAGTGAACATAGCTTGTCTTTTTACTGGATCACTAAGCCCCCTAACATTCCAAGATGCTAATACTTGCGTTGAAACTGACATATTACTTCTATGTTAAATTTTTTGGGTTGTATCCCTGGAACAAATAATTCTTATTAGCAATACAAGGGAGATTATTTAATGTTCTTTGTTAGGAGCTGATTTCATTATTTATTTTAACTATCTGACGAACGCATGAAAGATATCTTTGTAAAAATAAAACATTAATATTTTAAAAAAATAAAAAATAAAAAACAAAACAGACAAAAAATTCCTCAGACTTGTACAAATCACATATATTTCCCTGGTGAGGTAGCACCCCCCTCCATAGCCTCTAAGTGGTTTTGTATAGAAAACATCACAGTGCACACCTCATAACTTTTTTCCATTTTTTTTTTTTGCAACAAACCAAGGAAAGAACCCCCACAACCTAACAAATATCCACATATACAAGAAATAAAAACTAGCAACCATACATTTCCCTCGGGAAAAAAGTATAGAAAATCCATTCAGTGATTAACACTGGACTCTCTCCTCCGACCCCCCCCCCCCCCCCAAAAAAAAAAGAAAAGGGACCTGGGCTTCTCCCGAAAATAGGAGAAAAAAGGTGAGGAGCCTGGGGAGGAGGGAGAGGTAGAAGAGCAGGGAAGAGAGAAAGGAAAAAAAAAAAAATTCCTCCCCTCCCTCCTGTCCCCCCTCCCATATTGCTCCCTCCCACTACTCTATCTATAGTGTCTATCCAGCCATTCAACAGCTGTCTGTGGCTTGTCAAAAAACGGCTTCATTTGCCTCTATTCTTAATTTAGTAGTATATTGCATTGAATAAGACAGTTTCAGGGTCTGCAGCCTCTTTTTTACAGCTTGAAATTTAGCCTGCTGTTTTTGAACTTCAGGAGAGAAATCCAGAAAGAACATACCCTATTTTCTGCTCCATAAGACGCACCTGGCCATAAGACGCACCTAGGTTTTAGAGGAGGAAAACAAGAAAAAAAATATTCTGAACCAAATGGTGTACTAAAATATTTACCAGTGCTCATACAATGCAGCCTGCCTGTGCCATACAATGTAGCCTGTCTGTGCTATAAAATGCAGCCTGTCTGTGCCATACAATGCAGCTTGCCTGTGCCATACAATGCAGTCTGTCTGTGCTATACAATGCAGCTTATCTGTGCCATACAATGCAGCCTGCCTGTGCCATACAATGCAGCCTGTCTGTGCCATACAATGCAGCCTAACCTGTGCCTGGCGAGGACGTCATCACATCCGACAGAGCAGCCCGAGCCGGCGCCACGGCCGCACTCCATTCACATGACCCCATGACAGGCAAAGCTGAGTAAAAGGTGACAGGCTCAGGATCACAGGATTGCACTTGTGGGAGACGTCCTGGTCAGTATTCACTCCATAAGACGGACAGGCATTTCTCCCATTTTATGGGGGGAAAAGTGCGTCTTATGGAGCGAAAAATATGGTAATTTTAGTTCCATTAAATATGACTTCCTTCAAAATTCTGTCTCTTCTAAGAATATGATCTCTGTCTCGTTGATTGAGAAGTCGTAATAGGAATGGCCGTGGAGGGGCTCCTGCAGGTAGTGGCCTACTTGGTACTCGATGTGCTCTTTCAACCGAGAAACACATAGATAGATATTCTTTTCCAGTCATGCCCCAAAGCCATGTTTCCACAAATTCTGTTGGGTTTGCTCCCTCAGATTGCTCTTGGAGACCCACCATCCTTATGTTGTTACGTCGAAAATGATTTTCGAGATCTTCAAACTTACAAGCATTAGATTCAGATTTTTTTATTGCTTTTTTAATATCTTTGCCCAATGGCAATGATGAATCCTCTAATTCTTTGACACGGTTTTCCAAAGCAGATGTTCTCTCCCTTTTTTTCTGTACGTCTTGATGCAAAAAAAAAAATTCTTCTTTGAACTCCTGCATTTGATCAGTCAAGTTACTTATGGAGCCCTGGCATTCTTGTGTCACTTTTAACATATCTAGTAATGTAGGCTGTGATGGTGTTATTGATGTTGTTATCTGCATGTCATTTGGCTGTTTGTTAATAAGTAATTTTGCACTTTTATCCATCTCTTCCTGTTCACTTGTTTTTTGATCTTTGAGTGTTCATGCATATTAACTATATCAGTGCAAGAAACTTCCAATTCTTCATCAGCAGCAATGTATTATGACACTTTATTTTCCCCGTCTTTTAATGGCAATGCATATTTTGCGAGTTTTGCAGCTGCGGCTTCTTTAGCCTTCTCTTTTGTGGATTTTCGGCTTTGTATTTGTTGAGGAAATTTGCCATCATCTTGCATAGAGGCTTCAGTATTTAAAGTCCCCTGCCCCTCTTTCCATAATTTGGCCGCTCTATTACCACCCCTTCTCTCCATTCTTCCAGTTGTCCCCTTGTTAATTAATTATTTATTTCTTGGTTTATTTTTTTTTTGTTTTGTTTAGTTTTTGTGTATGCCTTTTTCTGCTTCTTTTTATTTATTTATATCACTGTTTCCCCCAAGTTTTACTTTAATTACAGTTTATTGTATTTTCCTGCTCCTGCAGTGCCATAATTCATGACTGGCTGCAATGGACCTTGCACTAGTTCTTGGTTACCCATAGTAGCTGCAATATTCCTTCTGCTTGTCTTGCCGAGTAGACCTTTAGTAATGGTTTTGCTTCATACCCCACATGTGCTTTACTGGTCTTAGTTCTTTCATATGCCAAAAACTATCATGCACCCCTGATTGGGGTCAGACTGGGCTCAGACAGTTGATGCAACTTTTATTTAAACTCTTTGGCAATACAGTCCAACATGAACAAATACAATAGAGTATCCCCTAGCTACCTCTGCTAGGCTGCCCAGGCAAACCTCAATAAGGTAGTAGTCCATGCTTGATGTTCCCCAGGAAGTGGTGGATCTTTAGGCCCCTGGTGCCTTTAGATGGACTATAAAGCGCAGAAGTCCTCCTCTGCAGTAGTCACATCATTTCTTCTTGTGCAGGATGAAGCAGCCTTCAGAACCTGGCCTTTTTCCTTATTTATATTACAGGGTGAATAGGCTGGGTCCAAAAAGCCTGGGAACAGTAATGTACTGCCTTAATCCCTTCACCGCCTGGGCCAAACCCCTTCCCCAGCCTGGGCCAGCCACTACCCAACTAACATACTATGGGCATTTGGCCTACAGGCTACCACACTAAGAATGCACAAGAATAAGGCCACAGACAGCTTGGAGATAATTAATTAAATGTATTAAGGCAATACAAACAGAGGGCAAAACAATAAACATGTAATTACACAGACTTAAGTACCCTATGAAAGGTGAAATTATTCATTACCCATTGGCTACCATTCAAATATTACAGCAAGACTGAATTAAACTGCTACTGGGTAACTAGAGTCTCTAAACAACCTCAAACAGATCAAAAGAATCAAAAAGGGCCCTGGTGTACACCTTGTGCATACAACCCAAACAGTGGGCAGGTGTATACGTTCCCAAAATGGGGGTACCGCTGATGGCAGTAGAAAGTACCTGGTGCCTAGCAATTAACGTTGGCTTGCTTTCAGCAGGGCCCTTTTTTACATGGTGCACTGTACCTTTAAGAGTGTTAGTGAGTAAGGCATGGCAGGTGGACTGCTAAGTAGGCGCAGTCTCTACTTGGACTAACAGCATATGCAGGCTTTTAGAATGTGTAGCTTAGCTCCCCACTTCCTGGAAGGTGGTTAACCTGGTCCTGATGGCTTGGCAATCAGCAGTCCCCCGCAATCAGATCTTGGCCCCTCAGACAGGCTGTGGTATCTCATCTTCCATCCTGAAGATTCAGTCACTCAGTTTCTCTCTCTCAAATGCAGTGTTTGAAGGCAGCTCTAGGCACAGCAACAAGTCCTCTTAGCTCCTCTCTAATGGCTCCGGTCCCTCAGATGTGAGGCACAGACCCTGACCACAGGTCTGTAACAGTCGCTCTTTTCCCTGGACTGTCCCAGTTTCTCTCAGTTTGCCTGGGAAAACGGTGAAACTCTCCTCCTCTGGGCGTAGGGATTTATGGGAATTGAAGTCCGGTAGTCATTAATGTTCATTCACAAGTATGATGCAGTGCCCCTTTAAGAAAATAAATACAGAGCCCATGATCCATGGTGCAGTGCTGCACACAGTTCCACAGCACACCCGGGGGGCAGGGTGAGCTGGAGCAGGCGAGCACACAGAGCCAGCTGCACCCAGCTACATAGGTATTGCAAAACAACTGACAAGAACGAGCACAAATTGTATGCCTAGAAAATGAATGCCTCAATCAATTAAAGGCTTCAAGACTGCTCTAGAGCATATGTATAAAGAAAAACCCACAAAATGGGACTTTACTGGGTCATTATAGTGTCAAGTGAATGAACAGTATTTCTAGTTAGTATAAAAGTTGACAAATCGTTATTAATAAAAATTGTGTAAAACATTACAATACGTCTTAAAAATGATGGGAAACAAGTTCTTGATGCTGTACTTAAAGGGGCTGTAAAGGTTCATGTTTTTCACCTTAATGCATCCTATGTATTAAAGTGAAAAAACACCTGGCAGTCACCGGCCCCCTAGCCCCCCGTTTTACTTACCTGAACCCCTTAATTCATTTGGCGGGGACACGCTGTCTCTCTCAGCGGGCTCCCAGCTCTTGATTGGATAGATTGATAGCAGCGCAGCCATTGGCTCCTGCTGCTGTCAATCAAATCCAATGACGCAGGCGCTGGGGGGCGGACCGAGTCCTGCATTCAGCCTCTATGGACGCCGAATGCTGGACTCTGGAGCGTGCCCGCAAGGTGATCCCACAGGGGAGCGCTTCTCCCAGGGGGTTATCTGATGCGGGAGGACCTGCGAGAGCCGCCGGGGGACCCCAGAAGACCAGGTTCGGGGCCACTCTGTGCAAAACGAGCTGCACAGTGGAGGTAAGTATGATATGTTTGTTATTTAAGACAATAAAATACCCTTACAATCACTTTCAATAGAGAAAAAAGGATGGGAATTGCTGAACACTCAACGCATTTCGAATTAGATTTTCTTCTTCAGGGGTGCATACACATGATAGAAAGGAAATTTCTTTAGACAAGAGAAAAATTGCATTTTTCTTTATACATATAATTGAGGGATGTTGATACTCCATTAGCTACCATTTCCATATTGGCTCTAGAGCATATAAGCACAATTGTTTTAGTTTGCCATTGTTCACCAAAATGCAAATGAATCAACCAGTTTATACATTTTTTTACTGTCTGGACTTTACCAGATTAACAAAAAGTAAGTGTCTTGTTAAAGCGATAGTAAAGTCTCATTTTAAACTTGTACCTACAGGTAAGCTTATAATAAATCTTCAAGGTACCGTACGTGGTATGCGGCATTTAGTAGATATTCACATCAGCTCCAACCGATGGTATTGTTACCCTGAAAAATCTATATTTAGGATTTTTCATATCTCATAGATATGATGTGGGTTAAATAAGAGTTCTTTTCGACCAAGAGTGAACGCTTAAAATATAATAACATTTATTAGGAAGCAGTTGAAAGTCTAGCTAATACACAATCATCTATCTATCGTCTTACACCAAGGAAGAAAATATTAGGTTGAAATAAAGTATTTCCATGAAGGAATACAGGGTATATTCCTCAATACATTAATCTGCACACATATTTAGTTACAAGTAAAAGGGCATTCCTTTCCCATAATTACCCATCCTTACCAAAGTTCCTTTCAGCTTGCTGGTCTATCAGAAAGAGATACCTCCCCCTTGGCTCTGAGTATATCAAACCAAGCTGATGTCTCATTGGTTGGCCTAGCTTGGATCATGATTGGAGGGCTTACTCCATAAGTCGGCCCCCTTTCATGCAAATCCTTGTGACTATGTTGGCCAAGTGTGTTAATTGCATTTCCCAAGGAAGTTAGGTCCAATGCATATCCCAGCATGGCACCCTTTCAAAGGAGTAGGTGTAGAACAATGGAATTGGCTCTCCATTGTTTGTATATACAAGCCTTGGCCCACATTCTCTGCTCTTAGCAAAAGCTTAAATGAACCTCTTTTTGCCCGGCTTTCATAGATGCCAGCTAAATGAAATATATTCATCAATACAATATTTTATAGTTATTAATGGAGATTTCACATAAACTTATAAGGCAACAGTATCACTGCACGTGTGCATTACGCTCTGCACACTAAGTGTGCCCTGAATGCACAGAACGCTCTGCTGCGATGGTGATTCCCGTCAGCGTACGTGGGAATGACGTCATCTCAACCCGAACATTTAGAAAGTGAACTTGGCAGCTTTGGAGGGTATTGTTTGACAGGTAAGTCTGTCATAATGTGCTAGTATGCAGTGCATACTAGCACATTATGGCATAACAGCGCAGGGAGCCGTTTAAAAAAAATCCTGAGTTTACTATCGCTTTAACCATGGTTCTGTGCCAATCTTGCATACAGTAAGCTTATAATCTAGTCTATTATCTAGTCCTAGCATGTTGCTCGAAGATGGACATGGTCTAGCATGGCTTGTAATTAATCCCCAGAATGTCAGTAAAGCCCTTGAATCCCAAGTTCAAGATAAAAATAACTGGGCTATTTTGAACAAAATATGTTGTCAGGTTAAAAAGAATGCAGCCAGTCAGAAGCACACAAGGCACTGTCTTAAGAGAGGGACATGTCCTCCTCTCTTCTACTCTGATCCTTATATTGTCAGTCACTTAGTATACATGTCAAGACACAGCCCTCCAGAAACAAACTAATCAGTGGTGAAAATGTTTGAAATATCAGCTGCATCTGCAAGATACTTGCTCTAGTGGATAAAAGGGTAGCTGAAATCAAGAGTAAACTCCAGGGCAATGGGTCAACCTTGTTAAAATAAAATTCCAGTTTTATTGAAGTACACAAAATCATCCAGGTCAGTACTAAGCATTTCAAAGATTTTAGCAAACTTTATTTCCTTTATTTTTACCAGCTTCTGTTCTGTGGATGTGTAGGTTTATTCTAGTGCACTCACTGAAATCTTTCAAAATGGGCGCTGAGTGTGCGTGTGGGGGGGGGGGGTCTTTACCCTTATCACATGATCATTTCTAGTGTTATAATGAAAAACGTTGCAAAGCACAGTAGATCCTTTTTAAAACACTTTCATTACAAATCCCAAAAATAAGGTGTTACTTTTCTTATTTAAGGATAGTGGGCAGAACCATGCAGATCTTTCCTTCATGCCGTTGGAAGGCTTTTAGATTCCCTTTGGTCCACAACACCATAACTTGTCTTGATTACTTTGCTCCAAACACCTTACTCTATAGAAGCCATTGGGGTTGATTTACCTAAGTGAGTAGAAGCTGTCCAGTTAGCAAAGTGAACGTTCTCTTAATAAAGTGTATGTTCATTTAGATTAGTAAATAGGGTGAGGGTCTTTTTACTAAATATGATTTTTGCCTGTACGTTATAGGATGTTGGATCACAGGCTAAATGGCCTCTTCATAGGAATGAATGAGATTTTGAATGCACATGTGCTGTAGTGGCTGGGAGATTTTACAGCAGTGGCTGTGCAATTCTCCATGATCTGCACAACTTGGATCTGCCAGGAATGCAAGAGCTTAACCTCCCTGGCGGTATGATTATGTCAGATTTTCAGTCTCAAAGCGGTACATTGTTTTGCATAGAAATTTGGAGTTTTATATTGTAGGCCTGTAATTCTTAGGGATAACTCACTTAAATCTGTCCAAACAAGAGTCTAGTAGTCATTCCGAGTATGATAACGTTTGAAACACAAAATCATAAATTATATTATAATAAATAACTATAAATAATAACAAATAATAATATAATAATAAATTGTATTCAATACATTTTATTCAATCCATTTTATTCAATAATGTAATCAAATCAAAAACACTGACATTTGTCCAAACAAGGTTGCAATATTACTAGTCATATTGGTTTAGTAAACATCCCGGGTATGAAAAATTTCTAAACATGGGACTGCACAAAGTCCGATGTCACAATCGGGACAATGGAACCTGGTTTCCTTTCGGATTTTCTTTCCACTGTCATCTCGCTTTGAGCAACAATCCTCCAGGGGTTAAAACCCCCCGCAAAGCGGTGCTGCAGCGCCACTTTGCCGGCGGTGCTGCGCCGATGCCCATTGATTTTAATGGGCAGGGGAGCTTTAGGAGTGGTGTATACAACACTCCTACAGCACTGCAAAGATGCGGCTTGCAGGACTTTTTTTTACCATCCTGCCAGCGCACCGCTCCAGTGTGAAAGCCCGAGGGCTTTCACACTGGAGTGAGAGAAGAGGCTCTTTACAGGCGCTATGCAGGCGCTATTTTTTAGCACTATAGTGCCTGTAAAGCGACTCAGTGTGAAAGCAACCTAAGCTTTAGCCTTAGGCTTTAGCTTCAGTTTTGGGGTTTACATGAAGGGAAGGTTGAGTGTCGGAGTCAGATTAAAAGTTTTCAAAAAGTCCAGTGTTGAAAATGACTGCACCAAATTCTCCACACAAAAACCCAATGTATCCATTTTAACCACTTAGCGACCACACGCCTGCAATGTGCTGCAGAAGAGCAGCTGATGTAGGCAAAGCAGCGTAAGTCGCTGCCTACGTCTGGGTTTAGGGTGTGCGCATTTAGGAGCTGTCAACAAATCCCAGCTAACGATTCACATGCTGGACCTGCTGATTAGCTGTGTACATTCACAGCCCAGAGCTCTGTGTTAACATTCAACACAGAGCTCTATACACAAGGAATGACCTCTGTGTTTCTCAGCCCTGCAAAACATAGAGATCACTTAGTAAAAGCAGCACACTTTTCACACATTAAACATTGTTAGGCACATATTTACCCCCTTGATCAACCTAGATGTTAACCCCGTCCCAGCCAGTGTCACTAGTACAGTGACAGTGTATAGTATGATCACTGATTGTCAGGGCTGACTCAGCCCTTCCTTCTCTGAACTGGCCGCTCAGCTGTCTGCTAATTGCCAGCTCTCATCACTCTCCACAGTTAACCAGCTGTTGTGGATCTGCTCGTCAGTCCTGCCTACTTAATGATCTCCAGCTCACTTCATTCCTGCCTTCGCCTTGGTCACATCACAAGAAACCATCTCCTGCGGTCTTGTTTAAAGACTGGCTTTGCTGACATCCCTTCTGGCTCCTTACCCTGCTTGCTGTTCCTCTACTTGGATCCCTGACTTCTGGCCTGGCTGATTACCCAAACTGGTTATGGAACTCTGGCTTGGCTGATTACCCGATCTGGTTACTGAACTCTGGCTTGGCTGACTACCCGATCCGGTTACTGGACTCTGGATATGCTTTGACTACGCTAACTCTATTTACCCTTTTATTTTTATTAATAAACAAGTGTGATTTTACTGTACTTCTGTCTAGGTCTGGTTCATGGTTTCTGACAGTAGGCGAAGGCTATGAATTCAGAAGATACAGTCAATCCATTTGTTGGTAATATTTTTTCCAGATTGGATGAGCAAGATCACCGCGTGGATCAGTTTGCCATGGCGATACAAACGCTCCTGAGTCGCACGGCTCACCTGGACCACTGTGGCTGCTCCAGTACAACCTGAGTTGCAGGCCGTCCCTGCTGCTGCGCCAGTCTCTGTGCAGGCACCCGCCTTGAGTATTACCTCTATAAGAGGTATGTCTGGTTCCACCCCACTTCCCCAGCGATTTGGGGGCGATCCAGTTCAATGCAGAGGGTTTCTCAACCAAGTTGAGATATAGTTTGAGATGCTGCCCCAGGCGTTTCCCACAGACAGAAGCAAAGTAGGGTTTGTGATAGCTTTGCTTTCTGAGAGAGCCTTGGCCTGGGCTAACCCAAAAACCAGTTGTCTTGAGTTACCCAGAGTTTGTGGCCTCCTTTAAAAGGGTATTTGACGTTCCCGCACGCTCCGCATCTGCTGCCAAGCGCCTCATGTCCATCAAACAGAGTACGAGAACTGTTGCCGACTACGCCATTGAGTTCTATACTCTGGCAGCAGAGGTTGCTTGGAACAATGAGGCCCTTGTGGCTGCTTTTTCTCATGGTCTCTCGGATTCCATCAAGGATGAGATAGCAGCCCGAAATATACCCACTGAGCTGGAGAGCTTGATCTTGTTTGCCATCCTCATTGACTCCAGACTCAGAGAAAGACTTTCTTTTAAGGAGCGCTTGCGGAAGCCTCCTGTACATTTGCCTCCGAGCTTTGCAGTCCCACCCGTGCCTCCCTCACCTCCCATGCTTCCTGGTACAGAGTCGGTCAGTGAAGATGAACCCATGCTCTTGGGCTTCACCCGTCTCTCTATGGGTGAGAGAGCCTTTAGGAGGAGGGAGAGATTGTGCCTTTATTGTGGCCAGGCAGGTCACTTTTTGAAGTCTTGTCCCACCCGTCCTGGGAACACCCGAACCTTGAGGTCCTGTCATGGACAGACCTTAGGTGGTGTTGTGTCATCCCCAGTTATCCAGAAGGATAAGTCCCTTGTTTTGGTCACCCTTTCTTGGGCTAAGTCGTCTATCGAGATACAGGTTCTAATCGACTCTGGGGCTGCAGGCCTGTTCATTGATGCTGCCTTTGTATCAAAGCACTCGATTCCACTGCAGCTGCGTGACACTCCACTTGCCATTGAGGCTCTTGATGGAAGACCTCTACAGCCTGCCCATATGACTCATGAGACGGTTCCGTGGTCCATGGCCATAGGGGCTCTTCACCATGAGATAATCCAATTCCAAGTGATTTCCTCTCCTAAGTTTCCACTGGTTATTGGTTATCCTTGGTTACAGAGGCACAACCCCTCTTTTGATTGGCTCCATGCTGAGGTTCTCTCCTGGTCACCACAATGCAGTGAAACATGCTTCCAGAAGGTAGCCAAGGTCCTGTGTACCTCTTCACTCTCCTCCCTGCCAGAGGAGTAGCGTGATTTTAGCGATGTCTTTGACAAAGGTCAAGCCGGTAGTTTGCCTCCACACTGGCCGTATGATTGCGCAATTGACCTTCAACCTGGTGCCACTCCCCATCATGGCCGGGTTTACCCTTTGTCGGTCTTTGAGGATAAAGCCATGGAGGAGTATGTTGCACACGCACTTACTCAGGGTTTCATCCGCAAATCCTCCTCTCCTGCTGGTGCTGGTTTCTTCTTTGTGAAGAAGAGGAGCAGTGAACTGAGACCTTGTATTGATTATAGGGATCTCAATCGTTTCACGATTAAGAATGCCTACCCGATCCCATTGATTACAGAGTTATTTGACCGCCTCAAGGGAGAAACAGAAATTAAGAGAGAACAATCTGGACTGGACTCTGGCTATGCTTTGACTACACTAACTCTATTTACCTTTTTATTTTTACTAACAAAAAAGTGTGATTTTACTGTACTTCTGTCTCGGTCTGGTTCATGGTTTCTGAGACTGATCACTGTATAATAACGTCAGTTAGTGTAAGATTGTCCACCACACTATTTCAGTCCCATTATGAGCCACCATTAGTAGTATAAAAAAAGTTGCAGCATATATACCATAGTTTGTAGGCGCTATAGCTTTCACGCAAACTAACCAATATACACTTATTGTTTTTTTTTTTGTTTTTTTTATCAAAAGCATGTAGCAGAATACATTTTGGCTTAAATTCATGAAGAAATTAGATTTTTTAAATTTTTTTATTGGATATGTTTTACAGCAGAAAGTAAAAAATATAGCTTTTTTCAAAATTTTCGGTCTTTTTTCATTTATATTGCAAACCCCCCCCCCCCAAATATCACCAAAAGAAAGCTCCATTTCTGTAAAAAAAAAGCACAGTGCACAATAGCAAAACAATGACCTGGTCATGAAGGGGGTAAAATGTTCCGGAGCTCAAGTGGTTAAAGAGCTAAAAAATGAGCTACCTCATTTTAAGTTTCATCAACAGGTGTAGGGACCAGGGTATGTATCCTATTGTGATTGTACAACATTAAGTAGTTTCCTATGATCTACTCATATTATTCACTTCTTAAGGAAAAAAAGAAAGGTCTATAATGCACATTCCACACTTGGGCTTCATATATAAACTTGGAGTAAAAATTATATTTAGCCCACTGCAAAGTATACTTTTATTAAACTGCATTAGAAAAGCCTAATTCAGTTTAAGACTGGCATCCTATTGATGAAAACACTTTTCTTCCATGCAGGTTTTTTACATCAGCAACATTAGTTCCATTCCAGTCCACTTCAGGATGAATGAACAAAACACAATCCAATTTTCAGATTCATAGGGTATATATGCTATATTTTTACCAATATTTAAATACTCTTGGTGTGACTGCTATGGGACTAGATTATATAACATCTAACCTTGAGTTTGAAGAGAAGCACATTGTGGTCCTGAAGCAGCTTCTTGGCTTCCTCTTGACTTGCCCCAATCTCTAGTAAATTTGGTATGGCTTCTGCTAACTGCAAATGATCAGGTCTCCGCTCTGCAAACAACAACAAATAGTTACTCCATTATAGTGTATGCATATTAGCACACTGATCAACTCAACCAGGTGTTTTACTTTGATCTGCATTCTTTTTTTTTTTTTTCAGTCTTTATTTCTCTGCTTTATTCTCACCTGGTGATCACCTGGCAGTAACACACCTTCTGCACTATGGTGACAACGCTCACTCTCTGTACTGTGTTTATGGAGGAGCAGATTTGTCACCCTAGACCAGTGATGGCGAAACCTTGGCACCCCAGATGTTTTGGAACTACATTTCCCATGATACTCATCTACACTGCAGAATGCTTGAGCATCATGGCAAATGTAGTTCCAAAGCATCTGAGTGCCAAGGTTTGCCATTACTGCCCTAGACTGCTCATTTCAAATTTACACTACAGAACACACAGACACTCTTTGTTCATCTCCATTGCAATAGAGGCAGAGAATACAAGTTATCAGCTAAGTGGATTTTTTGGCAGAATCAACAGTCATTTTTAAGGCTCAGTTCACATATATGCGAATAAGATACATTTTTAACCTCATCCAGTTTACATAACATGTCAATCGGACCAGCTTTCAATGGAGCCAGTTCACACTTGTCCGGGGCAGCCACGGCCTGTTTCTGAAAAGGTTTGGTTGAGGTGCGAATGAAAAAAATTTTGCACCTGAGTCGCACCTGAACTGGTGAACAAAACTGCACTGGACTCCAGACTGCAAACCACAGACGGACATGTGTGAACCAGCCTCACTTATCCAAAAGATATAACAACAGTACTTTCTATGTTATACCAAAAAGGACCAAATAAGAAAAGTTCATTGTACACTTTAGCCACTTAAGCCCCGGAAGATTTTACCCCCTTCCTGACCAGAGCACTTTTTACAATTTGGCACTGCGTCGCTTTAACTGACAATTGCGCGGTCATGCAATGCTGTACCCAAACAAAATTTGCGTCCTTATTTTTCTCACAAATAGAGCTTTCTTTTGGTGGTAATTGATCACCTCAGCAGTTTTTATTTTTTGCGCTATAAACAAAAAAACAGCGTCAATTTGAAAAAAAAACAATATTTTTTACTTTTTGCTATAATAAATATCCCCAAAAATGTTTTTAAAAAACACATTTCTTCATCAGTTTAGGCCAATATATATTCTGCTATATATTTTTGGTTAAAAAAATCACAATAAGTGTATATTGATTGGTTTGCGCAAAAGTTATAGCATCTACAATCTATAGGAAAGATTTATGGAATTTTTATGGCATTTTTATTATTTATTTATTTTTTTTTTAACAAGTAATGGCGGTTATCTGCAATTTTTAGTGGTACTGTGATATTGTGACGGACAGATCGGACACTTTTGACACATTTTTGGGACCATTGACATTTATACAGCGATCAGTGCTATAAATATGCACTGATTACTGTGCAAATGTCACTGGTAGGGAAGGGGTTAAAACTAGGGGCGATCAAGGGTTTAAATGTGTGTTCCCTAGATGTGTTCTAACTGTATGGGGATAGGACTGACTGGGGGAGGAGATAAATCGTTGTTGCTACTTAGTAGGAACAAACAATATGTCTCCTCTCCCCTGACAGAACAGGGATTTGTGTGTTTACACACACAAGTCCCCGTGCTGGCTCTCGTGCACGTGATCGCACTTGGCCGGTGGCGATCACGCCCGCCGGCCACACGCACCCGGTCTCCCGCCGTGCAGCGGTGCACGCGCACCCTCTGTTGGCTCTTAAAGGAGAAGATGTACCTATACAGGATTTCGCCCAGCCGTGCCATTCTGCCAACATATATAGGCGTGAGCTGGTCGTCAAGCGGTTAAGGTACCAGTCAAAGGAGAAAAACAAATAGCATAGTGGTAGCACAGTCTTCCTTTCCAGGGACCTAGTCTTTCATCCAAGTTTAGATGAAGTGCCCCAGTCCACCCTACCACTTGTAACCCAGTGCATTAGGAATCCTTTTTGCCTTCTATTGGCAATGAGGAATGTATTACCAAGCAAACACTGCAGACTCCTTGCTGTCTCTCATTTGCATAAAGGTATATACCATTGTTTCTAAACTCCAGTCCTCAAGGCGCCCCAACAGGTCATGTTTTCAGGATTTCCCTCAAATGAAAAAGCTGTGGTAATTACTAAGGCAGTGAAACTGATCAAATCACCTGTGCAAAATAATGGAGAGCCTGAAAACATGACCTGTTGGGGCGCCTTGAGGACTGGATTTGAGAAACACTGGTATATACAGAATATCAGAA